>NW_028230437.1:6739003-7339003 GCF_043228905.1 Azolla caroliniana
ACGGCGAACCGTTTGAGCCTTTCAGAGGCGAGCGTGCGGCAAAAGACAGAGCGATGAGATGTCGGGATCGGAGGATGAACGGTGAGAGCGGAGGATAGTGCGCGGAGAGCGACGGGCTACGCATCGGGAAGAGAAAGTGCGACTTCCTAGAGGGCATGCGAGGCCAAGCGAGCCAAGAGGGCGCAAATCGAGACGAAGCGGTAACAAGAGCCACGACGGACACTGACACTGAGGTCGGGATGACGGTGCGCTCTACCACGAGAGAGCATTGCAAGCAAGGGAGAAATGAGGAGCATGTAATGGGATCACCTAAGGACCGAAGGACGCGCGCGTATTCGGAGGACAACGATGACACACAGGAAGATCCTATGGAAGGCACGCGTGGAGCAGAGAGAGTCGGCACACCGAGGTGTTCGAGACGTGGAGACGATCGAGCCGAAGGAGGGACATACGCGGCACGAAAAGGGTGGAATCCAGCGTGCGATTGGAGTGACCGGGGGCCCAATCAGAGAACATATGTGGCGGACAAAGTCGGGGTGACCAAGTCGGCAACGGCGTTCGGGAGGACCGATCGGGAAGGAAGGCGCAAAAGTCGGATATGGCGGATCAGATGGAGCCAACGGTTCGGGGACACGCGGTGGACGTGGTGGATTGGATGGAGCCGGCGGGTCGGGGCCGGTAAGGAGCCGGCAAGACGGATCGGCGCCGGCAAGATATCGGCAAGACGGTCGGGTGCCGGGAAGGCTAAGAACCCAGTTGATCACCATCGCCGAAATCTCTCACCCTTTCCCTTTCTTGGCACGTACCGATGGACGTGCGGTTTGATGGGGCTGGATGTTATGAAGATTTCCGGCTACGGTGTGAAACCGGGATGGAATGGGCAAGTCAGTAGTGTACAACATGTGCACATGTATACTAGGAAATGGTGTATAGAAATAAGAGGGGAAATTTTATCCCACATTGTAAGGTCCCTCCCTCCTTGGGCTATAAAAGGAAGGGAGGGGTCACTTATGAAGGGGTTGCCTATTTTGAGTGAGAGAGGTATACCACTTAGGTCGAGGGTTTTCTTCTTGGGTTTCTTTTTGGGTTTCTATGCTTCTTTGCTTACTTATCGGGTTAGGGTTTTCTTGTAGTCGTTTTGGGTGCGGCCTATGCGGCCTTGGTTGTAATCATTTGTGAACTCTTAATATAGCATGTTGATGTTTCTTGTCTTATAGCATATTTGAGCTAAACTTCCATTTTGTGTCTTATTCCTTCTCCTCTACTCCCTAGTCCAAGACCCCCGTGGTCCCGCCTCGGATCCTACACGTTGTCGTGAAGAATTTCGGCCAGAGACGGAAACCGGGAAACACTGGCTACATCGGCGAGGTGCAGCGTGTGTATGCACCCATGTACATTTAGTGTGAATAACGAGGGCACCTTTATGGCGCCGAAGAGTAGTCAAGTCGGGACAGGCGATCCCATGTAAGTCGGTATTTATCCCACATTGTAACGCATCCCTCTCCTTGTTCTATAAAAGGAAGGGAGCGCCCTTTGTGAAGGGGTTGCCCATTTTGGCGTTAGAGGGTATACCGTTAGATTTAGGGTTAGTTACGCTTCTTCTTCTTCTTCTTCTTCTTCTTCTTCTTCTTCTTCTTCTTCTTCCTTTCGTGTTTTGCTTAGGGTTTGCTTTGGCTCGGTCTCCTGTGCAAGACCCCGCTCGGCGCGACGAGCCGAGAGCTCCCCGACGGCGGCTTGACAGCAGACGACTGTTGTAACCTACCTTGGTCCGGCTCGAAGCCGGAAATGTATTCTTCCCTTTATATATATACATTTGCGTCAGTCTATGTATATTCGCGTCTCTGTTGGTGTCGGGTGCTTCCCCTTTCCTGCGTTTCCTGTACATAGGGGCGTGAGTCGGGTCGGCATGTGTGTGTATGTGCGTGTGTGTGCGTGAGTCGGTGTTAAGCGCGCGCTCCCTCTCTTTCTCTCTCTCCCTTCGGTCACTTCCGGTGTTCTTCTGGGATTCCCCAGAAACGGTGAAGCACGACTTCCTACGCTCCGTCACTCCCTAGTCCAAGACCCCTGTGGTCCCGCCTTTCTCCACGCACGCGCGTAACAACAGGACATCTTTGGTGAACCCGACGTGAAAGGCGGCAAGGGAGGATGGAGTCGGAAGACGATGACCTCACGGTGATGGTGGCCGAAGTGGTGTTGGAGTCGGCATGAGTGGTGATGTGGCGAGAAGCAACGCAACAAGCGGTTGAGCGAGTGGTCGAAAGAGTCGGCCGTTTCAACGGGGACAAAGTCCCATCTTACTTGGAAGCCTACAATGCGGAAATGGAGCGTGGCGTAGACGAGTCATTGAGGCTGGAGTTCTTCTGTCAGGTCGTAGCTGTCCGGATGCATGCGGAAGTAAAGGAGCTCCGTGAAGCTCATAGTTCGTGGGAGGCCTTCGAAGAGGCGCTCCTGAAGGCATACGGAGGACGGCAGAAGAGCCGGGGACGACACGACTTTGACCAGTGGGTAGCATCGGCAAAGACCCATCGGGGCGTGACCAAGGCGTTCCGAGAGTTCGAGCGACGGCTTGCTCGGCTCCCGGAGCGGGAACCAGGTTTGGTGGGGGCAGACAATGTCCTATTGTTCGTCAGGTCGATCGACCAAGCAGAACGGGAGGCCATCAAGATTGAGCTCGAAGATGATGACGGAGCGAATGGGCTTACGGAGGACTGGTCGAAGGTCGGAAGGGTGTGCCAACGGCTAGACGATGAGCGAGCCGAGAAGGCTAAAAGGAAGGGGCGCGACGGCGTGCCATCACAGCGGGAAGAGGCCAAACGACAAAGGGAGTTGGCAAGGATCGGCGTTGAGACCCGGATTGCGGAGGCGTACGCAGCTCTCGAGGCGATGCTCGAGGAAGAGGAAAGACCGAGGCCGCAAGCCGAGACTGAGGAGACGGACTTGCCCCACGCGACGGCGGAAGATCGGTACGACGGTACCACGGGAGAGGGTGCGGAACAAAACGCCCTCTCGACTTGCGGAGATAGAACGGCCAAGGACGAGGCCGAGATACAGATCGCAGGACCGGGTAGTTGGGACCAGCGGTTTCGGGCGTGTCAGCCCGAAACCCCGGAAATCGGAGAAGCAAGCCCAGGCGGGGCTTGCGCGATCGGTAAGAAGACGACCGCCGACCACGAAGAGTCGGTGGCTACGGACAAGGGCGTAAAACGGACGGGCGATTCTTTGTGTCTTCCCACACTTGCTCCCGAGACGATGGCAGTCGGGCCCGAGTGCCCACGTGAGTCCCAACCGGAGGAAGGCGGCGGCGAAGGACCAAGAATCACTGGCGAGACGATACAAGGAAGGAGCGGACGAAAGCCCACGGACCCAATTTCGGAGAACTCGGCGTTTGGGCCCGTATGCCCATGTAAGACCGAGGAGATGGATGGCGGTACCGAGGAGTCCTGGCACGATGCCAGCGAAGATGGATGGGAGATGGCCATCGAAAGGGGTGACAAGGAGACCAAGGAATGACCCGACTGGGGACTGAACCACGCGACGCTCCGGTACGGGTGGAGCGTGATCTGGTCGTGGATTGTTCGATCGGGGCCAGAATCAGCATAAAGGTGCCGATACGGGAGAGAGTGCGGGACGAGCCGCCCTCTTTTACATGGGGAGAAAGACCGACCGGGCGAAGGTCGAGAGTTGGAAGGAAGGTGATCAAAGGTTCGGAACGAGTCTGGCAAGATCGGCATCGGAGCCGAAACTCCGGACATTGGAGAATCAAGCTCAGGCGGGGCTTGATTGATCACAGAGCAGATGCTATCCACCGACACCACTAAAAGGGGCGGTGGTCCAGACGAGTTGCAAAAAGACGTTGCGAAATCGGTTACGCCACATATTATCCGGAGACTTCGGCAGTTCGGCCAACGTGGCAACGTGAGACCTAGGGAGAAGGCTGGTGGCGACAGGAGAACAGGACCCGACAATATGGAGAAGGACGAACGAACCCAGACGAGAACCGGGCGGAGCGGACTCCCGGATGACCATTCCGGGAGGGAGGAAGAGAGCAGGCCTACGGAGAGGCCGAGGAGACAGTACGTCGGTACCACGGGAGAGGGTGCGGAACAAAATGCCCTCTCGGCATGCGGAAAAGGACGACCCGGGACAGGGTCAGGAAGACAAATCCGCGGCCCAAGGAGGATCCTTCACACCGGTTCTAGAGACTTCGGCAGTCGGCAACGCGGCCGACATAAGACCAAGATACTGACGCTGGCGGCGAGGTGACGAAGGAAAGGGCTACGGATGGGCGGCCCAAGGAGGATCCTTCACACCGGTTCTAGAGACTTCGGCAGTCGGCAACACGGTCGACGTAAGACCAGGATACTGACGGTGGCGGCGAGGTGATGAAGGCAAAAGGGCTACGGATGGGCGGTCTACGGAGATCCTCACACCGATCCGGCGGTCGACCCAAGAGCCGGCGTGAGTCCTATAGGGAAGATCGGTGGCGGCAGGAGAACGTGATCGGACGGCAAGAGGCGACGAACGGCAAGGAGGTATCAGGCCGGCGAGGCGGCCGCTAACCAAATCGGACCTTCCGGCAAGGTCAATGGGCGTCAGGAAATCCGGTCCTACGGGATCCCCACACTTAACCAGAGACTCCGGCAGTTCGGCCAACGTGGCAACATGAGACCGAGAGAGAAGGTTGGTGGCGGCGGGAAACGGGACCCGACTACGCGGAAGACACGAGGAGAGTCGTGAAGGACTCCGACAAAAGACACCCAGATCTCGGCAAGCGACGAAACAAAGATAGGTCCTATGGGACCCTCACACCCCGGAGACTCCGGCAGTTCGGACAACGTGGCAATGTGAGACCTAGGGAGAAGGACGGTGGCGGCAGGGAACGGGACCCAATGACACGAGGTAGCGGATCGAGAGTCGGTAAGACGGGGCGGACGAAGTGCGAAACCCTCACCGGCCGGTTACGGTTTCGGAAGTAGCTTGTAGGGGCAAACACAAGGAGGTGTGTCGGGCCGGAAAGGCACACCAGGGACGGAACAAGAGTCTCGCAAGTGGCCATCGCGGGCCGGATCAAAGCGTGACTACGGGACAGCGTTCGGCACAGGCGGTGCCGAACAAAGGAATCGGAAGACGGCATAAGGGAGGTGCCGGGAACGAGGTGACGAGTGCCTAGTGGACTGCACAGGGTCGGAGTCAGGGGATGGCAAGAGAGGCCAAAGGAGGATCTTCCACACTCGCTTCGTAGGTCTCGGTAGCTCCGTCGAAGTAGCGAAGACTGACACGGCAAGCCCGAGGGTGACAAGCTAGTGTGGGCGAGGGGACGATAGCAAGCGGAAGACTCAGGACCTGTTGCAGCAGCACGAAGACAAGAAGGGCCAAGCGGGCTACCACGAGGTGTTCCTCGAGTGCGGAGGACACCAGTATGCGGGTGAGTGGCGATGCGCGATCTGGCCGGGAAACGGGCCAACAAGGCGTGTAATGAACCGGAGTACGGCACAGCCAGTGCCAAACAACGGACGAGTGAATGTGGCACACGGAGGTGCCGGAGCGGAAAGGCGAGCACGGAGATGGGTTGCGTGGTTCGGAGGTAGCGTGTAGAAGGCCGAGAAGGATCCTCCACACCATTCCGGAGACCATGGTGGTTCGAGCAGACGTGACGATGTAAGACCATGGAGAAGGAAGGTGGCCGCGAGAGGACGAAGGCAATGCGAAACAACATGGGACGACAATCAAGACAACACGAATGCTCAACGGAGGACATTGGGCATACGGCGGGGAGCGGGGCGTGCATACGGCCGAACAAGGGCCAGCGGAAGTACGCGTACTACGGAGATCGCGGTGGAGGACCCATCGACGGGTCGAACGAGCCTACGGGGAGGTAAGCTCGAAGGAAGAACCGAAGCCGACGGATCAAACCGGCAACGAGCCGGGATGCGGATTACGGAAGACCGGTTTCTCACCGGCCGAAATCTCTCACCCTTCACCGGAATTGGCACATACCGATGGACGTGCGGTTAGGTGGGGGCGGATGTCGTGAAGAATTTCGGCCAAAGGCGGAAACCAGGAAACATTGGCTACATCGGCGGGGTGCAGCATGTGTACGCACCCATGTACATTTAGTGTGAATAACGAGGGCACCTTTATGGCGCCGAAGAGTAGTCAAGTCGGGACAGGCGATCCCATGTAAGTCAGGATTTATCCCACATTGTAACGCATCCCTCTCCTTGTTCTATAAAAGGAAGGGAGCGCCCTTTGTGAAGGGGTTGCCCATTTTGGCGTTAGAGGGTATACCGTTAGATTTAGGGTTAGTTACGCTTCTTCTTCTTCTTCTTCTTCTTCTTCTTCCTCTTCTTCTTCTTCCTTTCGTGTTTTGCTTAGGGTTTGCTTTGGCTCGGCCTCCTGTGCAAGACCCCACTCGGTGCGACGAGCCGAGAGCTCCCCGATGGCGGCTTGACAACAGACGACTGTTGTAACCTACCTTGGTCCGGCTCGAAGCCGGAAATGTATTCTTCCCTTTATATATATACATTTGCGTCAGTCTATGTATATTCGCGTCTCTGTTGGTGTCGGGTGCTTCCCCTTTCCTGCGTTTCCTGTACATAAGGGCGTGAGTCGGGTCAGCATGTGTGTGTATGTGCGTGTGTGTGCGTGAGTCGGTGTTAAGCGCGCGCTCCCTCTCTTTCTCTCTCTCCCTTCGGTCGCTTCCGGTGTTCTTCTGGGATTCCCCGGAAATGGTGAAGCACGACTTCCTACGCTTCGTCACTCCCTAGTCCAAGACCCCCGTGGTCCCGCCTTTCTCCACGCACGCGCGTAACAACACGACAACGTACTTGTGGAATATCGCAACAACGTGTTACACGTTCCCACAATCACGTTCCCAGAACGTGGAGTCGATATTTCGTCTCCTTCATCGACTACTATACACGGCACACGTGGATCTACCTCATTGAGAAGAAGAGTGAAGTCTTCGACTGTTTCCGGGACCTCAAGAGTTTCGTCGAAAGGGAAACAGGAAGAAAGATCAAGTGCTTGCGCTCGGATGGCGGAAAAGAGTACTTTTCCGGTCAATTCAACGGGTATCTGCAACAGATGGGAATTCAACGCAAATTCAGTTGCAGGTATACGCCGGAGCAAAATGGCGTGGCCGAAAGGAAATATCGGTCGATTTTGGAAGCGGCGCGGGCAATGCTGGAAGAAAAGAGTTTGCCCAAGTTCTATTGGGCCGAAGCGGTATGAACCACGGTCTACATCCAAAATCAGATCGGAGACAAAGTGTCGGTGCATGAGCTGTATTTCAGAAGGAAGCCGAATCTACGACACTTGAGAGTTTTCGGTAGCATTGCGTATGTGCATGTGCCGAAGGAGAAACGGAGGAAGTTGGACGCGAAAGCTGAGAAGTGTATCCTAGTGAGTTATTCGGAGGAACAGAAGGGTTATAAGTGTTATAATCCCCGAACCAAACAAGCTCGCATGAGCCGCGATGTTCTGTTTGATGAGTCCGCGTCCTGGTACTTGCCTCCGACTCCGGACCTCAACTACAACTCCAGATCGTCGGACCCGAGTTCTAACGATGAGGTCAGCGAGGCTGAAATGCCTCCGGATGACCGTGAAATCAAGGCCCTCGATGAGAGTCCGATTTCATTTCGGCTAAGTGGACCGAACAAGCGACTGGGTCGGTTTGACCAGTCTGAAGAAGAGTCGGCGAGTAGTGGAGACTCGGCCATGCATTCCCCGCGCAGGAAGCCGAGGAGATGGCTTACGCGCAAGGAAAAAGGGAAGAAGAAGGTGTCGGATTACGGCACGGATAGGAACGAGTCGGATCGATGCGAGTCCGACTCCGAGGGAAGTGATGACGGGTCTTCGAGAGCGAAGTCGGGGTCGGCTAAGAAAGCCTCAACATCGGCTGAGCAATTACGCCCATCTACCCGCCAGAAGAACCCTGTTGTGCGGTTCCGATACAATGAGTACATGGTGCATCACTATGCGTACATGACCCGTGTAGTGGAAGTGCGTGAGCCGGAGAAGCGGCGAAGGACGCAAATTGGCGTGCCGCAATGGAGGAAGAGATGCGTGCATTGGCAGAGAATGAAACCTAGGACCTGGTTGACGCACCGAAGGGTGTGAAGCCAATCGGATGCAGGTGGGTGTACAAGGTCAAGTACAACACAGACGGCTCGGTCAACAGATACAAGGCCCGGTTAGTAGCGAAATGCTACGCGCAGCAACACAGCATCGACTACGATGAGACGTTTGCGCCGGTCGCAAAGATGACGACCGTCCGTGTTTTTCTTGTGGTAGTTGCGGCGAAGGGGTGTCATTTACATCAGATGGATGTCAAGAATGCGTTCCTGCAAGGCGAGCTTGAGGAACAAGTGTACATGGTACAGCCCCCCGGATTTCACTCTGGAATGAACACCTCGGTGGTCTGCCGGTTGAAGAAGTCCCTTTACGGACTTAAGCAAGCCCCGCGTGCTTGGAACACGAAAATCACGCAGCGTTTGCGTCGGATGGGTTTTGCGACTTCCAAATCGGACTCTTCACTGTTCATTCGGCAAGGTCGACTCGGGCCGGTTAGTATTTTACTTTATGTTGATGACTTGGTCATCACCAGCGCCGACCTTGATGAAATTGACCACGTAAAACTCCAACTCCCTGCATCATTTGACATGACGAACCTAGGGGACCTTCATTACTTCCCCGGGATCGAAGTGATCCGTACCCCCGAAGGCGTATTGATCAGCCAACGTCATTACGCGCTGAATATGCTCTTCAAGTTTGGGATGGAAAACTGTAAGCCCATCTCGACGCCTCTGGATAGGAACGTGAAGCTTCGCCCAGATTCGGGAAAAGCGTGCGACCCGACAAGGTTCTGACAGATTGTCAGAAGCCTCATCTATTTGACTATTACTCGGCCGGACCTCAATTACCCGGTCGGACTGATCAGTCAATTCATGTCATAGCCTACGGCCGAACACCTTCAGTGCACGCAAAGGATATTGTAATATGTCAGCGGCACGAAAGATATGGCGCTACTATATCGGGCAGGTGTAGCCGAACAGTTAGTCAGCTACACGGATGCCGATTGGGCCGGAAACGCCCACGATTGTAGATCCACATCTGGATACGCATTCTCTCTAGGAAGTGCGGCGATTGTGTGGAGCAGTAAGAAGCAACCGACAATAGCCCTGTCGAGCACGGAGGTTGAGTATCGAGGGGCGACTGTCGCTACGTCCAAAGTCATTTGGCTAAAACGGCTATTACGGGGTCTACATGTAGAGGTGTCTGATCCGACGATGATCTATTGTGACAACCTCAGCAGTATCCACCTTGCAAGAAACCCCGTGTTCCACGCCCGGACCAAGCACATTGAGGTGCGTTACCATTTTGTCCGCGAGCGGTTCCTTTCAGGTGAAGTCGGACTCATGCATGTTTCGACTAATCGGCAAGTTGCCGACATCTTCACCAAGCCTCTTGGCCTCGACAAGTTGCGACATTTCTCAGGTACGCTTGGGTTGCGTCGCCTTGACACGCCGAACTTGAGGGGGAGGAAGGAAGACGAACAGGAACAAGAGCATGAAAGGAGTGGAGGTGGTCATTGCAGCGGAAGTGACCCTGACACATATAATCGATTGAAGAAGTCATAGAAAAGAGCAAGCGCCATAACCATAGGGAAGAGCTAAGGATAGCCGCATCAGGGGGAGATACAACCAAGAAGGGTGTAAAGGCCAAGACCAAGACGTGGTCTGATGTAGTCATAGGCCTAAAGACAAGAGACGAATTGGAGACAACCAATTCGGATGACAGCGGAATTGAATCGGAAGTGTTTGACCCAATCGGAATGTTCGATTCAAATACACCAAATCAACTGAAGGCCATGCAAAGAAGAGGGCAGCGAAGGACGCGCCGACACTGCGACAGAAAGGGAGCTGAGAAGGGCCAGATGAGCAAACAAGCTGACCGGAAGGGTCGAGGCGCGCGGAATCGAACAGGACGAGGAGCACGAGCGAAGCGTGAGCTAGAAGAAACCGGAGTGGTGATCCAAAAGAACCTGAAGAGCCTCAAGTTGAGCTTGAGGGGGAGTGTTGAGATACAAGCTCAACATTGGCCGGATCGGCTGTGCAAGCCGAGAACCGGATCGGTTGGGACCGATTGGTTAGGCCGGACCGGTGCGTAACGAGAAGTCGTAGCGGTGCGTAAACCGCGAGGCCATTAGAAAGATATTCCGCCTAGGAATATATTTTGGGAGTTAGTGTAGAGCTCAGTTATGAGCATTGAAGTACGTGTCAGTACTTCTATCAGTCCGTATGGACTTGTACAAAAGTGCTAACTGAGCACATCCTATGTACAGATTGAGTATTATTTTTTGAATTAGAGTTGTGTGTATTGACTCTCTATCTCTCTATGTCTCTCCTACGTATTGTGTGTGTCCAAACTCTCCATTAAACTTGTGTTTTCCTACATTCTGTTTTCTATTGCTTTCGCACGTTCTTTTTACAGATTCCCCATTATGCACATATCGCTAAACCACTCTATGAATTACTAAAGAAGGGTCGGAAGTTCGAGTGGGGAGAAGAGCACACAAAGGTTGTGAGGAGACTGAAGGGGATGCTGATGGCGGCACCAACTCTCCAGAAGGGGATGAGAAGGACCAGGCTATTTTAAGTTCGAACATCATCATTACAGCTATGAATACTCCCCAATCCATTACGAACGTCGTCTTCTCCTGATCGTCTGGGTCCATGTGGTTTTGGTTATAGCCACTGAAGCCATCTAAAAAACTTTATATTTCGTGTCCTACTACTGCATCGAGTACCCCATCCGTGAATGGTAATGGAAATGCATCAGTGATCATAACAACATTCAGTTTCCTATAGTCGACACACACGTAGATCTTTCCATTTTTCTTCGGTACGATGAGGATCGGGCTCAGCCAAGTCGCCCTCTTTACAGGTTGAATGAATTCGATTTTCAAAAGTTTATCTATTTCTTCTTTTACATGGACCGCGCAGTTCGGATTCATGCGATAGCGCCGCTGTTGGATAGGCTTTGCGTTCATTGCGAGGTTAATCTGGTGCTAGTAGAATTTTGGATCCAACCCTTTCATATCTTCGTGGGACCATGTGAACACATCTTTGAATTTGTGTAGTAATTCAATCATGGCCGTTTTTTCCAAAGTTGGGAGATTCTCCGCAATCGACAGTGATCGTGGTGCGTCGGAAGTTCCAACATTGATTTCCTCTAGTGTCGACATTGTGACGCGTCGGGAAGTCTCTATCTCTCGGTCGAATGTGTCTTGCGCCTTGCGGACCTCCATGAGTGTTTTCGTGTCTGGTTTGCCTTCTTCATCTCTACTTGTTGCAGGAGTGGTGTACGTGCCCACTGTTTCGATGATGTCAATGTCGAATAAATGGACGATTCGAGGGTTTTCCGCCAAATAATTCTCCAACTCCTCGTCATCTAGACCCTCGAGCATGTTAATTTCCTTTGTGTATAACGGAGTCATGGCCTTTGTTGGCGGGCCAGTTTCCTACGTCAGCACCCGAATCTTCACTCTACCTTGTTGTATTGCCAATTTTGTTTGATGTTCGCTGAGCACAACCATGGCCATCCTAGCAGTAAAGGGTATGCTCCCAACACGTCGCACAACAGCCCTAATGGTCGGACGGATCTGATATCTACCATGCGTAACTAGAATGGGCACGCCTCCCAATTTGCAATGCCTAGATGGTTGCAGGTAGCTTTGTTTATGACATTCCCTCGGAGCCACCATCAATGATGCATCACGGAATTTCTTCCCCTTGTAGGATTACTTTAATGGCCGGGTTATGGTGGTCCACCACTGTCGGCCTTGTTGTCGATTCCGTAAAATTCACAAGAATCATTCCATTGTTTATCGAAATCTAGGGACTAAGTTCAATAATTTGTCCATCGTCATTGTGATTTGGTAGTCGGCTAAGGGTTTGCCATATGGGGTCGTCCTTCATCACGACTTCCTCTATTCGTGCTCTCGACATTGTGGATGTGCTTTCCTGGCGCATTCATTCGACATTCGCCTCATTGGCTTTTTCAACCCATGTATTCACGGCTATGCGAATGTGATCCTGGACTTCCCAATTGGATGCCTTCGCTTGGCTCCGGGTTGTCACTTCTTGGACCTCCACAATGATCATATTGACCCTAGGTCCCTTCCCCTTGTCGCATCGTGGGCAATGGGTTGCGTACTTCCCTGGTTGTTGGCAGATGAAGTAATGCACATTAAACTCGCCTCCTTCGGCTGCTGGTAGAGAAACTGACCCAGGTTGTGGCTCAGGCTCATGGCAAGGTCATTGCTGGTACTAGTAGTGGCGTGTGTTGCGGGGTTTCCTACGGTAGTCTTGTCGGTTGTTATTGGGAGGACAGAGTCGGTCCTCCTCCGAACTATTGTCATGTTGGCGCTGGTTGTGAGGTTGTCGATCTCCTTCGTATGCCCAAGTCCAGCTTGCCCACCTCTATTATTCATGGGGCGCCTATTTCCGTAGCGTTGCCCATTTCTATTGCCGTATCAGTCATTTCGATGGTAACCATCTTCGTTTCTACCTTCGTCATGTAAGAAAAGTTCAGAAGATAATGGGCTGGATTGACAACAGAGAACAAGAGAGAGTTTTCCAGAATGAAGAACAAGGTAAGATCTTATATTAAAACAGGTGTATTGCAATGTAAGAACCTATAGAAAACTCTAGATGTAGTACCACACACATCTCTAAACAATACTTTCATCCATACATATATACAAAGAAGTAACAACTAGTCGTTACTTCTTTGTAACTGTTGTTTTGTCTTTTTGTCCTTATTGTCTTTTGTAACTCATGTTTTGTCTTTATCCTCATAACTCATGTCTTATCATTTGTGGTGTAAACAGGTAATCTTAACACCCCCCCCCGTAGCTGTGACACCACCAACTCATCTATTTGGATGAATACTTAATCCAAAATGGTGGCAGCAACTCCAATGTTTTGCGTTGGGTACTGGCTTGGTAAGAAAATCAGCCCACATAGTTTGTGTTGAAGTATGTCCAATCGAGAGGTTAGATTCTTCAAGAAGTTCTGAGATGAAGTGATGTCGTGCACGGATATGCTTGTTCTGCTCTGTGATCTTGGGGTCCTTAGTGATTTTGATGCATGATTGGTTGTCACACCATAACTTGAATTCAGAAATTTTGAGGATGGCAAGTTCATCAATGATGGACTTCAACCATAATCCTTCCTTAGTAGTGAGAGTAGCTGCTATATATTCTGCTTCAGTGGAAGAGAGGGCAACAGTAGCTTGTTTCTTTGTTCGCCATGAAATGGCACCACCTGCAAATAGGAATACATAGCCAGAGGTGGATCGAGAGGTATCCTTGTCCCCCCCCCCCCAATTTGCATCCGTCCAACCATGTAGTGGTGTTGATAGCCAGCCTTGGATATTTGAATGTTGGGCTTTAGAGTATGATGTGTAAGTAAGTGTCATATCCCTTGTGTACTTTAGATACCGTAATACTCTTTTAAGTGCTTTCCAATGGTTAACTCCTGGATTCTCCATGAATCTTGATAGGTATCCAGTGGCAAAAGATAAGTCGTGTCGGGTGCAGCTGACGAGGTATCGAATGCTCCCCAACACTTGGCGATACGGGATATTCTTCATAAAGTAAGTTTCTTTAGTTGTATGTGGTGAATCTTCAGATGATAATTTGCATGGTACTGTGAGGGGAGTGGAGATTGGAGAACACTCAAACATATCAAACTTGGTTAGTATATTATCAACAAAGTTTTCTTGTGATAGGGAGACTGTACCTAGAGTTCGATTCCTTTTTACATGAATCCCAAGAAAATGTTCTAGTGGCCCAAGATGTTTGATAGGGAATTGTTGTCGTAACTCAGCAATAAATTCCATTACCAAGTCTTCCGATGTCCCAGCAATAGGTAAATCATCTACATAGACTCCCAAGAGTAAGAATTTTGTTCTTGTTTTCCTTATATATATATTAGGTTCTGATTGAAGTTGTTGAAATTTGATTGATAAGAGGAACCTATGAAACTTGGCATACCATTGTCTAGGGGATTGTTTTAGGCCATATAAAGGTTTGTTAAGTTTACACACA
Source organism: Azolla caroliniana (assembly GCF_043228905.1). NCBI lineage: Eukaryota > Viridiplantae > Streptophyta > Polypodiopsida > Salviniales > Salviniaceae > Azolla > Azolla caroliniana. Next base: position 6,753,120 of record NW_028230437.1, read on the forward strand.
TACTTAGGGTCTATATTATTATCTAACATTTGGGGTTGTTCCATATATATATCTTCTTCTAAATCACCATGTAAAAACGTTGTTTCAACAACATGATGAAGTTCAAGATTTAAATATCCCGTAATGGCAAGAATCAATCGAAGTGCAGTGATCTTTAGAGTGGGTGAAAAAGTTTCATGGTAGTCCACACCTGGTATTTGTGAGAATCCTCGAGCTACTAATCTCGCTTTGAACCTCACGGGAGTACCTAGGGCATCATATTTCTTTGTAAAAAGCCACTTACAAGTGATGACATTGGCGTGACAAGGCCGCGGTACTAATGTCCATGTGTGATTCTTTTGGAGTGCTGAGAATTCAGATTTAATTACCGCAACCCAATTGTCTTTTTCTTTACTTTTTAATGCTTGCTTGAAGGTGAGAATTGGAGCTGTGTCTTAGTTGTCTCCTTCGATAATGGCTGCAAAGATGGATATGTCGGACTCCGTCTCTGTTGCGAAGTGACATGTGGACTTTTCAAGCACCTCGTCCTTAGTTGCATCATAGATATCACTAAGTAACCTTACCTTAGTCTTTTTAGCCCTAATTTCTTTGTCTTTTAAGGTTGTTTTGGAGAGGTTGCAGGTTTTTAGGCGGTCGAGATCCATATTCTCAGATCTGGAGCTTTGTTTTCTTGCAATCATGGAGGATGCACAGGGTTGGATGTGGTCGCCACTCGTATGCTCAGGTTCAAGGCTTCGAGTAATATATTGTGCAGTGGATTGATTGTTGCTTTCGAGGCTCCGGTCATACACTTGTTCACCTTCGGGGCTTTGAGCATCAGATTGGCGGAAAAATTGACTACCAATTTTGAGATTTTGAGGATACTCTGAGGTGTAAGGTTGTAGGTGACCTAAACTTGTATGTTCAGATTCACAATTTCGACATTCGGATGTTGAAGAAGAGTTGTTGGGTTGTTGGCAGTGCATTAGCACATCCTCAGGTTCGAGACTTCGAGTGGCTGATTTCGTAATCATAGGCTTGGTGGCGGTCTTCGCAGCAGAGATTCCCAACCCCTCATCTTGAGTGGTTAAGATCTGAGAATGAGGTAATTGGTTGAGTTTCTCTCCTCTGTTTTTTGTTGCATTAGTTGTTGGCGCACCATGATTGTTGTGTAGTTCGATCTTGATGATGCTTGTCCCATCATTTTCAAATTCCATTGATGTTGCTTGAGGAAGTCTTAACTTTGTGATTTCCTTGGTAAGGTGTTCACTCTCGGTTTCTTTCATTACATATGATGACCTAGAAAAAAGACTTTTCTCATCAAACTCCACAGAACGACTAAATATTATTTTACCTGTATCAGGAAGGTAAATTCTATATGCTTTTACTCCATATGGCTCCCCATATCCAATAAATTTTCCTTTGATGCATCGATCCTCAAGTTTTGTCCTCTTGGCAGGTTGTATATATGCAAATGCAGTTGCTCCAAATACTCGAAGATGTGATATCTCAGGTGGGTACCCATACCACATGGTGTATGGCACTTGTCCTTCTATACCTTGGTGAGGGGTTCTGTTTTGTAGGTAACAAGTTGTGGCGACTGCTTCTTCCCAGAATCTTGAGGCCATTCCACTCGTCTTCAGCATACTCCTAGCAGCATTTAATAAGGTGTGATTCTTTCTCTCGGCTATCCCATTTTGTTGAGGTGTGTAGACAGTTGACTTTTGATGAAATATACCATTTTTTTCGTTAAAGGCTTCCCATTCTTGTGAAACAAATTCCCCACCATTGTCACTTCTTATTACTTTAACTTTAAGTTGTGTTTGATTTTCAACAAAGCTCTTATATGCACAAAATGCTTTGAATGCATTTCCCTTTTGTTTAAGAAAGTTAACCATTGTAAATCGCGAAGTGTTATCAATAAATGTTATAAAGTACCTTGCTCCGGAGAGTGAGTTGGGAGTTATCGGTCCACATACATCCATGTGAACAAGTTGGAGTAGTTCCTTTGTCTTTGAGTTACTTAGCGGGAATGATTTTTGAGCCATTTTCCCATACATGCATCCTTCACAAATATCAATAGATTTAAAGATTGTGGAAGGTAAACCTCTTACTAGGTTCTGATTTTGACACAACTTGAGTATTGGTGTATGTAGATGACCGAACCGGTAATGCCATAGATAGGTGGGAGACACATTGTCTACTCCTCCTTGATGTACTTCAGCAGCTAATGCTTCTCCAAGATTCGCCTTGACAGGATATTGTTGCCCTTGTTTTGGACATACAATTTTTATCTCATGTTGACCATCTTGGATGTATGGGGTAGCTTGTTGTTTGCTGAATTTGACTGTCATTCCTTTTGCAGTAGCTTGTCCCACAGATAATAGATGTTTTGCAATTCCAGGTACAAAGTATATATCTGAAATTTGTACAACATGATTACTAATGAGTCTTAATTTGATATTACCTTTCCCAACCGCCACTTTTTGACCTTTGTCTCCAAAGGTGACCTTCAATGGTATTGGGAGCTCTTGATAGTTGTCCAACCAGTCTTTTCGATATGTTAGATGGTGAGTAGCCCCGGTATCCAAGAACCAGGTGCTATCATCTTCATTTTCTTCAAATGTGTTTGCATTATATGCTTGAATATACTCTTCTTCATCAGGTTCTCCATTTTGTTCAGGTGCTTCTTCAAAAGAATATTCTGGATTTCTATCATCTTCTTGTTGGATAACCACATTATGTGCCTGGGGTCGGTTGGAGTTCTTCTCTGCTTGCTTGAGGCGACATACTCGATCAGTATGTCCTTCCTTCTTGCAATATCTACAGATGATTCTAAAGCTTCCATTTTTTCGTGAGTTGTTCCCATAGTATTTTTGTGCTTCACTCTTGATGTATGTTTTGTTATTATTAGATTCATTATTTCTTACTTTTTCAGGTCTGTATCTTTGTTGGTTTGCTGGATGACCCCTTTGGAATCGATTGATGGAGACTGCCATTGCAATCGGTTGAGCATTATTCTTCTTTTGTCGTCGAATGTCTTCATGACGGATCTTAGTAAGTAGCTCAGACAATGTTGTCGTGCTACTATGCATAGTGATGAATGTTCCCCAAGATTCGGGGAGTTTGCTTAACACTAATCCAATCTTGATGTCTTCTGAGATGTAGTTGCCGGCGATAGTTGCATCATCCATGGCTGCCTCCCAAGTTGATAAGAAGGTAGGAACATCTTCTTCTTCCTGTAAAACACACATATTAAACAGGGTAGCTAAGGTGTGGAGTTTAGTTGTACCATCTTGAGGTTCGTATAGTTCCTTCAATTTTGCCCACATTGCAGCTGCAGATGTGAGTTTTGGAATAATTTCTGACTGCTTTTCATCTACACTTAACATTATCTCTAGTCTAGCTCTTTTATCCAGCTTTCGCCACTCATGCCATTCGTCTGACTCTCGTTTTGCAGGTTCTGGAGTAGCGCCAGTTGTGATGTCGAGGAGCTCCTCAACATCAAGTAGCAGCTCCATTCGAGTCTTCCAGATTTTGTAGTTTTTCTCCGTTAATTTGTCCAAGGTATATTTTCTGCTTGAGCTTGCCATAGTGATAGTTTTTAGATTTGTTTATTTCAGGAAATCTGTGGTGAGTTTTGTTGGTTATAGGGGAGTATGAGATTCAGATTGTGCAACCTAGCTCTGATACCATGTAAGAAAAGTTCAGAAGATAATGGGCTGGATTGACAACAGAGAACAAGAGAGAGTTTTCCAGAATGAAGAACAAGGTAAGATCTTATATTAAAACAGGTGTATTGCAATGTAAGAACCTATAGAAAACTCTAGATGTAGTACCACACACATCTCTAAACAATACTTTCATCCATATATATATACAAAGAAGTAACAACTAGCCGTTACTTCTTTGTAACTGTTGTTTTGTCTTTTTTTACTTATTGTCTTTTGTAACTCATGTTTTGTCTTTATCCTCATAACTCATGTCTTATCATTTGTGGTGTAAACATTTTCAGAAGCGAAGGATGACACCCACAGCCGCAAATGGTTAAGTGCCATGTAGGATGAGATGGATTCCCTGCATGAGAACCATACATACGAATTGGTGGAGTTGTCGAAAGGAAAGCGGGCACTCCGAAACAAGTGGGTGTACAAGTTGAAACTGGGAGATGTCGGCAACCCCCCGAGATACAAAGCCAGGATCGTGGTGAAGGGGTTCCAGCAGAAAAAGGGCGTGGACTTTGACGAGATATTTTCCCCTGTAGTAAAGATTACCTCCATCCGGACGGTGCTGAGTATAGCGGCAAGCATGGACCTCGAGGTAGAACAGCTGGACGTGAAGATGGCATTCCTTCACGGCGACCTCGAAGAGGAGATCTACATGCAGCAACCGGAAGGATTCGTGGAGAAAGGGAAGGAGCACCTGGTTTGCCGGTTGAAGAAGAGCCTCTACAGGTTGAAGCAGGCCCCCCAGCAATGGTACCGGAAGTTCAACTCCTTCATGGCCCATCAAGGGTACCACAAGATGCAGGCCGATCACTGCGTGTTTGTGAAGAAGTTTGAAGGAGGCGACTTCCTGATACTCCTTCTGTACGTGGATGACATGTTGATCGTCGGACGGAACCAAGTCAAAATACGGATGCTGAAGAAGGCTCTCAACCAGACCTTCTCAATGAAAGACTTGGGTCCGGCAAGACAGATGTTGGGGATGCATATTATCCGGAACCGGTCAGTGAAGCAATTATGGTTGTCACAGGAGAAGTACGTGACAAAGGTGCTTCACCGGTTCAACATGTCAGATGCGAAACCGGTCGGATCGACACTTCCGGCAAACTACAGGTTATCTGGTAATCAAAGCCTGAAGACGAAAGCAGAGAAGGCGGATATGATGAAGATTCCATATACCTCTGCCGTCGGGAGCTTAATGTACGCAATGGTGTGTACCCGACCGGATATAGGATACGCAGTCGGACTGGTGAGCCGGTTCATGAGCAATCCCGGCAAGGAGCACTGGAACGCGGTCAAATGGATACTCTGATACTTGAAGGGCACTTCAAATATGTGTCTCCGATTCGGCTCCGGAAAACCTCAACTTAACGATTTTACTAATTCGGACATGTCAGCTGATGTGGATACCAGCCGGTCTACATCCGGGTATGTAATGACATATGCAGGGGGAGCTGTTTCGTGGCAGTCGAGGCTGCAGAAGACGGTTGCGTTGTCAACCACGGAGGCAGATGTTAAGAGTCTATTACTAATCAATAGACCAAATCAAGTAAAAAGGAAGAAAATAGATTGGATAGAAGAACCCGTTCCACCCGACCACCCCCGAGCTATGATCTAGACATAGCCAACCTACCACCGACGTCCCATACCGCCGGATATTAGGATGACTAATACCTTGGAAGAGATAAACACGGTCGTCGAGACGAAAGCCTAGCCCGCACCACCGGTGTCTACGACAGCAGCCTTCCGACATGATGATCTCTATGAGGGTAGCTAAGCCTCATATTTATACCTTTTCCTAGGCCCCTTGAATAGATGTGCCTTTCTAAAAGGCTCTCTATTCATTGGTTGTCTAAATCATGATAGTGCATGCACATATCATTCATTCTATCCAATCATTAGTCCCCTTTTTAATAATAGTGAACATACCCTTCACTAATGTAAATATTAGTGACCTACCCTCACCAACGTTATGTGTACATAACATACTCCCCTACTTCAAAAGATTGCACTCTTGCAATATAAAGTGAGGAAATTGTGCCTTAAGCGAATGCTCGCGTTCCCATGTGGCATCATCAATAGGTTTATCCATCCATTTGATCTTGAATAGCCGAATCTCTTTAGAACGTAAACGTTTAGTACGAGAATCAAGAATTCGTTCAGGAACATGAGGTTTGTAAGAAAAATCCTCTAATGTTACAAGATCTTGGATTGTGATGGTGTTATCACCAGAGCCTAAAAATGGTTTTAGACGACTGACGTGAAAAACAGGATGAATACCAACGTTACGAGGTAAGGCAAGGTGATAAGCAGATGACCCAACTCGCTTAAGGATTTCAAATGGGCCACAATATCGTGGGGCTAACTTAGCGCACTTGCCCGTAGATAATGACGTAGAATCAGTCGGGACACGCAAAAAAACTTTTTGACCAATAGTAAATGCACGAGGACGTCTATCCTGATCAGCATAAAATCGAGCACGATCTTGAGCTGTCTTGACATTTTCTTTGGCAATATGCAACATTTGGTTCATGTCTTGCAAAAAATTGCGTGTACTGTCTAATGTATCACGATGAATCGTGACATCAACTGGGGCACGTGGCTGAAAACCATACATCAACATAAAAGGACTATATCCAGTGGATGTATGTTTAGAGCTATTATAGGCAAATTCTAAGATAGGAAGGTATTGCTCCCACTTAGAAGGGGTTTTTGCTACATAAGCTCGAAGCATGTCCTCAATAATTTGATTAACTCGTTCAGTTTGTCCATCAGACTGAGGATGATATGCGGAACTCATGCTCAACGTAGTTTCTAGTTTCTTAAAGACCTGAGTCCAAAAGTCACTAGTAAACTTGGAATCTCGATCACTAACAATATCCATCGGTAATCCATAAAAACGAAATAACTCATCAACAAATTGATAAGCCAACTGTTGAGCGGTTACCGTGGTTTTTGTAGGAATAAATCTAGCTAATTTTGTTAGCCTGTCAACGACAACCCATATGGCATCATGACCCCTCTGTGTACGAGGTAAACTAACAATAAAATCCATCGAGATACTTTCCCATTTATTGTTGGGAATATCTAAGGGATGTAAAAGACCAGCAGCTTTAAGTCGTTCCGATTTATTAATCTGACATTGTAAGCATTGAGTTACGTATTTATGCACGTCAGAGCGCACCTTAGGCCAGAAAAAAGTACACGAGATGAGAACGAGTGTGCGTTGTATTCCAGGATGACCAGCAAATGGTGCATCATGACATTCATGAAAAAATTTCTGTTTAACATTTGGTAAATCTGGAACACAGACCTTTCCACTACGGTAGAGCAAACCGTTTGTAATGTGAAAGGTCGCCTTCGAGGGTAGGGTGCTAGTATCGGCATCTAAACCAGATTCGGCTTTCGTCCAGTATTTTGAGAAATAACTGTCATCAAGGTATTTCCCTCGAAGGTGATCTAAAAGATCAGATTTTATTTCCGTGAAGCTAAGCATGTTAACTTCTTTAATGCGACTAAGAGCATCAGCAACGGTGTTCATAGAACCCTTGCGATATCGTATGGAAAAATCAAAATCTTGCATAAGGTCAGCCCAACGGCCTTTACGACCAACAAGATCGGGCTGGTCACAAAAATACTTTAATGATTGATGGTCTGTTGTAACCACAAATTTATTTCCATAGAGATAGTGCCTCCATGTTTTAAGTGCGTGTATCACCGCAAACAACTCTTTCTCTTGAACCGAATACCGAGATTGAGCAGCATCAAGCTTCTTACTTTCAAAAGCAATAGGGTGACCACCTTGATAAAGAACGGCACCAATAGCATAATCACTAGCATCGGTTTCAATTGAGAAAGGCTTAGAAGGGTCTGGTAATAGAAGAGTGGGAGCCTGACACACATGCTCCTTGAGTGTCTCAAATGATTTGTCAAGTTGTTCATTCCATGAAATTGGTTTGACAGACTTACGTGGATGACCTTTTAAAAGGTCAGTTAATGGCGTAGTCAATTTGGAATAGTTACGAATTGATTTTCGTAAAAATCCAACAAACCCTAAGAATGATCTAAGTTCACGAATATTACGAGGAATGGGCCAAAGTTTAACCTTTTCAATACGAGAAGGTTCAATTTCAACGCCATTTTCTGTAATTAAATGACCTAGGTACACAATAGATTTTTGGAAGAAGTCACATTTTGAATGTTTTGCATAGAAAGAGTTGTCACGCAACTTTCGCAAAACAAATCGAACATGTTGAACATGATCTTGCAAGGTACGGCTATATATCAAAATATCATCCAAGAAGACGACAACAAAATCACCGAGTTGATCTCGGAAAACATCATTCATCGCTTGTTGGAATGTGGCTGGAGCATTAGTCAACCCAAATGGCATGACTAAAAACTCATAATGGCCATAGCGCGTACGAAAAGCGGTTTTAGGAATATCATCCTCGGCGATGCGAATCTGATGATAACCAGTTCGTAAGTCAATTTTCGTAAAATATCGAGCCCCGTGCAAACGATCAATCAAATCATCGGCACGAGGTAATGGATATGCATTCTTAATTGTCATTTTATTCAAACGGCGATAATTGATACACATTCGCCACGAACCTTCCTTCTTCTTGACTAATAGAACTGGCGCACCCCAAGGTGATTTACTATACCTAATGTGGCCCATACTCAAGTATTCCTTAAGTTGTTTAGCGATCTCATCCTCTTCTAATCGACTAAGTCGGTAAGGTGGAATGCTCACAGGAGCAGCCCTAGGGATGAGTTCAATTTGATGGTCCACATTACGTTTAGGTGGTAAAGTAAGCGGTAATTCAGTAGGAAACACATCTTGAAAATCCTCTAAAATAGAGTCGAGTAATCGTTGCTCAAAATGTGGTAATTGTGTGGCGTCAATATTAAAATAATAAAATTGAACCGCAGGATCAATTACACACGAATAAATTAATGAACTAGAATACTCACTTAAAGATTTAGAAGACACAAGTGAATGAGAAGGAAGTTTGGAACATTGAATAAAATGTTTACAATTATTAAGTTCAAATGTGATTGAGTGATTAACCCAATCAATGGACAAAGAAGGGTTTTTATTAAAAAACCAAGGATATCCTAAAATGACATCTGCGGATTGTAATTTCATAACATGAAAGTCAAGCTTCTCCAAATAAGTATCTATTTGAATTGGCAGTTGACAAACAATGCCACTGATGTATTGAACGTTTCCATTTGCCATGTGAACTTGATAGATATGATCACTTGCGTTTATGTGGAGCTCCATTTGCTGCACAAAGTGATCATTAAGAAAATTGTGAGAACTACCGGAATCAAACAAGAAATGTGCTTGTGTTCCATTGATATATCCGACTGCTCGGAGTAAATCATTAGGTCCAAGTAAATGTGAAGGAAAAGTGCATTCACATAAACTTAAGTGATTGGTATGAACTTCAACAATATCAAAAGACTCACCTGTGTGACTCGTAGTTTTGTCTTGAGGAGGGGTGTTCATTGACTTCCTCTCAAGACGATGACAGGTATCCTTTGTGTGGCCCCGCTTCTTGCAATATGCACAGAAGAGGTTCGGTTTCTTTGAGTCGCGGTCAAGAGTGTCACTGGATTGCTTACGTTTCCCAATGAACTTGACATTCGGAGTTTTGGCGAACTCAGGTTTATTGTGGTCTTTCTTGGAAGTCCTATGGTATCGCAGCACAATGTTGACGGCTTCCTCGAAAGTTGTGGGGTCCTTGTCATGGACAATCCAATGATAATCCCCATTGGGAATACCATTCAAAAAACAAGCGACAAACCATTTCTCACCCGTAAGTCCCGATTTTTGGATCTGGGTCCGAGCGTGATGCACATAATCCTCGAGAGAGGTAAATGGCTTACTAGACAATGTGAGCAAGTGTTGCGCTTGTTCGGTTTGAGAAGGTGGCTGCAAGAATTGTTTCTTAAAAACATCAACGAAACCTTCCCAAGTTGTGGGTAAGTTTTTTGCGGTCCTTAGGCCACGCCACCAAGCAGCAGCTCGGCCACCTAACTCACGACCGACATAACCAATTTTTACTGCATCGGGCTTGGGATGAAGCTCAAAGTGAGACTCCCAACGACCAAGCCAAGTGATAATGGCCTCCTCGGTTCTTTCTTTCTTATCTCCCTTGAAAGGCGTGACTACGAAGGAAGGTTCACCTTCTTTCTTGGACTCAATAGTTAATTCTTGGAATTTCTTTTCCAATGCCATATTGGCCTGTCTCATTTCGGCCAATTGATTCAAGGTAGTAGTGAGCAATTGCTCAATAGTGATCTCAGCTTGTGTGCGAGATGCGGATTGGGGTTGAGAGGTCTCATTTGGAGAGATCGTTCCAACTGCGTTCAAAACTTGTTCCATGATGCACGCTGTGGGTATGCAATAAAATAAGGAGGTTCAGAAAATACACAAGCAAAATGAATGCTTGAAATTTTGATTGAAAGAACTTTATCCAAGAAAGTATCTCATGTCTTTACCCCTCTAGACATATGAGATGTGATTCGAGATCCGATAACTATGGTAACACTATGGTGTTTTAAAAACCATGGGGGAAAACATAGCTAAGATGTATTTCTCGGATCTCTATCTTGAGTAATCATGGCGGCTCCCCTAGGCTCAACCATGGTTCTTACATCAATGAAATTTCCTAGATAGCCTTATATTAATGCCAACCCATCATGTATTATATGGTCGAGAAAGTGTATTACGTGAAAAAACAAGTGCACTCACAAGTAATATTCTAGTCTTGCGAGCAATAAGCAAACGTGATGATAAAATGATAAAATAAGGCACTACTCATAAGAGTTAAGTAGTGACGAAAAAAGGGTAAAAAAAAGAACCCATGTGTTACCTACGAAAAAAACAATGTCACAAATAAATGGGAAGTGCAAGGTATGCACATATACATCCCAATATGATTGTTATAACTTGCACAATTGTGACATAAGCCACAAATTGATACAAGTGATGACGGTGTTGTGCGCAAAGATGTAATACTCAAATCCATGAGTAAAACATCAATAAGGGAACTCATATGGTTTTACTCGTTTTCTAAGGCTTGATGATAAGAGTTAAACCTAGATGACCCGTTGAAAAAAAAAATCGTTCAACAAGCCACTCCATACGAAAAAATAGTCTACACGTAAAGGTTACATTAAAAATAAACGATGTAAATACTTTATACATGAAAAGGAAGTGGAAAAAGGAGAGTTAATTGTGGGCGGGTAAATAATAATTACTAGAAAATCATATAAGTGAAACAATACTTATGAAATTAAAATTTAATTAGAATAATCAACAATTAGGTGTATGGAATCAAACATGCCCTAAGATACGAAACCCTAGGGTAGTTGACATGCACCTCCTCAAGACCACCACATATCCCTAGAATCGGCCAAGTAATGGCTAATTAAAGAGGAAAGTGGCATAGGTAAGTGACATATACCTCATCAAGGCCACATCATCCCTTAGAATCGGCCAATTGATGGCTAATTAAAAAGGAAAGTGGCATATGTAAGCTACATATACCTTGTCAAGGCCACATCATCCCATAGAATCGGCCAATTGATGGCTTAATAGAGAGTAGAGTGGCATAGGTAGGCAACATACACCTCGTCAAGGCCACATCATCCCTTAGAATCGGCCAAGTGATGGCTCAATAGAGGGGAAGAGTGGTATACTCAACATCATATGCAAAACGGCCATGAGATAAGCGTGTGCGATTAGAGCAAACACGCTCGACCCAATGCACAAGAATAATTATTATCGTAAGAGTTCAAGAGAGGAGAGAGTGGGATATATATCGCAATATGCAAAAGGCCATGAGTTGAGCGTGTGCAATTAGTGCAAACACGCTCGGCCCGATGCATAATAATAAGTAAAATCGTAGCGTAGTAGGAGGTAGAAAGAAAGAGAATAAAACGTAATACCAATTTGATTCGACCATAAAGAACGCATAATAGAAAAAGAGAAGAGATCAAAAAAGAAGAATACCGGGTTTAGAGTGTTGTTTTGATCCTGAGAAGAGCATGACGAGCCTTGTTAGATCCCCCTCGCTCACACGCAAAAAACATCAAACAACAAAAAAAAATTGTTAGTAAAAGCTCTGATACCACTGTTAAGAGTCTATTACTAATCAATAGACCAAATCAAGTAAAAAGGAAGAAAATAGATTGGATAGAAGAACCCGTTCCACCCGACCACCCCCGAGCTATGATCTAGACATAGCCAACCTACCACCGACGTCCCATACCGCCGGATATTAGGATGACTAATACCTTGGAAGAGATAAACACGATCGTCGAGACGAAAGCCTAGCCCGCACCACCGGTGTCTACGACAGCAGCCTTCCGACGTGATGATCTCTATGAGGGTAGCTAAGCCTCATATTTATACCTTTTCCTAGGCCCCTTGAATAGATGTGCCTTTCTAAAAGGCTCTCTATTCATTGGTTGTCTAAATCATGATAGTGCATGCACATATCATTCATTCTATCCAATCATTAGTCCCCTTTTTAATAATAGTGAACATACCCTTCACTAATGTAAATATTAGTGACCTACCCTCACCAACGTTATGTGTACATAACAGCAGAGTACATGGCGGCTGTGGAAGCCGGCAAGGAAATATTATGGATGAAGGACTTCATCGGAGAGCTCGGTATCTGGCAAGATGAATACCGGCTCTATTGCGGCAGTCAAAGTGCCATCCACCTTGCTAAGAATGCGGCCTACCATTCCCGGATGAAGCATATCCAACGAAGGTATCACTGGATCCGGGAAAGAGTAGATGACCAGGAGTTCGCGCTGACGAAGATCCACACGGCCGAGAACGGGTCAGATATGCTGACCAAAGTGTTGATACCCGACAAGCTGGATGCATGCCGGAAGCAGATCGAACTAGTAAGACACCCCATGCCGGAGTGAAGGGGGAGTTTGTTGGGAGACAGGTCCTTCCGGATGGGAAAGGAGAAGAACAGTGCCCGAAACCGGATGACGAGTACCCGGCTACGGAGAGCCGGATGGTGCAGACCCAGTGAGAACCGGATGACGAGTACCCGGCTACGGAGAGCCGGATGGTGCAAACCCGGTGAGAACCGGATGAGGAGTACCCGGCTACGGAGAGCCGGATGGGGCAGGCCTGGTGAGAACCGGATGAGGAGTACCCGGCTACGGAGAGCCGGATGGTGCAGACCCGGTGAGAACCGGATGAGGAGTACCCGGCTACGGAGAGCCGGATGGGGCAGGCCTGGTGAGAACCGGATGAGGAGTACCCGGCTACGGAGAGCCGGATGGTGCAGACCCGGTGAGAACCGGATGAGGAGTACCCGGCTACGGAGAGTCGGATGGTGCAGACCCGATGAGGAGTGCTCACCGGATGAAGAGACATATTCATAAATATGTTTCTGAGAGTCCATCATGGCTATATTTGTAAATAGCCGAAAATTCATATTAGTATAAATATGACTTAGGGCAAACTTTTAGTGTGCGTTGTCATTTTTCTTGTTGGTGTAAGAAGAGAGTGTGTGTAACAGTGTACAGAGAGTGAGAGAGAGAGGAAGAGGTTGTTGCCTCTGCTGTAACCGCCGCCTGTGGCGAAGATCGTGAGCACGAGGTCGTTGCCTCCGTGAACTCACTGTTGTACATTCTAACATAGTGATAGTTTGCAGCCTGTGGGCTGCCGTGGTTTTTCCCTTGGTTTGGGTTTTCCACGTAAACATCCTGTGTACTCTTCTCTTTTCTGTGTCATGCATTTATCTCTCGTTTCTTTTCTATGTATGATTCTAAGCTCGGTTGTGGCCGAGCGTTGTGTATACGGAGCGTGCAGTTCCCGTCATTGAAGTCAGCATTTCGACTACGTGTAGTGATCCCTCCAAATTGAACATTGTAAGCAAGCACAGATTGTTGTACTTTCCGTCATGGCCGATCTTGAGATTTCCTCTTGTGATGTGCCATGACGACTCGCTCGACATCGTCCTATACCCATCTTTGGCCAGCATGTCGATGGAGACCAGACTCCTTTTCAACTCGGGTACGTGCCAGGGTGATTGTATTGTCATTCAGCAATCGAATTAGGACCTCCCCAATTCCATTGATTCTGCATTCATGCCCGTTGTCGAGTCAGACTGTGCCTCTAGCTCAAGCCAAATAGCTCGAAAACCATTCACTTTAAGGGTTCACATGGAACATGTCTCGCGATTCGAACAACCACGTCCGCGCATCTTGTGCGTTGTACAGGATCTCTTCGGTAGATGTGCTTTCCAAGGAGAGGACTTCTCCGAATCGGGATTTGACAACATTAACTTGATTGCCAATTTGGGAATAGGCCGATTCGGAAGATCGTAGATTCCGATCGGCTTTTCGTCCATTTCCTCTTTTTATTGACCAGCAATCATCAATGTTGTGGCCGGCCTTTCTGCAATGTGTGTAAAAGGCATTCGGCTTGCCTGATTGCGACTTGGACCGTTGTCTATCAATTTTCCTCTTCAGTCAGCTTTGGCTACGATCGGCTCTCTGAGCCAATTTTCCCAAGAGAGGGTTTTTGCATTTTCGTCAATGGAGAGCCCCATTGATCATTGTTGGATATCTTCCGACAAGATTGTTCCAATAGCTTCACCTAGAGTAAGTTTTGGCAAGCTATTTGTGAGTGTCATGCAGAATACCTCCCAAATTGTCGGCAAGCTCGAGAGGAGCGCAAGGGCTTTTATTTCTTTTTCAAAATTTAATCCTTGAGTTTGGCTAACACCCAACTAAAAGTGTTAATATGGGAGGTTGTCGACTCTGATTCCTTCATCTTTATATTGAACAGTTGTCGGATCAATATGAATATTGATGAAGACAATTTCTTTTCGTAGATGGCCTGCAATCTCTCCCACATGGCAAATGCCAACATCTCTTTCGCATACTAAAGTAGACGTTTTTTGTCAAATGCATTTGAATGGTCGATCTGGCTATTTCGTCCAGAGATCGTCATTCTTTTGTTGTCATTGAAGACGACTTGCTGTTATTTCGTATTGCTTCAACTTGTCGTCGGATGATTAACGCATCGTGCATCATCTCCTTCCACTGGGCAAAGTTTTTGCCATTGAATTTCCTTAATTCCATGCATGTGTGGGATGTAGATGCCATCTTCTATAGGAAGTGAGATTTCAGGCCTGGTCCTTTCTTTCAGCCGATTCTTTCTTCTTTGGTTAATGTTGTTGCTATTGCTGAACAACAATTGCTCTGATACTAGTTGTAGAAAAAGACAATGTTGTCGTCTTAGCCGAATGTGGCAGGAAAGTATAGATGAGTCAAACAAACAACAAGGTGACAAGAAGAGAAGATTTGTGCATTGTTCTATAAGACCTTATCCTAATGGTTCATACACTGTGTTTGATATGTGAGATTATAAAAATTCGAGCCTCACAAATGTTACTTGCCATAACATTTGAATTGTTTTCTACACTGTGAAGCAATTGCTTCACGACAATGTTGGTCGTTTACCCCTATGTGGCATTAGAACCTCAACAATGTCATTTTCATTATTTGGATCTTCATGAGTATCCCATTTAGAGGCATGTGCTAATATGTACATTAGGTTAGGTACAATGTACATTGACATGTATATGGCAGTGACACAAATTGAATATTTTTTACATGATTTATTTCAAAGATTGATAAAGATAGAAACTAAAGAGATTGTATCATTGATTTTTCATGTTTCTCAAAATCAATCACTTTGTGTTATCTGGTGCCATAGATTTAGGGCTTCAATTTTGCATGGCTAATACTTAATGGGTCAACCTCACCTATTGCGTCATGCCCTAACCATGCACCATAACAATACCCTTTACTAATTCGTGTTTTACTAAGGGTAGTGGAATCATAACCACGAAGCCCTACATTGGTGGCATCGTGGAGAATGACTCCCTTTGCCAAGTCAAGTTAGAACCATATACCTGAACTAGTTTGACAAAGATTTAATGCTTTGGGATCATCAACTCTAAATGCTCAACGGTAATGGATCTTTATTCAATATTTGGATTGTGTGCAACAACTTGATCAACCTATTGTTGTATGTGATATATCACTTATTGGTAATGTAAATTTGGCTTAGTTTTCTCTTTAAGGACCATTTTGAGAACTATGTTCAAAAGAACACATCACTCTTATTATTCCAATCCAGATTTATTGTCATATTCATTTTATATCCTACAACAAGAACACTTGAAGAGAAAATCATATTGTCATAAAAATCATGGCATTGATTCGAACTTAGAATATGAAGCCATTTATTCATTGTAAATCTTTTTGAAATTCAATAGCCTTCAAGTTTCAAATATTTGATGTTTCTACTCTATTTGATTTTGGAATGGATATTTCAAATATTCAAGACTTCAATAATTAGCCAAAAAGAATGTTGGGAGTACAAAAGGTTTTTAAAGTTTGCAGTATCAAATCCTTTAATCGCCTCTATCCATATACTATGAGATTTTTTTCTAATTGAAGCTGTAAGAACCCAAGAAGTTTATAAGATTATTTGGAAACTTTTTACTAAATGAACACATCACACTCTTTGAAATTAATTATGATAAAAAGCAACATAGATTTCATTTACCAACATTTATTTTGTTTATAATGGATTGATGATCAACACTCATTCTTTTACTATTATTGTTAAACTTTGTATCAGCGTTGGATTCTATGTCTAATATATTGGCAAGGTATTTCATTTTTATGCACATTAACATTGAACTGAGATATGATGATTTGCATAACAATGATGACACTAAAGTATACATCGATTTCTAAGAATGTGTTGATCCATGGATAAAGTAAATGTATATGCCCTTGATACATTCAATTTTGAAAATTCGTTTTGATCTTTATGTGACCTATGATAAACTATAAGCTATTGATGGCATCGGCAATTTATAACATTTTGTTTAATGTGCATCTTTAACTTAAAGTGTTCCCATTGGAAACTTATGTTACATATAACATAGGGTAACGAGATTATGATATCCCTAGTAATATGAACCTTTCAACCTCTATATAATAGATGTATATATAGATTTCAATTAGTGTGCTCATTCAAGGAAGTAAATAATGCCCACCTAAGGATAAGTTTTTAATGTTCATTTCTGAGATTTATCCACTTCCCTCATTCATGATTTTTTCCTCCCTCTACATTCTATTATCTAATCATTCATTTATTGGACATTGTGACACTCATGTTGTTTATGATCATATCCCATTATTATTTTCTTGGGTTCACCATACACTCATAATTAAACTTTGCATAAAAATTGTCTTGTAGTTTGCATTTCCAAGTTTTGTGTATAATAAGGAATGTCATTTTTGTTTCGGCAAGTGATTGTTGGCATCATATCTCATGCTCTATCATTTACTTAGCTTTTAACGTATTGGGGTCAAATCAACCCAACGTAATACTTATGGTTCAACTTCTTGAATCATTCCTTTTTTCCTGTTTATAGTGATTGTGTTCATGGTGAAACATTGACCCCAAAAACGACCTATATGCTTTTTCAAATTGAAAGAAAATAAGTTGCTCTATTGGCTATGGTTCTAATGGAATCATCTTAAAAGCTAAAGTTTGAACACTTGAGGAATGAAATTGCTCTCTCCCTTTTTCTTTACACTCATGAAAACATCTAAGAAAATACTAGTGCTCTTACGAATGAAACAATAAGTCATTAGAATGGTGTGAGACCAACTTTGCACCGCATGAAAATGATAGAGGACCAAGTGGCTCCATGTGGCCAATAGAAGTGATTTGAGGCCTAATAAAAGATGCATGTGGTTGATAAGAAGCAAACAATTACCATAGATGAATAAAGATCTAGATTTCTAATTTCTCAGTACGTTGTGCCCTTGTGTGTAAATTTGGTTTTATACAATATTTTTGGGGTTTGAACTTGTCCATTGTCCACAAGTACAACCCCTTGCTAGTAAGATCTAAAAGCTCTTTTGACTATTTATTACAGAACCTTGAATCCTTTTCCATCATTTTTATGGAATTATTGGGCTCTATGGAACAAGTGAACAATTCAAAATCAAATAAAATTTGGGCAAGAAACTTCATGTCTATATCAAAATTTTAACTTCTCCATCTGATGGTACCTTTTTGTGTGGTATATATCTCACAAGACATTGGCAGCTATATTTATGCCTTCTTTTAAAGCATTTCTAAGACAAAAGGGAATCCTTCTTCGACTAAAGGGAAACACAATAATCTTGTCATTCATAATACAAACTCCATCTTTATGTATGCCATTATTCATCATATCTTCATTCCACGGTCTATTAAATATATAACATCGTACATAAGCTTAGGTAATTTAACACGGGCAAGGATAATCCTAAAGAAGAAGCGTAAAGAAACATGGAAGGACCTTACTTGAAACATTTGTAGAAAAAAAGCTAGATTGCGCCAATTACATGTTACGATGTTCAAGTTCACCATGGTCTTACACTTCAATATAAGCATTCCTATACGACACATGCATTGGTACCTTGTATGGATTCCAACACATGGGTTTATGAGAACATTATAGTATTTCTTGCATTCTGCTACCTCATACCATTTCTCTGCATATGTTATAAAAGGTATGCGGAAAATTTGGAGTTACGAGATCCATTGGTTAGAAGCACATAATCATTTGATTCATATTTTCGTGAAAGTTGTATATGTTTCAAGTGCATGTGCATGCAATAAAAAAAATGGAGCACGTACATGAAGTGGTTGTACAAGGTTTAAGGTAATCATGTTGTATGTTTAAGAATTTGACTGAGAAATCAATTTCAATAGAGTTTATTGTTCTTATTAATTTTTTAAGAGATTTTTGCCTTTTCTGGATGAAAGATATATGTATGGTGACTCCCACGCCCACTCTAACTCCTAGGCTATCACCTCATTATCATGGGTTTCTTTTTAAGAATGTCATCCTCAAACGTGTATTAATTTGGTACGGATGTACATGTTGGTCTTCGATCAATGTTTTTCTAAGACATTACTTGGGACACGCTACCTATAAGCCTTTGTAGAAAACTAGGAGTGTGGGTTATGCCAAGAAGTGGGTTTGAAGATCCAACTACGAGGGGTGGTTAAAGTCTTCGAACTAAGAGCCTTGAGATACATATGACAAAGATTGGAAATCAAACAAGCTTCAAAAGATTTATTAAAGTGAAAAGAAGGAAAAGCTTTGTAAAATTAATGAAGTTAGCACATCGTCACATTACTTTCACTTATATTCGCAATTGGTTGCTAACCATAAATTTAAGATTTCTAGAAACAAAACCAACAAAATTTTGACAAAACTAAACTCTTTCCATAGACATATAGTATTTACACGTGTCAAATAATCTCTTTCTCTCATGTAAATCTAATTGAGCTTTGCAAAAAGGAAACTCTCAAATTAAGGAATTAGCAAAGCTTGATTTGCAATATAAATTATAATACATATAGACATGTGAACTTTCTATTACTCATTCAATAACACATCAACATTGACTATGCATCTTTAGAAATTCTAGGTTTCAATTTGATTTAGGATATCGATACATACATACATACATACATACATACATACATACATACATACATACATACATACATACATACATATATATTCATGAGCAAACATGGGCATGCTCAACATACAAATGATATTTACACAAGAACAAACTATAAAGAGCTAGCCTCTTGATGCCCACATCAAGAGACACATGCTTCATAGGTATAAGAAGGCTTAGGAAATCGATGAAAATGTGACCGGTGCAAGTGTTAGTCATTTGTCTGCTTTGAGGGAAAGTGAAAGTTTCGTAATATGTGGAGCGAGAAGTTCTTGTTATAAAGACAAGTATTAAATCCTAAGGAGCTCCCAAAAGATACGGCTATGTCATCATAGACATATAATGATAATTATCACTTTAATATTACAATTCACTAATCATTCACCAATGTTGAGTTTTTCTTTCTCAATGCCGCTCAAAAAACAAACCCTTTCAATCCCTAATTCACATTATTTTGGGTAGTAAGTATAATAGTTATCATTAATCTTAAAAACTCAAGACATTTGATTAGGAAACCTTTAGATATTACCAATATTATTAGTAAGCTAGTTACAATATTAGCATTATTATTAGTAAACTAATTTATAACACTATCTACATGTATCCCATCAACGGATACATAATCACATCAAAAAGCAAGAAATTTAAAGAGGAGATTATTTAGCCATTGATATTTTTCATATTTCTAGAATGTAACCTTGGTTTTTATTACTAATCATATTTTTCATTGTGTCCATGTAAGTAGTAATGCTTCTAGTAATATTTGTTTTTTAAAACATTTGATTAGGAAACCTTTAGATATTACCAATATTATAATTTATTAGTAAGCTAGTTTCAATATTTTACCAATATATTAGTAAGCTAACTAATAACGCTATCTACATGTAGTCCCATCAACGGATACATAATTGCATAAAAGAAGAAGATATTTGAAGAAGAGTTTGTTTAGTCATTGATGTTTATTATATTTCTTGAATGTACCCTTGGTTTTTATTACCAATCATATTTTCCATTGTGTCCATGTAATGCTTCTAGTAATATTTGTTTTTCTAAACTATTTCAAGAAAATTTATAATGTGAAATTATGTCTAGCAAGATACATCTACTTCGACAGTAAAAGTGTTCTTATAAAAGGATAGGATTGATGTATATGGTTAGACTTGAAAAGACCAACAAAGATTTTATGCCATTCAGTAAAATCCACTAGATTTCAGAAATCCCAACCAAAAGCCATGCGAAGGGGGATTTCGCCATTGGTTCAAAAAGCTACCTTTTATATTTTTTTTCATGCACTGTTTCTCACATTCGAGGATCTTGGGGTGCACAGAGAATCACAATATGATGGAGAAATACTGGGAATTGGCAGGAAAAAGGGTTTGATGAATTGGCCCTTTCAATTCTTATAGGCTAGCACCAGATAGAGATTCGTGGGTCATAGTAAGTAACCTTAGCTGATGTGATGTGGATAGACTAAATGATATACATGCACATACACACATTGGAAATACTATAAGCTAATGTAGTTTATCCTTGTCTTCATACATTTGTATTATGAAGAGATGCATAGAGAGCAATAGATGATGATGACGATGATGAGTTCACGTGTATAGAGGGTTTATTAAAAATGTGTGAGATTTTGTTTTGGTTTGCAGCTTTTTTTTATGGGGGAAATGCCAACCAAAAAAGCAAAAGCAGAAGAAGAAAAAGGACTTTGCAAATTCTTGACATGACCCCTTCCACATGGGACATGCCCACACAACCCTTGAATTTTGGACACCCTCCCAAGATTCGTGACAAGATACTCTTCTCATAGTACCCTCATCTCTCATGATCATTATTGATCGTCATTTACTCTTTCTTGCTCTTGATCTTTCTCTAGTGGACGCGCGCGCACACACACACGTGTGTGGGTGTGTGTGTGTGTATGCCAATCTATCTACGAATGCATTTAGTACGTATGGAAATGTACATGCGGGATGGTTGAAAATGTCCCCTTAATCTCAATTTAGACCTAATCTATAGATAGCTACATAGATATATTTTACCCCTCAATCTACCAACCCTCACATTTTGCCTATGTTTAGTTAGGCATGCCTCTTTTATTTAACCTCCTATTCTAGTACTCATATGCATGTTGTTTTTTTATTTAACCTTCCTCTAGTACTATGCATGCATTTTGGTATCTAACCCCTAGTCTAGTTACTATTAGCTACTACTATGGTTGCATCTTGATTTAACCCTAATCATAGATAGTACTGCATAATATATCTGCATTCTCATTTAAACGTTAATCCGTGCCACCAAATCTAAGGCACGATGAAATGCAACTACACATAGAAAGAGAGAAAGAGAAAGGGTACACAACAATCATATGGGCAAGGAACCACACACATGTGAAATGACAACTTCTTTTTACCAGTGCACAACCTAATTTGACCATGTAAGTTGGACCTTGCATCATTTGTTATTATGATTTAAACACATCGTGATAAACAATGATATTTAAAAGTAAATAAATAGAATCAAACATAATTCCCTTTCCATTTTTTGAGATCATAGCAAAATAATGGGAGATATGAGATATCTATAAAAGTTTCAAATAAATATAGGCATATCGAAATATATGGATAGAAATCGATTTAGTTATATTAACTTCAAATTATATAGATGTGTGTGTGTTTATCAAATCTCTTCCCTCAGTAGAAATTTTGGTCAATAACAAGTTTGGTGAATTATCAATTCATGTCTCCGGTTTGTAACAATAAGAGGATCTTCTACACTAGCAAGGAGCAATGCTCCTAGCTAAGACATCATGGATTATATATATAACACATGAATTTATCAACCATTTGATTCTAGTTGTAGGATCTATTTTAGGTCTCCACACACAAATGATGACACATGATTCCTTCACACTCATGAAAACTATTGAGCAATTGGTTTAGTTTTGTGATTGTGCTTGAATTAAGAAAACCTATCACAATAT
Organism: Azolla caroliniana; assembly: GCF_043228905.1. Taxonomy (NCBI): domain Eukaryota; kingdom Viridiplantae; phylum Streptophyta; class Polypodiopsida; order Salviniales; family Salviniaceae; genus Azolla; species Azolla caroliniana. The sequence continues at coordinate 6,775,422 of NW_028230437.1, forward strand.
TAAAGAGATATACAAGAAGATGAACAACTTGTTTATATTGGAATTCGTTCCCTTTAAATTCTAACCAATAACTCCAAACAAGCTTCGCAAACAATCCAATCAAATTCATTGAAAAATGACCACATTTTCTTGATTAGTGTTTGCATATTAGATCTAATTTACATGTGCTTAGATCCATATCAATAACATTAACCTATTTGTGACCCTTGATATTGGTTTGAGTCAACAGTAACTATTGTCTTAGATATGGGATTATATATTTGAACACCATTATTACTAATAATGAAAATCATATGCAAGAAATAGGGGCTGGCCACAAATGACATCTTGTACATTTAGATTCTAAGAAATGCAACTTGAGATGGTGAAATAAGGTTAGAATGCAGAAAATACACATGAAAATATTGTAAATATAGAGAATCATCTTGCGAAGTTAAATTTTTATAAGATATGCATACACCCATCTTAGTTATACACCACTCACATCAAAGAGATCAATTTTTTGAGTAGTCAAGTTTTGCTTCCAAGACATGCATTTAGAAAGTTATCTCACAAGGTTCCTTCTAGTATACCGTATAATAAAGATTTTTATTTGCCATGTAGGTGATACGATTTTGCTCGCATTTATTCGGGAGGAGTTGTTATTTCCCTTCCATGCTGATGTTATTCATAGTGATGACATAGATGTGGCGATGAATATGAAGGTGACATCACATGATGATACAATGTTTTTAATATACTATGATTGCAATGCCCTTTCAATTTTAAGACACTATCTTGCTAGTTTTGTTATGTTTATGGTTTCTCTACTCCTTTCCATTTTTAAATGCATAGCGGCCTTGGATAGAATCTTTAAATGCTATGGGAACTCAATAATTTGTTGTTACTGTTTTACACCATTGCAGAATTATGGCAATAAATGAGAGGTCGCCTGATATTTCATTGTACAATATACAACTTTGTCTTATTCATTAGTTGAGACTTTGAAAGACACTTTCAATAACTAGGAAAAGGGAAACGGTATCTTTGTTTTAATTCATATATACAATTTGGAAATCAACCTAGACTACATGTATATGTATTTAATATAAGTATGTGTTGGCCTCAAAGTACAATAAAATTGATTAGTAACTAGACATTACAACATATGTTAGACTATGGTTTCTTATTGTTGTGTGTGTGCCCTTTAGTAAATCAATTCATCAAGGTTGTAGCCTTGCATGGTTGTTTGTAATGTCCCACCCCTAGTTAGCTTAACTTGATAATTCATGATTGTGTGTTGCAACAAGTTACATATGATATTGTACATTCTCAAAATGTAGAAAACACTAGCTAATGCTCAACTGTAGCTATAAATATTGTGATGTACCTTCATTATACTAAGCATAACATTGATAATCATGATTGGAATATATAGGCTTCGTGTAGTGACATCCCTACTAGTTTGTGTGTGATCCTTAAGCAACCAAATGTAGCAATCTTGTATGGTTGCATAATTCAACCCACCTTTGAGGATGTTGGTGCAATAGATCATTGTTGTTTTTTCTAATAGTAGATTAACATGTAATATAGTTGCTTAATGGAAAAGGGTTTTTCGTTGAATGTCAGATAGAAATATGGCTCAAACATGTTACCAAATATATTTGTTGATTAGAACATGGATTTTTGTTCTCAGTTTCTCTCATCATTGATGTCACTTGTCGATTGGCATAAGATTGGGCCAACATAATTTCCTAAATAATATCATTACTTAGGTTTTGATAAGGTTTAGGTATGCCAAAGAATTATGGCTATGAATTACGAGATGCCATACTTGTAAAACATTGCTTGGTCGAGGTTTTATTATACATGTTTACATTCATGTATAGAAGGTTGTAAGTTACATAAGATGATGTTCTCGTTGATGATAATTAGTACTAGCGCACACCCTTCACATACATGACATGAAATGGAATGTACCCATGATTTTTTTTTCTTTCTCCACTACTAAAGAGAGTAAGTACTATCTCATCAATTTATTGGCATGTAGGGCCAAATTTTCTTTCCGCACCAGTCAAAAGGGCAAGTACTATGTCATCATCTTACTCTAATATAGGAAATATTTATCGGATGTAGAGTATATTTGTTTTCTTTTTCCGAAGGAGCTTAGTGTGCCACCCTTATTTAGGTCATTAATGCACTAGATTTTCTTTCCTCATTAGTGAAGAGAGCAAGTACTATGTGTCATTAACTTATTGCAACGTACCCAAAAATGTCTTTCCTCAAATAGTGAAGGTGACATTGTACATGTCATCATCTTGATATTTGAAGGCAAGAAACATCACATGATATATCTATCCTATACTGGTTTTGTTCTCTAAAAGGTATCTTGAGTTCCACCATTACTTTCATGACATTTTGTAATATTTCAACAATTTCCCTAGATTTAGCTAGATCCCACATGTCCAGAAATGAATAAGTATTGGCAAAAAACCAAAACGTATTAGGAACATCTCGCAACAACATCCTTACAACACCATAATCGAAAGGGACCTTGATGTTCATTTTGCTAGTGATGGTAAAGTTTACGTTCTTTGATTTTTGTGCAGCCATAGTGGAGTGCCATTGCAATAATATATTTATTATATGAAGGTTGAACATGGAATAATTGAGTTATAGAAGTATCACGTTGTTAAGAAGTTAGCCCTATTGTGCATATCCAACTACTTGATCACACTAACATGTTACATGTCCCTTACATGCATTAATTAGGATATTGGATCACAAACTCAAAACAAAGAAATCATGTGCACTTTAACTCAACAATTGTGGACTTTGATACACCCAAAATGTTTATCAAAGTCATCTCTAATACACCCAAAATGTTATTGATGCCCACAATTCCCGGGTAGGAATAATTCCTTATCTTGGTTACTTTGCTCATACTCAAAACGCAAGTGGACTTTTGATTTTGTTGTTCTAACTTCAATATATGTTAAACACTACGATACTAGTGATCACTAGATTCGAAGGCGAGGAGTAGGCAAAGAATACTTGCTTGATCAATGTACATATAATGCATTGATGCAAACTTGCTAAAGACACATGTATTCAAATAATGTATTGATTTAATGCATGGATGCTAGAAGCAATATCCCATGATAGATCATGATAATCATTCTCCTAGGGATTTCATGATTTCATGCATGTGAACCTAGGCCTAGAGAGGAAATACTCACTTATGAGACTTTGGCTCGATCCTTGGTGAGCATGATTTGAGGTCTTCGATTTTAATGCTACTATCAAGTTTCCATGAAGGACTAGGGATTAATGGATGGCACATGGTCATTATCGTATGTCAGGTAACCTCCGAGAAATGTTACCCAGTTCCCTCCCCCACCTCCACTCTCAATTGTCGTATGTTGATCATGTGGTTACTTACATCCTATCTCCATAGCCAAGTGGCTTTATTGAAGCACTTTCTCTTTGCTCGTCCACCATCATCTTTTAGTCATTAGAATAAATTTTTGTACGATTTCTTATACTAATTGAACTTAAGTTTAATGATGAAAGTTGAAATTCCAAGAGTCAAATTGTTCCAATGCTGAACCATTAAAATGCCTAGTGTCGATGGGTATTGGCAATGCTGATTCTTAAATTAATAAGATTCACAAGTATCGTTATCCGATTAAATTTGACAAAAAACTCTAAATAAACAATGTGGCGAGATCTCGTGCATTTAGGAGGGATGGAATGATGTGATGGTCAAGATTAAAGGTCCTACACAACTAACTACTCATGATAGGGATGTTATGTTTAAGGATTCATGATAGTGTGACTTGTGATTCAATCAATGGTTTGCAAGACTCATGAGGGAGGGAGAGTAGAGTGGCTATAATGACTCATATATGAAGCCAATCCATCCATCCATGCATACATACATACATATTCCAAAGAGAAGGGTGTCCACTAAAATCTTAAATGTCCTATTGCTTTTTATTGGGATTTGAGGTGTATGTAAAGGGCCTCTCACTTTTGAAGTGTTTTTTTTCTCTCTCTTTGCCTTTTAGAAGGAGAATAAGAAGAGAGAGAGAGAGAGAGCGGCTAGTAGTGAGTCCTTTTCTTTTTTTGTTTGTTGTTTTGGCAGCAACACCACCACCTCCACCATTAAACTTCACGAGGGAAATGCCCAACCCAAACACATATATAAATGAATGGACCCTTTTCCTATATGCTATTGTATACTACACACTTTATTCACATTCACTTAATAACATACACTTATACAAAAAACAACACAATCAATCTCTCTAGTGTCTCTCTATCCTTACCAACCCTCTAATAATTGGAATCAAAACCACCCTCTTCTTCTATTTATCTATCTATCTATAAATATATCTCTTACTCCTTTCTTCTTCTTCTTCTTCTTCTTGTCGTTGTAGTTGTCGACATTGTTATAAATAATGGTGTCCACGAGTAGTGGTGGATCGAGGCGATATAGGGGAGTCCGACAAAGGCAATGGGGCTCTTGGGTCTCCGAAATTAGACACTCCATCTCGTAAGTCCGAGACATATGTCTCGCATATAACTAATTTTAGTTGTGTATCCAAGCATAAAAAGATGCCGCTACTATGGAACAAAAGAATGCTAATATTTGGATTTACTTTATGCACATTTATATGTTGGAACCATACTTATTTATCAACCTATGCATGCTTTTGAGAAAATCTTTTACTTGTATGTTAGACATTTCATCTCCCTCAAACTATGCCACACCAACCCATTCACTTCACAAAGATTATTTTTTTTGTGTGTGTGTTGATTAATCTCATTTTTGTTTTTTTTTCCCTTGCAGAAAGACAAGGATTTGGCTTGGCACGTTCGACACCGCGAAGAAAGCTGCAAAGGCATATGACGAGGCGGCACGAGTGATGGAAGGCGAGAACGCAAAGACCAATTTCCCGCTACCATCACCATCTTCATCTTCCTTACTCTCTCCATCAGTGAGAGCAAAGCTGATGCATTGCAATTGCATGGCTACATTGAGAGGTCCCACCAACAATTACAATGTAATGACCAATAATAACCACATGAAATACAATGCTAGTAGTGGCACTAGTGGTCACATTACCAAGTTCAAGGCAAGTAAGGTGACTGGCTACATAAATAATAACCATAAGCACAAGGATGAGCAATATAATGATGGGTATAGGTCCCATGGGGGCTCTATGACTATGACTAGTGGAGCACATGTTTATACCAATGGTCATCATGAGCCGCGGACATTGTCATTGGATGGTCGGTATGGGAATGGGAGGACATTGGGATCAAAGTCTGGGGGCGGACAATATCGCAGCCAGACATTGGTGTGCCTCCGTCTGGACGATGCCGCGGATCGGTTGGGCGTGATGTGGCAAGGTAGTGCCGACTCCAAGCCCCAATGGGTCACCACAATCCATGTCCCACCACCACCACCATTACCACAAGTCCATTCCATGACATTATCTAGCACCACAATTAGTACCACAAATTCAAATATCTTCGGCTCTTCGGAGGCGGAGGAGGAGGAGGAGGCGCGAAAGCACGATATATATCCTCGCCCGAAGAATTCTTCTTGTTCGCCCGACCAAGTCTCGCCCACCATTTCTTCGTCATCGTCCAGCGCTTCGATGATGTCCACGGGGAACTTGGACATATTGCTGGACGCGACATTCGACTTATCGGGCCACATCCCGACAACTCCGCAGACTACGCTGCTTCTACCCAATCATTCGCCGCCCACAAGCTGTTATGAGGATGAGGATGATAGCATGATGATGGATCATATCGATCTCATCGATCTAATCTATGATTCTCCACAGCTAGGAGCTAGTCCTAACCTTGACATATTGGACAATCATCATCATGGTGGTGGTGATGATATGGCTTTGATGGATCCTCTGCAACTAGGAGCTGAGGCCTCCATCTCCCAAGCTCTTCTATACCTTGCTCAAGCAGAAGAACAAGAACAAGAAGATCATCGGAGTGATCATCATCGTCATAGCTTCCATCAGGATCAACTAGATGATGATGAGGATGATGGTGATCATCTGTACCATCATCATCATCATCATCATAACCCATTCCCATTTCTTGAAGAATATAATTGCCATGAGGAGGAGAACCAGCTATGGCAATGACCACACATATACATACATATATGTATACCTCCATACATCCATCCATCCATCCATACATACATTCATTCATACATACATACATGTGTGTGTATGTATGTACATATGTATGTGTATGTATGTATGTGTGTGTGTGTGTGTGTGTGTTAAAAATTAAAAACAATTAAAACAAATCCTTTAGGAAAATAAATAAATAAATAATATTGCAAAGAGCTGAAGTTTGAAGCCTCGTTATTATTATTATTATTATTATTTTAAAAAGAAATTGCCCCTTTTTAAAAAAGAAAGAAGAAGGTATTTTAGGGTAGGAGAGCTTCAAATTTCAGCCCTTTTTTTTCTCTATCTCTCTCTCTCTCTTCTCTTTGTATTTGTTTTTTTCTTGCTCTTAAGAAGTTAATAGAATCCAAATCTATAATAATAATAAAAAACATGTGTCTATGTGTGTACATGGGTTTATCCATTAATCCTTTTTTCTTTTGTTATAAAATGGCATCATTGAGATGCCCTTCTTATGCCTATATACTGTATCATTCATATTCGTTAGGTGAATTCTTTGCTAGTCGCTACCTAAATCGGGGTAGTGTCATGGTTGAACTTCTAATAAGGAATTCAAAATTTATAGATAACATAGGCCAATCGTCAAGAGAGAGGAGAGGAAGAGTTATTTGTGTTCCTCCAACATTCATTCTTCGTAACTCCAGTATGTTGCACCTTAATATGTCAATGTGCCCATGAGATATATATACATATTCCTTTTATTGTACATTACCCATTGGGGGCACCCGAGGTTACCGTCCCCAAAAGTCAAATTATTATCATCTCTAAAAATCAAACACATAACCAATGAAACCTAATGTGAAACATTTTCACGTATCGTGTGAACATGTCAAAGTTAATAAGTTATTCTCAAAGGTAGAAAGAAGCTCGAATTTTATCGATGGTAGAGGATAAGACATCCTTGACACACAATGTTTCTCACGTCATAAGAAGTGAACGATGTGTCTTGCATAAGCTTGTTAAACATATTCGATCAACACTTGAATAGAAGAAGTGCATTGACATTCATAATTAAAGAGACCAAAGTTGTTTATGGGACCAAAACAATGAGAATATAATAGCTTTCTTGCTTGTTCATGAAAACTATAGGAATTTGCTTATTTAGAGTACTCTAGCAATAGGCTTTAGCGAGTTGTGGGGCATGTGGTATGTGGGGAGGTGAGCTAGAATTTGGTGTCCCTATGTTGTTTCGATGGATGTGGGAGTGCCCTCTCGCTACTATGCTTATTTGTGATACCCAAACTCCATGAATTGAATCCCAAACACTTTTGATCCTCTAAATCGCATGACATTATGATAATGGTCTAGGCTCCTTTCAGAACAAATTGTAGCACATAATGCACCACAATATATTATATCCTTACATATAGACTCAATGCTCCCTCGACTCTATGTCTAGAAACCTACTAGCAAAACTCAATGGTCCCCTTTCTTGAGTCAGTGGGCCTCCATATAAGATGGGACTATCACGTCCTTACTAGGATTTGTATAAAACATTCTCATTTGTAAAATTTTATAACTAATGGAAGGAGTTTTTTGAAAAAAAACATATTACATGTAAGTGATGTGTGACCCCATTAGAGCCGTCCAATAAATATCAATTATTGCCTTTGGCGTTGTATGGTCATTGCCTTTTGCACAAATGCTCATTTTGTTATTGATTTATAAAGCATGAATCATATACATGATGAATATTACATGGACCTCCAAGTTCGAGCATTTGGTTTTCTGTCGGCGTTACGAAAGCTATCCCATGAATCTTATGGTGTACTACATGACCATTGCCTATATTTCCATCTAACCTACTCTAAATGTTCCAGAGTTGTGCAAAAACATCCATTGAATATTTTAGGTTTGATTCTTTTTCCCTTTGTACATGATCTTTACGCTATATGTTGTACATATTGGAACAAAGAGAGCTACCCACATAGCTAGCTTTTTGACACTACATTCTTCTATATTATTAGAGGTTGAATAAAAAATGAGGTCTATTCATATTGAAAACATTCTCTTTCAAATGTTTTTTTGGTTTACAAAACTTATAAAATACGTTATTTAACGTAATCGTCATCAATGTTGCATTTTCTTCCGCTTAACATGTTCGAGTCCATTCACTTGTAATGTCCAATTTGTAACGCTTTTGCTTAACTTTTGCAAGTATTTTTTCTTTATATCCTTATGTTGATGAATTTTGGAATTAACAAGGTTGAAAACAAAAGAAACCCTTATGTTTTCCTTTCATTTCTTCTTGTTATCTACTAATAAGAGAACATTTCACAAAAGTTCAACTCTTTAAGAGCAATAAGGAATGTGTGTGCATTGATGTGTTGTAAAATGTGTTCATGGGTCGTTGTCTCACATTGTTCATATAATTATTATTATATGTTATTATTATGCATGAACACGTGAAAACTTCATTAAAACTTGATTGATTGCGATAGCATTAATGAGGTTACACAAGTTTTTTCTTTGTGATCCAAGATGGGTATATGATATGTGACCTTACATTATTTAATGCGTGGATTGAGGGTGAGCGGATCATCAATTGACCCAAGGCCTTTGAAAATATCACCCTAACATGTAACTTGGTACAGGTGGAATTATTGGCAAGATTGACAAAAATGTTTGTCCTCATCAAAATTGTACATTTTGTATTTAAATATATAATTAGTTGCTAAAGTGATTGTATTATATAAACTACATAATCAATTATAATATTATAGGTTGTATGTGACGTCTCTAAAAGTTACCGTAAACATAAAAATGTAAAGTTTAAATAAATTAATACACCTTTTGTAGTTTCTAGGTCTCACTAACTAATAAGTTATATATACCTTATATATAAGATGGGACTAACTTGTATATCTTGTATTAGTTAACTTGTAAACAAATACGATTATCCTTTATCATTCCAAACAACGTATAATATGGAGTCATGATCAACAAGGAATGGGTGCATTTACATACGCATATGCAGAAGATGCACCTTGGGAAAAACCCTTGTAACTTATGGGACAAAATTGCACACATCCAAAAACAGTTGGTCAAGCATTTGTGCCAATGTGAATGGACCATACATAGGGGTTTGATCCTCCCTATAATAATGTGTTTGGACTTGCACGTCAAAATAATTCCTTGCTTAGAAAGATTGAAACTTAGATGTCCTTGGAATTCTATGTTGCGCGTCATGTCCTAAAGCCTCGTGGAGATATCCTTTATCTTATGAATATATTCATGTATATTTATTATACCTTTCATGTGCATCAATAGTAGGGTGTTCTAAGACGTTATCGAGAAAACAAAAACATAAGTTGTGTTGAATGAAGACCTCAAAACTTTGACCCAATTGTAGATCGAAATGTAAGTTGGTCTAACAAAAACGAGATGCAATCGATATGATTGCATTTTATTAGTTGGGTGTGTAATTATTAGCAAATTGAGCACCAATCGTTCAAGTGAATTACTACTTTACAAATAAGGAGACGTTCCCTAATCCAGACAAGACAACCTATATATTTGATGAAATTAAATGAAGAATACAAACCAACCGCAAAAAGGTAGGAAGATGTTCATTGTTTCGTTTAACTAGAGATATATAAATAACAAGATATTAAGCTCAAGAATTAAGATGTACAATTATTAGGTAATCCTAATGGTGACAATTTCCAATAATCATGCGGATTGACTCAACATGACACTCATAGTTTTGTTGCAATCTTTGGTGTTAATAGCATTAAAGGATTTGGTATATGTACTTGGTGGTATTTTGGGACTTATAGTGAACTTGAAGGGAATTTGGGATCATTTTATCTTAATACTATGTAGGGTTCCACCTAAGACTTCAAATACAATGATTGCCCCTTTTTATTGTTTTGTGTCCTAAGTTACAATAAAAGACACTAACCAATGACAATATTAGCATTGAATCCATTTGATTAGAAACCTCATCTAGATCTGTTGTAGATATAGTTGATATAAGTCGCTTGAAACCGCATCCACATCCCGTCTAAACATTGATTTAATCCATGCGTGTTTGTAGAGCCTTTGGATTATCTTTCAATCTTAACGAACAACTTTGACACTAACAAAAATGTAGGGGCACATGGAGAAATAAAGAAAAACTCAATAAAACAAACTTAGAGTTGTTATGTGCATAATAATGGTTTCTTATTCATATCTCATTCGTGAACATTGAAGCTTCTTTACGAGAGAGAGAGAGAGAGAGAGAGAGAGAGAGAGAGAGAGAGAGAGAGAGAGAGAGAGAGAGCCATTTACATTTACAAATAAAAGAGCAAATGTGGATTGATTGGTGTTTACGGGGTTGGACGTCGTTTTTACTAGTGATTTCTAATCTTTTGCTCCGTTCAGTCTCTTTGTCTCTTTGACGACTATCATCTAAGGCTAAAGAAGTTTGGAAAATACATAACTCTAATCATGGATGGTGTATCAAAGGTCTTCATTTGGAGAGTTCTAATTGGGGTTTTGCCTATGGAATTAGCTCTAAAGCAATGTGGACTAGCAACGGACAATTGCTTCTTTTGCACTGCTTCATATTATACAACGCCCAATTTCTTGTCAAATTTGGAGTTACATTTCTCAAATTTGGCAAGTTTTATCATGGTGTTATTTGACGCCAAGATAGTGGGTGTTTGCACAATTCACATATGTTGACTCAACATTAGTGATGGAGATCGTTTTTCATATGTTTGAGATATTAGGGATTGAGTCATAATTGTGCTATGCGCTATGCTTTTGTATTTGATTGTAGACGTGGAGTCAAAGCATATCTATGAAAGTTGAAGGGACTCCTAATGCCACAGTGTTCTTTATTGCCAATTGGAGCAAGTGGAAATTCTTTCCTCAATGAAGTGTTCGTCTTGCATATTGGCAATTCAACATGTTGCAATACCCATGTAGTTTAGTGGGTGTCCATACTCCATTTGTGACGCCCATTGTAAGTAGTGTTTTTCACACACATTTGTTAATATAGATGTGTGTTTTCACCAGAGAGAGAGAGATGCGAGGGAGCAACAAAGGTGGTCATGGTGAATATCAAGAAGAAAACAAAGAAAAACAATTATTCCTCATATTTGGTTTCACACATAATGTGGATGGATTCTTTGATTAGCCAAGAAAATAACGAAATCTCTAGGGTTTAATGTATTTTTTTCTTGATGTTTATCTTTATCATGATGGTTTTTGCCCCACTCACGTATAACAAATTGAATCTTAAAGTGGATGGTGGAAATTGTAATCCAACTTGGCAATTTGTATTTATGCATACCATCCAAGGTTGATCAAGAACTCATTGAGTATACCAATATTGTTTATGCTTGGTCATTTGCAATTGCATAGAGGATGTGACAACAAGTCACGAGTATCTATTGTGATGTAGGCTCCATGAAATTTCTATGAAAGTAACTACTAAGAATACAAGTTCAATTACCATGGTTGATATTAATTAACTATATAAGTAATTTCACCTCATTCACATATGACCAATTAAATCCCAATGTGCGCAAATTGTTTCTATGTGTACCATGCAAGCCTAATTAAGTTCTCACTTGGATACACCTAATGTTATTTATGCATGATCTGTGCTATTTCATAGAGGATGTAAGAGTAAGTCATAAGCATCTATTGTGGTAGAAGCTCCACAATGTTTTATGACTTAACAACTTAAGTACAAGTTTGGTTTGGTTAAGGTAATTTGTAAATATTTCACTTTGGGTTGGGGGTTCAAGGGTTTGGTTCAAGCCTTTAACTAACAATCGACAACAATTCGGTTTGAACTAAATTGAACTGCGAAACCGTGACTTAACGGTTTAAACGGTTCGGTTCGGTTCGGTTTCATGACTTAACACAATGTTTTATGACTTAACAACTTAAGTACAAGTTTGGTTTGGTTAAGGTAATTTGTAAATATTTCACTTTGGGTTGGGGGTTCAAGGGTTTGGTTCAAGCCTTTAACTAACAATCGACAACAATTCGGTTTGAACTAAATTGAACCGCGAAACCGCGACTTAACGGTTTAAACGGTTCGGTTCGGTTCGGTTTCAACAGTTAGAAACCGCGGTTTAAAAGGGTTTTTATTTTTTTATTTTTTAAAGTTTTTAAAAAATGTTAAAATATTGTTTTTAAACAATCTTTTCATTTTTAGACCTTATTCTCACATTTTAGAAACATCTTTAAAATTAAAACTTTTAAAAATTTAAAAATTTAAAAATAAAATTTGACCTAAGTTGAAAACCGAAACCGAACCACGAAACCGCAGTTTTATCAGTTTGAAATTTCTTTTTAGTTTCTTTTGAGTTTTTAAAAAGATAACACTTTCTTGAAAAATTGAAAATTGAGTGTGCAATCACCAACAATTCAATTTGAGCTAAAACTAAACTACAAAATCGTGGTTTAACAACCTAATGATTTGGTTCAAACAATTATAGTTTAAATGGTTTTGTGGTTTGATTAAACATGGTTTAAGATTCAAAAAAATTAAACGGTTTGAGTTTGAGACTCCCAAATCGAACAAAACCTTTGTTGATTACCAGTGTCAACTAACTATTAAAGGGATGCTTTTAATATATTTCGAAATTAAAATTTGTTGTAAGTTTGATAGTAATGAAGTGTGGAGAAACATCAAATAATTACCAAAATTCCCCTATATATCCAAAATAATGCCCTTTGCAGGAGTAAAATTTCAAGACTACATAGGAAATCCACATACATTTTTGACATTTTTCCTTGTAATATATTGGAGGCATGGCTTTAGTAATTAAGGAATTCTATTAATAAGTGATTAAGTCTGATTTAATATTAGAGTAATAATAAAAATGGATACAGTGAAATATAATAACTTTTTATTCCACTTGCTTCTAATTAGTCATTTGATTACATCTACTACAAGACCTTTAACATAAGACATATTAATGTCAAGTTTTGGCACTACCCTTTCGAGTTTAAATGTTAACTAAGCCTTTGCTCATCACATTGTCAAGATAGACACGTGTCTTTGACCACACTTCGACACGACAATGTGTTCTGAAACGCAATAAATTAGTTGAGTGCTTCCTAGTAAATATGTGATAGTTGTTAAGTGTGTAAAAAAAGAGTGGATGATCCAATGAACAAGGAACCATTATCCAATTGTGTTGAAGATCCACATGCATGCAAGGATTCAACTCTAGTGAGCCTCCTATGTACATCCAACCTACAAATGAAAATCCTCTCTCACTCATTGGGCTCTAGTGTTACAAAAGTAACCTCTTCTTTTGGAAAAGTCCTTATGGTTGTCATATAATATTACATCCTTGAGGAACAAAATTGGTTTAACAAAGATGACCTTGTGAAGTGAGGATGTATTCTCATGTGGATGTCATTCATGATTAAATGTGAAGGAGAGTAGTCTTCGGTTGATTCCGAATCTCGGGTTTAAATGACTAAGTACATTTCAAAGTTTTTCGAGTTATAAGTTTCGGTAGTGCCATGTTTGTAAGCCATTAGGCATGAGTTGTCATATTCGTGATACACATGAGAGCCATGCAAAAGGAATTCTTCAAATAGTTATTGGTCAAGCGGTAAAAATAGGAAACTTTTATACGCATCTTGAACAAGAATAAAAATCTTAGTGACAACCTTGCCCACAACCTCGAGATACCTTGACAAAGTTATATCAAGGGCTTGCTACGAGTGAGTGATACTTTTTGGGTGTTTTTGCACCGATGGTATTTTCCTATTGGTTGTGGTACTGTCTACGCACGTTATGACAAAACACTTGATAGTGTATATCCGATCCGTGAACCTCTTTATAATTTGTGGTACAAGTCATTTTATGAAAAACATATTTCGGAAGATTTATGTTGATGTTGTTTCCTTTCTTTTGGAAATTTGTCAATTTAGATAAAACAGGGAAAACTTTTCCAAAAGAGAATTTCTGCAAAAGCACAACACGGAAGATCAAAAGGTGTAAGAGAATATGTGTGTGCATTTAATGTGAACATAGTGATAGTTAACTATGTGTTGAAGATGCAACAATGTACGTGAACAAGAAAACATTGCAATATGCTTGCGAAAGCAAAGAAAGTGAAGGAAAAAAAAGGAGTATGTGAATGTGTCCTAAAACCCTTGGGGTTTGAACTTTGGAATATAAAGCAAAAAAGAATCTTCTTGCCTCTTTCTAGAAAAGGTCTAGTGTTGCTGCCACTTTTAGGTATATAATTATGTTTGAAGTTTCCACATATATTAACGTAATCACAAGCTTACAATTACATTCCCCATCACTAATACCATGTATTGCCTTTTACATTTTTTGGATTTGATTCCATAATTTCATCGATATCGGCCCATTAGTGGTTGGGCCCATAACCACATGATAGTAAAGCACAATCTTTAACACTACATTATGATGTAAAAGAGAAGATTTGCGCCTTTTTTCTTCCACACTATGTAAAAGCAAAATGGAACTAGGGTTTCTATGTTTAAGATGAGGTTTGAATATTTTTGAAATAGAATTCAGGCACTTATTTTAAAGTGAGACTTTTAGTCTAAAAGTTATACCATTTTTTATTATTGTAACACTTATTTTTAAATATATTATATCTTGAACCTCATATGTACCTCCATTGCTAGCCCTAAAAATAATGCTTATCCATAGAGTGTCACAAAAATTCATAGGAAGAATGAATTAATTACAAAGTTGTGTGGCTAAACAAGCTAACAAACCTTATATAACTAGAACACAACATAAAGGACGGAGTTTCCTACATTTACCTTTTTTCCAGGTTTCTTTACATGCCTCTTCTAAGATCAAACCTTGAACCTCTTTTATCTATACCTAGTCAATAAATATTATGCTTTTGTTTTTAATACTTCTTTTCTAGAAAGAAACTACTTCCCATCAGTTAGGTGAATCACATATACAAATTAGGCAATGTACACTTTAGTTTTTTACATTTGCATCATCCTTGCTTCCTACCTCTTGTTCCATTATTTCCATCATCAATAAGCCACTCTTCACCACTTACTTCTCATCAATAATTTGCTCATGGAAAGAGACCTTGTGCTTATTTGCAAGTGTGCAACATCAATTTCATGACATTGTTTCATACCTCCACAAGCTAATTGGTTTGGTTTTCTAGACTAATGAACCTTTTTGGAGTCTTCTCCCTTCATATCATTTCACACGTCCAAGCATGAAATCGTAATCAATTTGGTCTTTCAAATCAATATACGAATTTGGAGGTTTTTCCCATCATAACATTTCACACCTTCAAATAGTAACTCCTAAGTGGTTTGGTCTTCTAAAATACATGAACCTTTTTTGGAATCTTTCTTTTCACACACTATCCCTAAGTACAATAACAATCTCAAATAGAACCAATGCTCCCTCATTAAGCCAACACATTTTCCTACGAACAACCTCTAGGTCCAAAAAGTAGAATTAAGGGGAAGGAATTCCTTTCTCGAATATGACCAAGCATACTGAAATGAGATACAAAATTTCAATTGGACAAAAATGTAATTATATTCTTCTATCCTCGATGGTGCGTGAATAGTGGACTATATATAGTTAATTGTTGTTTACAAATGATATTGTAGTACTCTTCATTATTAAATGGTAAAGGTGTTTCCCTTGTATGCAATGGGTCTATGTTTGCGAGCATATATTAACCAAATTAGACACTAATTGTGTGCATATAGACTACAGTGACTAAAATGTAGCATTTGGGTTGGGTATGACAAACTTGCAAGGAGATGCTTTTCAACTAAAGTTCTAATGGGCTTTGCTTAATCTCCCTTTATTTCCGTGCTAATATTAGTCAAAACAAAAAATTGCCTGCTTTCTAATATGTTGGACTACTTGATAGAGAAAGAAGAAGAAGAAGATTTTAGTTAGTGTACGATAAATAAGTGAGATCAATTATGAAGGATTGGATAGTCTACGCAAGGCCTACCCGAGAAAGGGATCGAAGTTGTGTATATTTTAACTAATGAGGTATATTCTTTTTTGGAAAATAGAAAAGAAAAGAAGAAGATTTTAGTTAATATCTTTTTCCAAAAAGGGAAAATTATTTTAGTATTGAAACTAGAGAAAATTTCCACTTTTGAGCATATTGAACATGACTTGAAAAATAAGATTTTGAGTAATTCAAGAGAATTAGTTCTTAAAGCAGTAATTAGCTTATAAAATTATGTATAGCAATGCAAGATTTAATTGATAGCATCAATCGACAAATGTTTGAAAAGTAGTGTTGACAAGGATGGCCATTTGCAATGGGTGGAATCCAAGTAAATAAATGTAAACAAATTGTGAAAACCGCGTTTAACGAGCTTGTTAGTTAGTACGACCTTTGTAGCTACCCAAAGGTGCACATTTGAAACTTTTGATGAGGCAATGCCGCTAAATTCAAATTTTGTGTTGGAGGTGGGTCGACAATGTTGTCGTGAACCCAACGAGAAAATCATGTTTACCCTCTATTTTTCCCCTCCATTATTCAATGCTTCATGTGGGGTTATGTTCTACTTGTATATGAATGTGAATCCGACTTTAATATTAGAATTTCACTTTTCATTTACCAAAATGAACTTTCGTGGAACCTACCTACAAGTGTCCTCTCTTTATGCATAGGCAACTACTGGGATTGGTGCTATAGGTAATACGATATGTACATTGTACCTAATTGATATTTTTATCCTATATTAGTAGAGTGTGGATTTTCTCACATAGGGTTAACTTTACTTGCATCGGGTGTCATATAGAATACAATGTTGCAAGTAAATTGTTCCATGATAAAGGTATACAATAATGTCGGAAAAGGTGAAAGGGGTTGATGTCTGATAGATCCGGTAGCAGTAAAGGCGAATTCATCAATAACGTTTTGCCTGTTACCAAATGGTGAAACAAAACGAGTCGCTCGAACTACATTTCGAGCGAGGCCGCAATGATTAATGGTGCACAACGATCGAACGAAATGAGATTTTCACGAGAAGATAGTTAAGTTCGACTAATTTCCCATCGCCATAAAGAATGTATACCATCAAAAGGTTCGACTGAAATGTGGTATAAGACTTTGGTTTTGGATGCTATTGCCCAACAAGTTGTTGCGGACCATGTCTTCGGAGTCTTTGTCTTAGTTCACAAGGGGGAAGTAGACTAGTGCCAAGTTGCATGGGAATCCAATATCTTGAGACTAATAAATAACAAATAATTGAATAAAAATAAATAAATAATAGATATTATTATTATTATTATATTGTCGTTGTTTTTTATTTTGTTCATGCGTTTTATGATATTTTTCTTTGTCTGAGCCACTTGGGGAGGGAGGGAGGGGGGGGGTTGATCTACACGTGGCGCCATCCCATTGGATAAGAAGGCCAAAAAAGAAAAGACCCCACGACAAATCATGCTATATGTCGGGGGGCTTAATTCCCCAAAATAAATAAATAGTTTTTAATTAAATAATAATAAAACAAAACCAATAATCTGCCCTTCCTCCTCCTTTAAATAGCCTTTGGCCCTTTCAATCGAAGTAAAACAGAAATTTAACAATCTCCATTCATACCACTCCTTAATCCCACCTTAATCCCTCCTTAATCACCCCTTAATCTTATACAATTACGAAAACCTCTAAAATCATCAGTTCCTTGATCTTTCGTATCTATCTATATTAATTATACATTGATATTTCCTTTAAATTGAATCCTGGCCTCACGATGGATGGGGTTTTGGATTGGACGGCTGAGATGTGAAGGGTAGACATGATCATGGAATGAAGCCAAGGATGACTTGCCGGACGTGCCTACTTATGTAATTAATCCAAACTAGTGGGACACAAATCTATAATATAAACTTCCAAGAGCAACCTTTATACACGTTTATGTATCTCTTGTGTGTGTATGTGTATGTGTATGTGTATGTGTGTGTGTGTGTGCCTGCACAATCATGGCCTCCTTCAATCGTATGCGTGCTTATGTAGTCATCATCAACAATGAGTATTGTTGCCTAATTTGCATGTAAAACACAAATCACAGGTTGTTTTTAGTAGTGTTAGTGCCAGGTACCATGGTTCTAGCGCTTCGATTTGTGTTATTTGGTTATATTAAGTGTGTTGATTGATATTGTTATGGCTTACTACTACTTATAAAGTGTGCATAAACTTGGTTTTAGTAGATAAATGTGTATATTCTATGGTTATGTTCAATATGTATACCATGGTCTTAGTACTCAAATGTGTGCATACCATGGGGTTAGTATGTAAAAATTGTGTCATTTTCTTACGTTTAGTGGTTTGGTTTATAGAAGGTAAGCGTAAATATAATCATGTTGTACATAATAGTTTGTTAGTTAGAAGAGTGTATACCACAATTTAGTACTTACAATACAATTAGTAGGTTGGCTAGTTATCGAAGTTAAGAGTGTTACACTTAGTTATAGTTGGTAACTTGGTTGTTTAATTCATATGTCACGATAATCGGCAAGTTGTTCCTTGGCTACATCTTATGGTCAACTTCACTTCTAAGCCCGCTTTCAATTAATTCTATGAAACTCCAATTTCAAGTGTATTGGTAAGTCTCTTCTCTTGCCAACAATTTACAACATCATGTTGGATTTTGGAGGCAGTGAAAAATCTCCATTGTATGTGTGTAATGTATTATGAATGTGTAGTATTTGTATATGTACTTATGTAACTCTTTGAAAATATTTGTAAATTTGTAGTTGTGTATTTGTGAATATATTGGACCAAACACATAAAGCATAACAAGGATATCAATATTTTGCGTACGAGTATGTGTATGTAAATGCATAATCTTAAAAATGAAGATGTGAAACAAGCAACTTATAAGAATATTTAATAATTAAATGTGTGTGTGGAGAATGTCAAATCTTGCAAGATTTTCTTGTAAATTTTTCGCATCAAAGACGATATCGGTCATAAAATATTGATTATTTGTATGGTATCTTTGTATGGATGTTTATGTGTGTGTATATATGCACTATATGTTGATGTAATATAAGTGATGTATTCAAACATGCTAGATTCATTTGGCCTAGGTGGACCAATGTATCAATGAATAAATAATATAAAATCTCAAGTTGATTATGGTGGTGAGCACTATTTTATACTCTATCATGCACCATGCATATATGGTATGTTAAACTGTTTTGTGTATATCTTAGTTTAAATTATTTTATGAGATCTATGCATCATAGACTACGCCACACAAGCAAGTATGCATATCTATAGATTCTAGTGGCAGTTTATATTTGATGTACATAAGGAGATATTCTATCATGAAAATTGGTATTCAATGCTGAAGTAATAGCGTGCAAAAACTTTGAATAATATGCACCATGTACAACAATGCATTGATATTATATATGATTGATACACAGATAAAAATATACATTCTTGGTTCAATTAGAACTCGGAAATTTGATTTCACTTGGCAACTATAGTTGGGTATATAATGTTATATATTACCATAATATAGGGTCATGGATAAAGTCACAATCAATGGAAACTACACATTATTAGTTTAATGGAAATTTGACAATAGATTTTTGATAGAAGATTTTATACTACATTTATCAAGTATGAAATGTAGCGTTGAGCCCAAGAAAATAAAAGGATTAAACAAAAAGACGAGTGAAACGGTAAAATGTATGCATTGAGGAACAAAAATACAACCCTAATAACTGACTCCGTAAAGCCCACATCAAATCATACAGTAAGGTGTTGAGTGGTTGTATATGTGATGTGTATATGGAAAGTAAAAACAGGGATCACTAAGTCAATCTAGTGGAAGGAGAGAATGTTGACAATGAAAACCTTGGAGATGTACTTTCTTAAGAAAGTATATTGCACAATCATGTGTGTATGTTTTCCAATACTAACTTCTAAGCCATGCCCGATCCCTACTTTGTGTTTAAGCTTAGAAAGAATGTTTTTATAGGGCAGTTAACTACATAATGCTTATAGAAAAGTAATGGTATGAATATAAGAGAAGACTTAAAATACTTCCTAAAAATGGAAGAGGTGACAGAAAAGTAAAAACCCCACTTAGACGGACTAGGTTTAGGACATTTATGTAAATATGTTAGAGGGTAGTTGCCTTAGCCCAGTTAATATATACCTGGCTTTGTAACCAAGTTCATAAAGTGGTTGTTGATAGTGTCATTCTTGTATTATAACGTTTTAAATAAGACAATTACATTGTGTGCCTCTCTGTCTCTTTCTCTCTCACTATTTCTCCTTGATCTTGATCTTTGTTAAGTTGTCTTGCTAATATTTTTCATGAACTTGGTGATCTTCATCACATAGTGCTATTTATGTTTTCGCATTGACAGCCTCAATCTCCAACATCTGGTATCAAAGCTTGGTTTTTGATTCAGTGGACATCTGTGACTTTGTCTTCAACAACACTCTCACATTCACTCATTTGAAGACTCCAAGTCGATCAAATCCTTGAAACAGATTCTAGTTTTCAGTCAGACTAAAAACTCTTGAACGACAACCGTCTAGATCTTATGCGGTGAAGAGAGAAGACACCTTGTTGATCCACGCTCCATTGAACTAAACCACACCTCAAGTAGGCCAGTTGGTTTTATTCCAAGATTCAATATGATATCTAGAACATGTAGCACATCTTTCAACGTCATTCTGCAACCTATTGAGGTCAGCAAACATACATCTCTGACTCTCACGATCTTGCATGCACCGTCGTTTCCCATCTTCACGTAGCCGTAATCTCTAGCCGTGTAGGATGAGAAACAATCTCTGTTGGGGGTCAAGTGAAACGACGCACTGGAATTGACCACCCATGTTGATTCTTCGCGGCAAGGTTTACATCGTTCTATTCATTGATGAACAATAGCTCCTCCTCACTCGTGGCAATGGCTGAGGTGTTCTTGTTGTCCGAAATCTTCTTCGGCTCAACACCATCAACTCCCCCTTTGTCCTTCCAGTAATGCCGATAGTTCTTTTGAAAGTGTCCTAGCTTCCCACAATAGAAGCACGTGAGCCTTCCCTTCGACTTTGACCTCGGTTTGGACTTGTAATTGTTTTGCAAACTTCTCTGCCTGCCCCTTCCTCTGTTGGAGTCACCTTTTGTGACTAGGGCCTTATGGTTAGAGACGGACTCTCTATCCTTCTGACGAGCTTCTTCATTCAGCAAGCTCGACTTCACCATCTCTAGGGACAATTGGTTCCCTTGTGGTCCCGTGTTACCCAAGGTCACCACGAGCATCTCCCAACTGTCCAAAAGGGATCCCAACAGTAGCAATGCTAATACCTCATCGGCCAGAGGCACTTCTAGAGAGGTATTTTGATTTATTAGTCCTTCGAAGGCATTTAGGTGCTCAACCATGCTTGAACCGTTTTGATATCTCAGTCTCACTATCTTCCTAAAAACAAAGACTTGATTTATGACATTCTTGTTCTCGAACATGAACACGATCTTCTTCCAAAGGGCGTCAACTTTTGTCTCTTCATTGAATTTGTTGTATAGATTGATGTTTATAAAGCACCTTATGTATGTCGTTGTCTTTAGATGCATGACTCCCAAGTGAATGCATCAATGTTGTCTGGTTTTTCGTCTCCATACTGCACTGGCAGCCATAGGACTTTGCATACAAGCACATCTCTCATCTTCGACTTCCAGACTGAGTAGTTGGAGCCAATTAGCTTGAACATCCCTCTGAGAGATTCATCCATTGCTCTGATACCCGTTTGTTATAAATGAGGGGTCGGCCAAAACCGGTTAGCAAGCAAGATGCAAAGACAAGAAACTAAACTGAAACATTGAAGAAAGAAAAGCATCGACACAGAGACACAAGATTTTATGTGGAAACCCCTAAAAGGGAAAAACCACAGGCCCCCCTAGACTCAAAATAGAATCACTAAGTAGAGAGAAATATGCAAAATACACAAAGCCACAACCTTGAACTCGACTTCTTCTTACAGACGGTTACCACACACTCACTCAACACTTACCTCACACTCACTATACATACATTGACTTTACAACTCTGATATCAACGATTCTCACATACCTCAATATGTTAGCCCTAAGTATATATATACTAATACATAAGTAAGGGATATTTACAAATATAGCCCAAACCAGACGAATCCGATTCGGCCGAATCAGACATAGTCTGGATTGGGTACGGGTCGATTGACCTTCATCCTATTCGGCTTTCCAACTAATCCCATCTAGAGGGACTAGTTATCCCAACACTTTCGAAGAAGAAAAAGATGAATCAAAGGATGGGGTTGGGTGTCGAATATTTGTGTTAAACTACATTAAAGATTGTGAGAAGGTGTTGTCGAAGCTAGAAGATGCAAACCTCACGTTTTTGGGAGAGAAGTCTGTATTTGGGCAACCAGAAGTATTGGTAGTAGGGCACTTGTGTGGGGCATATGGCCGGCCCAAAGTGGATGCTATCCAAAAGATGAAGGAAGAATGTATATCCCAGATGGAGGTGTGAAGATTCTTGTGAATGTGTGCCTTTTATCATATCTAGATTCTGCACTACGTTTATGTCGCCAAGGCATTATATGGATTGTTGAAGAAAAGAAAGAAGTTCGAATGGCAAGAGGAGCATACAAATGTGATACGAAGATTGAAGAAACTACTACTTGAAGCTTCAACACAACGAAAGGCCAAGTGTACATAAGGAAAACCGATTTATGTGACTGTGGATACGAGCCCAACCGGAATCGGATGGGTTATCAATCAAGAAGAAAAAGAAAATAATCGATATGCGATTTGATTCGGTGTGACGGTGTTGAGCGACAAACAAAGGAAGTACTCTCAAGTAAAGAGGGAGATGTGGGGAATCGTATCTGCTGTGAAAGCCGACCACAATTATCTTATTGGAACGGAGGTCATAATCGAGACAAATTGCCTACCCATACTTGGTATGATTTCCAGTTGCGCTGGTCCTGACATTGCTATGCTGCGATGGATTGCGTATATCAAGTCACTTAATCCAGAAATACGGCATGTAGCAGGGAAGTATATAATATGGTGGCAAATATGTTGTCACGAGCAAGATACCACAATGAGGAAAACTCTAGATCCAATGAAGAAGATATTAGCTTGGACTTCTTCACAACTTCTTGTGCTCAAATATTGACAACTTTCAAAGAGGAAGATGGCAGAAACATTAGAAAAGAAATAAAAGATGAAAATATTGTTAACACTACCCTTGAAGAAGAGAAAATGTGTCAGCCCCGACGCTTAAATGTACGTGTCATTGGGCTCAAGGAAGGTGCATCCCTCGACAAGGATGTACAAACAATTGGGAAAATGTTGGGGTACACAAAGGCCCTACCTATCACCAAAGCTTGGAGGGTTGGACATGACACAACTAGGGAGAGAGCCTTAGTCCTTCAATTTAAAGACTTGGAATCTAGAATCACATTCTTTAAGAAGAAACCAATTCTTCGAGGATTAGGTGGGGACCCTATCTATCTACATGAAGAACTCACTAAGATGCAAATTGGGCATCGGAAAACTTGTATGCCACGAGTTATGCAAGCTCGTAAAGAAGGGCATTACACCTTTTATCGAGACAAGCGAGTGATAATAAATGTTTGCACTACGAATTGACGGTGTGCGGCCCATGTGATAGAAAATACACTTAGGATGACCTTATAAGATTGTAACAACGCACTCTAGACACACCCCAGCCACCTAGAGAAGATATTAAAGGTTCTAGATATTCTTTTCTTGGTAGAAACACACCAAAGCCCAAATAGAGAACTCCCACAGGTCGGAGGATTTCGTTGGGAGTCCGCATTTAGACAAACCTCACGTCGACACACTACTAGAGGATCTGGAGGTGTCGCAATATTGTTTCAGAGAGAGCTACATAATAGGATAGAAATACTAAGCACAAACCTAGAACCTCATTTTATGTGGGTGAAAGTCTTCACTAGCAAGGACCGGGCAGTATTTTTCGCCATTTGTTACTTTCCCTCGAAAGGATCCCATTATAATATGGTTGGAGAGGTGAGATTAGTTGATGAAGGAGTGCCACATGGGCCTTCTCCATACGAACCTCTATCGGATGACATAATCTGATATTCTTCCCAAGGAGAAGTCTTTCTTGTAGGAGATTTCAATGCGAGAGCCCAATCCCGACAATGCACAATATTTCAAATGGAGAGAAACCTAGAAAAGGTAAATGTCGATTCGTTAGACATAAGCACCACACATAGATCAAAAGTTCAAGGTGTGGACACCACAAGCTTTGGCCATCATCTGCTTGAACTTGGCAGTCGGTTTCGAATGGTCATATATAATGGTTTAGCCAAGTGGCCAAGCTCGGAAGAGCTCACATGTTTCCCACATGGAGGAGGGCAAAGCATAGTTGATTATCTAATAGGACACCCTGAAGCTACCCACATTATTAACTCCTTCCGGGTGGCCCCATGTCCTATTGGTGTGGACTATAGTTTCTTATAGTTTGAGCTAAAATGTGATATCTCCAACGTCACCAACTCTAGTCAGCCAATCCATCACACCACAATACATTTCACACATGAGCTCTCTGACATATACTCTCATCATGTTCATGCCCAACTCTCCTCTCTTGATCCCTCCTTGCCTTTAGAAAGCCTTACTACGAAACTCACACACATCCTCCACTCCGCAGCAATTAGCATTTTTCCATATACGAAACACTACAATCAAGGTAGATTAGGATCTATGCCACAAAATAGATAGTATGATGAGGATTGTAGGGACTTTCATCGACAACTTACAATATCGCAACTATTACCTCAGTACAAGCTCGCAAAGAAATGCGCAAGATGACACGTCATAAGAGACGAGCTTGGGCAGCATCCCAATATTGGGAACTCTACCATATGCTCATGAGTAGAGATTGTGCCATTGCATGGAAGAGACTACGGGAACCAAGACCACAAACACCCAACATAGGAAGTCCATGGACCACACAGGATTGCGAGCAGAACACATCATATATGCGTGAGATGTCTAGCTCCCTTTCTAACTCTAATATTCAATCGTGCCCTCGCTAAGGGTTTTCCACCAAGGTGGACTATGAACATAGTGGCCCCCATACATAAAGGAGGGAACCCCATGCACCCAAATACATATAGGACCATTATGATAGGTCATACACTCGTTAAATTAGATGGTGCAATAATGGAAGCAGAGCTTAGTATGGAGACTTTAAATCTTCGCACACCTGAACAGGCTAGCTTTAGACGAGCTTTCTCTACTATTTATCATATATTCACACTTAGATTCTTAGATGACCAAACAAAGGCTCGCAAGAAGAAATTATATTGTTGTTTTGTGGGGTTCCGCAAAGCCTTCGACACGGTCCCTAGAGACCGGTTGTTTGATAGGCTTAAAAGCTTGAGGATACCAGATGACATGATTTGGGCCATCTATGATATATGAGCAAGTCTTCGGGTGTGTCCGATGCCCATGTGGCCTATCCAATTGCTTCACTAGCACTATTTGTGTAAAACAAGGTTGCCCCCTATCACCGACTCTTTTTGGGATCTACATTGATGAGATCACAGATTTTATTGCTAATAAGGGAGGCAACAGATTAGTCCTTGGAGATATGCAGGTTCGTATCTTGCTCTATGCAGATGACATAGTTTTGCTCTCTAAATTCGAACACGACCTACAAAGTGTTGGGATCGGAACTAGTTGTGGCCGGTTCTGATACCGCTTGGCACCTTAATGCCTTAGATGACTTTTGCACACAACGAGGATTGGTAATTGTTAAGAATTAGGTAAGTAATTAAGCAAGGGTTAATTAGTACCTAATTATGTGATTAAGTTAATAAGCGGAAGATTAAGTGATATGTGTGTGTATGTGTGTGAGAGGAAGAGAAAGAGGAAGATACACTTATGAATAACACAAGATGGGGGATGAGTAACTATATTAAATTAGCATTATCATCATCGAATACAAAAATACCATCAATGAGGTATATATAGATCTCATGTGCAAGGTGCACATTTGTGAGGAGAATATAGGTACAACCGTGTAAGTCCTATATTAAATGTACTTAGGAGTGGAGGATCTAGAATATCCCACTTAAGTACAAGGTCCTATTTAAGGCGTTATACTCAACACTTCTAACTAGATTCGAGCTGAAGGCGGTTCGAGCAGATAACAGAGGAGAATACCAGGGGCAGTTTGAGGAGTATTGCCGCTCGAAGGGAATCTGGCTGCGGAATAATCTTCGGCCACAACCGAGACTTAGAACACTTCAATGATAATCAAACACAGAAAGATAACAAAATGGAAGTACACAGACAAAAGAGAATGCACAGGATGTTAACGTGGAAAACCCTAAACGGGAAAAACGACGGGAGTCCCCAAACTCCAATTCTCACTATGGAAGGAGAATACAGTAGGGGAACACAGAGGCAATGACCTCGTGTCCACAATCTTCGCCTGGCGGCGGTTACAACAGAGACTCACTCTGTCTTTCTGTCTCTCTTTCTCTCTTTCCTCTGCTACGCTCTATACAATAGTAACACTGAATAACTCTATACAACATCAACAACCCACACTGTTTGCCCTAGTTCATATTTATACTAATATGACTTTTGGGCTATTTACAAATATAGCCCCAGTGGACTCTCTGGAACATATTTACATATATGTCCCTTCATCCGGTGAGAGGTTCTCACTGGGCCTGCAACATCCAGTTCTCACCGGGCCTTCATCATCCGGTTCTCACCGGGTCTTCCTTGTTGGGTACTCATATCCCATCCGGAGAGACCGAAATCCTAACAAACTCCCCCTTCACTCCGGCATGGGATGTTTGGTTAGTCCAATTCGTTTCCGGCATGCGTCCAACTTGTCAGGTGTCATCACCTTGGTTATCATATCCGACCTGTTCTCCTCTGTGTGGATCTTCATTAGCACAAACTCTCGATCTTCCACTCGCTCCTAGATCTAGTGGTACCTCCGTTGGATGTGCTTCGTCCTGGAATGATACGTTGCGTTCTTCGCAAGGTGGATGGCACTTTGACTGTCACAATAGAGCCGATATTCCTCTTGCCGGATCCCTCAAACTTCTTCACAAACACGTTGTCGAGGTATCCCTCACGGATGCGTGGAATGAGGCGGGACCTCGGGGGTCTTGTACCAAAGAGCAAGAGAGAAAAGGAGAGGGGAAGAGACCCACAAGGTGCGAGCGTAGATTCACAGGGACACGACCCTTCGACACAGAAACGCGAGTGCGACAGCGACACAGAGAGACACGAATGTATGTAGAAATATATATAAACAAGACAGACAACAAGCACGAAGTCGGTTACAACCGAACAGGCCGGCGAACAGATGCCGATACCTGTTTGTAAACTCACAGAAAGGAAGGAGTAGGTTGGAGGTGCTGCCGGAAGCACTCCGGCATTCCTCAGAGCAGCGCGAGCCTCCCGAAACCTGCACAGATCGAAGCTATGGAGTCTGCGAACCAGAGAGAGAGAGAGAGAAGCCTTCCCACGCAAACCGACAACACTTCGTCCTCGACTCTCCGCGATGCCTCTACCCTCCTCGTCTCCGTCCTTTTATAGGCAAGGAAGGAGCCGTTTCCCCTTTACTCCCTACCTACCGAATCTACCTAGGATCTCCTATGTACAACTTAAGGCGCACGTGCATGAAGAGTCGGTTTCTACGCTCCGGTGCACGGATTCCGCTCGTGGACGGTTTTCTTCACGACATCCGCCCCCACCTAACCGCGCATCCACCGGCATGCGCCAAATTGTGTTGGGACGGAGAAAACCGGTCCAACCTTCATTCCCCGCCCGTCGGTTCTTCCTCGGTTTCGGATCGTTCGTCGTCCCGGTCCAGGTTAACCGGATTCGGCTCGTCGTTGTGTTGCTTCTTGAACGCTTTAACCCGTTTCCCAGCTACCGGTATCGCCACTCTCGTGCCGTCGAGTTCCGCTAGATGGTACGTCCTGTTGTCGTTGGCGCTTTGTACCACGTAAGGCCCGAACCACTTTCTTGCGAACTTCCGCGTCGCTCGGTGCTGGTTGTCGAGGCTGTTGTCGTAGACTAGCACCCAGTCGCCTTCCTCGATCTTCTTCGGTCGGAGCCGGTGTGTTCGGTCGAACCGGGCTTTGTTCCTCATCCTTGCTTCCCGAAGCTTTTCCGCAGCCTGCTCCACGTCCTCCGGTCTTCGCTCGAGCTGTCGTATACGCGCCGCCAGCAGTTCCTCCCGGCTCATCTCGTCTCTCCAATCCACGGTTGCCCACGAGGAGATCGTACGTTCCATCGGCATGACCGGCTTCTGCCCAAACATGAGCTCTGCCGGCATGAACCCGGTTACCGAACTGTGCGTAGTTCGGTTAGCCCACAACGCGTAAGGCAGCAGCCGCGGCCAGTTCCCGACTTGACCTCCGCATGCCCGAACTAACGCCTTGACGATCGGTCCATGTCCGCGCTCCACCTTTCCATTCGCCTCCGGATTGTACGCAGTGGTAAGCGAGAGCTTGACTCCCAGCCGGTCGAACAGCTCCTCGGCCTCTTCGGCGTCCAACTCCCCGCGATCAGCCACGATCTTCCCGACGCACCCGGACCGGCATATCACGTCCTCAATCAGGAACCGACATACGGCCGCGGTCGTTTTGTTCTGAAGGGCTCGGCCTTCTACCTGGTTCGTCAGATCTTCCCGAGCCAGGACCAGATACCGCATCTGTCCTACTCCCATCGGCATCGTCACGAGGTCTATCATCCATTTGAAGTGGATGGTCGGAGGGTACGTAGGGTGAAGCTCGTCCCGATGTCGGACTACGGAGTGCATCTGACAGCTCTCGCAAGTTGTCACGAACCGATGCACGTCCCGATACAACCCCGGCCACCAGTACTTCCCCTTTATCTTCTCGAACGTGGCCCACGTTCCACGGTGTCCAGCCCAAGGGCTGTTGTGGTAGGCCATTAGCAGCTCCTCCTGTTCTTCCTTCATCGCCACCACCCGGAGCGGGACGCCGTTCCTCTTCTTCGGGTGCTTCCATAAGTATCCGTCCCGAAGAAAGAATCGGTATGCTTTCTTCCAGATCCGGTTGGCCTCGTACTTCGTCCATGACGCATTCGGCGTCATTGTCCTCAAAAATCCACCGATCTGTAGCCACTCGCCGTCGTACTTGCTCTCGTCGAAGCCGTTAAGTGCCGGAGTGCTCGCCCCATCGGTCGTCACATACGCCGCCTCGAAGAAGTCCACGCCGACTTCTTCGTCCTCCGAAACCATGCCGCCCTTGTCATCAAACCTCGCCCTCGAAAGCATGTCGGCCATGGCGTTGTCTTTTCTGGAAATGTGTCGTATTTCCGGGTCCAGGGACTTGATGTACGCTATCCACCTGAGCATCGCCAGGTCCGGTGTCGCGCATCCGGAAACCATGCCGAGAATTGGCAGGCAATCCGTCTCGATAATCACTTCTGTCCCGATCAGGTAGTCTCTCTTGGCCTTTACCGCCGAAACGATACCCCAGAGTTCGCGTTTAACCTGGGCGTACCCTCGCTGTCGCTCACTGAGGACCTTCGCGCCGAATCGGATCGGGAACCGAATGCCGTCCTCATCTTCTTGGTTGACGACCCATCCGATCCCGGTTGGACTCGTATCCACCGTTATGTATATCGGGGTACCCTTCTCGTAGATAGCCTTCCGGAGCGCTGGTGCTGCCGCAAGAGCTTCCTTCAGCTTCCGGACCGACTCCGTGTGCTCGTCTCGCCATTCGAATCTTCGTCCTTTCTTCAGCAGCCCGTATAGCGGCTCCGCAACGTGGGCGTAATGCGGGATCCATATGTGTGTTGCACACGGTGCTCGGCCACAACCGAGGAATAGGATCAACTTACAGAAAATAGGAAATACAAAGTACGCGAAGACAACAGAGAGAAGAGTACACAGGATATTTTGCGTGGAAAACCCTGAATGGGAAAAAACCACGGGAGTCCTCAAACTCCAACTATCACTATGAGCAGAGAGGTACAATGGTGAAGCTTCAAGGCAACAACCTTGAACTCACTGTCTTCGCCACAGGCGGCGGTAATGCACAGAGGCAACAACCTCCTCGTCTCTCTCTCTCTCTCTCTCTCTCTCTCTCTCTCTCTCTCTCTCTCTCTCTCTCGGCTGCTCTCTTCACTCTCTCTAAGTGAAAACAGGAAAAATGAGCAACAACATAAACTGTTTGCCCTAAGTCATATTTATACACATATGACTTTCGGGCTATTTACAGATATAGCCTCAAGGGCCCTTGGCAAACATATTCACAAATATGTCCCCGCATCCGGATCTCTCTCCGGGTACATTCATCATCCGGCTCCGTAGCCGGGTCTTCGTCATCCGGCTCCGTAGCCAGGGTCTTCATCATCCGGCTCCGTAGCCGGGGTCTTCTCTTCATCTTCCGGTTCCGTAACCGCAACCAGGCTTGCCGTCATTCATCTCCGGACATCCCATCCGGAGGGACCGAAAATCCCAACAAACTCCCCCTTCACTTCGGCATGGGATGTCTCTCCAATCCGATCCTCTTCCGGCATGCTTCCAGTTTGTCGGGTGTGAGCACCTTGGTCAGCATATCCGACCCGTTCTCGTCCGTGTGGATCTTCGTCAGCACGAACTCCTTGTCTTCTATCCTTTCCCGGATCCAGTGATATCTTCGCTGGATGTGCTTCGTCCGGGAATGGTAGGCAGCGTTCTTCGCAAGGTGGATGGCACTCTGACTGTCGCAGTAGAGTCGGTACTCCTCTTGCCGGATACCAAGCTCTCTAATGAAGTCCTTCATCCATATTATTTCCTTGCCGGCTTCAACAGCCGCCATGTACTCCGCCTCCATGGTTGACAACGCAACCGTCTTCTGCAGCCTCGACTGCCACGAAACAGCTCCCCCTGCATACGTCATCACATACCCTGATGTGGACCGGCTGATATCTGCATCAGCCGACATATCCGAGTCGGTGAAGCCGTCGAGTTCGGGCTTACCGGAGCCGAATCGGAGGCACACGTTTGCCGTGCCCTTCAGGTATCGGAGTATCCACTTGACCGCGTTCCAATGCTCTTTGCCGGGATTGCTCATGTACCGGCTCACCACTCCGACTGCATATCCGATGTCCGGTCTCGTACACACCATGGCGTACATCAAGCTCCCGACGGCTGAGGCATACGACACTTTCATCATATCCTCCTTTTCAGCCTTTGTCTTGGGACTTTGCTTGTTGGTCAGCTTGCAGTTTGCCGGGAGGGTCGATCCGACCGGTCTTGCTTCCGACATGTTGAACCGGTGAAGCACCTTCGTCACGTACTTCTCCTGTGACAGCCACAACTGCTTCTTCTTCCGGTCCCGGATGATGTGCATCCCTAGTATTTGCCTCGCCGGACCCAAGTCCTTCATTGAGAAGGTTCGGTGAAGAGCCTTCTTCAGCATCCGTATCTTGACCTGGTCCCGTCCGACGATCAACATGTCGTCCACGTACAGGAGGAGTATTAGAAAGTCTCCTCCCTCGAACTTCTTCACAAACACGCAATGATCGGACTGCGTTTTGTGGTACCCTTCGTTGGTCATGAAGGAGTCGAACTTCCGGTACCATTGCCGGGGAGCCTGCTTCAGTCCGTAAAGGCTCTTCTTCAACTGGCATACCAGGTGCTCCTTCCCTTTCTTCTCGAATCCTTCCGGTTGCTGCATGTAGATCTCTTCTTCGAGGTCACCGTGAAGGAATGCCGTCTTCACGTCCATCTGTTCTACCTCGAGGTCCATGCTTGCCGCTATGCTCAGCACCGTCCGGATGGAGGTCATCTTCACTACCGGGGCAAATATCTCGTCGAAGTCGATGCCCTTCTTCTGCTGAAACCCCTTCACCACGATCCTGGCTTTGTATCTCGGGGGGTTTCCGGCATCTCCCGGTTTCAGCTTGAACACCCACTTGTTTCGAAGTGCCCGCTTTCCTTTCGGCAACTCCACAAGTTCATATGTGTGGTTCTCATGCAGGGAATCCATCTCCTCCTGCATGGCACTTAGCCACCTGCGGCTATGGGTGTCAAGCTTTGCTTCTTCAAAACTCTCCGGCTCCCCCTTGTCGGTTAGCAGCACGTGCTCTGGTTCCGGAAATCTCCGGGGGGCCCTTCTCTCTCTTAGAGGGTATCTCCGTTCCGGAGCTTCGGTAACCGGCTGCTCCGTTTCCTCTTCATCCGAGTCCATTTCGGGATCGGGGCCGGTTCCGGTATCAGTTTCATCTTCTTCGGCCGGTTCTGTTTCTTCACCGTCTTCGGCCGGATCCTCGAGTGCTAACCGGTCTCTTGCCGGTCGGGACTGCTCCTTGTAGAGTTGATCCTCACCGGTCGACTTGGAGCTCTTCATCTTCTTCTCCGACTCCCAGTCGGCGAGTGTCTTGTCCTCCATGAAGATGATATCTCGACTCCTGAATATCTTCTTGTCGACCGGGTCCCATACTCGGTAGCCGAACTCGTCGTCGCCGTAACCGAGAAATATGCGTGGCCGGGTCTTTGGATCTAACTTTCCTCTCCGGTCCTTTGCCACATGCACGTATGCGAGACACCCGAACACCTTCAGGTGCCGGTAGGACACTTCCTTACCGGTCCACACTTTCTGCGGCGTGTCTCCGTCCAAAGGTACTGAGGGTGATCTATTTATCACATATGTCGCCGTCGACATTGCCTCAGCCCAAAACCCCTTGGGTAATTTCGCATGCGCCAGCATACTCCGGACCCTCTCCATTATGGTCCGGTTCATCCTCTCGGCCAGCCCGTTCAGTTCCGGCGTCTTCGGCACAGTAAACTCGAGCCGGATTCCCTTTGAGCGACAGTACTCCTCGAACTGCCCCCGGTATTCCCCTCCGTTGTCCGCTCGTATCGCTTTCAGCTTCTTGCCGGATTCCCTTTCCACTCTCGCGTGAAGTTCTTTGAAGACGGACAATACTCGGTCCTTTGTCTTCAACGGTGCCGTCCACAGCTTCCGGCTATGGTCATCTATGAATGTTACGAAGTACTGGGCTCCGCCATGTGACTTCGTTTCTACCTGACACACATCAGTGTGTACCAACTCCAATGGTACACAACGTCTCATCGGTGGTCTTGAGCGGAAAGAGGTCCGGTTTTGCTTACCGGCCAGACAGTCGGTACACTTCTCCAGGTGCACATGCTTCACTGATATCAGGTTGTCTTCGGCAAGCCTCTTCATCCCCTTCTCGCTCATGTGGCACAGTCTCTTGTGCCACAGTTCACCGGCAGTGTCAGCTGCCACGTTCAGCTCCTCCGGACAGAGCCGGGAATTCATCAGGTACAATGTGTTGACCTTCCGGGCCCGAGCCACTATCAGGCTCCCTTTGCTGAACTTCATGACACCGTTCCGGATGCTACCCGTGTAGCCTTCATCGTCTAGCCTCCCGGCCGAAATCAGGTTCAATCGAACCTCCGGAACGTGTCGAACATCCTTCAGCAGCATCTTGCATCCGGTTGATGTCATCAGCCACACGTCTCCTATGCCGGCAATCCGGCATGTACCTTCATTTCCCATCCGAACACAGCCGTGCTCACCGGCTGTGTAGGATGAGAAGTATTTCTTCTCCGGGGTCAGGTGGAACGACGCTCCGGAATCGACCACCCAGGTCATCTCTTCACCGGCAAGGTTCAGCTCCCTCTCTTCGGTAATGAGCATTATCTCTTCTTCACTTGCCGCGAGTGCCGTCGTTCCTTTCCGGTCCTGCCCTCGCCAATCCGGACCTCTCCGGTCCGTGGCTCCCCGGTATGCACCGTTTCGCTCCGGTGACTTCTTCGAATCGGTGTCGTCGGCTCCGTTGTCTTTTCGGTAATGCCGACAATTCTTCCGGAAGTGCCCCGGCTTCCCACAGTGGAAGCATGTGGGCCTTCCTCTTGACTGCGACCGGGTCCCCGACTTCTCCCGTCTTTGTGGACTCCGGTTCCGATGTCTTCCCCGTTCCGATTCGGTAAGCAGCGCCTTCGAGTCGGAGGCCGGTTCTTTATCTCTCCGACGCGCTTCTTCGTTCAAAATGCTTGTCTTTACCGTTTGTAGAGACAAGTTATCTTCGGTGCAGGAGGTGCTGAGAGTCACCACCAAGTTCTCCCAGCTTTCCGGTAATGTACACATCAGAATGATGGCTTGCATTGCATCCTCCAACGGGAACTTGATCGCCGCAAGCTGGTTCACGAATCCCATGAACGTGCTCACGTGTTCCACCATATTCTCGCCGTCCCGGTACTTGAGGTTCACTATCTTCCTCATCAGGGAGGTCCGGTTCAACGCATTCTTCCTCTCGTAGAGGCCCGACAGCTTCTTCCACATCTCATATGCGTTGGTGTCGTTCGCCACATGTTGCAGAACACTTACATCTACATATTGCCGGATCGTCGCTACGGCTTTCCGGTTCAGGAGCTTCCACTCCGACTCTATTACCCCCTTGGGTATCTCGGCATTGTCGATCGGTTCGTACAGGTCTCGGACAATGAGAAGGTCTTCCATCTTTATCTTCCAGTCGGCGTAGTTCTGTGAGTTCAACACCATCATGCCCGGAGGCCCACTACCGCCGCCTTCCATTTTCTGTGTGAACCTCGCTCTGATACCACTTTGTTGCACACGGTGCTCGGCCACAACCGAGGAATAGGATCAACTTACAGAAAATAGGAAATACAAAGTACGCGAAGACAACAGAGAGAAGAGTACACAGGATATTTTGCGTGGAAAACCCTGAATGGGAAAAAACCACGGGAGTCCTCAAACTCCAACTATCACTATGAGCAGAGAGGTACAATGGTGAAGCTTCAAGGCAACAACCTTGAGCTCACTGTCTTCGCCACAGGCGGCGGTAATGCACAGAGGCAACAACCTCCTCGTCTCTCTCTCTCTCTCTCTCTCTCTCTCTCTCTCTCTCGGGTGCTCTCTTCACTCTCTCTAAGTGAAAACAGGAAAAATGAGCAACAACATAAACTGTTTGCCCTAAGTCATATTTATACACATATGACTTTCGGGCTATTTACAGATATAGCCTCAAGGGCCCTTGGCAAACATATTCACAAATATGTCCCCGCATCCGGATCTCTCTCCGGGTACATTCATCATCCGGCTCCGTAGCCGGGTCTTCGTCATCCGGCTCCGTAGCCAGGGTCTTCATCATCCGGCTCCGTAGCCGGGGTCTTCTCTTCATCTTCCGGTTCCGTAACCGCAACCAGGCTTGCCGTCATTCATCTCCGGACATCCCATCCGGAGGGACCGAAAATCCCAACAATGTGGTAGAACGCGCATGCCCCTAGGAACCTCTGAACTTCCGTAACCGAGCTACAGTCGGTCTTCATCGCGGAGATGGCTTCTACCTTTGCCAGAGACGGCTTCCGGCCATATGGTCCACATAGGTGTCCGACCACCAGGATTTCCGATTGCCCGAAGGCCGATTTTTCCCCGGAGAAGGTGAGCCTCGCATCCTCTAGCTTTTGCAGCACCTTCTCGCAGTCGTCGATGTGTGCTGCCACGAATCGTCGGCATCCGTCCGGCCCGAGTGTCTCGTCCTTCTCTTCCACCGGGCACCCCTTTATTGGGATGTCGTCTAGAAACGGCATGGTGATGTCCGGGATACAGTCCCTCAGTACCTTGTTCATTGCATTCACCATGTGGGCCACCGAGTTGGTCCCTCCTTGTGGCAGGGTACACATTCGCACTAGGCCGAGGGGAGTTCGCATCGTCATAATGTCTCTACTCTCCACGGCTAGCTGGAACTGGTCGTACCCCGAGTACAGATCACCGACCGAGTAAATCGACCTTCCGGCGAAGGCCTCTGCGAACTCGTCTATGGTCGGTCCGATTCCTGCGTTCCGAATGGTCACTCTGTTGACCGACTGCAGGTCCTGAATGAAGCGCAATGTTCCGTTTTTCTTTGGTACGGTAAACCATCGGTTCGAGTATGGGGCACTCGACGGTTCAAGAATGCCCATATCTACTTTCTGCCTCAATAGCTCCATCAACTTCGGGATGTGAGCTCTCGGTACCGGAATCGGCTTGAGATTCCATGGCACATGCGGTACCGTGAATATCACCATCGGCTCCACGATTGTCGGGTCTACGCACACGATCTCTTCCGGCGAGAATGCGAAGGATTTTCCGTGCCTTCCGAGCATTCTCCGAAACCGGTCTTCCTCTGCCGGCAGCAGGAACCCACCCCCACCGATCTTGAGCTCCCGGAGCGTCCCGTCGGTGAAGGTGTGTCCTATGCAGGCCGGATCTCGTAAACTGGGGTCCGACGCAACCCCTCTGATTTGGGACTCGCTGCCCTCCGGTAAGGGTGCCGCGACCGGCCTTACCTTCCGGTCCACAGTCTTGTACTTCGTGCTAACTCGGGCCGTCCGATCCGACTCGAGCCCCCGACTGAAGTTCGCGATGACTTCGTACATCTCTTCGGAACATACCGGTATCGTCCGGTCGTCGTTAAGGTCTTCTCCAACAACCTTCCTCAGCATCCCCAAGGTGTCGTCGAAGGAGACCGCCTCCACGGCCCCGCTGATTTCCTCGTCCGGGCTGAGAATTCCGCACGCTCGAAGTCGCTCCTCCGCCCTTGCCCTTTCTCGGCCAACGATGCCGACTATCATACATCCTCCGTTGCCGGAGAAGCAGAATTTTCTACCTATCGTACAAGGTTTCCTCGGTTTCGGTTCTATCATACAACTGTGGGGTCTTTCCCGAGTGTCCGGACTGTCTCGGCCCCACGCCTTGGCAGCCCTCTCTAAAAATCCTCCCGGTTCTCGCCATCGAGGGATTCGCGGTTCCGCTCGTGGTTCGGTCTCACGGTCAGGAATTGGACCGAATGGCGCCCGTCCTGGCTTTTGACCCTTGCGTAGGCCGAACCGTTGTCTAGCACCTTGGTCTCCATTCGCGCCGCCGTGATGTATCGTTCACCTAATATGACCGGGTGCGAAGACGTCTCCTGTACGAAGAAGTGTTGGTCAATCTCGACGTCGCCAATCTTGACTCGTACGTTCGGGCAGGCCCCATGCAGTTCCTCGGTGGCGCGCGTCGCCGCCCGTATCTTCCACCCGTGCTTGGTGTTGATCGGCCACTTCCCCTTCTTATAGAAGTCCATGGACATCAGGTTAATTTCCGAACCGTGGTCCACCAGTGCCACCACCGGTTCCTGAACCTCTCCGATCTTTACCGGGGTCTCCGTGGTCGCTCGGGCCCAGTGTGGCCTCGAATAGTGGCTCTCCGCCCACTCATCTGCCAGCGCCGAGTCGTCGATGTGCGTCGTCCGCACCTCTACCGGTCTTTCCGGATCCGTCTTCGTCGACAGCCTCTTCCGTTTCACCAAGTCTACAATGGAGTTGTGGAACTCCTTCTTGGCGATCCCTAGCACCTCCCGCAACGACAGCTCCACCTTGCTGTCGAGGATCCGTTCCTCTAGGACCTTCCGTAGGTCCGTAGTCCTTTCTATTTCCGTACCCAGTCGGTATCCGCCCTTCCTGGGGTTATCTTGCGAGCTGGGCCCGCCGGCATCGTTCCGTCATTGCCCGAATCGGGTCTCGTACCATTGTGAAGGCCCGGTCGCTCCGGCTTTCCCCACTCGTTTGTCTTCTACCAGAGCCTTGTAGTTCCGGCAGGCGGCTTCTACGAAGCCCGTCTTCTCCTCGACCGGGTCGCTCCACTAGGTTATTTCCCGGACCCGTCTCTCAGCGCGGTCCGTTTCATCTTTCCTCAGTCGTGCACCGGCGAGGCCTTCCAGCATTGCCGACCAGAATCCGTCTTTGCTCTCCTTTCGGGCCTCGCTGCCCCCGACCCGAATGCCGGCCGACGCCGAGTAGTGGATGGCCTCCACGTGTCGGGCCGCTGCCTCTTCCATCAGTCTCTTCATACCTCCTCGCCCGTCGTTTCGGTTTAGGGCCCTTCTGGTGTTGCCGGCATGCACCCGGCCTTCCCACAGGTACACCACCCGGTTCCTCAAGGCCTCTGCGAAATCGCCGCAGTCCTTCCGAATGTGGCCGACCTCGTCGCACCACATGCACCTGTTCCCCGTTCCCGGCCGTCGGTCACGAGCCGGTTCGCCGCCTTCCCTTCGAGTCTGGGCGATCTGGAGATCCTTTATCGCCCGCGTCAACTCCTCCAGTGCCGCTCCTCCGGACGAGCCATTGACCATGCCGGTCGAAGCCAGACCGGTTTCGAGCCATTCCCGGGTTTCTTCCCTTTGCACTTGCGATGCCGGTTCAGGCCTCCTTGCTGTAACAGAGCCCACACCGGCTGCCTCGTTGTCAGCCCATTCTCGCCGTTTGTCGAAACGGCCACAGACTCTCTTAACCGCAGCCCAGTCGGTTGTCAGCCCGTCTTCGGTTTCCAGCAAGGAGCCGACTTGATCCCGGTCCTACTCATCCACCGACTTGACGAACAGTAGGACCCGACTCGTATCCAGAATGGTTCGGTCAAGCGCCGAAAGGCGCGTAAAGCGTTCTTCGAACTCCCGGAGGAGTGCCGACACGTTTCTTCCTTTGCCGGGGGACTCCACCCATTCCATGAAGTCCCGTTTCGAAAGCCGGAGCGCGTCGTCCAGCCCATATTTCTCTAGGAGTCGGCCTTCGAACTCCTCCCAGGTACGGCTCTCCGCCCGTACCTCGAGCACCTCCGCATGGATGCTCGGCATCGCCACTCAAGGGAACCCGGCAAGACGCCTCTCTTCCGGAATGTCCCGCATCAGCATTTCCGCCCCCTAGGACGCCAAATACTTCGTAGCATCCTTTCCGCTGAAACGGCCGATCGTACCGACAACCGCCTCAATGGCTCTGTCGAGGGCGCCGGTGCCCTCGCGTGTGCTCAATATCCGATCCACGGCCGAAGCCATGGGCTCTGCAAGATCCGACCCCCTCATCTTCTGCTCTTTTGCCGCCTCCTTCACGTCGGGTTCACCAAAGATGTCGAGGTATCCCTCGCGGATGCGTGGAATGAGGCAGGACCTCGGGGGTCCTGTACCGAAGAGCAAGAGAGAAAAGGAGAGGGGAAGAGACCCACAAGGTGCGAGCGTAGATTCACAGGGACACGGCCCTTTGACACAGAAACGCGAGTGCGACAGCGACACAGAGAGACACGAATGTATGTAGAAATATATATAAACAAGACAGACAACAAGCACGAAGTCGGTTACAACCGAACAGGCCGGCGAACAGATGCCGATACCTATTTGTAAACTCACAGAAAGGAAGGAGTAGGTTGGAGGTGCTGCCGGAAGCACTCGGGCATTCCTCAGAGCAGCGCGAGCCTCCCGAAACCTGCACAGATCGAAGCTATGGAGTCTGCGAACCAGAGAGAGAGAGAGAGAAGCCTTCCCACGCAAACCGACAGCACTTCGTCCTCGACTCTCCGCGATGCCTCTACCCTCCTCGTCTCCCTCCTTTTATAGGCAAGGAAGGAGCCGTTTCCCCTTTACTCCCTACCTACCGAATCTACCTAGGATCTCCTATGTACAACTTAAGGCGCACGTGCATGAAGAGTCGATTTCTACGCTCCGGTGCACGGATTCCGCTCGTGGATGGTTTTCTTCACGACAACGTAGTGATCGGCCTACGTCTTGTGGTATCCTTGATCAGTCATGAAGGAGTCGAACTTCCGGTACCATTGTTGGGGAGCCTGCTTCAAACCGCATAGGCTCTTCTTCAACCGGCAAACCAGGTGCTCCTTCCCTTTCTTCACAAATCCCTCTGGTTGCGTCATGTAGATCTCCTCTTCTGTTGGGAAATATGTCCCTCCAGTGGGAGGAAGATCCGACCGTCCGGAAAGCCGACAGTCGAGGAGCCGAGTTGATGAGGGACTCAGTTGAGGCCGAAACCGGAATCGTGTAAATAGCCAACTCGGGAGACTATACTTGTAAATAGTCTAAGAGTGCGCCCCATGAGGGCTACGTATGTAAATAACCAGAAAGTTGCATAAGTATATATGCAACTAGGGCAAACTTTTAGCGTGGAACATTGTGTACAAAAGTTGTAGTGCGTGGGAGAGAGAGAGACAGAGAGACACAGAGAGAGAGAGAGAGAGATAGAGAGAGTGTGTGTGAGCCGCGCCATAGCTGTGTGAGTAACAACAAACGCGAAGAGCCCTGTGTGGTTGATACACTCGATAGAGTGTTGTATTCCTCTCGGACCTGTTGTATATCCACTTTGTATAGTGAAGAAATCTGTTCACCCGTGGTTTTCCCCGTTTTTCGGGTTTCCACATAAATCTCTGTGCACTCGTGTCATATCTTGTCTTTCTGGTGTATTCTTGTGATTCGTATTTCAGCGCGTAGTTCGTTTATTGTGATTAATTCCGCAACGATTTCTCAACATCTTCGAGGTCGCCGTGGAGGAACATCGTCTTCACGTCTAACTGCTCTACCTCGAGGTCCATGTTTGCCGCTATGCTCAGCACCGTCCGGATGGAAGTTATCTTTACTACCGGGGCAAATATCTCGCCGAAGTCCACTCCCTTCTTCTACTGGAACTCCTTCACCACGATCCTGGCTTTGTACCTTCGGGGGTTTCCGGCATCTCTTGGTTTCAACTTGTACACCCACTTGTTTCGGAGTGCCCTCTTTCCTTTCGACAACTCCACCAATTCATACGTGTGGTTCTCATGCAGGGAATCCATCTCGTCCTGCATGGCACTCAACCACTTGCGGTTGTGGGTGTCCTCCTTTGCTTCTTCGAAGCTTTCCGGCTCCCTCTCATTGGTTAGCAACACGTGCTCTGTATCGGGAAATCTCTAGGGGGCCCTTCTGTCTCCGAGAGGATATCTATGTCTTTGGTTTCCGGCAACCGGCTCCTCTGTATGTTCTTCATCCGAATCCGATTTGGGATCTTGGCCGGTTCCGGTTCTGGTTCCTACTTCCTCTTCTTCTTCTGCTGGTTCGGTGTCCTCTCCATAATCGTCCGGTTCTTCGAGTGTTAACCGGCTCTTTGTCGGTTGGGTTTGCATCTCATCGAATCGGTCCTTTCCGGTCGACTCAGAGTTCATTATCTTCTTCTCTGAGTCCCAGTTGGCAAGAGTCTTGTCCTCCATGAAGATAATATCTTGACTCCGGAACACCTTCTTGTCGACGATGTCCCACACTCGGTAATCGAACTCATCATCGCCGTATCCGAGGAATATGCAAGGCCGAGACATTGGATCCAACTTTGCTCTCCGGTCCTTTGCAACATGCAAGTAAACGAGACACCCGAAAACCTTTAGATGCCGGTAAGACACTTCCTTACCGGTCCACACTCTCTGCGGTGTGTCTCCGTCCAAGGGCACTAAGGGTGATCTTTTTATCAAGTACGTCCCAGTCAACAACGCCTCAACCCAAAAAGTCTTGGGTAGCTTAGCATGTGCTAGCATACTCCGGACCCTCTCCATTATAGTCCGGTTCATCCTCTTGGCCAGCCCATTTAGTTCCAGCGTCTTCGGCATGGTAAATTAGTTCGATGCGTAGTTTGTGAGTTGTCGACTTGTTGAAGCCGACTCACTTCTCTTTTTCCGACACTCCGCCTCATCATGGCCGACTTTGCCGCAATAATTGCAAGTTGCGGGCCTCGTTTGCTAACCATGTTCGGCATGGAAGGTCCCCCTTCTTCCGAAGGTTCCTCGATGGCTTCCATGAAGGTTTGAGTTCCCTTCGTATGATGGGTCGAATTGACCTCCTCCTCGGCCATCGTCCGAATTCGAGAAGAACATTTGTCCTTCTGACATCTTGCTTTTAGTTCGGACATGGTTCTCTTCGACCAATAGCATTGATTGGAGGTCGAAGAATGAAGGAGGGTTTTCTTCGCCAAGATTGCCGTCCGTAATGGATCGAATCATTGTGCGAGGCCGCCCAAGCATACTTGAACCATCTCGTCTTCGTCGACGTTTATTTTGATGGAGCCAAGTGAGTCGCAAATGCTCTTGATCTTGGCGGTGTAGTCCAACACGGACATGTCTTTTTGCCGAATGTTGTTCAACTCTTGTCGGAGTTGAAGCTTTCAGTCGGTCGTGTTGGCGGCGAACATTTTCTTTAAGTTCGCCCACGCTTCTTTAGGCATCTTGGCGTCTCGAATGCGGCTAAGCATGTGGTCGTGGACACATGTTGCCAAGCAAT
This sequence comes from Azolla caroliniana, assembly GCF_043228905.1. NCBI lineage: Eukaryota > Viridiplantae > Streptophyta > Polypodiopsida > Salviniales > Salviniaceae > Azolla > Azolla caroliniana. The sequence continues at coordinate 6,817,721 of NW_028230437.1, forward strand.
ACATGATTTGACTCGCCGGTTGCTCCCATGTTGCGTAGTCGGCGTTCTTTGAGTCGGGTCGATTTTCTTGAGCGTTGTTAATGTTGGGAGACAGGTCCCTCCGGATGGGAAAGGAGAAGAACAGTGCCCGAAACCGGATGAGGAGTACCCGGCTACGGAGAGCCGGATGATACAGACCCGGTGAAGACCAGATGAGGAGTACCCGGCTACGGAGAGCCGGATGATACAGACCCGGTGATGACCGGATGAGGAGTACCCAGCTACGGATGAGGAGCCGGATGGTGCAGACCCGGTATGAACCGGATGAAGAGACATATTCGTAAATATGCTTTCTGAGAGTTCATCGAGGCTATATTTGTAAATAGCCGAAAAGTCATATTAGTATAAATATGACTTAGGGCAAACTTTTAGTTGTTGTTGTCATTCTTGTTGGTGCAAGAATATAGAGAGAGCGCGGAACCGTGTACAGAGAGAGAGAGAGAGAGAAAGAGGTCGTTGCCTCTGTTGTAACCGCCGCCTGTGGCGAAGATCTGTGAGCACGAGGTCGTTGCCTCAGTGAACTCACTGTTGTATATTCTTACATAGTGACAGTTTGCAGCCTGTGGGCTGCCGTGGTTTTTCCCCTAGTTTGGGGTTTTCCACGTAAACCTCCAATGTATCTTCCTCTTCTTTGTGTCGTGTTCTATTTCCCGTTTTCTGTGTATTATTCTAAGCTCGGTTGTGGCCGAGCGTAGCGCATAAGGAACGTTGAGTTCCTGTCAAGTGGTATCAGAGCGAAACGACACAGAAAATGGATGAATCGTTTGGCGGCATGTTCAAGCTCACCGGCTCCAACTATTCAGTGTGGAAGTCGAAGATGAGAGACATGCTCGTGGTTAAAGATCTTTGGCTACCGGTTCAGTTCGGGGACAAGAGACCGGACAAGATCGACGCCACAATATGGGAGGTGATGCACATGAAGACAACGGCGTACATACGGTGCTTCATCGACATGAGCCTATACAACAACTTCAATGAAGAGAGCAAGGCTCATGAGCTCTGGGAGAAGATCGGCATAATGTTTCAGAACAAAAATGTTGTCAATCAGGTGTCGGTATTCCGGAAGCTAGTAAGACTCCGATACCAAGATGGCTCCAGCATGGCGGAGCACATGAATGCCTTCCAGGGGCTGATCCACCAGGCAACTTCACTGGAAGTACCTCTCGCCGATGAGGTACTAGCGCTACTCCTGCTCGGTTCCCTCCCGGATAGCTGGGAGACGTTGGTTGTCACTTTGGGCAACGCCGGGCCGGAAGGAAAGCGGTTATCCCTAGCAAGAGTAAAGTCGAGCTTGCTAGATGAGGAGCCGCGTCGGAAAGATAAGGATACGAGCTCCGACTCCAAAGCGCTCATTACCGAATTGGAACGCGGAAGACATAGAAACCGTAGTCCCTAGAACCAGGAGAAGTCGGGGACACGGTCAAAGTCAAGGGGGAGGCCTACTTACTTCTATTGCGGCAAGCTGGGACACTTCCAGAAGAACTGTCGGCACTTCCGTAAAGACAAGGAAATCGACGGTGCCGACTCGAAGCGGACCCCAGACCGGAACAGAAAAGACCGGAGGGGGCCGGACCGGAAGGGAACGACAGCAATCGCGGCAAGTGAAGAAGAGTTGATGCTCATCACCGAGGAGAGTGAGATAAACCTTGCCGGCGACGAGATGACCTGGGTGGTAGACTCCGGAGCGTCGTTCCACCTTACCCCGGACCGGAAATGCTTCTCATCCTACTCAGCCGGTGACCACGGCTGTGTGTCCGGATGGGGAATGAAGGTATATGCCAAATTGTCGGCATAGGAGACGTGTGGCTGTCAACACCAACCAGATGCAAGTTGTTGTTGAAGGATGTCATGGCACGTTCCGGAGGTTCGTCTGAACCTGATATCAGCCGGTCGGCTAGATGATGAAGGCTACACGGGTAGCATCCAGAACGGGGTCATGAAGTTCAGCAAAGGGAGCCTGATTGTGGCTCGGGCCCGGAAGGTCAACACGCTGTACCTGATGAATGCCCGATTATGTCCGGAAGAAGTGAACGTGGCATCCGACACTGCCGGTGAGCTGTGGCACAAGAGTCTGTGTCATATGAGCGAGAAGGGGATGAAGAGGCTTGCAGACGACAACCTCATTCCAGTGAAGAACGTGCACTTACAAAAGTGCATTGATTGTCTGACCGGTAAGCAGAACCGGACCTCCTTTCGACCAAGACCACCGATGAGACGTAATGCACCACTGGAGTTGGTGCATACGGATGTGTGTCAGGTAGACACGAAGTCACATGCCGGAGCGCAGTACTTCGTGATGTTCATAGATGATCACAGCCAGAAGCTGTGGACCACACCGTTGAAGGCGAAGGATCAGGTGTTATCCGTCTTCAAAGAGCTCCACGCGAGAGTGGAAAGAGAAACCGGCCGGAAGCTGAAGGCGGTTCGAGCAGATAATGGAGGAGAATACCGGGGGCAGTTCGAGGAGTACTGCCGCTCGAAGGGAATCCGGCTCGAATTTACCGTGCCGAAGACGCCGGAACTAAACGGACTGGCCAAGAGGATGAACCGGACCATCATGGAGAGGGTCCGGAGTATGCTAGCACATGCAAAACTACCCAAGAAGTTTTGGGTTGAGGCACTGTCGACGGCGACATATGTGATAAACAGATCACCCTCAGTACCCTTGGACGGAAACACGCCACAGAGAGTATGGACCGGTAAGGAAGTATCCTATCGGCATCTAAAGGTGTTCGGGTGTCTCGCGTACGTGCATGTAGCTAAGGACCGGAGAGGAAAGCTAGATCCAAAGACCCGGCCATGCATATTCCTCGGTTACAGTGACGATGAGTTCAGCTACCGAGTGTGGGACCCGGTCGACAAGAAGGTATTCCGGAGTCGAGATATTATCTTCATGGAGGACAAGACGCTCGCAGACTGGGAGTCGGAGAAGAAGATAATGAACTCCGAGTCGACCGGTAAGGATAGACTCTACGATGAGCAGACCCAACCGGCAAGAGACCGATTAGCACTCGAGGAACCAGCCGGTTACGGTGAGGATACCGAACAGGCTGAAGAAGAAGTAGAGGAAGCTGAGACTAGAACCGGCCAAGACCCCGAATCGGATTCGGATGAAGAGCAAATGGAGGAGCCGGTTACCGAAGCCTGAAGACGGATATATTCTCTCAGAGAGAGAAGGGCCCCCGGAGATTTCCAGATTCAGAGCATGTTCTGCTGACTGATGAGGGGGAGCCGGAAAGCTTCGAAGAAGTAAAGGAAGATACCCACAACCGAAAATGGTTAAGTGCCATGCAGGATGAGATAGATTCCCTGCATGAGAACCATACATACGAATTGATGGAGTTGCCAAAAGGAAAGCGGGCACTCCGAAATAAGTGGGTGTACAAGTTGAAACCGGGAGATGCCGGTAACCCCCCGAGATACAAAGCCAGGATCGTGGTGAAGGGGTTCCAGCAGAAAAAGGGCGTGGACTTCGACGAGATATTTGCCCCGGTTGTAAAGATGACCTCCATCCGGACGGTGTTGAGTATAGCGGCTAGCATGGACCTTGAGGTAGAGCAGTTGGACGTGAAGACGACATTCCTTCACGGTGACCTCGAAGAGGAGATCTACATGCAGCAACCGGAGGGATTTGTGGAGAAAGGGAAGGAGCACCTGGTATGCCGGTTGAAGAAGAGCCTCTACGGGTTGAAGCAGGCCCCCCAGCAATGGTACCGGAAGTTCGATTCCTTCATGACCGATCAAGGGTACCACAAGACGCAGGCCGATCACTACGTGTTTGTGAAGAAGTTTGAAGGAGGCGATTTCCTGATACTCCTTCTGTACGTGGATGACATGTTGATCGTCGGACGTGACCAAGTCAAAATACGGATGCTGAAGAAGGCTCTCAACCGAACCTTCTCAATGAAAGACTTGGGTTCGGCAAGACAGATGCTGGGGATGCTCATCATCCGGAACCGGTCAAAGAAGCAATTATGGTTGTCACAGGAGAAGTACGTCACAAAGGTGCTTCACCGGTTCAACATGTCAGAAGCGAAACCGGTCGGATCGACACTTCCGGCAAACTGCAGGCTATCCGGTAAGCAAAGCCCGAAGAAGAAACCAGAGAAGGCAGATATGATGAAGATTCCATATGCCTCTGCTGTCGGGAGCTTGATGTACGCTATGGTGTGTACCCGACCGAATATAGGATACGCAGTCGGAGTGGTGAGCCGGTTCATGAGTAATCCCGGCAAGGAGCATTGGAACGCGGTCAAATGGATACTCCGGTATTTGAAGGGCACTTCAAATATGTGTCTCCGATTCGGCTCCGGAAAACCTCAACTGGATGGTTTCACCGATTCGGACATGTCGGCTGATGTGGATACCAGCCGGTCTACATCCGGGTATGTGATGACATATACAGGGGGAGCTGTTTCGTGGCAGTCGAGGCTGCAGAAGACGGTTGCATTGTCAACCACAGAGGCGGAGTACATGGCGGCTGTGGAAGCCGGCAAGAAAATATTATGGATGAAGGACTTCATCGGAGAGCTCGGTATCCGGCAAGAGGAATACCGACTCTACTGCGACAGTCAAAGTGCCATCCACCTTGCTAAGAATGCGGCCTACCATTCCCGGACGAAGCATATCCAGCGAAGGTATCACTGGATCCGGGAAAGAGTAGATGACCAGGAGTTCGTACTGATGAAGATCCACACGGCCAAGAACGGGTCAGATATGCTGACCAAAGTGCTGACACTCGACAAGCTGGACGCATGCCGGAAGAGGATCGAACTGGTAAGACACCCCATGCCGGAGTGAAGGGGGAGTTTGTTGGGAGACAGGTCCCTCCGGATGGGAAAGGAGAAGAACAGTGCCCGAACCGGATGAGGAGTACCCGGCTACGGAGAGCCGGATGATACAGACCCGGTGAAGACCAGATGAGGAGTACCCGGCGACGGAGAGCCGTATGATACAGACCCGGTGAAGACCGGATGAGGAGTACCTGGCTACGGAGAGTCGGATGATGTAGACCCGGTAAAGACCGGATGAGGAGTACCCGGCTACGGAGAGCCGGATGGTGCAGACCCGGTATTAACCGGATGAAGAGACATATTCGTAAATATTCTTTCTGAGAGTTCATCGAGGCTATATTTGTAAATAGCCGAAAAGTCATATTAGTATAAATATGACTTAGGGCAAACTTTTAGTTGTTGTTGTCATTCTTGTTGGTGCAAGAATATAGAGAGAGCGCGGAACTGTGTACAGAGAGAGAGAGAGAGAAAGAGGTCGTTGCCTCTGTTGTAACCGCCGCTTGTGGCGAAGATCTGTGAGCACGAGGTCGTTGCCTCAGTGAACTCACTGTTGTACATTCTTACATAGTGACAGTTTGCAGCCTGTGGGCTGCCGTGGTTTTTCCCCTAGTTTGGGGTTTTCCACGTAAACCTCCAATGTATCTTCCTCTTCTTTGTGTCGTGTTCTATTTCCCGTTTTCTGTGTATCATTCTAAGCTCGGTTGTGGCCGAGCGTAGCGCATAAGGAACGTTGAGTTCCCGTCAGTTAATGTCTACCCATTTGTGTGTTCTTGTTGATTGTAGTGTCTTCTCTTCTTTTTCTTTTCTTCCTTCGATCACGTACATGTGCTATGTAGTGGCATTACGGTAGCCGATAGCCGGATTTTGTCGTCGGTGTCTCGAACACACAATCACGGAGTCAGGTGGGCTTAGTGGATTTTCTAAACCACACGCTCTGATACCATGTTAAGAATTAGGTAAGTAATTAAGCAAGGGTTAATTAGTGCCTAATTATGTGATTAAGTTAATAAGCGGAAGATTAAGTGATATGTGTGTGTATGTGTGTGAGAGGAAGAGAGAGAGGAAGATACACTTATGAATAACACAAGATGGGGGATGAGTAACTATATTAAATTAGCATTATCATCATCGAATACAAAAATACCATCAATGAGGTATATATAGATCTCATGTGCAAGGGTGCACATGTGTGAGGAGTATATAGGTACAACCGTGTAAGTCCTATATTAAATGTACTTAGGAGTGGAGGATCTAGAATATCCCACTTAAGTACAAGGTCCTATTTAAGGCGTTATACTCAACACTTCTAACTAGATTCTATCTAGGTAACTACAAAGTTCCATGGTTGACTAACTAACTAAACTAAGTTGAGTTTGATCTCTCAACATGAGTGAATCTAGGGAAAACTAAAGTCCTTATCTTCCACACATCGGCCCAAGTTAGAACTAAGTGTCACCTAACCATCTCCCATAGCCTAGTTTAGGTGGTTGGATCATATGTATATCTCAGAGTCACTTTCAATGACAGCTCGGGTAAATTTTCAATGACACAGGCAACGAAGGATAGCCTTATGAGAGAACATGCATCCCTCTCCCTCCTAGAGAGACAATGCCACCAAGCATACTTTCAAGAGCCACGGACTAAGGGGTGGCTCTTCGACTCATTAGTGACCCCCTCCCTCATGTATGCATCAGTGGTTTGGGCTCCACGGCAACCATCTTTCATGTGGACATAATTAGAGAGACCATTGGTGACAATGTTATCACGCCAACTCCGAAGCAAATTGATAACACCACATGACATTATTAGAGCTGAGTTCACTTTACCCCGACGTTAGTAGAGGCACTTTTTCAACTTGTGGTCTTTATTCATAGGATACATAGCCAACCACATGATAGGATATCTCATCAAGCCTTTGAGGCCTCTCGATCACTGTATGAGTCCGGCTATACTAGCTCATGGTATAACATGATGGTGAGTTGACTTCTTGCGAACGGTCTAGACATTAATAACCTACCTCCCCTTAGGTTCAACCACGCAATTGATAACACTTTAATCTCTCATGAGGATTGTAATAAAGTAATACGCCAAGAAATATGGCAAATTTACACTCAATATAAATGGATCACCCCACTAGAGCCACTCACTCACATCTAAAATGTTGTACTATAAGGAACACTTCATGCACTTCTCTAAGTTAGGTTTTATTACATGACCAAAATATCTAGATGCATCCTTACCAAATGCACTAAGGGTTGCCATTGGACAACTTAGAATATCATCTCACCAACGTGAGATTGAAAATGGTCGTGCCAAAATACCGAGACATACTCGGTTCCTCTCCCACCCTCCCCAAACTATTACATACTCTAGATATAAAGAAATTAGGTAGATATATCCTAGCTCGCTAAAACAACACAAAGTGAATAAGCTACAAAATGTCGACAATAATGTTTCTAACATTCACCAACATGTAACAAATGAAGTTTTTCAGGGACAAGGGGAGACGACAAATCAAGACACACCTATACCACTCGGCCTCTTCCTTGATGAAGCAAAAAACCAAAGAAGAACCAAACAGCCTCGAATGTTGGGTTTCAAGGAAACTCGACATCGTGTAGAAGCAATTAAGAAAATAAGGGAACGTGAGTTACACCGCCTAGAAGCCATGGTTGGGGCACTCTCTACCACGGGTCACACCCACACAAAAACCCTTTGACCTCCCACTTCTTTTCGAGATGCTTGGATGGAAATGAAATTAGGCTTAGTGCAAAGTCATTTCCTTTATCGAATGTGTTACACCATACCACGTTTTATACAATACTATAACTCTTTTAGCTTAAGTTCTATTTTTATTTTATTTTTTTAGTTTTGATGATTAGATAAATACCCCATTTTGTTGTACACCAATTATCTCATGGGCCAATTTTGGCCTTAGAAAACATTAATATATCTTTCTTTCTCTCTCTCTTGGCTCCACCCCCATGGCCCCAACCCTGTTAGGATGGCACTCATCAAATAGTACATTAGATTAAATAGATGACAATATTATGATAATATAGGAGCGGAGAAATAAATGACACAAGTATTTACGTGGTTCGTCCAAATTAGCCTACATCCACGAACAAGAGAGAGATTCCACTATAAGAAAATATAACAGAGAGTTTACAACAATTAGAGAAAATATTCTCTAATTAAAACACCCAAGAGAATAACCTCACAATTCTCTCACAAGAATTTTCTCCTACTAGTGTTTCCCAAACTTACTAATTCTCTCACATCTCACAAGCCTTCAACTCTTGGTGGTCTTCTATTTTGATGCCCCTTCAAACGACTAAGGCTGCCTATTTATAGCCTTCACTTCGCCGATTTCTTCTTTTTTTTTAGCAATGATGCATGTGGCCTTCACATATTCACCAAGAGTGATGACTTTGCAATTAGTCATCATGCTTTGTGTAGATCATGTAGATGAGAGACGTGGCTTTCCATAAACCACACCAATTAATTCAAGTCATTTTAACAAATCTCCACCTTGACTTGAATTTCATATTAGTCTCGCTCCACCTTCGCCAGATAACTCAATTATCGGCTACAATCAAATTCAAGCAATGCTTGAACTTGATTCTTGGAAGAGGCTTCGTCAACATATCTGCGGGATTCTCATGAGTTGAAATCTTTTTCACTGAGATATCACCCCGTGAAATAACATCACGAACAAAGTGATACTTGATATCGATGTGCTTAGTTCTTTCATGGAACATCTGATCTATAACACTAATTCTATGGACGATAAAAATTCTAATTCTAACACTAATTAGTACCTAAACTTAATCAACCTTAAGCTCTAATGAAAGAGTGACAAGAGAGAGTAAGAGCTCTTAATATAACTAAGTGAAAGGAAAAAACCCAAGAAGGAAGAAGAGCTACAAAAGTCACTAAAAGGTGACTTTAATAGCTTTTTAAAATAAGATTAAGCTCCTTTCACATTAGAGTGGTGATTTGGTTACAAGCTTTCTAGTGAGATTTACTCTTATCTCCCATTTCCTAGTGTCTTCTTGAGTGTTATGTTCATTTTTGGTGTCAATGTCTTCATAGTTTGTGTCCTCGTTGGAAGATAGTTAACATCCCCCCCAATCTAATGAATGCACACTCCAGAGTGCGCAACACTAGGAGTGTCGTGTGATGGGGTGAGGTGAGGTGGTTGTTGTGAAAGAAGGGGGTTGGGGGTGTAGTGTCTGATTCGAGGGTTTTGAGGGCAGGCAGTGGAGGTGGAGGCATTGGATGTTGAGAGGGGAAGTCAAAGAGATGTTGACAAGCATCCATAGGCTTGCTAATTGACGGCGGGTTGTTCCTTTATTTGGATCGAACGTCAATCCCCATGTTGGCTCGTTGTATTGGTGGAACTAGGGTGCATTGAAGAGGGGTGAATCTAATAGGATCCTTGGAAGTTGCAAAATGTGGATTGCCGCTTGGATGTTGAGGTGTGGTATGTCAAGATGTGGCGATGAAGCATGTCATCACCCGAAGTATCCCTGTTTTTGAGGGTTTGTAGTTGTGCACAACAAGAAATTATGACCGATTGAAACAATGTGTAGAGCACTTTGACCACATAACAAGGTATTTTGGCCATGGCCAACGTTGTGGAAAAGGGAAGAAAGAAAGGTTGGTGCAATTTTGTAAAGGGTGCATTGCGGACCACTATTGGAATTGGTCTTCAAAAAAGGGGAGAAGGATTACATTGCAACTTTGGCACAATAGGATTACAATAGGGTAAGGAGGGGGAGATCATAGAAATCAAAATCCCAATGAATCGAAGAGAAGCGACCTTGAATGTGTGTGTGTGTGTGTGTGTGAGTGTGCACGCGTGCACGTTTGGCACGAGGATTTTAGTGTGAGGGGAACTAGGAAAACTAAGAGGTGGGGAGGGATTAGGGCACGAGGAAATTAGGTTAAGTGAGGGGGGAGCTTTGGGGTAAGCAAATGAGGTGTATGTTTGTTGTAGTGGTGTTGGTATTAGTGGTGGTTGTGAAGATGTGGGAGGTGGGAGTGGTGTCGGTGATGGTGATTGTGATGGTTAGCCATCATCTCATTAGAATTGTTGCTCCAATCTTACAAAGCATTGTTGGCAGGTGATGGTGATGGTGATGGTGCAATGTTGTTGTGATGTGTCATGGTATCATTGAAGTAGGCAAACATCTTTTAGCTTGATCAACCAATTGAGGTGTAAGTTGACGCTAAAAATGTTCGTTCAAACGTGCAGTTATGCGTGAAAATTGAGCAGGACTACAAGCATGCGTTTAAAAATTGAGCAGACTTGACCAAGTTGTGCTAGAGGTTAATGTATTAATATAGATAGCCTGCGTTAATGCACCAACATCAACAGAACGATCATTTTGTCACAATTCTGTACAAGAACTAGTTGTATGCGTAATCATCATGAGTGCATATTATGGAGTTGAAACTTTAGATTCTGAAATACAAACTGCAACTGAGATGTCTTTTAATATGAACTAGTTAATCACTCTGTTACAAGTTGGACCTTCAGCTCTCATTCATTCACCAATAAGAATCTTCAGCTTTCCTTCATTCACCAATAAGAATCTCCATACAGTGATCTTCAACATCATTCGTTCACTAATTAATTTCTCATGAGCTTTCTTCTTCTTTTGCCAATAATATCTCGTATACATCTGTCCGGAGTCGAAGCTCCTTTTCTCTTATTATGTCTTGGAAATCTGCTAGCTCTTTTGCACTCAATATTGTGCTCATTTTCTTGAAACCATCCAACCACAAAGCCTTTGACCTACGATGTAAATAACAAAAATCATTAGCTTGGAATAACAAGATCTACGATGACCAAACAATTGGATAAGAAAGAAGATTTCGAACCATGGACAAGCATGAATAGCTCTGAAATATATTCGACGAGCAGCATCTGTATCACCTCGTACACTAAGCTCGAAAGAAATATAGCATCTCCATAACACCACTGACTGTTGCGAATTTGATGTTTCCAGAGCCCTTTCAAACAAGCTATGAATACGTGCTTCACTCCCAGGCCTTTTGAGCTCAATAGAGATTGCAAATAACCATATGATAATCGAGGGATTCCTGCATTACACATTGAATTAAAAATTTTGTACATAAGACGTAAATTGTACTGCAAAACATGCATCCAATCCAAACATGATTTCTTTTGGATATTTAGGAGAATTCAACTCGGTTCTAAAAAAAATCCACCAAAATACCCCTACTTTTGAGATATATATGAGAATACTGCTTGATTCTCAAAACATTACCAGAAAAATACCCCCTGTAGTAACAAATTGTGGAGAACTGAGGGGCGGTCTGGTAATGCTTGAAAACTAAGGTGATTTTCTGGTAAATATCCAAAAAGTCTAGTTTCAAAGATGGCACTCACTTATGCAACATGTCATCAAAGAAACGGCGTAGATTGTTTGTGCAGGAGGTGGATGAACTACTGCGAATGTAAGCGCTGAGAAGTTGTCCATTGTTAGGATACTGTGCAAGCCCACGACAAATCATATCCCTCAATAAAGCTGGCTTTACATATTGTTTGTGGTGTTCCATGAGACGGATATACTGACAATACAACAGTTCAAACTGAAGACTCTCTCGACGTTTACCTGCAAAATACTCACCATCATTGAAAGAACCCTATAATGTATTTATTGTTGATAAGCAAGCATCTAAGGTTTAACCTTACATATGCTATAAGGTATGCACAAAATGCAAAAACATTAACTTCATCATGCATAGCTGGAGAAAAGTTCATGTCAAATGCACAAGAATAGGAGTGACAAATCAAGTTTCCTACACTTCTTTCAACAATGATGTACAACTATGAGTGACCATTGATAACCAGATGACAGAAAACCTGGAAGACCCATAGCAAAGCTTTCTTCAAATACTGAACGTGCTGCATCGAATCCATCAACAAGTAGTTCAAATATAGCTGCACAACTTATCATAGCTCTAAGTTGATCAGTCAGTTTTCCTTGATCCCGCCTTCTTCGAGAAATTTGCAAGTGCTCTTTGAACCCGTGTCTTGCTTTCAGTATTTGGGTGCTTGAAGCAGGATTATTAGTTTTAAAAGGTGAATATGATATCCCAGAACCAAGGCATGAAACAATGTATAATACTTTTTGGTGCGTTACTGAAGATTCAAACTTATCTGCAGAAGTTACATGAGACAGTTCGAAGTCTGCATAACACTCATAAAGTATAGGTGCATGTAGTTGTGCATCCTGCAACAAGGTTCAATGCTGAAGATAAGAAATCATATGCAAAATGAGAATTCAGCAATAAAAATATCCACGAACCTTTGATTGGGAGCTTAAGGATGCTAATGTGGTGTCAAAAACTTTACGTGCTATTTCAATGTTTCCAACTGATGCTTCCGCACGAGCATATGCTCCCATCAGTAAAATAGCCTGCTTGCTTATAAGGAAATAGTGGTTTTTTAAGTGTAATTGCATAAAACTCCATATTTAGATGATAATTAGATATTCTTTAAGACTGATACTCTGAAACATTTCCATCCACATAAATAGGGGTAAACAGCAATCTAGCACATACAAATTCATATCCTAGAAGAAAATATTGTTACAACCTCCTCCTTTGGATCTAATAGTCACATTCTTTGTTAATCTATTAATGGGACTGCAGTTTCCCCAACCATTCCCATTAATAGATTAACGAAGAATGTGACTACTAGATCCCAAGGAGGAGGTTGTAACATTTTTGAGTCAACTATCTGAAGAGTACGATCCATCAGTGATGAGCAAACTATATTAATAACCGATTTCTCATCTTTACATTATCCCAAATACCCAGAAGTACGAACATGTAAAGTTGTATTTGGAAGTTTAAAATCAAGATGATGTCATGATCAATGTGTTACATGTATGGAGCGATATAGGCTAAACATAGTGAAGGCCATCCATGAGAATTACCGGGGTAATGACAAACGCACAATATGAGGGACATACAGACACATATAATGTCTCTTAAGAGGTCAAAATTGGCCCATTAGACCAAACAAGAGATTACATCTGAAAATGTTGAATTGAAGGATTAAACCAAAATATATATAAATAAATTAGTAAAACTGCTGAAGAGACCCCCGTTATCCTTCAAGAATTTGGCTACATATATACATAGATATACACTACTCTGTAGAAAATGTAGACATTCTAGTTAAATAAGACTATAATATCATGAGCTTAGGCTGACTCAAAATTCCTGGTTTTGATAGACCTTCAACACTGGCCTGGTCAAGATGGAGAGTTTTAAGGAATGCATCTTTAGTGACAAATGATAATGCCATTAATTTGTTGATGACATGGATAATGATGTCACAGCCTAGATTATGGGCTATGCGCATTGTAAAGAATCGGGTATGATTCTTATGTAGCGGAATAGGTGTGAATTGTGTGTATGAGAGAGAAAGAGAGAAGTAAGACACAGAGTATACGCAAGGTAGATTGTATTAACAAAGGAGAAAGACTCAACATCATACAAGGTGGGAGGAGGGTGCTTTATATAGTCACCCTCTCTCTTCATTAACTACAAGACTCATGGAGCATGGGGAATGTGAAAGCTCGTAAGTTATGTGTCATAGAATATGATTCTATGACTCATACTAAATGCTAGAATACAAAGAGGTGACATAATGGTGACTCTTGACCATTGGAGTGTGTGTCTATTCACTCTCAAGGTGAGTTCACACACTAGAATGCGCTCTTGGATGAAGAGTCAAGGTAGAACGCGCACTCGACATCACCAGCTAGAACGCGCTCTCGGATGAAGTGATAGTGCACTTCGATGTGCTTTGTCCGCGCGTGGAACACTGGGTTCCGAGCCAAATAGATATTGCTCATGTTGTCGCAGTAAAGGGAAGTCGGATCCTTGATGGGTACGCCTAGATCCTTGAGTATCCTTTTGAGCCATACGGCTTCACATGCGGCCACTGCCGCGCTCCTATATTCCGCCTCTGTGCTCGAAAGAGCAACAGTTGGTTGCTTTTTGCTGCTCCAGGATATTGCTCCACTGCCGAGGGAAAAAACAAATCCGGAGGTTGATCTTCTATCGGCTTTGTAGCTGGCCCAATTGGCGTCTGTGTACCCCTCAAGTTGTATTGGCATCGCGGTCTTGTAGAGGATGCCGCAATCCATTGTGCCGCTCACGTATCGAAGAACTCGCTTAGCGCAATCCAAGTGCGTATCACGCGGTGTTTGCATGAATTGGCTAAGGAGACCGACTGGATAACTGAGATCGGGTCGAGTGATCGTGAGGTAGATGAGACTCTCGATGAGTTGCCGATATTGAGTCGGCTCACACACTATGGTGCCGGAGTTCGCATCGAGTTTGAGATTGCGATCGAGCGGGGTTGCCGCGGATTTGCACGCAGCCATACCGAACTTGTATAACAAGTTGAGGATGTAGTGCCGTTGAGAGATCATGATTCCGGCTGGAGTCCAAATTACCTCGATGCCGAGGAAGTAGTGGAGCTCCTTCATGTCCGTCATCTCGAACTTGTCGGAAAGGAGGGATTTGACCTTATTGATTTCCACGAGGTGCTCACCTCCAATGACTAGGTCATCCACATATAAGATTATGACGATCGGACTTGCGGAATCACTTCGTATGTAGAGGGAGTTGTCCTATTTTGACATACGGAAGCCGATTTGATGAAGATATTGCGTTATCTTTGAATGCCAAGCACGCGGTGCTTGCTTGAGGCCGCAGAGTGGCTTCTTGAGTTGGCATACAGCTTTCGGATGGGTGCTCGAGTTGAAGCAGGGTGGTTGTATCATGTACACCTCCTCTTCTAATTCGCCTTGTAGAAAGGCGTTCTTGACATCCATTTGATGGAGGTGCCACCCTTTCGCTGCAACAAGCGCAATTACAGTCCGTACCGTCGTCATCTTTGCCACCAGGGCAAAGGTTTCTTCATAGTCGACGCCATGCGTCTGAGCGTATCCTTTTGCTACGAGTCGCGCTTTGTAGCGGTTGACGGATCCGTCGGCGTTGTACTTCACTTTGTAAATCCATCTGCATCCGATCGCCTTTTTGTGCAGTGAGGTGGGAACGAGATCCCACGTCTCGTTCTTGCGTAGTGCCTACATCTCCTTGTTCATGGCTTCGATCCATCGCGGATCCTTGGCTGCTTCAGAGAATGTTTTCGGCTCGCGTACTATCACCACCTTCATCATAAAGGCATAGTGATATGCCATGTAGTCATTGTAGCCGAATCGGCTTACGGGGTTCTTTTCGCGGGTGGATCGGCGAAGCTTTTCATTTGCAGAGATGAGGGCTTTCTTAGCTCCGATTGGTACCTCGAAACCGCCGAACTCACTGTCGAGTGAGTGAGTCGACTCATCGTCGTCGAAGTGACCGTCTGCATATTCCGCCATTTTCGCCTTGCCTTTGTCCATCTGCGGGCTAGGCCGTGATGTGCTTTGATCGCTCAAAGGCTCTTGTGGTCCGCTCAGTCGGGTCGTGATCGAACTTTCTTCGAATATGTGCGTAAGGCGATCTTCATCCTCGATCTCTTGTTCGGCAAATTCCGGGTCGAGAGGAGTCGGAGTTGTCTCTGGTGAGTACCAAGATGCGGACTCGTCAAAAACGACATCCCGACTTACTCAAGATTTTCGAGTTGAGGGGTTGTAGCACTTGTACCCCTTTTGCTCTAGTGAGTATCCTACGAGGATACATTTCTCTGACTTTGGGTCAAGCTTTTGACGCTTCTCGTCGGGGATGTGAATGTACACTATCGCGCCGAATATCCGGGTGTGCGATAAGTCCGGCTTCTTTCTGAAGTATTTTTCGTGCGAAGTGACCTCGTGCACGCCGGATGTTGTGCATCGGTTCATTAGGTAGACGGCCGTATTTGCAGCTTCAGCCCAATATGACTTGGGCATATGCTTCTCGGTCATCATGGCCCGCGCTACTTCGAGGATGTGCCGATTTTTGCGCTTGGCTACTCCGTTTTGTTGTGGAGTGTGTCAGCAAGTGAATTCTCGCCGAATTCCTTCCTTTTGGAGATACGCCGTGAAATCGTCCGAGAAGTACTCCTTGCCGCCATCCGATCGAAGACAGCGTACATGTCGGCCCGTGGCTTTCTCGACTTCATTCTTGAATGTTTGGAAGTGTCCGAACACTTTGCTCTTTTGCCGCATCAAGTAGATCCAAGTGTGCCTGGAGAAGTTGTCGATGAAGAGCATGTAATATCGGCATCCGCCGAATGTAGCCGTTTGCGCAGGTCCCCATACGTCGGAATGGACTACGTCAAGTAGACCTTTGCTCACATTCCACTCTTTCGGGAATGGGTGTCAGTGTTGATTGCCGAATTGGCACGCTTCGCATACACCTTCAATCTCCTTCTCTTTGAATGTCGGGAGTTCGATGACGACTCCTTTCGATTTCATTGCTTTAAGTTTGTTGAGATTGATGTGGCCGATTCGCTTGTGCCATAGCTC
Source organism: Azolla caroliniana (assembly GCF_043228905.1). Taxonomy (NCBI): domain Eukaryota; kingdom Viridiplantae; phylum Streptophyta; class Polypodiopsida; order Salviniales; family Salviniaceae; genus Azolla; species Azolla caroliniana. Next base: position 6,834,057 of record NW_028230437.1, read on the forward strand.
TATGTCGGAGTCGGCATTCATGCTTTTCACGAACATGGCGGATTTCATCTCGCGTGAATCGAGAATGAACATCCGACCCTCTCTTCTTCCGCGCACGATAATTCGGCCCTCTTTTTCAATGAAGCACCCTTCTTGGTCGAATCGTACTTGCATCCCTTGCTCAACCATTTGGCCGACCTAGACCAAATTCTTCGTGATGGTGGGAACATGCAAGACATTTTTAATGTATGTTTGCTTACCTCTTTCGCCAAACGGAACATTGCCGATGTGCCGAATCGGGTGCGTAGTATCATCTCCGGTTTCGACATAACCGGGCCGCTCCGGTTCTCAAAGTTCGAGAAACCATTCTTTATGAGATGTCATATGGTTTGAGGCTCCGGAGTCAACAAACCATACGTCCTCCGGATTGAGGGCACTAGTTGAGGTAGAGGCCGACATAGAGTTTGCTCTATGTTTCATCATGAACATTCCGCCACGGTCGGAGTTGTGTGCGTACATTCCGCCGCGATCTTCGTAGTCGGAGTTGTGCCCGTACATTCCGCTATACTCTTCGTAGTCGGAATTGTGCGCATAATTCGTGAGTTGTCGGCTTGTGGAAGCCGATTCACGCATCTTCTTTCGGCACTCTTCTTCGTGGTGGCCGAGCTTTCCGCAATATCCGCATTTGGTTGCGTTTTGACGGCTCAGGCTGGAGTGGAAGCTCCCCCTTCTTGTGAAGGTTCCTCGTTGGCTTCCGTTTTGCGACCGAAATTGAGAGTTGTTATCGTAGGTCGGACCTCGTCCGCCTTGTCCTTGGCCGAATCGGCCTCTCGACCGTCCACGTCCTCTTCCTCCGTTCAAGTGCGTGTAGAGCATGTGGCCTTCCGACTCATTGCTCCTTGTACGCACGAGGTTTTCTTCGACAAATAGCATTGATTGGAGCTCGAAGGAGGAGGGAGATTTCTCCCGTGCTAGAATGGCGGTTCGCATCGTGCCGAACCGTGGTGCGAGGCCGCCAAGGCATATCTGAACCGTCTCATCATCATCGATATTTACGCTTATTGAGCCGAGCGAATCGCAAAGCTCCTTGATCTTCGAGGTGTATGTCGTGATGGACATGTCCCTTTGTTGAATGTTGTTCAACTCTTGGCAAAGTTGAAGCCTTCTTGCGGTTGTGTTCGCCGCGAAAATCTTTCGTAGATTTTCCCATGCCTCCTTCAGCGTCTTGGCTTCGCGAATGTAGCCGAGCATGTGATCGTGAACACATGTCGCCAAGCAATACATCACGCGGCTTGCGGCTTGCTCCCATGTCGCATATCCGGGAGCCGCTTCAGCGGGTCGGTCTTCATGCGCTCCTTTGATGTAGCTCCAATAGCCTTGTCCAACAAGGTATTGGTGCATCTTGTACTCCCAAGATGCAAAGTTGTTTCGATCCAACTTCTCGGTAGGGAGAGCACTCCCCATTTGAGTATTCATTATTTCGATTCTTCTTCTTCTTCTTCTCTCTTCGAATGCGAGCTATGTAGCGAAGTTACAATAACGATGAGCCGGTTCTTGGTCGTCAGCGTGGAGCACAACACACGATCACGATGAGGCGAATGGGCTAGATCGAGCTACCAAATCACTCTGATACCATGTAAAGAATCGGGTATGATTCTTGTGTAGCGGAATAGGCCCTTTGAATATTTCCACTCCTCGAATTTGGCCAGGCCCAGGCTAAAAGTGTCATTAATTTGTTCCTCATTTTGTTCTCCAGACACTTGATGGGCATATTGTTGAACTTCATCTATCGTCCCCTAGGGTTAGGGTATGCATCTAGAAGAGATAATAATGTTTCCAGTTTTTACTGCTCAGGTTCTCAACCTCATTCTCTTCGGTCACCCTATCCACGATAAAGACTTTCTTGTCAGACTTCTCGTCTTTCAAGATCTTGCAAGATATACTAACCACATGTACTCCTACTTCCAATGGCACAACATAAAGTAAGGTTGTATCCACTTTTTTCGTCCTTGCTAGGCAGACAATCACGAGAGAACTAAGCAATTAATTATTGTGTCTTTTATTCTATAGAACTGCTAGGCTTATTTATTGATGAGGCCCTTGATGATGGAAACATTTCATCTCTGTGTGCGTTGTGGGAACTCCATGCTCTTGTTGAGTGTCTCGTGGTTCACTTCAGAGGACAAATACACAAACATAAAAGGTTTCAGTGGTCGTATACTGAGAGAATCCCTCTTCTTCCTTGCTGAACTCATTGTGTTCGGAGAGGTCTGTTGTATAGCAAAGGGGTTCTTCTCCCTGGCATGAGACTCTTCTTAAAGGTTGTTTATCTCTAGGAGTCTCCCACCAACACCTAGTTGGGATAGTTAAGGGGACAATATTGCTAATGGAGCTAATTTGAACATATGAAGGTGGTTTTCAGGTGCTCTGCAAAGGAACTTGTTCCAAACGTTCATTGGAGCTTTCCAATAATTTGCATTAATCTGGTTGAGGTAATCCATGTCATGTTATCCTTTAAATGTGAGAGATCACATAACCCACAGGCCTCCAGAGTCTTTTACCCTACACTAGCTTATCTTTCAGATTTATAGGTGCTAGAATAGATGTGTGGAGGTCAGATAAACTTCATGATCTTCCATATCCATAGCCTCATCACATTCTTTATGAATTACCTACGATTTCAAAGTACATGGAAATTGTGTAAGATTTGTTCAAATAATCCTCCTGTGAACCTATTCATTATTTTTGTGCTGGTCATCATGTCCTTGGACTCACGCCTATGGTTTTAGTTGGCTGTTGCTTAAGTGAAAATACTTGATCTATTGGGTCCATTTAGCTCCTTGGTGAGTAAAATTCTTTAAGAAAACTTCCTTCACTTAAGATTTCTTTGGGAAGGTTACAGAACCAATGCCTCCTTGTTTGTCATGAGTCAACCCAAAAGCTGCAAACCAAGTTACTGTTGGCATTGATTCATGTACCCTAGGCACTTACGTAAATTATTGGATGTGGTGGTGTGTATCACCTTTTCCCAAATATGAAAAGCATGATTTTGCTTATTTGAGCTAAATGGCCTTGATCATAAGCCCTGTATGGGATACAAAAGAGCAGGATGTTCTACCCATCATGGATAGCATAGTTCGAGCAACACTGAACTGAAAGAATGACTAAAGTGTGATTGTTTTGTTGCAGGCAAATAGGCAACACATTTCAAGGTGGTTGTCACCCATGCAGCATTAAAAAATCAACTCGATTTTTCTTCAATGATTTAGACAAATTTTACCACCTGCCATAAGTGGAATGGCAATCTTCTGCAAGGACACCCTGTTTGTGGCGCAATGGTATATAGTGTGTCATGATCATTGTCCCTGTGCCACAGTCTCCACACATGAGTACACACCTTGGCAAATGGCTGCAATATCTGGACTTACTCCTTGAGCCCTATGAGAGTGCTCTGGGTCTGTTCTATATGTGTCAGTATGCATATTTGGCGAGTTCATGGATTGCTCATTTCTGCTTGATCAATGGAAATCTCATAAGGACTCATCTTTGCCTATACTTAGAGCACTGTTAAGGCTATCCGGGTGTTAATCTCCAATACTAGATATGAACTGGGGTGTTTCTCGGCTTTGCCTCTAGTTAACTCTCACTCATGGATCCTTGCTATTAAACGGCCAATGGATCCTAAATCTGTGCAGTGTTGCTCATTTAATTGATCTTTCCTCACTGGCATAACACACATCTTGCAATGTAGCCTCCAGGCTTCTTTTTATGTTGTAAGTAGTTAACTGGAAGAAAGAATAGAAAATAAACATTACTAAGTAAATAAGATAAAAAAGACTAAAGAATCTGGTTTTCGGCACATGTAAGATTCTCAAGTTAGATATATTATAACTTTTGTCTTCAAAAGATCTCTAGCATAGGTCAATCCAGCATGGAGAGGTTTCCGAAGTTTCCCTATGTTTCGTGAGTTCTAGGAAGAAAATTCCTATGCACCGTTGGTTCTCATCTTGCATAGTGGGCCAAAGCCTTGTTTAAAGAGGCAACAGTATGTCCTCTTACTTCATAAAAGACCCTTTAGTGACAAACATATTATTCTTCGGATTCCACTCCTTGGTGACACAATTGGCAAATTCTTGCTTCTATAGGTATTCATGTATATCTTCCTACCTCAATCTCTAACTGATGTGATGAAGTTCGCAGCTGGCCTATCACACTACGCAGCGCATAGGATAGATGTATGTCCATACAAGGTGGCCTGATGATGAATCCATCCTCTGATGTGTGTAAATACTACCCATGATTCATCGATAGTAGAATTAGGGACAACTCATTAGAAGGGGCAGGGACAATTCATCGCAAGGAAATACTACTGAAAATTCATCGGTAAGCAGTTTCAGTTTCAGGTGAATCCATCCTCTGATGTGTGTAAATACTACCCATGATTCATCGATAGCAGAATTAGGGACAATTTATCAGAAGGCACAGGGATAATTCATCGCAAGGAAATACTACCAATGATTGATCGGTAAGCAGTTTCAGGTGAATTCTGAGAAGAGAGCTACTGATGATCTGATAATAAAAGAATCAGGAACAAGTTGCCGAAGGAAGGACCATGGATGATTTATCTCAAGGAAATACTATTGACCATAGATTCACTCATGCATGATATTCGTGGTATTCGACATCAATAATATTCGTAATATTCGAGAATACAAAATGACCCCAAGAATAATACAAAACCATTCGTTTATTAAATTATTATTTTAAAAAACAAATATTTTTGTATCTACTATATAAAAATATTATTAGTGTGAGGTCCCCTTTTTAATGTCAAGAGAGTAAAAAGTGGGGAATTACTGAACCTTTTTTTATTAAAAATAAAACAAATACTTTTTAAGTTTTTCATCTATTATAAAACTATTATTAGTGTGAGATAAAAATAGGAAATTTTATGGGAGCCTTTTACTTATTTTATTTATTTACATATTTTTATTTATTTTTTGTTTTATTAAAAAATAAAACAAATACATTTAAGTTTTATATCTATTATAAAAATATTATTCATGTGAGGTCCCCTTTAAAATATCAAATTTTTTGGGAGAGTAAAAAGTGGGGAATTAATGAACCTTTTTTATATTTTTATTATTTATTAAAAATAAAACAAATACTTTTAAGTTTTCCATCGATTATATAAAAATATTATTTAGTGTAAGTCTCCTTTTTAATGTGAAGTTAAATATCCCCTTTTTATTGTGAAAGTCTCTTTGATTTATGATATTCATATATCTAAGAAACTAAAAAGTATGAACTTTTTTTGTTTTTTTTTACAAATATCTTTTCATGCATTCTTATGCGTATTCGTATTCATTTGTTTGGTAACCCCGACGAATGCGAATATGTCAATCTATGCTACTGACAGTTTGCCGATAGATGCACTAAGGTTGATTCGTCAATAGGGGAACCAAGGATGATTTGTCAATGGGAGAACTACAGCAAGTTTGTCGCTAGATAAGTAATGACTTACATTTCAAATTCTGTAACAGCTCAAAAATGATAGGCCAGGTTAACAACTCAACAGATTAGGATTAAGGGTTTAGTTAGGATTAAGATGGAGTTTAGCAAAGAATATGAATTGATTTAGAACCAACAAATGATAAAAAACGAATTCTAACACGAGATCTACTGATGATCTGACAATAAAAGAATCAGGAGCAATTTGTTGAAAGGAAGAACCATGGATGATATATCACAAGGGAATACTACTAACAGTTCACTGATAGATATACTAAGGTTGATTCATCACTGGGAGAGTAACTCCTTACTAGGACATCTCATATCCCCAGGAGCTTATGAAAAGCTCCACCAGATCATTGCAGATATCCACCTAGTACCCGACAGTGCTACTACTTTCTATTGGGCAATGCAAAAGCTAATGGTACCTTCCATGTCTCTTGATTTCAAACAAAAATAGTAAAAGTATTGTCGTTCTTCATATTCCATTATCTTGTGGAGGGCCAAAGCCTTCAGCAAAGAGACAGTTGTAATTTTCCTATTTCATTAAAAATAGCATGATCAGAAACATAATATTCTTTGAACTTCACCTCCAGATATGTTCCTCTGTAGCTTTCTCTGTAGCTTTCTGTGCATATATTATGGAAGGAGGCAAAGCCTTCTGCAAAGAGACAGTTGTACTCTGCCTCCATAGAATAGTGCATGATCAAAAACCTATGCTTCTTCGAACTCCACCTCCAAATGGCACAATTGGCAGATCCGTTCCTAATAGTTTTATGCCTCGATCTATAACAGATGAAAAGAGGTCCTGAGCTACCTTATGACACTGCTGAGTACACAAGATATATGTGTATCTATATAACACAACCCGATAATAAATCTACCAGTTGATAAGTGTGCCAAGGGCCAAAGAAGATAGAAACAAGAGCACAACCAAGATAACTTCTAAGTGAACCGTCCTCGCCCCCTATTTACAGGTGGGTATGGGCTCACCATTCCACTTCTTTCAGTAGAAGTTTCACACCTTCTCACATATATAGGTTCTATATGGCAATGTGAAATTATCCAATCATAAACCTCCAATGGTAGCATCCACTCCTAAACGCCAACTTGATTCAAGGTATACAAATGGAGTATTCTATGCTAAATATGGTATAAAAATATTTGAGGCAACTAAAAGACAAAATTAGTTGTATCATTCCCTTCAGGTGATGTTGGTGGGTTATCCTTGGTGCAGTCCTTCAACATCATTGGAGGGTTGGCCACAGGAAAATCATCTTTGAACACTCAACGAATGTTTCCGGAAAATGGATAAAGGACCGCAAATATAGATTCATATGAGCTAACATTATGATTGAGTGCAAATTGCATGGCATATATAGGTCCATATGACCTTATATTATGATTGTATGCAAATCTAGAGAAGCAGAGAACACACCTGACGATCGCTTTTTAACAGTTTTTTGGCAAGAATACGTGCTCCATCATTTGCAGCAGTTCTGTGAGCTTGTACATGTAGAAGCTTCTCTTGAAGCAATAAACTGTTTAGAAAATGTGGCCTCAACAATACCAGTGCATTACTCAAGAACTTGCACCTTTCCTCACTTTGAAATATCCATTCTGCTCCCCCTACAAGTTTTTCAAGAATATTTGAGCTTTCCATCTGCTTGAGGAGAGAGCCATAGAGGTCCTCAAGTGAGGCCATTCTTTGTTTCCATTTCATACTGTTTGAGCAGTACCTAAGATGTTGAAACAAGGAGCATTCGGCATCTTCAGAAGAAATTACTATGCCAACCTACCATTAGCGGACAAATTCAAATCCTAAGCATGCAAAACATTATTCCATAGTTGTTTCCTACCATTGAACAGAAGGCCCATCACAAAAATCAGTAAAATGGTGGATCAATTCAAGTTGTCCATCTGTTGTCTTAAGTGAAAACAGACATTCTTGTACATCTTCAAACAAGACTGCTCTCTCAAGCTGCTCATCATCATCCTCTGCTTCTGGCAATATCTCTTCATCATGGGTTACCTTTACTGTTCTTCATGCATAAAGTAAGAATAACCAAGAATTAAGCAAGATTTAGCACAGAAAAGAATATGAGTGCACATTTCAGATGCTTACAATTACTGCTATGGACAGGCAACCATTGTAAAAAATCCCGTCTCTGTTCCTCTTCCGACCAGCACTTCCAAGTTTCTGGATCCTTTATCTCTAATTCTTGCTCTGCTTGAAGTGACAAACCTAGTCTCTCAAGTAGCATTGTTTCGTATTTCTCGTCTTCATGTATTTCTTGTTCCTCTGCATTTTCATCTTCCTCAACTTGACCATCCAGAAGAGAGACTGGTTCCTCTTCAAATTTCACATTTTTACTCGGAGGTTCAAACCATCCAGTCCAACCTCCTACCTCTTTTTCATCTTCCATGTCTTCATCAGGACCGTGAATAAATTGTTCTTCTTTTTGCAACCATTCTGCCCAGCCAGTTGAACCATCCTCTCCAATTCTGGGAGCTCCACTATCCCAAAAGTCCTTGAAGAGTCTCTTCTTACTCCTTTCGTTCACTTCTATGAGAGGTGCAAATAGACTGTAGTCAATTTGAGCCTGAAGCAAACCAATTGCAAACTCATGGTGACCTGTCTGCCATTCAAACAGACACAAATCCATAAACAGTGCAACTAGATTTTTTTCTGTTTCCTCTTCGTTTGTGCCCTTGATATCCGCAGTGAATTCCTGCAGATCAGCAAACCATAGGTTGTGGAAGAGAAATCAGATATAAAAGTGGTCTCTTTTTTCTATAGTTTCCAAGTGAAAGAGGAAACTAGTGGATTCAAAACATACTTGCCTTTAAATTGTTAGCAGCTGAATATGTTTGAATAGCACGTATATACTCTTTCCGCAATGATGACTCTGTGAAGAGAGAGAACTCTCCCTTCCTGAAAATAAGGTATTCTCTCCATAATTTATAATTCCTTGGATTATGCTTCAGGCAATTTTCCCATTTAGATATCAAGGTTGATACTGGGTCTCTCTTTCTGCTTGTTTCCAGAAACAATATCCACAAATCTTCACTGAGAGGATGAATTTCCATGGCTTTCTCCAACACTGCAATCTTCTTCTCCACAGCCTGTTGTATAGCAGCTTTCTTTGAGGCAGCCTTTATTAGCTCATCCTGTTAGCAATACTTCTACATGATTATTACTAGGTGAATCCTCCAAACTACCCCTGAATTTTCTTGAAGTTCACTAAATGTCCCTGATTTCGTGCTATTTCTCTATACGTCCTTGGTCAATCCCCCAAAGAGAGAAATAGAGGATGGATTAACCATATAATAGCACAGATAAGTTATAAGAAGGCGATCAATTAACCATATAAATGCTAAAATAACACATATAATCACACTTTTGGGGGTTGAGCAAGGGCAATTCAGGAAATAATAAGAACTTCGGGAAATTGCACATTCATTGGAAGATTAGAAGACATCTGAGGTTAGCTAGAATCAATATATTTAATTTCCAAATGAATGCTCATGCAGTTTCAAGGCATATTAAGAATATGGTCAACTTTCTAAACAATACTATGGTTTTCACCCAGTGGCAAAATATTGAAAATAAATTTTCAAACAATATCGTAGCTTTGACCTGGCAGTGAAATATCAGCAATAATGTTTAAAACAATAATAAGAGAATACCTGGAAATTCACAAAATTAATCCACAAACTCTCATCTTGTGGACGTTCTCTTGTCAGCTGATTGAACTCTTTTGTCTTCCGAGTAACATAATCCTCCCAACTTTCTTCTCTGAGTATAGAATTGGGCTCTGCCTCCTCATTGAAGTCCTCGAGAGAAATAAAATCACCAAAAGAATATGAACCCGATTTCGTCAATTTAGATTTGGAAAGATGTGTTCTGATTTGGACCCTCTTAAAATCTTTTCGCCGATCAAGAGATGCATGCTTTGCAGACCAGTATCTACCCTCTGTGCGAACTTTCTCATCCATATTGGCTCCATCTTCCTCCCAACGTGATCCAACATTGTTAGAGAATGGCCTTCGCCCAATGTTTTGTGTGATTCTTATTCGAGAGCGATGGAATTTTGGAACATTCATCCTGCATAGATGTTAAAACATAGAATGATAAATACCTTTCCCTTTTGGATGAGACAAGGGAATGTAGCCTAAACTGTCATATACAAGATTACCAGCTAATCTGCACAATGAGTCATATATAGTGTTGTAATCTAACCTATACAATACAAAATTTTAGGCTAGCTTGTATGATGATTCATATACAAGAATGTATTTTAGCCTATACAATACAAGATCGGAGGCTAAGTTGTAAAATTCATATACAACATTCTATTATAACATACTTTACACAGGATTAGAGGCTTGGAACTTAGAATGCATGATCGACAAGCTTGTTTCTACATATACAATATAGACTGCAGGTTAACTTCTACAATGAGACTATATAATATTGTATTATAATGGATAGTACATAAGATTGTAGGCTAACATGTACAAATGTGTAGATTGTAACATAGCTTATACATCCACAATAAGTCATAATAATACCGTAATTTGTAGTCTAACCATTTCTATGCACTATTGTGACTAACTGTATAGACAAGATTATTGCCTGACATCTACAAGAATTCATATACAATTATTATATTCTATGTTGTATACAAAAGATTGTAGTCTAACCTGTACAATGATTCATACACCAGATTGTCACGATCTCCTCGAGCATCAAACTGATACTCCTTCATTTCTATATCCACCCATCGATCTTTTCCAAACATTCTCTTGTTTCTGTCCATATCTAGACTTTCCAATTTCTTCTTTTTCTTTTCCTTTTTTCCTTGATGTCTATTGTGACTTTTCTCCTTGCTCCTCTTTCTTTTATGATCCTTGCTCTCCATGTACTCATCATAATCCTGTTTCCCCATAAACTCAAGATCTTCATTTTCTTTCTGTTCTTCTTCTTGTTGTTGTTGTTCTTCATTTTCCTCTGGATGTGAAGGACTAAGAAGCAACAAATTTGATGACTGACTTGCATCAGTATGTTGAATCTGAATCTCTTCAGCATACCATTGAGGAATAGGTGTAGGTTGTGGAATAAGCCTCTCTGAGAAGCTTTCATTAGAAAGCCATGCGAGCTTGTTTTCTTCTACTGTTGTTTGATTTTGAGATACAGCTACCTCCTGAAAGCATGAGGTAACATCAAAGCAAAAGCAGAGAAAGAGCAAAATGGAAAAACAAATTAAGAGAAAGAAAGATTTGACGAACTACTTACTCTGTCAATGACAGGGAAAAGCTTGGATGATCCGACAGGGAACAGGGGAGGCAGATTTCCTCCTTCCATTGCTGCAAGTAATTGCTAGAGCTTATATCAAAAGCATGTTGTAAGCAAGACATGTAAACATACATACATACATACATACAAATTGTGGTGTTTGATGTCAATATGTACATACATAGTTAGTTTCTAGAGACAGAAGAATAAATTATTAAAAGGAGAAAGACTATGGATTGTAAGCAAGACATGTAAACATACATACATACATACAAATTATGGTATTTGATGTCAATATGTACATACATAATTGGTTTCTAAAGACAGAAGAAGAGATTACATATTAAAAGGAGAAAGACTATGGATTAAGAGAGTGTGTGTGCTTAAACTAGGACATGAGACAGACATAAAACACACTAGCGAATGGGACCGCTCATCCACCCTTATGTTATTCGTTGGTTGTTGCATACCGGACCCGAAAGAAGAGAGCTTCGCCTCCCCGATAGATCTTGTGATGAAAGGGGGGTAGCTAGTCCGCCTTTAAATCGCCCAACACGTAAGTCTCCCATACCACTACAGTGGGGCTCCCACGTGTCGTAGGTCCTTATGGGTTTGTCCCTTGCATTTACTAGGATCACTTGTTTCCCTAACAAGGTTATGCTTGTAAAATCAGCCAAGAGACACGACTTACGAGTCACTGCTCTCAGAAGTATAGATATACATACATATCACTATCACGCCACATGATCTAAACACCCCCTCGATAAATAACTCTTCTTACTTGAGTTCATTCATGTCCCACACTCGTATAATGCATCATCCATGAAATCTAGACTCCTGCTTTTTTACTCGTGTGTGTGTGCTAGCCAAAAGACATGTCTTGATAACCCACGTAAGCAATTCATGCTAGACAACCTTGCTTGCATGTGTCAAGGGTTTGGAGAGTGCCTACAGAGGCTTTATACAAATCTTTGACATGTTTTGACACAAAAATATAATTGTCTAGGTTTTTTTATTGTGTAATGGATCACGTTTACATGAGTGAGCGTAAATGAAATATTCATTGAGCGTTAACAAAGTTAAATACATGTTAATCACTAGGCCCATGTCATAGTGATCAACCGCCCTTATATGAATAATCAATCAATCATGATTCAAGTAGGATTGTTTGGCACCAATTATGAAGTAAATTTGTCAGCCATTATCTCCCCGTGGTACAAAATAATCTTGCATGTGGCATGCCCTTGTAGTTGGTCATATTTAACTTCAATGATCGAACATCTCCATTACAAACTACGAAGTAACCAATACATTTCTTATGAGCTAAAGATTTGAACTCAATATATTTCTGACACACATTAGTTTTCTTATACATGAAACATATTAGAATCATGTGAGAAAGATTAGTAATAGAGGTAACATTATATGCGTACATATATGGATTCTATACATACTTTATTCTAATGATGGTCCCTAGATATCCGGATTTGTTTGCTCGCTCGGCAGCGAAGCAATATCTTGGAGCAGTCAGAAGCAGCTTACCGTTGCACTTTCAAGCACGGAGGCCGAATACAAGGGCACAGTTGTGGTTGCATGTGAAGTTGTATGCCTCAAGAGGATTTTGAAGGATTTGGGCATTCCCATCAAGGATCTGACTCCCCTCTACTGCGACAACATGAGTAGTATTTTTTTGCCTCGGAACCCGGTGTTCCATGCACGCACAAAGCATATCTAAGAGCACTATCACTTCATTTGAGAGCGCGTACAGGCCGGAGATGTCAACCTTCAACACATCAACACGAATCTTCAGACAACCGACATCTTCACCAAGGCCCTAGGAGCCGACAAGCTTCGGCAATTCATGGCAGACCTTGGATTGATGATCACTGACTTGCCAAGCTTGAGGGGGAGTACAAGAGAGAACCGGATACCTTCCGAACCGGGTACGAGCCGAAGCGGACACCGGAGATCGTCTGAACCGAATACCAGCCGAAGCGGACATCAACCGAAAGGAACCGACTCGCGTTGAGCTTGAGGGGGCGTGTTGAGAATCAAGCTCAACCTAGTGCAATGTGTGAACACGCCCTTTGAGAATCTATGATCACTCGAAGGTCAATAGTCACACCACTACTCTCTACACATTAACTATGTGTCATAGAATCATATTCTATGACACATAACTAATAAGTTCCATATTCCCCATGACTGTGAGTCTTCACATTCCCCAAGAGAGAGTAGTTGTTGTAGCGAGTTAATCAAGAGAGTGGGTGACCTTATATAAAATACCCTTCTCCTACTTCATAGAGTGTTGGTTGTGACTCCTTGTAATGCTACATTTTGTATTTGCTATTCTCCTTGTGAATATACACCTTCAACTTGAGTATTCTATTTTTCTAATCTATCTTGTGTTTTCTCTTCTCTTCTCTCTTTCCTCTCACACATACACATAACACACAACTCTTCCGCTGCACAAGAATCATATCCGATTCTTTACATGAAGCATTGTGAATGTACGCATCCTGAACAAACAACGACAGAAAGCTCGACGCGAAGTCGGAGAAATGTATCCTCGTAGGATACTCAGCCAAGAAAAAGGCATACAAGTGCTTCAACCCTTCGACCCGAGCGGTTCGAGTAAGTCGAGATGTAGTTTTCAACGAATCAACATCTTGGTATAAGCCCAATTCGGCTCCATCCGAACCGACCGAGGAAGAGTTGAACGTCAAATCAAAGGACGATACTTAGCCAAGTCCTTCACCAAAGGACTGTCCAAGCTCTACCGAGCTAAGTGGACCACATGAGCCTTCAAGACTTCCAAGCACGTCTCAACTAGGGGCCAAATCGAACAAAGGCAAAGGAAAGATGCCCGAATATCAATTCGGCCACCCCGACGACAGTGACTCGGATGTGTCGACTTGCTCACTAGACATTGAGTTTGGTGTACCCATCATGTGGACACCCGGTGTAAAGAAGGTGCTCACATTGACAAGCAAAAAACTTCGACGCTCATCTAGAGAGAAGAACCTCGTCACTCGACTCGGTTACAATGAGTATATGGCCCATCATTATACCTTTGCGATGAAGGTAATGGCCGAACAAGAGCCAAAGAGCTCTACAGAAGTGGCTCGTGACCCACGATGGGTGGAAGCAGTTGGCCTTCGCCCACTTCACACTACAAGTCATCGTCACCAGGTCGAGGGGGAGGAACCGAAACTACCATGCCAGACGAATGGAAGCCAACAACAATGATTCGGATGTGTCGGCTCCCTCACTAGATAGTGAGTTTGGTGTGCCCATCATGCAAACACCCCGGGTAAAGAAGGCACTCACATCGGCAAGCGAAAAACTTTGACACTCATCTAGAGAAAAGAACACCATGAAGTGGCTCATGGCCCACGATGGGTGGAAGAAATCGGCCTTCGCCCATACGCTGCAAGCCTTCATAACCAGGTCGAGGGGGAGGAACCGAAACTGCCAGGCCGGATGGAAGCCAACGAAGCCGAAACCAAACTGGACGTTAGACTCCTCACACTTGAGCTTGAGGGGGGCGTGTTGAGATATCAAGCTCAACTAGGTTTAGCTATTTACTCAACACTTCTAACTAGATTCTAATTATGTAACTACTAAGTTACATGGGAACTAAAACTGCCAACCAGATGGAAGCCAACGAAGCCGAAAACCAAATCGGATGTCAAACGCCTCACACTTGAGCTTGAGGGGCGTGTTGAGATATCAAACTCAACTAGGTTTAGATATTTAGTCAACCATGTAACTTAGTAGTTACATAATTAGAATCTAGTTAGAATTGTTGACCTTGAAGCCTTAAATAGGATTTTGTACTTGAGTGGGATACATTCTAGATCCTCCACTACCAAGTTCATTGAATATAGGACTTACATCCTAAACCCTTTGTCATCAGATTGAGGGGGAGGATTCGAAACTGCTAGGCCGGACAAAAGCTGATGAAGCCAAAAACCAAACCAGACGTCGGACGCCTCACACTTGAGCTTGAGGGGGCGTGTTGAGATATCAAGCTCAACTAGGTTTAGCTATTTTGTCAACCATGTAACTTAGTAGTTACATAATTAGAATCTAGTTAAAAATGTTGACCTTAAAGCCTTAAATAGGAATTTGTACTTGAGTAGGATACATTCTAGATCCTCCACTACCGAGTTCATTGAATATAGGACTTACATCCTTGTACCTATATTCTCCTCACACATGTGCACCCTTGCACATGAGATGTATATATACCACATTGTGGATATCGTTGTATTTTGATTCTTATTAATATAGAGAAAAGTCTTTAGCTACACTCTTGTTAATCAACCCCATTTATATTATTGTTCATAAGTGAATCTTCCTCTCTCTCTTCCTCTCACACACATACACACACAAATCACATAACCTTCCGTTGCTTTATCAATACTCACATAATTAGACAACACTCACATAATTAGACCCTAATTAACCCTAGTTAATTACCTAATTATTGTAAAAGAATACGATTGCAAAAGCTAAGATAAAACCGGTTCGTCCGAATAGCTAAAGAATATAGACACAGGTTTAATGGAAACCTTACACGGGAGAGATAGAGAGAGTAGAACAGTAAACTCAATTCAAAATAATAACACTCTGTACATACAAATGTCCTATAGAACACTTTTTATACAAGTCCTTAAAAGGACTGATAAAAGTACTGACAAGTACTTCAATGCTCATATGAGCGATTGACACCAACTCCAAGGAATCTACCTACGTACTAGGCTAAGATTGTAGACCTCCAACGACCTACCAATTATAATCTGATCTGTCTCTCCGATCTGGCTCTTGGTTTCGGATACCGATCCAGATCCGGTTGAGCTTGTCCGCTCAACACTCCCCCTCAAGCTCAACTTGAGGTCGGATCGTGGTGTCAGTGTCAGTGGTAGTCGGTCCTCTTCTCCGGCTCCCCCTGGCATCCTCCCGCCTTGCTCGCACTCCTCGACCAGTCCGGTTCCGCTTTCCATGACCCGTCCGGTCTCGCGCACCTCGACCTTCTCGGTTGGCTTGTCTACTCAGAAGGCCCATCTTAGCTCCTTTGTTGTTGCGACTACGACGCGTCTCAACCCGTCGGTTCCTCTGTGTCGATGTCAACTTCCGCTGCCTCCTCGTCCTTTTGGCCTTCTATTCATTTGGTTCCTCCGAATTGAACTCCTCTTCAGAATCGGTTGTCTCCGATTCGTTCCAGCTCTTGTCCGAATTAGTTGTCTCCAATTCGTCATCAATTTTCAGGCCCTTTACCACATCAGACCACATTCGGGTCTTGTCGGCTCTGTCCTTCTTAACTCTATTGCCGTCGCCGCGTGTTCCGACTTTATAAGATGTGCCGACTTCTTTGGTCGACTCGAATTCCTTTTTCTTCTTCTTGTCTCCCCCTATCGCTCTGACTCTTTGTTTGGTGCCATCTCCTATTTTCCCAATTTCCGTACCGGCTCTCCCCCTCAAGTGCGGCATGTCGAGATGTTGAAGACCAAGCATCTTCGAAAAATGTTGCAACTTGTCGGTTCCAAGCGCCTTCATGAAGATGTCAGCAACCTGTCGATCCGTCCGGTCATACCGGAGTTCTACTTCACCGTTGAGGACCCACTCACGCACAAAGTGATAATGCACTTCTATGTGCTTCATCCGCGCATGGAACACAAGGTTCTTGGCTAGTTGCATGTTGCTCATGTTGTCGCAGTAGATTGGGATTGGAGTCAGTACTTCTATCCGTAGGTCTTGTAACAGTCGTCGAAGCCAAATGGCTTCATAGGTGGCAACGGTAGTGCCCCGATATTTAGCCTCAGTGCTCGACAGAGGCCCTAAAGCCCATCTTACGCAACCAATGCGCGATCTTCGAATTCCAACCACGGGGGTTTGCTTTAGTCCATAAAGGGACTTCTTGAACCGGCACACTACCGATTGAAAACTAGGGGGTTGGATCATGTAGACCTGTTCTTCAAGGTTTCCTTGAAGAAACACATTCTTCTCATCTATTTGGTGAAGATGTCATCCCCTTGCCGCAACAAACGCTAGCACCACACGAACCGTCATCATCTTCGCTATCGGAGTGAAGGTCTCATCATAGTCGATTCCATGGGTCTGCGTGTATCCTTTGGCCACTAACCGGGCCTTGTACCGGTTGACCAAACCGTCAGCATTGTACTTTACTTTGTACACCCACTTGCAACCGATCGGTTTGCAATGTCGGGGACGGTCAACCAAGTCCCATGTGTCGTTGGCATCAAGTGCCCACATCTCTTCCTCCATAACGACACGCCAATGTGTGTCCTCTGCCGTTTCTGCGTAGCTCTCTGGTTCACACACTTCCGCCACTTCTGTTATGTACACATAGTAATGCACCATGTACTCATTATATTTGTACCTTTTTACGGGGTTCTTCTGGCAGGTCGATTGACGCAACTTTGCATTCGCCGATTGCAATGCCCTCTTGGCCAGCTCAGACTTCCTTCCCGAAGGTCCTTCTTCATTCTTTCTGGAGTCGGATTCACTCCGATCCGACTCGTCTTTGCCAATGCCATATTCTGGCATCTTCTTCTTCCCCTTCTCTTTGCATATAGTTCCTTGCGCAGGGAGAGCACGGTCAAGTCTCCACTACTCACCAGCTCTTCATCGAACTGGTCATTCCGACTGAATCGCTCATGCAGCCTCCCTTTTCCAGGTTGAAACCGACACCTCCAACTTTGCCATAGGTGCGGTCTTGTCTCGACCCGACGACGACGACACCCTGCATCCAGTTGCCTTCTACTCTTGACATATGTTTGCAACCCCGAAAATCAATTATCCGGTCTACGACAAGGAACTTGAAGCTATCATCTCGGCCTTCACCGAATGGCAACCCTATCTGGTTGGGGCCCAACATTGTATTCAGGTGCTGACCGACCACAAGAATCTCATCTACTTCACCACCACTCGTACGTTGAATCGGAGGCAGGCTCGCTAGTCATCTTTTCTCGCCGACTATGACTTCGAAATCTTGTTTCGACCCAACGTTCAACATGGGGAAGTGGATGCTCTATCTCAACGACCCTACGTTGCACTACACCCAAGTGACGACACAAATTCTCAGCAATCGCATTGTTTATTGCGGCCTAATTAACTCCATATGTTTGCAGCCTATATGTTACATGATGATTCCTTGCTCAACGAGATCGCCTAAACAACCACGTCGAACCCTTTCACTACTGACATCATGGCGCGCCTCAACAACCCATCCCAAGAAATGCAAAGCTCGGATCTCAATCACTTTACAACTCAGGATGGGCTACTCTATCGTAATTACCTCCTTTACGTACCAACTGGCACATGTTGCATCCGAGTACTACAAACTTGCCACAATGATCCTCTTGTCGGACACTTTGGGGTCACGAAAACGCTAGCATTGCTATCTCGGGGATTTTGGTGGCCCCAACCTTGGAAATTGGTCAAAGAATTTATCAAAAATTGTGACTTCTATGCTCGCTCCAAAGTGGCTCACCATCGTCTATACGGCCTTCTACACCCACTTCCAATTCCCAGTCAACCTTAGGCATCTCTCTCCATGGACTTTATCACCGACCTTCCTCGAGTCGGTTACCATGACATGGTGCTAGTGGTCGTCAATCAGTTTTCAAAGATGGCTCACTTTGTCCCCTGTTCAAAAACCATTTTGGGGGAGGAGACAACTGACCTTTTTCTGAAAAATGTTGTCCGATTACACGACTTACCTTAGGATGTCACTTCTGATCGAGGTCCTCAATTTATCTCCCACTTCTAGCGCCGACTTCAACAGACATTCGGGACTTTTGTGAACTTATCAACCGTGCACCACCCTCAAACTGATGAGCAAACCGAAAGAGTCAACCAAATCCTCGAACAATACCTCCGGTGTACAGTCAGCGACCAACAAGACGATTGGGTGGACTTCCTTGCCATGGCGGAATTTTCCTACAATAATAGTATCCATGCCTCAACTAAGGTTTCCCGATTCTTTGCAAACTACAGTTTCCACCCTCGTTTTAGCATTTCCATCCTGGAGATTTCCGTCAATCCATCGGCTAAGAGGTATGCCCACACCTTACAAGATGTCCATTGTGACCTCTCCCTCGAGCTTCGTGCCATTGTCAAACAATATAAAGCTCATGATGACCGACATCTCTTGGCCGTGCCGACCTTCGCAGTCGGTGAGATGGTTTGGCTGCTACGTTGCCACATCGCAACCACATGTCCATGTGCGAAGCTCGACTACAAAAAGCTAGGCCCCTTTCGTATCCTCAAGCACTTCCCCCCACATTTCGGCTTCACAATGTTTTCCACGTCTCTCACCTCGAACTCTACCATCCTTCTCGCATTCCGGGATGACAACCTCCGTCGTCGCCCCCCGTAGAATTATTGACAGGTAAGGAGTACGAGGTTGACCAGATCCTCGACTTCCACTTGCGTCGACGAAGACTTCAATACTTGGTCTTATGGAAAGGTTACCCTCTTTCGAACGCCACATGGGAACCAATTGCACATTTATAAAATGCACTGGAGGCAATTCACACTTTTCATCAACGATACCCTCATAAACTGGCTACGGGTGTTAGGAGGCGGCCTTAGAGGGAAGCGGTTGACCGGATCTTCGACTCCCGCTTGCGTCGATGAAGACTTCAATACTTGGTCTTATGGAAAGGTTACACTCTTTCAGATGCCGCATGGGAACCAATTACACATTTACAGATGCATCAGAGGTAATTCACGCTTTTCATCAACGATGCCCTCATAAACCGACCACGGCGGCCTTAGAGGGAGGATAATGTCATAGACATATGCCATACGGATGAAGGTCAGGATTGAACCCAAGACTTCATGGTCTCTATTGGGCAACCAAACTAATTGAGCTACATATGCATTGTTGTACAAAATCCAACTTCATGTAGTGTAGATTGAACATTGGAAGTTCCTAGCTTGCATGCATCCTTATTTCTAGCTTGCACACATTCTCATGCATTCTCTATTGCATGCATACTCTATTTATAGTTGGCTTACATAGCCCTACCTTCTTGTATAAATACTCAAGTGCACCTTGATTCTAATCAAGGTGAACAACGCCAGTCACGAATTCTATAAGTTGAGTTCTTGTTCTTTTCCTCTCTCTTGTTTTCTAGTCTTGTCTTCGCACTGCTCTATTATACTTGTCCGTGACAAAGGGAACTTCTCTGACATGCACAATCGGGTGAGGAGTGTCATTTCTGGTTTCGACAACTCCCTATTGCTACGGCTTTTCCAGAAACGAGAACCACTCTTCATGGCTCGTCATGTGGTTTATGCTCCAGAGTCAACGAACCCCACTTCCTCCGATCATAAAGTGGTCTTCTTCATCGAGTTTGCCTTAGGCTTCATCACGAAGGCTGGCCCATTTTCGGTCTTACCGGTTCCGGATCCTTCTGATCCTTCAATGTAGTGTGAGCTTTGTCGGCTTCCCCGTCCGGACTTGTCCGAATCAGCGCACTTTTTCCAACACTCGCTCTCTGTGTGGTCCTTCCGGCCACAGTACCAATAGTCTGTCACGGTCTTGTCCTGCCGGTTTTCGGTGCCGCGTTGACTCCCCTTGCTTTTGGAGGGTTCGGAACTGTTGTCGGTACCATCCTTGTGCCTTCGGTTCAGCTCTTGTCGGCCGCTTCCACCGCGTGCAAATCCACCTCGTCCGCCACGACCACAGGGTCGATCCGCCTCCATGTACATCGTCTTATTGTTGGTGTGCATGCTCGTTGACGCAACCGCGTGGTTCTCCTCTACAAGGAGCATCGATTGTAAGTCGAAATACGAGCGCGTATTCTCCCTTGTACAAACCGTTGTCCGGAATGTTTCGAACTTCGACACCAGGCTCCCGAGACAAACATGCACCATCTCATCTTCCTCAACAATTACGTTGATAGAGGCAAGTGAGTCGCAAATGTCTTTGATCCGGGCCGTGTAGTCAGCCATCGACATGTCCTTCTGTCGGACATTGCTCAACTCTTGTCGGATTTGTAGCTTTCGGGTCGTGGTGCTTGCGGCGAAGATCATCTTCAGGCTTCCTTCGGCGTCTTGGCGTCCTAGATATGGCTCAGCAGTTGACACTGGACACAAAGCAGTACATAACTCTGCTTGCCGCTTGTTCCCAAGTCAGGAAGTCCCTGTGTGCCACATCCCATCGACATAACTCCAGTAGCCATGCCCGAGCTGGTACTAGTGCATCTTGTACGACCAATATGCATAGTTGGATTTGTCGAGCTTCTCCGTCGAGAGCGAGCTAGCCATTCCTTGGTCCATATTTTTCTTCTGTCTGTTCTTTACTAGGTGTTAGGGTTTGTCTTCAGAAAACGCTTGTCGACTGTAGATGTTCTCAACCCTCGCGCTCTGATACCATGTAAAAGAATACGATTGTGGAAGCTAAGATAAAACTGGCTTGTCTAGATAACTAAAGAATATAAACACATGTTTAATGGAAACCTTACACGAGGAGAGATAGAGAGAGCAGAATAGTAAACTCAATGCAAAATAATAACACTCTGTACATACAAATGTCCTACAAAACACTTATAATACAAGTCCTTAAAAGGACTGACAGAAGTATTGACAAGTACTTCAATGCTCATACGAGCGACTAATACTAACTCCAAGGACTTTGCCTACGTACTAGGCTAAGATTGTAGATCTCCAACGGCCTACCGGTTACAATCCAATCAATCTCTCCGATCCGGCTCTTGTTTCCGGATACCTATCTGGTTCCCTGTTGCGGATACCGATCCGGCTCTGGCTTATTCAGCCGATCCAGATCCGATTGAGCTTGTCTGCTCAACAATTATTAACACTTACTAATCATTGTGACTAACCTCATCAATGATTAGAAGCCAAGAGAACTGATACCTCAACAAAACTATAACTAGATCCCTTACCAACTAATCAAGTGAACTTATGTTGCCCAACAACCAACTAAGTAAGCCAATAAGTGATAGTAATAGTAAGTAAGACAATAACTGAGTTACAGAGAGAGTAAAAACCTTATGTATGTAATAGTATGTTATAGTAGGTAAGCCAATAAGTGAGTTACAGAGAGAGTAAAAACCTTATAGCCTCCTAAGGCAAACCACCTAATCTCCCTAGAAAGAGGAAGAGAACCCCCAAAAATAAAATCCCCGCTCATTTATTTTTTTCAATACTTTCTTTTCCATGATTTCATTTGGCACCATGTTTGGGAAGTTATGGGCGTGCATGTGAAATCTTAGTGGGACCACTGGGCACTTAAACCAAGGAGGACACAAGGACTAGAAAGTTGCGGATGTTAGGTGATTCGAAGGCTCGCCGAATGCAAAAGCTCTTCAGAGTTGAAGGCTCATCGGAGTCGAGGGTTCCTCAGAGTCAAAGCCTCCCTAGACTTGAAGGCTTGTTGAAGTTGCAGGCTCCGTAGAGTCGAAGGCTCTTAAGAGTTGAGGGTTCCTCAAAGTCGAAGCCTCTCTAGACTCGAAGGCTTGTCAGATTCAAATGCTCCTTAGAGTCAATGGCTCTTCAAACTTGAAGGCTTTTCATGAACATGGAATTGGGAACCGAAAAGTCACTCACGAACCTCGTGATGAAGACCTCAAACAAGGATTTACACAAAATATTGAAACAAAATTATATTAAGATTTTGTAAGCAATAGTAAGTTTTAGAGAGTGCAGGTATAACGAGAAAATGCTCGGCTCTGTTACATGGAGTGAACAAGTGATAGAAGAAGGATATGAATAAGATAGGAAAAAATGGAAAGGATAAGATCCAGAAGAGCTTTGGGGGATATCCTCAAGTTTTGGTAACGACCGTCGACATCTCAACAAATAACAACCATGTCACCTTTTGTCGTTGTTGATCTTGCACGCCCTCTTGATTCACAACCCTAGCTCTTTCTCTAGAATTTGGCTATGTCCCTCCACACAATGAGCTCTCATCCATTTTTTATAGGATTCAAGATGCTCTCTCTTGAAAAAAATTAGTGGGTGTTTTTTTATTTTAGCATGCACCATGTTTTTTTCTCCCACTTGCATGCTCTACTTTTCCTTTTGGCACTTGATGCTAGCAAAAAGATAATCATGATGTTTACCTTTCCACTCATAGCTCATGTTTTTACCAATGAGCTAAGACTTTTTAATGTCTTTAAATGCAACTCATTAATTGTCCTTCATACCACACCCTCAATCTATCATTCAGTCTTTTTTATATTCCTAGTTTAACTTATTTCCTCTATGCATTTCCCACATCACACACCGTAGGATTTTTATTGTATGCAAAGCATGGCAAAGCACTAGCAACCGATACATCTTGGTTACCACTAATTATTGTATAAATTGGTTGGTAAACAAATTGCTCGAGGACAACACAACTTCCTCAATTACATGCTTCATCTTTGAAGAGTATTTGTTGTTAGTTCATTGTCTTGTTGCATTGCCTGTTAGCAACTAACAAAGTTGTTACATCGACCATCTCGTTTGGGAGGCCAAAAATTGATATGTCATTGTCAATGATTGTTAGTATGATGTACTATGCACAAGCAAACAATGTGGCTAAATTGATAAATAAGAAGTTTCAAAATATTTTGAAGTAAGCCACCAATTAAAATAGAATAGATGATAACTAAAAATTGATTTGTGCATCGAGTGCACTCTAACAAGCTACAATACAAGTGTATGGGCAATGCCATTCTATCTAGCATAAATTAGACGCTAGGCAACGATGCCCCTCGAATTTGAAGTATGACGCCTTCAAATCCAATTAAAAAGAAATACCAAATGAAGATATGTCCCTATATGTCAAGGGAAAAGTGCAATTTGTGCAACTTGGTAAGGACTATATTGAATGCATGATGTGACTCAAACTTCTCCAACAATGTCAAAATGGTGTCATAGACTAGCACTAGTGTTGGAACACGGTGTGAACCATCACCAAAACAATATGGTTTACAGTCATGATTATATGAATATTGGATAGGAAGATCAATCGTCTTTACACATGTGCATTTTACAAACATTGTAAATACTCATGTGTATTCACACTTAGGATAGGAACTGGATGAAACAAGTTGTTGCAAAAATACTTTGAACCTAGTCTATAACTCTTAAACAAAGACATGAATGCCAAATGGTTGATAAGGGAGGATGCAATTTAGTTTTATTTCTAACTAATTATCCTATGATCAAAGAATGTAATCAAAATCTAATACTACCACAATTTTCTCTCGTGCATTAATGGTCTATCGTCATCTTATCAAATACTATATTGTCTCGTAATCTTGTTCAAATTGTACTTGCTCTTATCACTTTTGGCCATATATCAGTTGAAATTCCCCTGAGGTTTCCAAATAGGTTTAATTTATACTAATGATCGAAGATTGTAATCAAAATCCACTAAATTAATGCTTCGATTTGTATTCCCATCGGCATACAAGGTCTTTCTCATGTGGATGAGATGGGACAAGATCCCACTTCTCGTTGTCATAAAGGTCTTGCATCTCTTCATTCATTGCTTTAACCAATTCACCACCTTCAGGCACTTTTGTTAAGCTTTAGATCTCGAAGATGGTCTCTTCATTGTGAAGTAGTGTTGTGCCATGTATCTTAACAATTGAACCTAGTACAAATTTTGTTGGGATAGTTGGTCCCTCCGGATGGGATGTGCAAAAAAGTTGGATCCAAACAAGGAGTCGGATCTTCCGGAAGACATCCAGCCGGATCTGGACAAGTAGACGGCTAGCAGTCGAACTACCCAATCTTGAGGCCGAATACAGGATATCACATGTCCACATCTATGTAAAGGTTTAATCCAATTTGTACTCCAATCATAGGACATGCCATATTGCAATGCACAATTAGAATATCACTTATCCATGTTTGTGCTCCCTTTCACATCCATTTGAGAATTTCAACCTTTATACATTGAAGGTCTCTTACCTTTTGAGAGGTGAATTTCTTAAACCCTCTTTACATACATCTTGAATTGTAAAGAATGTGCGCATTGTGAAAGAGAACCATAACCATAAGGCATCATTATTTTAGGTATTTAATTGCTCATATAAGTTCTTACAATGCATGGATGAGTCAATAAGAGTAAAGTCACCATAAGTCACATATTTTTTTGGATAAGAAGAATGAATCGAGTGTGTCATTATTCTAAACACAAAAGTACTACAAGTTGACATGTTATGTGTGACATGAAGAATTATGGCTAAGAAAACTTCTACTAAAAATCAAGATACCAATGTGGATAATATGTGAAACTCAACTTTATATTGTTATTGTAAACAAAGTCAATGTTTCATGGCTAGACCAAACATTTTGAGATAGTATAATGCCACATTCAAGAACTCATTTTGAAGTAGATAATTATGTTGGAGTATTGTCTTTTAGAGGATAATTGTGTAGATCTCTTCACAAAGTCCTTGCCAACTTAGCATATTAAGAAGCTACTTCGAATCATTCAAGCATGGGAACACTAATAAGGCAAATGAAAAAGAAGGTGATTAATGTGGAAAGTTTGCAAGTGGATAATTCAAGATTCTTTTTTTTCCAAAAGAAGAATATACTCCATTAGTTAAAATGACATACAATACACAACTTTAGACATTACCTACTTCCATATGGACTACATCACTTATTTATCTTACACTAAATAGCCCACATGTTTGTTCTCCGTGTTTGTCGTGTCATTCACACCCCTCTATCATCTAATGGGAGGGGGGAACAACCATCTCGGTACTACATACTGCCATCGTATATCCACTCCAATTTCTATAGCCATCGGTGTAGTACACCATCGTTTTTTGAATTTCAGCCTCATTAAATCTGAAGCATCATCTGTTCCATCAATCCACTCATATTGGGCCCTCAATGTAGTTATTAGCATGTGCCATATTAGCTTAATAGATTCTGCTAGAGGCCGTTTGTTTGCTGAAAATACCCTGGTACATCTTGCGGTCCAAATGTTCCATATGATAATGGGTGCTAGCAACATCCATAGATCTACAATTTTCTGCTTCTGGGCATTACTTCTAGGTGCACTGTTACCAGCGATCACTAGAATAGTTCCATTCTCCCCTCTGTACATAGTTGTACATGTGCTATCAAATTTCTCTACGTCATCATCAAGACAATTCCAACAAGCATGTCCCCAATTGAGGGTAAATGAGCTAGAGGCATGGCAAAGCAATCGTAATGCCCTTCTCCATACTACCGTAGCCTCATGACATTCCCAAAGACAATGGGAAATGCTTTCTAGTTGTCCACATGCACTACATCTTGGGTCTACATTGGAGCCTTTATCCCACGCCCCTACTAGCAAGGCTCTATGCACAATAAGCCATAAGCACATCATTATCTTGCGGTCACCGCTGTCATGCCATATCATTTTACAGAATTTAGCTAATCTCCTTTCACTAATGCCCGCTTGTATCCAAAATTTATGAGTTGCAATATCTTGGTGTTCTTGTTTTAGGATAATTTGCCTCCCGATTTTCGTGTTGTACCTGAAAAATTGCACCAACTTGGCACCATCACTTGGACCTTGAGTTTTCCAGAAATACATCGCGGGTTCCCATGATAGCTAATTTGAATGCCCTTCTATCGGCCAACACATTGTCGTTGGTTTGAGCTCACTCGGTTCAGGGTCAACTATCATAGCCTTTCCATTTTTTGTAAGCAACCTAATCGGCCTTTCAGTTTGATAGGCTGGTCACTCACATATTACCCTTCTATGCTCTATTTTGTAGTATCATGCCTCATTAGAGCCAGCTTTCGTTCCCTTAATTCTGATTATATAATTTTCAGCATCGATAAGTCCTGTCCATTCCATTTTAGAGGGTTGCATCTTCCAAGATTTGCCCGTTGCGTGCAAAGGCATATGTAATCCTCATTAGCATGCATTTACCCATGTTTATCCTCCATATTCTCGCCTTTTGAGTGCCCACATCATTACGTAGAAATCTCTTCCAATTTGCCAATGTATTCCCTTGGGCATTGATTAAATTGGCCCATTTGAAACCTGTTTTTTGTCCTATCATCAGCCCATCCACATCTCTAATTAATGGGTTCCAAATAATAGGCATGTACATTCGAGCATATGCATCATTGCTCCACCTATAAACGATTCCCTTTCTTATTCCATTCCATGCCTTCATAATTCCAACAACACATATACTATGTGTACATCCCCGGTATTTGGGTTGCATTTCAGGCACAAACCCCCCAAAAGGGCTACTTGGCCAACTTCCACCATATCTTGGCA
This sequence comes from Azolla caroliniana, assembly GCF_043228905.1. Classification (NCBI taxonomy): domain Eukaryota; kingdom Viridiplantae; phylum Streptophyta; class Polypodiopsida; order Salviniales; family Salviniaceae; genus Azolla; species Azolla caroliniana. Next base: position 6,861,140 of record NW_028230437.1, read on the forward strand.
ACCACATCTTCCATCTGCGTCGCTAGAGAATTTTCCAAGGTGCCTCAGGTGGTTGCAAGCTCCTGACCACCAATTTGCCTAGCAAAGCCTTCGTTTGCACCACAGGATCTATTAGTCCCACCCCACCTTCACTTTTATCTTTTATGAGTGTAGTCCATGCAACCTTTGCACAAGCATGTTTTTCCTCGGTGCCCCCCCATAAGAAATTTCTGATCAACCTTTTTATCAATTTCATCGACTTGGGTGCGATTATCCAACATGTCGTAGTATGCCATATTGTAGCCATTAGCACCTGATTTGCAATCACAATCTTGGTTGCAAAGGATAATTTTCTTGCATTCCACCATATTAGCTTCGCTTTTATTTTGTCCACAAGTAGAGTGTAGTGTTCTGAGTGATCAATGTCCATCCCGATTTTGAAACCCAAGTATTTAGTAGCTTCTCCTCTCCTCAACCATCTGAAATTAGGGTCTGGAGCCCAATTTACCACAGGCTTATTGCTAATCCAAATGCCCACTGATTTATTCCAGTTTATATTCACACCCGACCCCCTACAAAACTCATTTATTGCACTTTGTAGTCTGTCCAAGTTGTTTGCATCCCCCTTAACATAAATTGTTGTATCATCAGCATATTCTGCATCAAGCATCATTCCTGCATCCTCGGGTAGGGGAAGGCCTTGTATTTGCCAATATCTATCACTAATCTGATAATGCAATGCTTCCGCTGCAATAATGAATAGGTACGGGGCCAATGGGCATCCTTGGTGTATCGATCGTGTCATCCTAAAGCTCTTCCCCAAGCTTCCAGCCATTAAAACCTGGCTGGAAGCATCCCTATAAAAGGCAGCCAATCCAAGGATCCATTGTTGCTCGAAGCCTAGGGCAGCCATCACTGCTTCTAGGAATTCCCATGAGATCCTGTCATATGCTTTTTCGAAATCGAGTAACATTACTGCTAGGTCCACTTCTTGCTCCTCTGCCCATGCTAAATAAGTCTCCCAAAAAGTTATCACATTGTCAACAATGCTCCGGTTTTCGAGGAAGCCAGTTTGCGTTGTATGTATTATGTCCCCTAGGACCGTTTTCAATCGACTACTTACAACTTTAGCCACGATCTTATAGGCATTAGTGAGAATCGTCAAAGGTCGCCAATTATCAAGCATAGTTAGATCTTTCCCATCCTTGGGAATTAAATAAATCATTCCTTGACACATTGTCGGAGGCATTAAACCTTCAACCATAATGTATTGCATCCCATCCAACATGTCATCCTTAATTAGATCCCAATATTTGATGTAAAAATATATAGGGAGTCCATCTATGCCTGCACAACTTTGTTTGTTCATATCTGAAATTGCATCCCACAATTCTTGTATACAAATAGGGGTATTTAGACGGTCCATCATTTGAGCGGAAACTCTCTTCGGTATCCTATTTATTATATTTCTAAAGGCATTCTGCTCAATATGTTCCTCGTTGCATACATTCAGTAGTTGCATATAATAGCTCGTGACCATTTCAAGCATTTCCTCCGTGAACGTGGTCATTGTGCCATCTGTCTTTTTCAAACATGAAGGTTGGGTCCCAAAGCCTTTGCATTTTACAGCTTCAAAAAAACCTTTCGTAACACGGTCTCCTACCCTCATCCAATTTACTGCTTTACTACGATAGGCATTAGTAGTCCTTAGTTTCTGATACATATCTAGTTTGCATTTTGCCTCCTCTAGTTGGGCCTCAATCCATACATTATTCGGGTATTGTTCTCTTAGTCGCTGCATAGAAGCGAGTGTCCATTGCATTCTTTGTAGTTTTTCCTTCATCTCCTTTCTAATTTCAGTTGCTTTCTTCCGAAAGAAACATGCACATTCCTCAATTTTCCCAGCCAGCCTATGAGCGGGATCATGATACATCCATTTGACATTAGACCATAGTCTTCTTATATCATTAGTCCATTTATTGTCAATGACCAACTCCTTGCTCACCTTCACATTATGTGGATTGCATCGACTGTTTTCTTTTATATGTAACAAGACATGTGCATGGTCTGAGAACATCGTTCCAGGACAAATTATGCATTTGCCTTTCATATCTATGAGCCGAGGGTCCAAATACCATTTGTCCAACCTGGACATTGTCCTCCCATGAACGCTTCATCCTACTCTAGAGTATAGAAGAGATTTTTCTTTTTGCATTTGAAAGTTAGATGCATTCCAACAATCTATCACATTATATGCTAAACAAAACTTATCCCATGCATCTTTTTCCGCCCCTTGCACCGTGCCATTTGCATTTCTACTTTTATCTTCTTGTTGCTCCACCATATTAAAATCTCCTCCAATGATCCACAGATCTGCATTTGGTTTCTTGTCCACTAGTTGCAACCAGAATTCCTTTCTTTTAGTAGCAGAATTTGGGGCATATATGTTCAGTATGCCCAAGTGCCCATATCTATGTTTTCTCCTTCATGTAAGACATGAACCACATGGCAAATCAAATCAAATGGTGTGGTTGGTACAAGTTTTGCCCCAATGGTGAACATTGGGTTTCTTTTATTGCGTTTTCTATGCATAGCATTTGTTCATGCATCCTCCTGTTATGCAGTATCAAGAAATGCCCTAAGGCTATACATAAAAGATGTACATTTCAGTAACAAGCCCCTTTCTAAATTCTAATCATTGTCTTAAATAAATACTTTGGTGTAGAATAGAGTATAGAACCTTCCACCTTATCATAAATCTGTCTATAAAATATTCCTTTGTCCCAGATGCCATGAAACTCCAATCGTTTGAGCTCTACATGTTGCTTATTACCTTTTATGGTATCCAAAGAACCTTTTACATATGGCCTTGTTATGAGAACTTTATCATGGGAATTCACGTTTGTGTTTCCTTTGTCATTAGTCCTCCTTTGAAACTTGGGGTCCTCATGGCTTCATCCCTCTAGGAGTATCTAGTATGATAAAGTACTCTAGTATTACAAAAATTCATCCCTTTCATGATCATTGCAATGTTAGCCACAACTTATATATTAAACTTTTTATCTTTGCAAAATCTAGTAGCATCATGAATTCTTGACTTGCTTTTAGAATTGCCTCTTAGAGACATCTTATTTCAAAAACCAATTGTGGAAAGTAATATATAAAATTCTAAAAGTAGGGAGTTATTTGATTGGACACAGTGGCTTTAGTTTTATGAAGCTTCACATTGTATGTGCATTTCTTGTTATTATTAGCTTATGCTTACTTCGTCCATTTCTACTAATTATCCTCTCAAATATACTCCCTCAAGTAGGGAGTTATTTGATTTGATACAATGGCTTTAGTTTTATGAAGCTTCACATTATATGTGCACTTCTTGTTATTATTGGCTTATGCTTACTTCGTCCATTTCTACTAATTATCCTCTCAAATATGCTCCCTCTCAACTTGGTTTCTAAAATCAATGTTCATCACCATGTTTCCAAAGACAAGTATGGGTACTTTGAGCACACATTCTCAAGCTTTCAAATTCTATTTGTAATGGTTCAAATATGTGTGCTTTGGACATAATGTGTCATTCTCAATCTTTCAAATTCAATTTGTAAGAAATATTAAAGTAATTGTTATAGAGTATATTCTATTTTCAAAACACCCTCCAAAACATGATGATAAAGACGTGGGATGTATCAATCTACTTTTGATATTTACGATAAGACAAACATAAAACAAACATAAAACAAAAGAGAGTTATTGATTTTGTTGTCCATTAAATAAGGATAACAGTCAAAGTTGTGAAATATAGATTCTATAAACCAATAAAACAAAATATTGATTGCTCGTCATATCATGTTATACATAATGAAATCGTAATATTCTAGTTTTATTGAAGTCAAGGGAACATTGCTAATGAAGGTTTTCAATTGTATTTTCTTTGTATCCTATATATAGATACAATATCATTCTGATGTATGATACACTTAGGCATCATATATCAAGAAAGGAATATAGAGGGAAACTGTGTAATCTAAGGAGAGTCAAGCATTCATAATATCGTAGTAAAGAAATAAGTTACAAAAGTTATTTCTTTACATTATTTGTGTCATGTACACTTCCCTTCCATAAATGACAAGTTATGGACAACCTCTAACCATTCAATTGGTGCATCATGCGCATAATGTAGTTAAACACAATACCTAAAGTACATCCATGGACATAATTACCACATGATTATGAATCACTGACAAAAGTAAATGCACAAGACGTCAATGTTTTGGTTTGGTGTGAGGGCTCAGGGGGGCAATAGGGGTAGCAAGAGCAATTTGTGTGAACCAAAACATTGTTTTGAAGAGATTGAAAGAATGAGTAGGCTTTTGAATAAGATTCGGTCATCAACCTAAGTATTTACTAGAAAAGAGGATTGATGAGTTAGGTTGTTTAATTATTGTGATAATTTTGTTCATCAATGTGTCTCATTATATCTGATTACCATGATAATTGGTGGTGACCTAGCTTTTCCAAGTGAAAAATTCCCACTTAAGCATTCTTGAAATGCCAAAAATTCCACAAAAACTTCAATGATATTAAAAATAAATATAAGTGAATTGAAGACTTTTAGCATTAATAAATGAGCAAGAACCAAACTCTTTTTTGGTAATTCATCATGGGCTCCTAATGTGAGGTTATTACAAGGTATGTATGGGATCCAACCAGTTAAAACAAGAGATGTGTAAAACATCGAGCTTCAAGGGTGGGATATGACTCCGTGTTCATCATAAAATCTATTCCTTGTTTGAATGGAGTATGATATGTTCTGTGGGAACATATTGAAGCAACGCAACATTGAACTTGCTACAACAAATACTTGATTATAGGAGTTCTCATAAGGTTTATTGTAGGATAATATTCTTTGAGCAATTCATTGAATTTGTTGGGGTACATGTTGGAACTTTCTAAAAATGTGGGCCAAAACAAAGATCACGGTTAAACATCATGTATGAAATAGTGACACTACTAGAACTTGGCCAAACTACTCAATTATACATGGCACTCCCATACAAGGCTTACATATATTGTATACTTAATGGTTGAAAAGATTGGAAACGCAACATGCATGAGGAACTAAACCCATTGTTTGAACCCATCGATTTCTTGTAAAATTCATATGCATGAAAGCTAGTGGATATACGGGAACTACAAGCAATTGATGCTAAAAAAATGCTCTGTTGATGGTCTAATTAACCTATAGGTTTCCAAAGAATGCATCAAAGTCAGTTTGTATTCGAAGTTTCCAAACAAAGATACTAGCTACCACTAGCAGGCGTGGTCGACAAAGAGAGAGGTTTTGAATCGAGGGATACATACCTCAAGCGAAGATTCATCGAATCCGTATATAAATTTGTCGGAAGTTTTAGTTCTTCAATCGACTTTGTATATAAAGTTGTCGGAATATTTAGCGCTTCAATCTTAGATCCATCCGTATAAAACTTTGTGGGAATATTTAGCTAATTTGCATACATACACACACACACACACATACATACACACACACACACACACACACACACACATACATACATACATACATACATACATACATACATACATACATACATACATACATACATACATACATGTTGATGTAAAATAGGACATGTACATATGTCTATCCATACATATATGTACATAACTAGCTATATCTAGATCAGATTGGATATCAGAACAAAAAAAAAAACCAGAGAGAATTGGAACAAACACACACACATACATACAATATACACACAAAAAGCAGAGAGAATTGGAACAAACACACACCCAAAAGAAAAAAAGCAGGAAGATTTGGATATAAATCTCTCTGTAGACCTTTTGTTGGATTCTATTACATTATTCCCCATCCAATTATGGACCAGAAGCTCCTATGTAACACTCGATCTGCTCTGCGCTCGTTTAGGTTCTGGAAGACTTCATCTGGTCAAGGTTCAGACCCCTGCCTTTCTACTGCAGCACACCCACACTCAGGCAAGCAAATCTTCGCCATTGATTCTTCTTCTGCTCAATGGATCCTCGTTTAAATTGTGTTTTTGATTTCTGGGTTGTTGATGAATCTCGTTATTTAATAATGGAGTTTCTCTTCCAAATGTGTTGTTAAATCCAGTTCTTGCATGATGGGCGTTCTTCTAAATTTGTTGGATGAATCGTGTTTTCTGACAATGGGTTGTTGATATACTGAGCTCTTTGAGGATGAATTTTTAATCTTCTTGTTTTTGCTTCAATATCTAGGGTTTCTATAGTGATTTTTCCTCAAATTTCTTGTTCGTAATCCAATTTCAATGTCAAATTTCTACCTTTTAATCTCCATGTGCACATGTCAATTTCTGTGAATGGATCCTCATCAAACCGGGCATTTAATGATGGAACATTGTGGTTTTCCCTCGAGCATTTACTTCCTAATGCATTGTAGCTTGCACTTCTGCTCTTTATTGACTATATCCATGCAGTTATCTTCGTAAAACTATGATTCAGTTGATGGTTTCACAATAAATCTAGTTTTTTCTTGTTATGATGTGTAGCCATGAAATCGAGTTTTTTAATGACTTTATTCCTCAAATTTCTAGTTGGAAATCAATTCTAACTTTCATATCTGCTCCTCAATGATAATAGCCACATGCATTCTTTTAATATGCATGATTACTGATCGTGGGCTCTCATGCAATCAAGTTTCTGTGCAATGGGTTTGTTGCTACAGTTCGTGGATAGTAATGAATTTTAATGGTGTTTGTTTTCCCTCAATTTGTAGGTAATAATGGTGTTTTTGTTCTTTACTGGACCTAAAAAATGCACATGCTTCTCTTATATTCCTTATAAATCATGATTGTGGGTCCTCACGAAAACCTGTCTTTGATAATGAATAGCTACTAAATCAAGTTTCTAATGACTGTTTTCCTCTCTCAAATTTATATTCGATATTTTCCATATTAGCTTCAAGATCTGCTATTTAATGGCTGTATATAGATTCTTATCTTATAATATTTATGGTTTCTGATGATGGAAATTTAATGATGTTTCTTTGTCCTTAAAAATTTGCTGTTAACAATCCACATTTTTATTTTATGCAGGAGAAGCTATTTTAATTTTGATACCAGAGATGTTAATTTCGTAGTATTTGTATGTGATGGCTCTTCGAAGGATCACCAATAGTGCATCTAGGACTCTAGCGGAGGATATTCAGAGGTGCAGCCTGAAGAAACAGATAGGGGTGAGCCTAAAGTATATGATGGACTTTGGTGCTTTTCCAACCAAGAAGAACCTCCTTGTTTCAGCAGCTCAGTTTCTTCACAAAGAATTACCCGTTCGGCTTGCCCATCGAGTCATTGAGCTTGAGAATCTACCTCATGGACTCTCCACCAAGGGCCCTGTTCTCAAAGTTAGTGATTGGTCATAGTCTTAATGTTGATTTAGTCCCAACAATTAAACACATTAAATCTTCATGTTAACTCTAAAGGCTGGTGTTGGAAAAATCTATAAACGGTCATAATTTCAGCTGCTCTGTTCCACCAGTAAGTTCGCTTTAGTTTAGAACTGTAATAATGTCCCTAGACATCCAGATTGACTCTTGTACTAATGTCCAACCTAACGTTTAATGTCCATAATAAGAGATCATAACTCTAATATTTGAATACACGTGTAGATTCCGATGGTGTTTAGTGCTATAATTGGTATCAGAACTTCTAATGATGTTTGGCCAAGTTAATGTAAATATTGACCCTTGACATATATTGCCAAAATTGGTAGGTCAAAGACTGGTACGTTGATTCCTTTCGTGACCTCCGGAATTTCCCAGAAATCGTTGATCAAAAGGATGAATCAGCATTCACAGATTTGATCCATCAGATTAAGATGCGACATAATGATGTTATGCCCACGATGGCCATGGGAATCCAAGAGTTAAAAGAAGAGTTGGGCCGAAAAGTGGGGCTAAACGAGCTTCCCGAGATCCATCAGTTTCTGGATCGATTTTATATGTCTCGAATAGGTATACGGATGCTAATAGGTGAGTGTTAATAAGAAGAATCTTTGTTTTCTATTTATGGTACATTTGAGGGCCGGCAAATCATCCTGCCCTCAATCATTCTTTTACGTTTAACTTGTTTGTAAATTTAGAGTAAACAGATCGTTTCATCAACTTAGAGAAAAGCCAAATTGTTTTCTTTATCTGTTAGGTCAACATGTTGCATTGCATCGCGTTGATCCACCACCAGGATTTATTGGCCTTATATGCACTCAAGTATCACCAGTAGAGGTTGCCCAGAATGCAATCGATGATGCCCGATCCTCTTGCATGCGGACATATGGAACTGCACCTGAGGTGCACGTTTATGGTGATTCCAACTTTACATTTGCGTAAGTTGGTACATCTTAGATGAAGACACTAGAATATTCTAAGCTTTTCAATTGAAGATAACAGAGGGCTGTACTGCTCATTTAAAACTTAACAGAGTGTCCTGGAGAGTACCCAAAAAGCGAGAATACATTGGTGTTTTTGGGCATTCTTTTTTGTGTATTTATATGTTTAACCGAAAAAATGCGTTTCCGAAACCTCAATAACATCAATGTATTCTGGTTGGTTAGGTATGTTCCTGCGCACTTGCATCAGATGGTGTTTGAGCTGGTTAAAAATTCTCTTCGTGCAGTTGAAGAGCGATACATGGATACAGATCAGGAGAGTCCGCCGATTAGAGTTGTAGTTGCGGATGGCATTGAGGATGTCACAATCAAGGTAAGTTTTCAATGTATGTTTATATATATGTGTGTGTGTATATATATAATATAAACAATTTAAATGATCATTTTTTCTCTTGTTGTGCAAAGGTGCAATGTTGGCATCGTCCAAAACAAGTTTTGTTTATGGATTAAATGCCTTCATTTAAAAATATCTCCATTTTCCCAATGTTGAGGATAAAAATGCTTCCTTGCATGTTTTTACCAGATTTCTGATGAAGGTGGCGGTATTCCAAGGAGTGGAACTTCCAAAATTTGGACCTATTTGTATAGTACTGCCAAGAGTCCCATTGCAAATGATAGGAAACATTTCCAAGACACGCCACAAATAATGGCGGGATATGGCTATGGCCTTCCTATCAGTAGGCTTTATGCGAAGTATTTTGGAGGAGATTTGCAGATCATCTCAATGGAAGGCTACGGTAAATTGATGAAAGACATTTTTGTTTTTTCTATTAGTGTTTTTATGCATGTAATAATAATGCATGAAAGGTTGCATAATGGTGTGTGCTTTATATGGTCAAGTATTGAATGTAAGATGATTAGATCCCCTTTGTCACTCTCTTGAGTCCCAACAGTTTCTATCATTCAATGGCTCATTAGCCTACACATTGGACCTCTTAGGTGGCTTTGCTTATATAATTCACAAAAGGAGGAAGTTATGTTTTGAAATGAGAATGATTCTTGAGTTATTACCAAATCTTTCTTGGATATGCAGGTACCGATGCTTACCTTCATTTGAATAGGCTGGGCAATGTACAAGAGCCATTACATTGAGGCATCAAATTGTGTCACAATTTTTGCCAGGGATCAATAATTTTGATTCTTTTGATAGCCTTGTATGTTAAATTTGAAGACTGTAACGGGTTCTATTTAGGAAATTGTATATCCAACCTTTTTATATTAAATTTAAGATTCTGTGACACACAATCTTCTATTTGAAAAGAAAAGTTTATCTGACTGTTTTATATTAATCAAAGATTGTAATAGTTTTCTATTCAAAATAATTGCTACTAAGCTCCATTAAGAGAGGAAATCATCTGATTATGGATTGATCTACTCGTATTGCTATCCTCAAATGAAGAAAAAGGTGCAGCTTCATTGAAGCATTTGCCTTTTTGGTATATCTCTAAACTTTTTTTCTTCAGATTGACATTTTCATACACTTGGTGTGATTTACATTTGAGTTTTGTCATTCTCAAGTATTCCTAACATGAATTGTTGGGCTCTAATTGCGTCTTAGGATTTGTAATTCCTATATTGTACTATATTGGATTTCAATTTGGTGTATGAGTCAGAACATTGGTTAGAAACAACTTTATGATCTTTTTAAGAAACATATCATCACCTTATAGTAAGTTTTTCCGTCTCTTGCTACTGCAAGTGAGCTCTCTCTCCATATCTCTCTAGGGTTTGGCCCCATCCTTGGATAGAAAATGGTCACTCGCGGACAATTAAAAAGATAAATATCAATCTCCTTCACCATCTTGACTCCATTGCTTGAAGGTGCTAGTTTTTATCTTCACAATAAGACATTGCTGTCACTTGGGATGCTAAAAATCATTTTTGTATTCACTTCTTTACCAACGTCTTCAATCATCCTTATATTGGTTCAAGGAAGCAACAAGAGAACACTACACATATGGGTACACAAGAAATAGAGTGGATCATCGAGAAGATGAAAGGTCGATATTAAGTTACTTCAAAAAAGGACAAGGTCGAGCATTATCCTCGAGGGAAAAGAAGATTTGAGTATTTTAGGACACATTCTTTGTGAATGTGTATTTGGAGCATGTCAATATCATCATGTTGCGAAACATTGTGCTAAGTTAGATAATGAGAGGAATGAGATGTTGAAGGCATAGTAATGCCACACGATGTATGTACCGAGATGTGTAAGGTGGATGTGATGTCAAAAACCCCATGAATTCTATTAACCTACAAGACACTTTGTTTTACATGAAACCATACTTGCATGATGTTGTGAGTGGATCCAATGTAGGCCCATTAACTCACTCATGCCATAGGACATGTTTTTATACCATGGTGTTAGTCTAAGATAGAAAACTAGCATTAAATTGGAATAATATAGGGCTGAGGTACCCATATTGTTTTCATATTGTTTTTCTGGCTTGGGAGTCAAGGCGCATGTTTGAGAGTATGGATCTTATCGGAAGGTGCAAGGAAATTTCCAAGGAAGCAACAAGAGAACACTACACATATGGGTACACAAGAAATAGAGTGGATCATCGAGAAGATGAAAGGTCGATATTAAGTTACTTCAAAAAAGGACAAGGTCGAGCATTATCCTCGAGGGAAAAGAAGATTTGAGTATTTTAGGACACATTCTTTGTGAATGTGTATTTGGAGCATGTCAATATCATCATGTTGCGAAACATTGTGCTAAGTTAGATAATGAGAGGAATGAGATGTTGAAGGCATAGTAATGCCACACGATGTATGTACCGAGATGTGTAAGGTGGATGTGATGTCAAAAACCCCATGAATTCTATTAACCTACAAGACACTTTGTTTTACATGAAACCATACTTGCATGATGTTGTGAGTGGATCCAATGTAGGCCCATTAACTCACTCATGCCATAGGACATGTTTTTATACCATGGTGTTAGTCTAAGATAGAAAACTAGCATTAAATTGGAATAATATAGGGCTGAGGTACCCATATTGTTTTCATATTGTTTTTCTGGCTTGGGAGTCAAGGCGCATGTTTGAGAGTATGGATCTTATCGGAAGGTGCAAGGAAATTTCCCAAAAATATCAAAGTATTGCTTCAATCTTGTGGAATGGAACATGGGAGGACCTCGTGCCAACAACTAATGCAAGTCATCAATTTCATTGAGGTAGTGTTATTATAGATGCATATAAACTTGCCCTGGATTCAAGTGATTCAGGTATTGTCACATAAATGCTTGTACAAAGTTGTTGATAGATATATGTTGAGATTTTGCTTAGAAGATTGCTCCCAAAGTAGGGTAAGTGTGTCAAATAATCTGAAGGATGTGTGACATGTGGACAATAATGTACTCTCTATCGATTCAAAGACCTCTCAAAATCCTTAGGAAAATTACAGTATACGTTCCAAGACAACAATGATATATGTATGTATGCATGCATGCATGTATATATCTGATATGGAGTGCGTTTTGGTCTAGGATGGAGTTTGAGAGAGGGAGTAAGGTCCAAGAGATGTTTGGGTGAAAATAGATGGTTCTAGAGCTCCCATGGTCTTGCCCTTCACATGTATAGATGCATGAGGACACCTAAAGCAATATCAAGGGTTCCTAGTTTTTATTTTTGATGCCTAAACTCCTTGTATACATGTGTATTGTGATTGTACGTTGAAACTATTTGTATCCTTGCACTATGTCTCTTCTCTTCGGCTTCAAAAGGCTCCCTTCTTGTTGTTGTAGGATCTTAAATTTTTTGGTTGAAATCATAATATTGAATTGATCAGTTTCAATAAAAAGGATCCTTTGCATTCACACATAATTTCATTTACAAGACAACATTTTTTTTTTCCCCAAAATGAAGCTACTTTCCCATTAGTTAGGACGGATTATTACACAATGACTGTACAAGGAGGCTTATACACAAATTGAGGAATCTCCCTCCGATCAAGTTCAAGAAAATGAGACTGATTACATAGCGTTTCAGACTGACTACTTAATGTAAGTAGATACCTATAGCTAAAAATGGTGCCCTTCAGTGATGGCTAGTACGAGCCAATTCCTGGGGCCTACCACGAAGGGAGGGGGGCAGGTGAGTCGGAAACAACCAGCATGGGGGCTGGTAGTTCCACCTCAGGCCACTTCCTCCTTGTGTCACCATAGGCGTGTTCCGCCATTTTTGCCAAAAGCGCAAACGGGCAGTGACCACGTCGTTGGAATGGTTGCAAACCTCGTCCAATTGTCCTCATAGGCAGGTGGTAAGCGCAAACCATATGTCCATGATCACTTCCTCCGGGGGCTGTACCAGATCTTGAAAGACCTTTAGGCAACGTTCTCCTTCTATTCTCACAAATTTTCCTTCTGAGGCTCACAAATGAAGCATTGATATTGTCCTCATGAATACTATGACAAGGTGAAAAAGAGAGTGGACCTCTTCTCATTTTATTCCTTTTGCCTACAATATACGTAAAGATGCCATGCGATTACTAAATTACTAGCAAAGAGGTTTTGTTTATCCTTAGTACAAAAGGTAGACTATATGTTGTAGGAAATACTAGTTATGATAAATAATCATGTCATGTGAACTTTAGATTTTCTACGTGTACCCTCTCTGTAAGGGTTGTACCCTCTATGTCAATATGTTTTAAAGATGCTTTTGATTGTGTACGATACACTTAAATAGAGAACCAATAATTGATCAAATAATGATTCTAGGAATGCCATGAATCGATTTTTCGTTGCATTTGGACAATGCCAAGGGGGTTGTATACACATTATGTAAGAATATGCATGTGTCAACTTTCAAGCATGTAAACCACAAGGCTCTCCATATTTTTATGGTGTACCCTATTAAGGGTTCAATACACTAAGAAATCTAGTTGATATATTTAAAGGATGATTTATTGATTGGCTATACGACACTCTTAAAAGGACAATATGTACATGCAACAATCAATCCTTTGATATTTACATCCAAAAGATTCGGAGATCCTACCCTTTTTTTAAATCATCGAGCCACTTATTTTTTCACTCAATCAATTTTCCATATTCGTGAAAAGTCACTTTGTATCTAGAAATGTGACCCTTAAAATGTCTATAACGTTTACTACTACATCCTAGCAAAGGGGTGCATAATGATTTGATGTGTTTAAGGGCAATTCTGATCTTTAATTAGACTTGTAATATGACCCCCCCGGCCCATATGATGCCCCTTATGTGTGTAGACAAGCTTAAGGATTATAGTTGTCAAATAATAACATTCAATCATATTTGTATGCCACCATTAGTAACAAGATGTTAGTATTATTAACTTACCATGCATGTGTCTAAGGATAACCTAAATTTCCAAAACATTTCAATGTATTTGGACACATAGAATTCACATTCAACATTAATTTTTAACTATGATACGAGTAACATTTATATTCAAATCCATATCTTTTGCATTCTAGGCTTTTGTTGTGGCAAATAATATGGCATCGTTTATAGCTCCATAATCTCTCTATTCATTGTATCAACGAGTATCAATATATGTATATAGAGTTTGTTTAAAGTTCGAAGTCCATTTCTACTATTCAAGCATGTCATTACGTAAAATTTGAGGGTTTTTTCCCAATTGAGATGGTCCATGCCAAGTTACACTACTCTCCCAACATCTCTCGATTGAAGGGAAGATAAAACAATGAGAAGGGGGGAGAACATAGTCAAGACCAAAGAGATGGCGACGAACATTAGGTCAATGGTGTGGGTCAAGCAAGCACTTTTGGTGCATGGGATTTAAAGGCATTGAGTTGATCCTATCATGGTTGTATATTTTCAATGTTTTGAGAAAGAGAATTACAAAATACTTAACGAAAGATAGACTATTGTGCTTTAAGTATATATTTGCAACTCGATGAATCCTATAATTTATATTTGAAATCTATTTGTGATATATCACTGGCTTGATTATGATGAATCTTGAATACAAACTTATCTTGCAACAAAGTCAACACAATCTAATTCCATTTCTTGTCGAATTACAAATGATAAACTATCCCTAAACTAAATTGGACACCCACAAACATGCATTATTTTGTTGGAGAATATTCTTTAAACCTTGCATAAATTTTGTTTTTTCTCTTTACAAAAGTCAATGCATTGCTTACTACCATTTTCACCAATCAAATAGGTTCATCAAATTTTTATTTTGGAAAATGGGAAGGTTCTTCAAATAACTTTAATGAAGGTAAATTTATCTTGCCCATAGTGAAGGTTCATCGTTATGATCATTACATGCAAAAAAGCATGACATATATCTACATATACCGATTGAGTTACTAATAACATTTCTTGAGAAAATTATACGGAAGTTGATATTGCATATGTAATGCAAACTAAATTTAAATAATTACTTTTCTTTTTCTTTTTACAAAAGTGAGACAAGAATTATGGCACATCAAACATTCTGAAGAAATAATAGTAATTGTGGGACCAAGATCTCATGCAGTAGATGTCCTAAACCTTGGATGGTTGAAATAGGGTAGAGGAAATAGAATGGATTATATGTGGATGATTGAAAGGCATATTGGGAAAGTGCAATGAAAAAGTTTGCTAAATAATTGGGTACTCGTGCATATAAAGATGCATGTAACGGAGGTAGCAACACAAGGAGTACAAGCAATTGGAAGCTAGCTTACCATATAACTAACAAGCTAACTAACTGTATTGTTCCTTTTTTCTTTATCTTTGGCTGTATACAAACACTTATTTTAGTAGACATTCTCTCTGTCTCTCTCATTTAGTTGAAGAATCCAACTCAATGACTATAGATAGCATGGTAAGATCCAAACACTTTAGTAGCATGTAAGTTAATTATATGAAATGGTCATATATGACCATAGGTAACATGGTAAGCCCAAGATTTCTTTTGCTCTTCGGCACATGAAGGTCAATGAAGTTATTGTTTAATGTTATAACATATATCAAGTCTAATGTAAGCATGAGTTACAAGCTTATTATCAGTGGTCGATGTAACCTAAGCAACTGAATAACAAAAAATGTGGATTTAGTTGATTAATGTACCATTTGCTAAACTCTTTATTCTGTTTGTTGGGCCTGTTTGCATTAAACAATGCTCCAAAAAGAGCCAATCATGTCTTATATTCTTACATGGACATGTGTGTGTGGATGTGTATGGGTTTGTTGTGAAATATGTATGATCCCTTGCAATGTATAAATTCTAACATGTAAAGAGTAATCTTGACAACCAACAATATCTCATGCTTAAAGTTGTTGGTGACTTAGGCAATGTATGTACGAGTAAAGAGGAAGAAGATCACCTACTTCGTGAATTGTAACCCCACAGATACTACCTTACAATTAAAGGCTATGCTACAAAACCTCACTAATAACCCAATAAAAGATCAACGCTTGATTCTATTGGACTCTTATCACATCCTTGATGATGCGAAGACACTTTTGCAACAACATGTGAGTTTTACATAAGTAATGAGTGTTTGGATATATTATTGATTTGAACTGAAATTGCTCTACTGGATTAACTCGATAAAATCTCTATAATGTAGGTGCAAAACAATGACGTCATAGCAATGACGTTACGGACAAGTAAGTTGTTAAAGGGGGTCATCTTCTCTACCTTGTAGTTTAATAATAACTATATACATCCTATTGCATGACACTTCTAAAACCTCTCCCTCTCTCCCTCAACCCTTCAACCATCCTCAATTTGATACTCTCTAACACCGGTGATGTGTTGCATTAGAATTAGAATTAGAATTTTATCGTCCATAAAGAGGCCAATTTTGACCTATGGGACCAGAGTATACCTGTGTTCTTGATATGCGTCTCTTTCCTAAGAAGGGTTATTCATACATTGAAGCACAAAGTCTCTATGTGTGAATAAGCATACACATATGAGCTCAACCTTCTCGGTGGTGTCTTAAGTATGGCACTTAAGTTATCACTCCCTCTTAGTACGTCGGCATATCTTGAATGAATTGCACTATATGTCGAGCATGTGAAGAGCAAGTGACATTCATCCTCTACCATGCCTTCATTGCATACTTTGCATGTCTTCAAATTAGTTACATTTTGATACCATGATGCAACTTCAATACCTAACTTGTGAGATCGAGTGCAAAGTAGTTTAAGGGCTCTACAAGCATTACTACTCATAATGGTAATGAGATAAGGTTGGATACAATCAATAGGCATTCTTGCTTTATTGAGACCAACATTCAAGGTTGGCATTTGCAATGTAGTATTCTAGCTTTGTCCTCTTAGCATCTTCCCACTTCATCCTTAATGATTCAACCAACCTTTCCTCAATCATTACATATTGCATAACATTGCTTGAAAGCTCTAAACAATCATCCAAACCCCATCTTCTAAACCATTTCCTTATGTCAACAACCCAACTAGATTCTTTAGAGTGGCTTGTGTGCGTACATGTGTGAATGTATGAAAGCACGTATGTATATTGGAATCTAAAGAACATCTTGTGTGTATATATGTATGTATTTATGTGGGGCGATGTATAGAAACATGTTGTATTGGTGTTTCTTATTTGTTGAAATTGTTCGGTCATTGATGTAGGCAATGGAGAATGGGAAGATATTGAAATCGAGAAGATCAAATGTTAGCATGTAGATGGAGTGAAGTTAGATAAAGTATATGAAGATCTCTATTTATTTAAATATGAAGCAACATATTTGGTGTGACTATCGTATTGTTAGATGTATGGTCATTCACTTGAGTAACACTTACGATTGAAAACAACTAAATCATGTACATAAGTTGAAAATCCTATTCGAGATCCATAGTTGTAACCTTTAAATTTCATCCAAGAATTTCTTGGTAAAATGGAATATCTTTGAAAAATGACTTAGATATATGTCATACATTCAACCATATTCTTGTATCATGTTCACATACTTTTGTTTTTACGCTTTATGATATTCAAACATGAGGGCTAAAGACATGGACTTAATTTGTCGAATTCCATTGTTATTTTTTTTCGAAGAAAGGGTGCTTCCCATTAGTTAGGTAAAGTGTCTTTACACCAGTAATGTAATCATAAACACTCAACAATTCTATCTACCACATTACACTATCTGGCACACTTCTCTCTATTTATCATTGAGCTCCTCTAAAACTGATACTAATCATCAACAACCAAAAGATATTGTAATCTTTATGTATTCTAACACCACCAGTTTTCAGAAAAATACCATGTACCTTCTTGCTTGGGCCGTCAGGGCGGATATAGTCATTTAGTCATGGTCTAACACCACTTCAGTACGCCGTTTATATAGTCCACCAAGGATAATATGTACTTGTGGATTAAAGTCATGCTCACTTTTGGTGCATATTATGTGCATAACCATAACTAATCATGAGGTAGGTTTTTTGTAATTTTCCCTAATCTTATGATCAATATATACATATTAGTTCCGAAAGGAACAAAGGAATGAATTTTAATATTCAATTCTATGTTGTGAGGTAGCAATTAAATGTGTTATCACTTGACCACTTCACACACGCCTCATTGTCCAAGTATTATTGTGTGTTTGTATCATTAGGATAAATATATGGCTCCTCCCAATATTTATACATGTATGGAGTGTTTTTTCACTATATATGTGTGCGTGTGTATTGAGTCATTTTTTTTGAGGTTTGCGTTTTTTCAAGATATGGCTTGTGATGTTTTCAATAAGATATCCACCTTTATAGATGTATTGGTGTGCTTTTTAAAAATTGGATACAAATGTGTGTGTGTGTGTGTGTGTGTATGTAGCTCAACTAGTGCTTTTTCCCAGTTAGATATGATATACATAAATATCATTCCTTCTATATATATATATATATCCCTAGCTAAAGCCATAATAGTTGTCAGAACAAAGTAAAAGATAGAGTGATGGAAGAAGGACATATAGACAACAAAAGAAGAAAAAAACAAAATGATAAGAGAAGAATGGGTGTATTAAGATAGGATGAGCACAAGATGAACTAGACACAAGATAGACGATGAGAGCTTAAGACTCGTGTTGATTTGAAAAGACCTGTATAACTCTATTGATAGGTTCCTATAGAATAACCTAGATATTTTTGTAAAGATATTTTTGTAATGTTCTAAGATGTTCTAGGATATTGTAGAATGTTCTAGAGTGTTCCAGAGTTCTTACAATAATCAATCTATGATGAAAGGTAGCTTTTATCATCTTATATGACAATATGTTATCTTAATGGTTGGGTTTTTGATAATGTATTACAAGGTCCTGGGTTCAAGTCTGGGTGAAGCCATGATGTTCATGTTAGAATATGTGGCCGACCACAACCGGTCAACATGTGCAAATGAGAGACGCTGAGATCTAGACAACAATACACAAGAAAATGAAGTACAGAGACACAGATCTTTTAATGTGGAAAACCCTGAAAAGGGAAAAACCACGGGAGTTCACAAACTATAGTAGGAAGAATATACAAGAAACTCCAAGGCAACAACCTTGACTTCTTCTTCATTCACAAACGACTGCAAGAGTTACAACTCTCTCTCTCTCTCTCTCTCCCTACACACTAGTTACACTTTCTCACTAGTTACCGCAATTGCTTCATACACATAATAATGATTTGCCCTAGATGTATTTATACTAATATATACTGTGGGCTATTTACAAAGATGGCCTATCTTAGGCGCACCAAGACATATTTACAAATATGTCCCCTTCCGGATACCTCTTCGGAACTGACCAGATGCCTTCCGGCTAGTCTAGCTCCAGATCTGGTCTCTTGTCTGGATCCTCATCCGGTTCTCTCCTTCGGACCCAACCGATCTGGTTCTCCCTTTCCATCTAGATCTCGTTTTTTGGACTTCAATATGGCTTGTGCTCATCCCATCCGGAGGGACTTGTTTCCTAACAAACTCCCCCTTCACTCCAGTATGGGGTACTTCGTCAATCCAATTTGTTGCCCGCATTCATTCAGTTTCTCTACTGACAAAACCTTCGTCAACATATCTGATTTGTTTTCGTCTGTGGATCTTCACTATAGGAAAATCCTTTTCTTCTATCCTCTCCCTAAGCCAATGATAACTCCTTTGGATATGCTTAGTCCTGGAGTGGTAGGAAACATTCTGTGCAAGGTGGATGACACTTTGGTTGTCGCAGTGGAGTCATAATTCCTCTTGTTGAATCCCCAACTTATCAATGAAGTCCTTCATCCAAACTATCTCCTTGCTGGCTTCTACAACAGCCATGTACTTTGTTTTTGTGGTCGACAACACCACAACCTTCTGCAAACCTCAATTGCCACAAGACGGCTCCCCATGCATATGCGTTAAGAAAAAGACAAGAACTCGGTCACAACCAAGTCGAATGCAAAATGGAGAATCAAGCAGAATAGAAAGTGAAACAAAACAAAATAGAGGTGCACAAGGTATATCGTGGAAAACCCCAAATAGGTTAAAAACAATGAGTGCCCACAGACACCAAACAAATCACTATAGGAAAGATATACAACGACACAAACACACAAGCACCAACCTGAGTTCGTTGTCTTTGCTATCTGGCGGTTACAACAGAAACTTACTTTCTGTTCTTTCTCTCTCTCTCTCTCTCTCTCTCTCTCTGTATATACAACAACAACATTCAACTAGAATAATCACAACACAATACATCTAGTTTCCCTAGTTATATTTATACTCATATACCTTTTCGAGATATTTACAAGTATGGCCTCAATGGCACACATAGGAACATATTTACCAATATGTCCCTTCTCATGGTTCACATCGGATCCGGCTGGATGCCTTATGGATTCATCCGATCCTTCTTCTTCCTTCGACTCGTCCTCTCTGGCTCCACCGGTTCCCATCCGGAGGGACCGCTATCTCAACAATCTCCCCCTTCACTTTGGTATGGGGTCTTCATTAGTCTGATCCGTCTCCGACACGCGTCCAACTTGTTAGCTGACAACACCTTGGTTAGCATGTTCGACCCATTCTCCTCCATGTGAATCTTCATTAGAGTGAAGTCTTTGTCTTCTACTTTTTGTCAATGCCAATGGTATTTGCATTGGAATGTGCTTCATCCTAGAGTGTTAGGCTGTGTTTTTAGCAAGATGGATGGCGTTTTGACTGTCGTAGTAGAGCTGGTATTCCTCTTGTCGGATCCCCTGCTCTCCGATGTAGTCCCTCATCCATATTACTTCCTTGGCGGCTTCCACGACTGCCATGTATTCCACTTCTGTTGTCGATAGTGCAACAGACTTCTACAACCTCAACCGCCACGATACGGCTCCCCATGATATGTCATGACGTATCCGGATGTAGACCGGCTGGTATCTGCATCAGCCGACATGTCTGAGTTGGTGAATCCTTCAAGTTGGGGTTTACTTGAGCCGAATCAGAGGCTCAAGCTTGAGGTGTCTTTTAGGTACTAGAGTATCCACTTGACAGCTTCCTAGTGGTCCTTTCTCGAATTTCTCATGAACCTGCTGACCACTCCGACTGCATATCCGATGTTTGCTCGTGAGCCATCGTGTACATGAGACTTCCGATTGTAGAGGCATACAATATCTTCATCACTTTTGGCTTCTCTTCCTTTGTCTTCGGGCTCTGCTTTTCAGACATCTTGTAATTTTCCGGAAGTGTGGACCTGACCGACTTAGCATTTGACATGTTGAACCTTTGAAGCACCTTCGTCACGTACTTGTCATGTGACAACCACAACTGTTTCTTCGTCCAGTCCTGGATTATGTGCATCCCCAAAATCTGTTTCGCCGGACCCATATCTTTCATTACGAATGGTCGGCTCAAGGCCTTCTTCAGCATCCTGATTTTGATACGGTTCGATCCAACGATCAACATGTCTTCCATGTACAACAACAGTACCAGGAAGTCTCCTCCGTCGAACTTCTTCACGAATATGCCGTGATCGGCCTGTGTCTTGTGATATCCCTGATCAGTCATGAAGGAGTCAAACTTCCGGTACCATTGCCGAGGGTCTTGCTTTAGTCCATACAAGCTCTTTCTTAACAGGCACACAAGGTTCTCCTTCCCTTTCTGGACGAATCCCTCTGGCTGCTACATGTAGATCTCCTCCTCGAGGTCACTGTGCAGAAACGCCGTCATGACATCTAGTTGCTCTACCCCGAGGTCCATGCTCGCTGCTATGCTCATCATTGTCCGGATTGATGTCATCTTGACTACTGGGGCAAATATCTCGTCAAAACCCACTCCTTTTTTTTTGCTGGAAACCACCCTTCACCATGATCCAGGCCTTGTATCTTAGTGGATTTCCAACATCTCTCGGTTTTAACTTGTACGCCCATTTGTTCTGGAGCACTCTCTTTCCTTTCGGCAACTCCGTCAGTTCATATATATGGTTCTCATGCAGGGAATCCATTTCGTCCTACATGGCACTCAACCACTTATGGCTGTGGGTATCCCTCATTGTTTCTTCAAAGCTTTCCGGCTCCCCCTCATCGGTCAACAAAATACGTTCTTCTTTCGGGAATCCACGGGGGGCTCTTCTTCACCTTAAAGGGTATCTCTGTCCTTGGTTTCCGACCACTAGTTCCACCGTCTGTTCTTCATCCGAATCCGATTCGGGGTCTTGTCCAGTTCCGGTGTCCGATTCTTCTTCTTTGGTCGGTTCGGTTTCTTGTCCTACTATGCCGGTTCATGGAGTGTCATCCGGTTTCCGGCCTGATGGGTCCTTGTATGTTTCGATCGATCTCTGTCAGTCATCCCGGAGTCCGTTGTCTTCTTCTTCGACTCCCAGTCGGTAATGGTCATGTCTTGCATGAATACTATGTCTCGACCACGGAAAACCTTCTTGTTGACCAAGTCCCACATTCGGTAGCCAAACTCATCATTGCCGTATGTAAGGAATATGCATTAGCGCCTCAACCCAAAACTTCTTGGGCAACTTAGCGTGTGCAAGCATGCTCTTGACTCTCTCCATTACTGTTTGGTCCATCCTTTCGGCCAATCCATTCAACTCTGGCCTCGATATTCGCCTCCGTTGTCTGCTCGAACTACTTTCAGCTTCTCGACTGTTTCTCTTTCCACTCTCATGTGGAACTCCTTGAAGACGGTCAATACCTGATCCTTCGTCTTCAGCGTTGAGACCCACAACTTCCAGCTGTGGTCATCTATAAACGGCATGAAGTACTGCGACCCGGCATGAGACTTCGTGTCCACTTGTAATACATTGGTATGCACGATCTCCAACGGTTCTTTCCGTCTTGTTAATGGTGATGTGGCACAACCTCTTGTGCCACAGCTCACCGGCAATGTGTGCTGCCACATTTGCTTCCTCCCGACAAATTCAGACATGCATTAGGTACAATGTGTTGATCTTCCGGGCTTGTGCCACGATCAGGCTCCCTTTGCTGAACTTCATGACTCCGTTCTATATCATACCCGATTGACGTGGTCAACCACACGTCTCCTATGCCGACAATTCGGCATGCACCTTCATTCCCCATCCTCACACAACGTGATATCTAACTCTGTAGGATGAGAATCACTTCCGGTCGGGAGTCAGATGGAACCACGCTCCGGAGTCTACCACCGATGTCATTTCGTTGCTGACAAGATGTAGCTCGCTCTCCTTGGTGATGAGTAGTAGTTCTTCTTCGCTTGTCGTGATTTCCAACATTCCTTTCCTATCCGAAATCTTCTTCGCTTCGGAACCATCGGCTCCCCCTTTGACTTTCTGGAAGTGTCGACAATTCTTTTGGAAATACCTTGGTTTCCCACAGTAGAAGTAGGTGGGCCTCCCCCTTGACTTTGACCTTGTCCCCGATTTGTCCTGGTTTTGGGGACTTCGATTCCGGCCTCTTCCCCGTTGTGTGTCAGTTTTGGTAAATAGGGCTTTTGAGTTCGAGATCATTTACTTGTCTTTCTGACGAGCCTCTTCATCCAACAAGCTTGATTTTACTCTCGCTAGGGATAAGTGTTTCCCTTCCGGCCCGGCGTTGCCCAAAGTGACAACTAACGTCTCCCAGCTATCCGGGAGGGAACCAAGCAGCACCTCGTCGGCTAGAGGTACCTCCAACGAGGTAGTCTTATTTATAAGCCCTTGAAAGGCATTCATGTGCTCCACCATGTTGGAGCGGTCTTGATATCTGAGTCTCACTAACGTCCGAAATTTTGAGACTGTCAGGAACAGTACTAAGACAGAGAAGGAATTAGTACTAAAAGAAGTATTAGTACTAAAAGAAGTATTAGTACTAAGAGAGG
The DNA here is from genome assembly GCF_043228905.1 of Azolla caroliniana. NCBI lineage: Eukaryota > Viridiplantae > Streptophyta > Polypodiopsida > Salviniales > Salviniaceae > Azolla > Azolla caroliniana. Next base: position 6,884,833 of record NW_028230437.1, read on the forward strand.
TGAAGAACTCTCGAGAGAAGGAAAGAGTGAGTGAGAGGGAGGGAGAGAGAGATCGAGAGAGAGAGAGAGAGTGATGATAAGAAAAGATATATATTATGTGAAGAAAATGTACAGTAGCTAGGAGGCTTAAGACTGGCGTTGAACCGATTTGGTTCGAAATAATGCCTTGTGCCTCCTTTTATAGTGTTCTAAGGAATACTCCTGAAGTTTCTAGAATGTTCCAGAGAAATCTGGAATATACATCAATTTTCTATAATAAAACATAAATGAAAATAATATTCTATGTATTATAATGTATAGTCTAATGGTCAAGAGCTCGACCCATGTAGTATAAGGTCATGGGTTAGAGTCTTGCCATATCATGACACTATCCCCCCTTTAAAACGACGAGTGTAACGAGTCGTTTTGGATTGAGGACCCGGTTTGTCTGGATATTGACAATGGAAGTCTTCAAGAAGAGCATGAGCATTGGTGACATTCTCTATCGGTTCCCAAGTACGCTCGCTGGGACTATATCCTAGCTAGTCGACTAGATAGTAGAGCTTGTTGCGAACAAGCTTGGAATCAAGGATGGCGACAACCTCGTACTCAGGTCCATCTTCAAGCTCGATCGGGGGTAGAGGCTGTGTAATACGTCCTGGGATGGTGCTTTCTTGATAGGGTTCGAGGAGAGAACTATGAAACACCGGATGTATCCGAAGTTGTGGAGGTAGATCAAGACGAAAAGCGACATCATTAATCTTTCCGATAATACGGAAAGGACCTAATCGCCGATAATCCAACTTCTCGCATGGGCGAGTAGTCTTGATGTGTCATCGGAGTAGCCATACCCGATCTCCAATGTTAAAACTAGATGGGAGTCGATGACGATCCGCATAAACCTTTTGTGTTTGTTGAGCTTGTTGGAGATGAGTAGATAAATCCGTTTGTATCTTGCGTAACCTCTCCAAACGATCCTCTGCGCAAGGATTTGTGGACACCTCTGGGGTTTCAAGTACACACCACCGGGGGTAACATCCCGTATAAGCATAAAATAGCATAACTTTCGTGGATGCGTGGATAGAGTTGTTATAGGAAAAGTCGGCGAAGTGGAGAATATCTGCCTAGTCATCCTGATGATAGCTGAGAAAGCACCGCAGATACTGCTCCAACGTTTGATTGGTTCGTTCGACTTGGCCGTCGGTTTGTGGGTGGTAGCCGGAGGAGAGGTTACAAGTGACCTTGAGCATGTTAAAAAGGTGCTTCCAGAATTTTGACACGAACTGGGGTCCACAGTCGCTGATGATACTATGGGGAAGTCCATGATGCCGACATACTTCACGCATGACAATTTCGGCAGTGTCTTCATTGGAGATCTCCTTAGTACATGGCAAGAAATGAGCCATCTTCGTATATCAATCGACCATCGTTAGAATCGCATTGAACCCCTTAGAGACTGGAAGATTTGTGATGAAGTCTAGAGCAATGGATTGCCACGGGTTGCTTGGAATTGGTAATGGTTCTAATAAACCATATGGATGATGCCTTGGCATTTTCGCTCTGCAGCATGTATCACAAGTCCGAACAAAATCCTCGACAAATTGTAGCATACAGGGCCACTAGAATGATCATTGTACTAAATGTAGTGTTTTAGTACTACCAAAATGCCCAACTGTATATGTGTCATGACAGTTTTGTACTACTTGAAGGCGGCAAGAACCATTAGGAACATACAAAAGTTCTTTAAAGAAGAGTAATCCATCATGGTATTTGAATTGCCGATAGTCCGTACCTGGTGGTTGCGACTGTGAACACGACGCTCGAGAGGGATCAATTTGTGCTAGTATAGCTTGGGCGAACGCATCTGTCTTCAAGTCTTCGCGTATGGTATCGATAACGCGGGAATCCACGGGCATGTCAAAGATCTTTGTTGCTTGTAGTCGTGCCGGTCCCAAGATGACTTGTTTTTGGTTATCGAAAGCTGGCTCGCCGGGACGGGGTGCTAGGTACGAACGCCGTGATAATGCATCGGCCTTCCCTTGGTGCTTCCCCGGAAGATATGTAATTTTGAAGTTGAAACGTGTGAGGAAGTGGGCCCACCGAGCTTGACGTCGATTCAACACACGAGCATCCTGAAAGTAGGCAAGGTTCTTGTGGTTACTAAATACGGTGACCGGATGAGAGGATCCCTCCAGAAAATGCCTCCATTGCATAAAAGAATCCACTATTGCCAACAGCTCCTTATCATGAATTTCGTAGTTGATTTCGGCGGCGTCAAACTTGCGTGAGTGAAAAGCCACAGGATGTAGCTTCTCATCATTCCCTTGTTGTGACAGAATGCTCCCCAATGCAAAATCTGATGCGTCAGCTTCGATAATAAATGGTTTTTCCGGATCGACATGAGCTAGAATTGGAGCCGATGTAAATGCCTTTTTAAGACTCTCGAAAGCCACGTCCGTTTCTTCAGACCAAATGAACGGTTGTCCCTTCCTGGTAAGTTGTGTGAGAGGTAGAACGATCTTTGAGTAATCTTGTATGAACTTCCGGTAAAAATTGGCAAAGCCTAGGAAGCATTGCACATCCCGCACCGAACGTGGAGTCTGCCATTCTACCACCGTTTTGACCTTAGCTGGGTCCATGGAGATGCCTTCTGACGAAATGATGTAGACGAGAAATTCCACTTGGTTGCACCCGAAATTACATTTTTCCAGCTTTGCATACAGACCATGTTCTCGAAGTCGTTTTAGTACTAATAATACATGAGAATCATGTTCTTCTTGGGTCTTTGAATAAACCAGTAGATCATCCAAATAGATGATCAAACAATCATCCAATAGATCTCGGAATATATCATTAGCCATGTGCTGGAAGACTGTCGGCGCATTAGTGAGGCCGAACAGCATGACCGTATACTCGAAGTGCCCATATCTGGTGCGAAACGCGGACTTCCATTCGTCTCCTGGTCGGATCCGTACGAGGTTATATGCTCTCCGTAAGTCGATCTTCGTGAAGAACTTGGCACCATTGATCCGTTCTAAAAGACATCAGATAAGGGGAAGAGCATACCTATTCCTGATTGTAACCTTATTCAAGCCACAGAAATCTACAACGAGACGAAGCGATCCATCCTTTTTCTTGACGAAGAAAATGGGCGCGCCGGCTGGAGATTTCGAATCCCGAATGAAACCATTTTCCAAATTCTCCTCTATATAGGCCCGAAGGACTTCCAGCTCGGTTGGTGACAAATTGTAGATCGGTCCCCATGGTGGCTCTTTTCCCGGTTGTAAATTGATGGGCCAATCGTACGGTCGATGATGAGGAAGTGTGTTGGCTTGTACTTTATCGAACACATCGGCGTAATGACGATACTTCTCGGGAAGTTGAACGGTGGATTCTTCTTTAGTGATGGTGGAGGGGTTTACTGATATTGCAAAGAGGAACATTTCCTCTTTGCGCCCTTCTTTACGCAACTGACGTAGCGAAATGGTTGCCATCTTTTGAGTTGACCCTTGGGTTTGTCGACACCGGATTTCTCTTGTTCTCCAATCTATGTCTGGGTTATGTGACTCGAACCACGGTAATCCTAAAACTATAGGATGTTCTGGGATACTAATAATATTAAATGATACTACACATGCTAAGTTATCTAGGACAATATTAATGGGCTCTGACTCTTCTATGATATTTCCGGAAGCAATGGGACGTCCATCAATGACTACTATAGAGGCTGGACACTAGAGTTTTCTTAGGGATATCTTATGAGCTTGAGCAAATTTCTTATCCATAAAGCAAGAGTTAGCTCCGGAATCTAGGAGTGCTAGGACATGTACTGGAGGGGTACTTTTAGTACTAACTATTACTTGGGCTACGAACACATCACTAACTTGCTTAGAAGGAATGGAACCACTAATGGGCTGCACAGATCTAGGGCTGTCCAACCAAACGGCTCCTATTTTGGCTGGACTTAGTCGTTTAACTCTTCTTCTAACTGACTAAGGACATCAAATCTGTTTGCTAGATCTGGGATATTAGTACTATTAGGACTATCAGATATCCCTACTGAAATAGGCTCGGGTTTAGTACAATTAGAACTAGCGACTATTTGGTTTACTTGTCTTCTTGGCCTATGGGGGAAATTTATTGCGATATGTCCTGGTCCATCGCAGTAAAGACATAGTCGATTTGTACGGCATCGCTGCTTTTCTTCTTCGGATAATGGCCCTCGACGACGTGTAGTGTCAATCTCCATCAGAGTCGGAGTATTCGCTAGAGGCGCATTATATGACTCCCTCAGAAAAGGTCTTGCTACCACTGAGGCGTAGGTGGGCTCTGATCTTGCCCTCGGCATCTGTAGTTGTTCCGAACGTCGCTCAAAGAGGCGGTTGTCACATCTCACCGCACGACTGATTGCTTCTGTTAAGGACTTTGAATCTTCGGGGAAGGTCAAGAGTAAATCCTTGACGTCGTTGCGTAAACCATAACGGAATTACTCCATCAACGCTTGATCATCCCAAGGGATATCGGCGTGCGTAGGCGAAAATTTGCAGAGTATGCGGAGGCTGGACGGTCACCTTGGCGTAATCGCCGGATTTTGTTGATTGCGGTCCTGATGCTGTCAGTATCTTCGAAACATGCTTTAAACTCACCTAGAAACTCTTCAAAATTGTTGAGTAATGGAGATTCCTTTTCTAATAGTGGAGTGAACCATGACAACGCTAAGCCACTTAGCAAAGTGCCTACTAAACCCACTCGTGATGCATCGGTGGGATATCGGGAAGGATGCATTTGAATAACTAATCGTACCTGGTTAAGGAACCCTCTAAACTGCGATCGCGTTCCATCGAACTTCGTGGGAAGGCCAATCTTGGGTTCTTTATGAATCCCTTGTGTTCCGGGCCCTTGTTGTTGCATCGCTACGATGGTTGCTTCGAGTTGTTGCACGCGTAACGCAAGTTCCCCAGGCTGTTGTTGCGTTTGCTGCTTTTCTAAGGAGATTTGCTAAAGATCCCCCAGCAACCGTTGGTTTTCTTGTTCCAAAGCATGGAACTTCTCCTTCAAGCATTGAAATTCCGAGAAAACAGATTCATATTCTTGAGCGCTAACAGTGGCCATGGGATGAAAGAAAAGAGGAATAAAAGATTAGTAGGAAATGAGAGAGACAGAAGGTAGGAGAAATTGGTTCAAACTGTCAGGAACAGTACTTGAGACAGAGAAGGAATTAGTACTAAATGAAGGATTAGTACTATGAGAGGTGTGGAACTTCTTCGAGAGAAGGAAGAAGGGAGTGAGACGGAGAGAAAGAGAGAGATCGAGAGAGAGAGAGTGATGATAAGAAAGATATGTATTATATGAAGAGAATATACAATGGTGGCTAAAAGGCTTAAGACTGGCGTTGAACCAATTTGGTTCAATATAATGCCTAGTGCCCTCTTTTATAGTGTTTTTAGGAGTAATCCTGAAGCTTCTAGAATGTTCCAGAGAAATCTGGAATATACACTAATTTCCTATAGTAAAATGTAAATGAAAATAATATCCTACGTATTACAATGGTCAAGAGCTCGACCCATATAACCTAAGGTCATGGGTTCGAGTCTTGCCATATCATGACAGCTAGTGCTAAACAACCTCCAAACGATGTATCAACACCAGGTGATTGGGTATGAAAGCAAAGTCGTCATCGTTTCTGTTGAAATCATAGCAAGGCTGAAAAGTGAAAAACAGGAGGCCGAAGAACGCGCCAAGCTCGGTGTGGATAGAACCAGGCACATAATGTCGGCATGGAGTGACCGGACCCAAACAAGCATCAAGGAGTGTTCGGAGAAAGTGTCGAAGGAGTGATCACAACAAGCGGCGGAACTACAGACATTCCGGGCAGATGCTGAGAACCGGAGGAAGGCCGGTGACAAATTCTACAAGATGGAAGAACTGTCGGATGACTTCTTTTCCTTAGCTGAGGAGCATCTGGGAGCAGTCCGGGGTCTTGTGGAAAGGTTGGATGACGACCAACTCAACACTGAACTGCAATTGGAAAAGTACGAGCGCAAGTGTCATCAGTAGGAGGTTGTGGAACGAACAACGCCCATCACCATAAGTGATGAGGAACAGTCAGAAGAAGGGGTCACAAAGGACACGGATGAGCCACCACTAGCGGTAATCAGTGAATAGCCGAGGGCCGAAACGGAAGCAGAGACAATCACCGAAACAGAGGAGCAGTCTCTAAAAGAAGTCGGGGAAACGATAAAAGCAATTGTAGTAGCAAGCAACCGGTTGATACCGGTGATATAAGAGATCCCGATGCTGAAGTAGAGCAACAAGCACCGGACGAGAGCGGAGTTGGAGAACTGGTACAATAGGAGCCAACGAGGGTTGAAGAACAGGAGTAGCCACTCCAACCAGATTCGGACAAAGCGGCAGGGGTAGAGCCACAGCAGAACGCAGTACCACTCAACCCTCTAGAGCAAAGTCTGTTGGATAGTTTGGACGAAGAGCGAGGCAAGTGTGTGGGTTTGAAGTGCAATGCACTTTCCAACGGGAAGGCCATGTGTTGGCCGGTTAAGGGCCAAAGGATAAGTGGGAAAAGGGCGAGTCAGATATATTTATATATATTTAGAAATAAATAGAATTAGTATTCGGAGGGACGGATCCGGTATAGTTGCACCGATCCGAATCCGAACCGATTCGTAGCCGGTTGCCGATAGGGCACCATTTTGTAATGACACTGAATTCCTATAAAAGGATTCGACCCGATGTAATGTTGACGGAAGTAATAGAAGATTACATATATCGATTAATTAATGCATGTATACTTGTCGTCTGGGGTTAATATTAAGAACTGACGTGTGTTAATTACGGAAGCATCCTCACCTTACCACCCTTTGGAGAAGTGTTCCGGAAGAGGACACCTTGTGTTGTGGCTAGTCCGGCCAAGGATCAACACATTCCATGAGCATTGACCCACGTGTGTCGAGGATCAGAGGTTAGCTAATCTATTGTATATTATGATTTGGACTCAAGATGACATTATCTAAGAAAATTTTTGGGCTAAGATTGAAGCACAATGTAAGCATGAACATAGGTGTGAGAATATGATAGAGAGTCAAATAGTGTAGACACACACATATTTACATTCACTATTGTGAAATTCAAACTTACAAGTATATGTATCTAAGATACATCATAGGTTTACTTAACTATTTGGACTAATATAAAAAGTCGGTTCAAAGCTCTTAACATGTATGTGGCCATTACCACATATACTACAATTTCATACCCCCCCTTATGAAATCTTGTTGATCGCAAGTCTCGTCTTCTTGACATATCGGACCTCTATATGTTTTGATGCCAAATGATGCATCAAATGCTTTGCCAAAGAGATATCATAATAATTATCACTATATAGTGTTGGAGCTGAATTTGAATTGGTTTATCGAAACATGCCAACTAGTTGACTAAGCCAAAATTCTTCCTTAGCTACATTAGATGCATGTACATATTCTGGTCGATTGAGTTCCGGTCCAAGGACCGATGTTGGTGTTTATTGTTGGGAAAACAACTCCCTCCAAATGCGAAGATTACGAGCCGAATCGAATTGGGAGTAGACAGGAATTTCAGCCGACGCCAAAAATCGACAAATTGAATAATCAATTTAATAGTTGATTCGGAGGACTATATTTGTAAATAGTCTAAATATGCCCCATATGGGCTATATCTGTAAATAGCTAAAAAGTTGTATAAGTATATCTCGACTGAAAATTGAACGACCGAAAATTGACAAATTGAATAATCGATTTAATTGCCGATTTGGGGGACTATATTTGTAAATAGTCTAAATGTGCTCCATGTGGGCTATATCTGTAAATAGCCAAAAAGTTGTATAAGTATATATGCAACTAGGGCAGACTTTATGTTACAGTGTGTGTGAGTCATTATTGTTGTATAGTTACATTGTGTAGTTGCCTCTGTAACTCTGAGAGAGAGTGAATGAGTGAGAGTTAGTGAATGTTTGCTTTGTAACCGTCTATTTGTTTGACGAAAAATATCTCGAGGTCATTGCCTTCTTATTGTACCTCCACTCGACATAGTGATTTAGTTTGGAGTCTGTGGACTCCACGTGTTTTTCCCATTCGGGTTTTCCACGTTAAAATTCTTGTGTCTTTGTTACTTGTTGAGTGGACAAGCTCAACCTGATCTAGATCGGCTAAATAAGCCAGAGCCGGATCGGTATCCAGATTGGAGTTAAACCCTAAACCCTAAACCTTAATACAACGTTGATGGCTCCATCAATAGGTACAAGGCATGGTTAGTGGCCAAGGGCTACACGCAACAACACGGCATCGATTACGATGAGACGTTTGTGTTGGTTGCAAAGATGACGATTGTCTGTGTTTTGCTTGTGGTGGCAACAACGAAGGGGTGACATCTACATCAAATGGAGGTAAAAGTTGCATTCCTGTAAGGTGATCTTGAAGAGCAAGTGTATATGGTTCAACCCCCCAGATTTCAGTCCAGATTGAATACATTGGTGGTGTGCTGATTGAAGAAGTCCCTCTACAAACTCAAGCAAGCCCCGCGCACCTGGAACACGAAGATCACACAGAGCCTGTGTTGGGTGGGGTTTGTTCCGTGGAAATCGGACTCTTCACTTTTTCATCTGGCAAGGTCATCGCCGGTGAGCATATTATTCTATGTGGATGATCATGTCATCGTCGTGCCAATCTGGACAAAATCGGCCACGTCAAATCCCAGCGCACGGCACATTTGGGGACCTTCATTACTTCCTCGGGATCGAAGTGATCCACACCCCATAAGGCATACTAATCAGTCAACGCCATTATGTGTTGAGTACGCTCTTCAAATTTGGTATGACGGAATGCAAATCCGTCTCGACTCCTCTAGACCGGAATGTGAAGCTTCGCCTTGACTTTGGAACGACATACGACCCGAAAAGGTTCCGATAGATAGTCGGAAACCTTATCTATCTGACCATCACCCGACCGGACCTCAGTTATCTGATTGGATTGATCAGTCAATTTATGCGTGCACCGAATCCTGAGGTACGTCAGCAGCACTAAGGCCAGGGAGTTGTTGTATCGGACCAGTGTAGCTGAACAACTTGTCGGCTACACGGATGCCGATTGGGCAGGAAATGTCGGCAACCGTAGGTCTATATCCTGATACGTATTTTCACTTGGAAGCATTGCGATCGCCTGGAGCAATAAGAAGCAACCGACAATAGCATTGTGAAGGAGCGGTTTCTCGATATGCGAAGCCATATGGCTCAAGAGGCTCTTGAAAGATCTATGAGTGGAGATGTCTGATCCGACGATGATCTATTGTGACAACCTCAACAGCATCCAGTTGGCAAAGAACCCCGTATTTTACACCCGAACTAAGCACATCGAGGTGCACTATCATTTTGTCCGAGAGCGCGTTCTCTCCGGTGAAATGGAACGGTTGCATGTTCCGACAGATCAACAAGTGACCAATATCTTCACCAAACCCCTCGGCTTAGACAAGTTGCAGCAATTTTCCGGTTTAGGGTTTAGGGCCGGAGCATTGAAGTACTTGTCAATACTTTTGTCAGTCCTTTGAAGGACTTGTATAAAAATTGTTATGTAGGACATTGTATGTACGGAGAGTGTTTTAATGTTTTTGGAATATACATGTTTCTATCTTGTATTCTAACTCTGTCTCTCCTGTGAAAGGTTTCCATTAAACATGTGTCTGCATTCTTCACCTATTTGGACGAGCCAGTTTTGTCTTAGCTTCCGCAATCGTATTCTTTTACATTAATTTTCTTCGTTTTCTGTTTGAGCATTGTCTTAATCGTGTTCTTTGCAACTATGTGGATACGAAGTCACATGTCGGCTCACAATACTTCATGACCTTTATTGATGACCATAGCTGGAAGTTGTGGGCTTCCGTGCTGAAGACCAAGGACCAGGTGTTGTTGGTCTTCAAGGAGTTCCAAGCGAGAGTTGAGAGAGAAACCAGACGGAAGGTGAAGGCGGTTCGGATGGATAATGGCGGTGAATATAGAGACAGTTTGAAGACAACTGTCAGTCGCAAGGTATCCAACTAGAGTACACCATGCCGAAGATACCAGATTTAAACGGGCTAACCAAGAGGATGGACTAGACCATCATGGAGAGAGTCTAAAGTATGCTTGTCAAGATACCAAAGATCTTCTAGGTTGAGGCATTGATGATTGTTGTTTATGTGAAAAACATATCACCCTCAATACCCTTGGATCGAGATGTTCCACAAAGAGTGTGGACCGGCAAAGACGTGTCGTACTAACATCTAAGGGTGTTGGGTTGTCTTGCCTACGTGCATGTTGCAAAGGACCAAAGAGGAAAACTGGATCCAAAAACTCGGCCATGCATATTCCTGGGGTACGGTGAGGATGAGTTAGGCTACCGGCTTTGGGACCTAGGTGACAAGAAGGGTGATTCAGAGTCGAGATATCATCTTTATGGAAGAAAAGATGATTGCCGACGAGGAGATGGAAAATAGGCCTCCAACTACCGATTTGAACCGAGTTTATGATCGGTCAAATCGACCAAAGCCGGATAGGAAGCAGTCAACAAAGTCAAAAGCCGACTGAGGAACAAGGGGAGTCAGTCAAAAGAAGATAGTCAGGAGAATGAGGAGCCGACCAAAGAGGTCGAACAGGAGCCAACTGCATCAAATGGAGGTAGGAGATATCTTATTAGAGAGAGAAGAGCCCTCGGTAGATTTCCGGATGAAGAACATGTACTCTTAACCGATGAGGGGGATCCGGGAAGCTTCGAGGAAGCTAAGAAAGATGCCCACAACCGAGAGTGGTTGAGTGCCATGCAAGTTGAGATGGATTCCCTACATGAGAACCATACGTACGAGTTGACACAGTTGCAGAAAGGAAAGAAGGCACTCTGGAACAAGTGGGTGTACAAGTAGAAACCGGGAGATGGCGAGAATCCATCCAGATTCAAAGCCCATATTGTAGTGAAGGGCTTCCAATAGAAAAAGGATGTGCATTTTGACAAAAAAAATTCCCCGATGGTGAAGATGACATCCATCCGGATGGTGATGAGCATAGCTGCCATCATGGACCTCGAAGTGAAGCAGCTAGATGTCAAGACGACCTTCTTGCATGGAGATGTCGAAGAAGACTACACCGCCAAGCTCAAGAGCATTTGCGACTCGCTTGGCTCCATCAACATAAACATCGATGAAGACGAGATGGTTCAAGTATGCTTGGGTGGCCTCGCACAATGATTCAACCCATTAAGGACGGAAATCTTGACAAGAGATAACCCTCCTTTGTTCTTCGATCTTCAATCAAGCTATTGGTTGAAGAGAACCACATCCGAACCAAGACCAAGACGTCGAAAGGACAAATGTTCTTCTCGAATTCGGATGGTGGCCAAGGATGAGGTCGAGGCAGTAGAAGAGGTCGATTGAACCCATCACATGAAGGGAACTCAAAACTTCGACAACAAGACGGAAACCATCGAGGAACCTTCAGAAGAAGGGGGAGTTTTCATGCCGAACAAGGACGGCAAACGAGGCCCGCTACTTGCAACTATTGTGGCAAAATCGGCCATCATAAAGAGGAGTGTCGGAAGAAGAGAAGTGATTCGGCTTCAACAAGCTGACAACTCACAAATTACGCCACCAACTCTGAATACGACGACAAGGTGGGCTATTCGTAATGACACATAGAGCGAACTTTATGACGGCCTCCGACTCCACGAGCATCTCCAACTCGGAAGATGTGTGGTTCGTCGACTCCAGTGCCTCTCATCATATGACATCACACCAAGAATGGTTTTGTGACTTAAGAATGCCGGATCAATCTGGCTTCATAAAGACGGGAGACGATACCACACATCCCATTCAGCACATTGGCAACATTCCATTCGGCAACGATGGCCAAAATAATTGCATCAAGAATGCCTTGCACGTGCCCACAATAACAAAGAGTTTGGTCTCAGTCAGCCAAATCGTGGAGAAAGGCATGCAAGTTCGTTTCAACAATGAAGGATCTTCATCGAGAAAGATGGTGGACTCAAAACTAAAGGACAGAGAGACGATCAAATGTTTATTCTCGATTCGAACGAGGTGAAATCGGTCATGTATGCCAAAGGTCTCAAAACCGAGATGAGCATCAAGTTGTGGTACAAAAGAATTGGCCACATAAACCTCCAACGGCTTCGAGCGATGCAATCAAAGGGAGTCTTCATTGAACTTCCGGCCTTTGAGTCGAAACGAGTCAACTGAGTGTACGAAGCATGTCAACTCGGCAAAAAACATCGACTCCCATTCCCGAAGGAGTGCTACGTAAGCAAAGGCCTCCTCTACGTCATACACTCGAATGTATGGGGACCGACTCAAACGCTGACGATCGACGGATGCCAATACTACATCGCCTTCATCGACGACTACTCTCGCTACACATGGATCTTCCCGATGAAGAAGAAGAACGAAGTGCTCTCCCACTTCCAAAAGCTCAAGGGCCAAGTCGAAAAGGAAACCCGTTGGCATAGTCGATGCTTACGATCGGATGGAGGCAAGGAGTACTTCTCCGACGAATTCACCTCCTACCTCCAAAGGTGAAGGCATCCGGAGAGAATTCTCATGCCGAAACACATCCCAACAAAATGGAGTAGCCGAAAGGAAGAATCGGCACATAATTGAGGTAGCACGCGCTATGACGAATGAGAAGTCCATGCCAAACTTCTATTTAGCCGAAGCGGCATCCACGGCCGTCTATCTCATGAATCGATGCACCACCAATGGAGGACATGAGCTAATTCCATAAGAGCTCCTTGTTGGAAGGAAGCCAATCATGATGCACCTCAAGGTGTAAGAAGCATTGCGAATGTACGCATCCCGAATGAAAACCGACACAAGACTGACGAGAAGTTGGAGAAATGTATCCTCGTAGGATACTCGCTAGAGAAGAAGGCATACAAGTGCTTCAACCCTTCGACCCGAGCGGTTTAGGTGAGTCGAGACGTAGTCTTCGACGAATCAACATCTTGGTATAAGCCCGATTCGGCTCCATCCGACCTGATCGAGGAAGAGATGAACATCAACTCGGATGACGATATTCTAGCATTCCAAGCACGACTCGACCAGGGGCCGGATCGGACAAAGGTAAAGGTAAGATGCCCAAATACGAAGTTGATCACCCCGACGATAGTGACTCGGATGTGTCGACTCGCTCACTAGACAATGAGTTTGGTGTACCTATCATGTGGACACCCAGACTAAAGAAAGCACTCACGTTAACAAGCTAAAAACTTTGACACTCATCTAGAGAGAAGAACCTCGTCACTCAACTCGGCTACAATGAGTATATGGCCCATCATTATGCCTTCGTGATGAAGGTAGCGGCCGAACAAGAGCCCGAGAGCTCTACAGAAGTGGCTCGTGACCCACAATGGGTGGAAGCAGTCGGCCTTCACCCACTTCACACTACAAACCGTCATCATCGGCTTGAGGGGGAGGAACCGAGAGTCCCTCGGAAAGGCTAAAGCCGACGAAAGCCAAAGCGAATGTCGGACGCCTCACACTTGAGCTTGAGGGGGCGTGTTGAGATATCAAGCTCAACTAGATTTAGTTAGCTAGTCAACACACGTAACTTAGTAGTTACCTAGATAGAATCTAGTTAGTGTGTTGACCTTAAAGCCTTAAATAGGATTTTGTACTTGAGTGGGGTACATTGTAGATCCTCCACTCCCATGTTCATTTAATATAGGACTTAGACCTTTGTACCTATATTCTACTCACACATGTGCACCTTTGCATATGAGATGTATATACCTCATTGTGGGTATTTCTGTATTTGATGATGCTTTTTAATATACACTCTCGTTAATCATCCCCCATTTTTTACATTATTGTTCAAAAGTGTATCTTCCTCTCACACACATACACACACATATCACATAACCTTCCGTTGCTTAACTACTCACATAATTAGTCACTAATTAACCCTAGTTAATTACCTAATTATTAACACCCATATTAGAAGTTTTACTGACTCAGACATGTCGGCTAATGTGGATACCAACTGGTTCACGTCTGAAATGTGATGACATATTGTTGAAATAGCAGTCCCTCCAAATGGGAACCGGTCAAGCCAGAGCGGACGAGTCAGAGGAAGAAGCCACATCGGATGAATCCAGAAGGCATCCGGAAATCGGACCGAATGGATCAGGACAGGAATAGGTATGCTCTTCCCCTTATCTCAAGTCTTTTAGAACGGATCAATGGTGCCAGGTTCTTCACGAAGATCGACTTACGGGGAGCATATAACCTCGTACAGATCCGACCAGGAGACGAATGGAAGACCGCGTTTCGCACCAGATATGGGCACTTCGAGTATACGGTCATGCCGTTCGGCCTCACTAATGCACCGACAGTCTTCCAGCACATGGCTAATGATATATTCCGAGATCTATTGGATGATTGTTTGATCATCTATTTGGATGATCTACTGGTTTATTCAAAGACCCAAGAAGAACATGATTCTCATGTATTATTAGTACTAAAACGACTTCGAGAACATGGTCTGTATGCAAAGTTGGAAAAATGTAATTTCGGGTGCAACCAAGTGGAATTTCTCGTCTACATCATTTCGTCAGAAGGCATCTCCATGGACCCAGCTAAGGTCAAAACGGTGGTAGAATGGCAGACTCCACGTTCGGTGCGGGATGTGCAATGCTTCCTAGGCTTTGCCAATTTTTACCGGAAGTTCATACAAGATTACTCAAAGATCGTTCTACCTCTCACACAACTTACCAGGAAGGGACAACCGTTCATTTGGTCTGAAGAAACGGACGTGGCTTTCGAGAGTCTTAAAAAGGCATTTACATCGGCTCCAATTCTAGCTCATGTCGATCTGGAAAAACCATTTATTATCGAAGCTGACGCATCAGATTTTGCATTGGGGAGCATTCTGTCACAACAAGGGAATGATGAGAAGCTACATCCTGTGGCTTTTCACTCACGCAAGTTTGACGCCGCCGAAATCAACTACGAAATTCATGATAAGGAGCTATTGGCAATAGTGGATTCTTTTATGCAATGGAGGCATTTTCTGGAGGGATCCTCTCATCCTGTCACCGTATTTAGTGACCACAAGAACCTTGCCTACTTTCAGGATGCTCGTGTGTTGAATCGACGTCAAGCTCGGTGGGCCCACTTCCTCACACGTTTCAACTTCAAAATTACATATCTTCCGGGGAAGCACCAAGGGAAGGCCGATGCATTATCACGGCGTTCGTACCTAGCACCCCGTCCCGGCGAGCCAGCTTTCGATAACCAAAAACAAGTCATCTTGGGACCGGCACGACTACAAGCAACAAAGATCTTTGACATGCCCGTGGATTCTCGCGTTATCGATACCATACGCGAAGACTTGAAGACAGATGCGTTCGCCCAAGCTATACTAGCACAAATTGATCCCTCTCGAGCGTCGTGTTCACAGTCGCAACCACCAGGTACGGACTATCGGCAATTCAAATACCATGATGGATTACTCTTCTTTAAAGAACTTTTGTATGTTCCTAATGGTTCTTGCCGCCTTCAAGTAGTACAAAACTGTCATGACACATATATAGCTGGGCATTTTGGTAGTACTAAAACACTACATTTAGTACAATGATCAATCTAGTGGCCCTGTATGCGACAATTTGTCGAGGATTTTGTTCGGACTTGTGATACATGCTGCAGAGCGAAAATGTCAAGGCATCATCCATATGGTTTATTAGAACCATTACCAATTCCAAGCAAGCCGTGGCAATCCATGGCTCTAGACTTCATCACAAATCTTCCAATCTTTAAGGGGTTCAATGCGATTCTAACGGTGGTCGATTGATATACGAAGATGGCTCATTTCTTGCCATGTACTAAGGAGATCTCCAATGAAGACACTGCCGAAATTGTCATGCGTGAAGTATGTCGGCATCATGGACTTCCCGATAGTATCATTAGCGACCGTGGACCCCAGTTCGTGTCAAAATTCTGGAAGCACCTTTTTAACATGCTCAAGGTCACTTGTAACCTCTCCTCCGGCTACCACCCACAAACCGACGGCCAAGCCGGACGAACCAATCAAACGCTGGAGCAGTATCTGCGGTGCTTTCTCAGCTATCATCAGGATGACTAGGCAGATATTCTCCACTTCGCCGAATTTGCCTATAACAACTCTATCCATGCATCCACTAAAGTTACGCCATTTTATGCTTATACGGGATGTCACCCCCGGTGGAGTGTACTTGAAACCCCAGAGGTGTCCACAAATCCGTACGCGGAGGATCGTTTGGAGCAGTTACGCAAGATACAAGCGGATTTATCTACTCATCTCCAGCAAGCTCAACAAACACACAAGGTCTACGCGGATCGTCATCGACTTCCATCCAATTTTAATATTGGAGATCGGGTGTGGCTGCTACGACGACACATCAAGACTACTCGTCCATGTGAGAAGTTAGATTATCGGCGATTAGGTTTCTTTCCGTATTATTGGAAAGATTAATAATGTCGCTTTTCGTCTCGATTCGCCTCCTCAACTTCGGATACATCCGGTGTTTCATAGTTCTCTCCTTGAACCCTACCATGAGAGCACCATCCCAGGACGTCTTATCCAACCTCCACCCCCGATCGAGCTTGAAGATGGGCCGGAGTACGAGGTTGCCGTCATCCTTGATTCCAAGATTGTTCGCAACAAGCTCTACTATCTAGTCGTTTGGCTAGGCTATAGCCCCAGCGAACGTACTTGGGAACCGATCGAGAATGTGACCAATGCTCGTGCTCTTCTTGAAGACTTCCATCGTCAATATCCACACAAACCAGGTCCTCAATCCAAGACGACTCGTGACACTCGTCGTTTTAAAGGGGGGATAGTGTCATGATATGGCAAGACTCGAACCCATGACCTTAGGTTATATGGGTTGAGCTCTTGACCATTGTAATACGTAGGATATTATTTTGATTTACATTTTATTATAGGAAATTAGTGTATATTCCAGATTTCTCTGGAACATTCTAGAAGTTTCAGGATTACTCCTAAAAACACTATAAAAGAGGGCACTAAGCATTATATTGAACCAAATTGGTTCAACGCCAGTCTTAAGCCTTTTAGCCACCATTGTATATTCTCTTCATATAATACATATCTTTCTTATCATCACTCTCTCTCTCTCTCTCTCTCTCTCTCTCTCTCTCTCTCTCTCTCTCTCTGTCTCGCTCACTTCTTCCTTCTCTCAAAGAAGTTCCACACCTCTCATAGTACTAATCCTTCGTTTAGTACTAATTCCTTCTCTGTCTCAAGTACTGTTCCTGACACTAGCTTTGCCTATTCCGCCTCCTCAAACCGCTGCTTATTGACCTCCAGCTTTTCCTTTGCCGCTTCTTCCAATAGCCTTGCCGTTTCTACCACCTTTGTCTACTCCTCCGCCAAAGCTTCCGTTTTCTTCTCAAGTTCGTCCATTTTTTGTGCCAGGTCCGTTCGTGCCTTCTTCAACAGCTCCTTCAATCTATCTTGTTGTCGGTCGAATTCTGCTCCCCGCCTCTTGTAATCTGCCTCCGTTTGCTTATGCTCCCGGTACAATTTATCAAAATCTTCAATCTTCTGCTTGAGTCGTCGATTTATTTAGGAACGCAACTGGCATTCCTGTCTTTCTGTTGTTGGAGCTTCTCTTTTAGTCGTTCTATATCTGTTTTAGCTTGTCGACAGAGCCTATCCTTCTCCTGTAATAGCTTTTCCCTTTCTTCCTTTAGCCGGTCATTGTTATCGTGGCTCTTTCCGATGTTCTCCTCAACTCTCCGTCATTCTTCCTCAGCCAATTTCTTATGTTCCCTTTCTTTTCCTCTTAGTACCTCCTGAGCCACTAATTCTTCTCTTAAGGTCCTTAGTTCTTGGGCGGACTCAGTGCCGGTTTTCAAGGCTGTATCCACCGCCGGTTCCAATTCTTGTTTTGGGTTTGCCTTTTGCTTCCTTGGTTTTGTGTCGACACTCTTTTGTTGTCCCATGTTGGCCATGTTGGCCATGCTGGCCGTGTATTCCTTGGCCTTTATTAACTCTTCTTCCATGCCCCGCATCTAGGCTCTTACCTTCTCCAGTTCTTCGGTAGTTGTGCGCATGAGGTGTCTATTCTGCCTTTGTTCCTTGTCCAGTTGGTCTACCATGCCGGCAACTTGCTCTCCTAGCCATCTTAACCATTGTTGGCATGTGCCCTGTTCCAGCCCCTGTTGTTCCCCGTCTGTTGGGGTGCTTTGTGTGCCCTCGTTTAGTGGCGGCTCCGGCCGTTGTTCTGGCTGCTTGGGACTCAGACCCGTTGAAAGGACTTGCTCCCTGCCCGGTGCTGGTTGGCCGGTTGGTGCCTTGCTCTGTCCACTCCCCTGTTCCTCTCTGCCCTGGGTTTCCACCACCATAGTCGGAGCCGGTTCTTTCACCCGCTGCTCCTGATCCCGCTTCTTTGCGTGTCGTTCCAAGGTTTCGGCCGGTTCCTCATCCGCCTCCTCTTCTGTGGTCTCTAGGCAGATTTTGTGTACAAAGTCCTCTGGTTCTTGGTCTTATCGGCGCAGTGTGATTTTGATCGGCTTCGTTTTCGCTGGAGTTGTCTCCTCCGCTTCTTGTGTCCGGTTAGTTGGCTTAGCTGGTCTCTCCGTGTCTTTCTCCACCGGTTCTGGTTCCTCCTGTTGTGATGCATCCTCCGAGGTCCATCCTCGGGTGTTCTTTTCTAGGAGTTGTCGCCTCTTGGTTGCTTTCTTGGGCATTGTTTCCGGTCGGCCCCTCTTTTTAGGTTTGGCGGTGATGACGGGGGGTACTAATAAGGTTAGCCACTGTGCTACCCCTGTCCAAGATTTCTTCCCTTCCGCCACAGATTCTATGGCGGATTTCAAGCATTCGGGGACCTTAGTCCCTCGTACATTGCTATAATGAATCCGGTTCTGTATTTTGGTATGGCCAGTGGTCGTGAATGGACGAACCCATATTATAGCAGCACCCGGGCCACCTCCCAGAATAGAGGGTCTTCTCCCCCTTGCGTTCGGTACGCCTTGCTGCTGAGGGAATACTCACTGAAATACTCGTTTAATGTCTCGGTGGATGGGCTCTCCACCGCTCGAAGTCCCCCCGCTTGTAATCTTGTGAGGGCCTGGAATGTGCCCTTCGTTATTTCTTCAAGGTCGATCGTTGGTGCGACCTGTTCCGGGTCCTCATGCGGTGGTGCATTTGTGATGCGAAGGAATCCCTTGAGTCTGTTCTTGGTGAACCATTCGCATGCTGCATTGGAAAGTGCCATGGGACCTGAGTCTTTTTCGTTGTTGTCGATGTGCTTCTTTGCAAGGAGGTTGTGCTCTGTGTGTCTGAGGGTTCGTGTGCTTTTCTACGCTCGCCACAATCGAAGTTCTCTAAGGGCCATTCCCTCGATTGGCCTTTGATTTTGTACCCCCATCTTCTTGAACCGCTAGTTCTCGGTTCCAACGCATGCATGCTCCGGACCATAATTAGTATGTGTACCCCGGTCCTGTGCTTTAAATAGCCACGTCCTACCTGTTCACTAGCGTCTGTTTGCAATAATATCTTTGCCCTAATATTAGTCGTCCCACCTTTTGCTTCCTCCACGTTTTTGCATGATGACCATCATTTTCTGACTACTTTACTTTTCTTCTTCTTCTTCTTCTTATTATTTCTTAAGATGACCTTACGTGCCGGATGTCGTGAAGATTTCCGGCTATAGTATGAAACCGGGGTGGAAAGGGCAAGTCGGTGGTGTGCAACATGTGCACACGTATACTAGGAAATGGTGTATAGAAATAAGAGGGAAAATTTTATCCCACATTGTAAGGTCCCTCCCTCCTTGGGCTATAAAAGGAAGGGAGGGGTCACTTATGAAGGGTTTCCTATTTTGCGTATGAGAGGTATACCACTTAGTCTAGAGTTCTTACCGTTTTAGGGTTAGGGTTTCGTTTAGGGTTTTCCTTCTTCATCTTCGGTTAAGGTTTTCTCATAGTCGTTTGGTGCGGCCCATGCGGCCACCATTGTTGTAATCATTCGTTTGTTTTAATATATCTTGTTGAGTATCTTACCTCTACCAATCTCTCCTTCTATGTGGTGATCTTATTCTTTCTTCTTCTCCTCTTGAGCTAAGCTTCCAAACATATCTTATTCTTTCTCCTCTACTCCCTAGTCTGAGACCCCGGTGGTCCCGCCCGTTCTACACGCACACACGTAACAACGCGACATCTTTGGTGAACCCGATGTGAAGGGTGGCAAGGGAGCATGGAGATGGAAGAAGACTTCGACTTCGAGGAGATGATGGCAAAGATCGTGATGGAAGCCGGACGGAAGATGGCGAAGCGAGATGCGGCTCAACAAGCCGTCGAAAGGGTGGTCGATCGAGTCAGCCGGTTCAATGGGAATGAGGTCCTAAAATTTTTGGGAGCCTACAAGGCCAAGATGGCGAAAGGGGGCGTGGACGAGGCGATGCGGCTAGAGTATTTTCGTCGAGTGGCGGCCGTATCAGTGCACAAAGAGGTCAAGGAGCTTCAAGAAGCTCACGAGTCATGGGAGTCCTTTGAGGGAGCGCTATTGGACGCATACGGATATGCGAAACCGGAGTGGGTATGCCGGCAACCCTATGGGGAGCGGTCGACAACAACGTGGCCCACGAGTGGCGGAGAAGAGAGGGCGGTGAGAGGCTACGCACTACCGTCGGAAGAGAGCTCGACGTGCGATCAACCGGAGGAGTATGACCTAGAGGCGTTGGTATGGGAGGCGTGCGAGAGCGTGAAGGTGAAGTTCGAAGCTAAAGAAGGGCTTATTATGGAGTCGGGCCGGAGACGATCCGAGGATGCGGAGGAAGAAGCCTCCCTATGTGTGGATGATGGGGCCTATACGGAGGTCGGAAGAGCATGCAATGACGACGACGTGGGAGAGGGTGCAGGGCAAGCGACCCTCTCGTCTTGCGGAAAAGGGACAGCCATGGACGAGGCCGGTGACTACGAAGCGGGGAGCACCACTTCGAGAGTGGGCGGAGGATTCCGGACATGATGACCCAAAACATCGAGCGGGGAGGAGACAAGCGGTGGTGCCGGGACCTTACCCACACTGATTCTAGAGACTCCGGCATCCGGCCTGAGAGCCGGTGTGAGACCTAGAGTGATGAACGGTGGCGGCGGCAAGGCGGGCAACCAAGACGACGACATGGAAGAGACGGCGGCAAGTGTAATCGAGGCTTGTGCGATCGGAGGCGGGGTAGCCGCGGACAACGATGTCCGGACGGAGGCGGCTACGGACACAACGAGTGGTGGTGCCGGGTCCTAGAGGCTCCGGTGGTCGGCCCCGAGTGCTGGCGTGAGTCCTAGAGCGACGGGCGGTGGCGACGGCAAGGCGGGAAACCGAGACGAGGACGAGGACGAGGAGGTAGCAAGCATAACTGAGGCTTGCGTAACCAGGGACGAGATAGCCACGGACCATGGCGTCCGAACGAAGGTGGCTACAAACATGACATCGGCGAGTGATGGTACCAAGACTTTTCCCCCACCTGTTCTAGAGACTTCGGCGGTTGGCCCCGAGAGCCCACGTGAGACTGGAGAGACGGAAGGTGGCGGCGGCAAAGCGGACGATCGAAACGACGACGAGGAAGGTCATAGCGGACAAAGGAGAGACCCCTCGACACCGAGACTGGAGACTACGGTGGTTGCGCTCGAATGCCAACATAAGACCGGAGAGAAGGGCGGTGTCCGTGAAGAGGCGTGGCCCAGAGCGAACACGTACGAAGATGAGGATGCGAGGCCCGGAACGGGCATGTACAAGAGGACCGACGGAGAGGTCGGGAGCAGCAAAGAGGAGAGAGTCGGGAACTGATCCGACCGGAAGATGAACCGGTCGATAATCTGACACGACCAGAAGACGACGCGGAAGAAGATTGGAGCGGGGTCCGGTCAACTGGGCCAGAACCGAAGAAGAGCCGGCAAGGCCGGATTTGTTCGGACAAACATGTACCGGCCGGTTACGATTACGGAAGCGAGCTGACCAAACCGGAACTCGATTGGCCGAGACCGATCCGGGCGAAGGCTAAGTCGGCATGATTGGAGGTTGAGGTGAATGAGCCACAACACCCGATGGGAGCCAGTGAGCGCGAGAAGGAGGCCAAGCGGCCATGATGACTACGGTTCCGTGGAAGACCAGAAACGAGCGGGACCCTCCCCACCTATTCTAGAGACTTTGGCGGTTGCTGATCAACATAAGACCGGAGAGACAGCCGGTGGCGGCAAGGAGTCGGAGACCGGAATGGACGAGGCTACCGGAATGGGTACCCGATGCGTGAAGACGGACGAGCACGGCCAAGAAGGCAAACCGGAGTCGGAAGGGGCTACGACAACGAAGGACGAAGAGACCGACGCGGAGGTCGGGTCTACGGCGGATGAGGCGCGTAATACGAAGTATGCACTACGGCATAAAACGGAGCAGACTCTATAGCCACTCAAGGGCCAAGAAACGGGCATGTATTCGGAAGAGCCACAACGAGTGACTGGTGATAGCGGTCCGGTCGAGCCTTTGAGAGGCAAAGGCATGGCGAGAGACGAAGCGGCGAGATGCCATGATCGGCGGATGGGCGGCGAGAGCGAAGGATGGTGCGCGGAGAACGACGGGGTACACACCGGGAAGAGAAAACGCGGCGGCTTCCCGGAGGGCATGCAAGGCCAAGTGGGCCAAGAGGATGCGAGTCGGGATGAAGCGGTAACGAGAGCCGCGAAGAATCCCGACATGAAGGTCGGGATGACGATATGCTCTACTACGAGAGAGCACGGAGAGCAAGGGAGAATCAACGTGTGCGTAATGGGGTCACCTAAGGACCAAAGAATGAGTGTTCATTTAGAGGAGCCGCAACGAGTGACCGATGATGACGGTCGGAGGAAGCCTTCGAGAGGCAAGCGCGGGACGACGGACGGCGCGACGAGACGCCAAGATCGACAGAACGAGACGAGCGCGATCGGCATGAACGAAGGATTGTGTCTGGGAAAATGGAGGAGATGCGTGGAGAATGGAGGGTCACGTACTGTGAAGAGAAAATGGGGCATCCCGAAAATGGGGCATCCCGAAGGATGTGTGCGGCCGAGCGGGCCAGGCGGACCAAAAGGGTGTACCTCGGGCCGAAGCGGCAACATCGGAGGTTGCGGAGGACACCAAAGACGAGAGCACTGACTCGGATGTCGGGAAAGCAACGTACCTTTTCGAAAGGGCACGCAAAGGGTGGAATCCAGAGTGCGATTGGAGAGATTGGGAGCGCATCCAGAGGACATACGAGGCGGACAAAGGAAGAGAAACCGGGTCAACAACGACGTTTGGGAGGGCCGGTCGAAGAAGAAGGCGCGAACGTCGGATATGGCGGATCGGATGGAGCCGCCGGTTCGGGGACACGCGGTGGACGTGGTGGATCGGATGTAGCCGGCGGGTCGGCGCCGGTAAGGAGCTGGCAAGACGGATCGGCGCCGGCAAGGGACCGGCAAGATGGTTGGGTGCCGGTAAGGCGAAGGACCCAATTGATCACCATCGCCGAAATCTCTCACCCTTTTCCTTTCTTGGCACATACCGGTGGATGTGCGGTTTGGTGGGGGTGGATGTCTTGAAGATTTCCGGCTATAGTGTGAAACTGGGGTGGAAAGGGCAAGTGGGTGGTGTGCAACATGTGCGCACGTTGTCGTGAAGAAAACCGGCCATAGGCGGAATCAGAGAAAAAGATGCATGAACCGGCTCTTACATGGGTGGACGCGTGAATTGATGTTTTGAACATGATTCATAATTGGATCGGCTGATGTAAATACTAGGTAGTATACATTTATTTGGGATTGTGCGTATCTCTGTCGAAAGGGACAGGGAATAAAGCGGTTTTGACTAGGGAGAAAGGGGCACCCCGTTTTTGCGAACTATTTAAGGAGGGAGAGAAGGAAGAAAAGGGATTGCGCGTTGGCAAGGACGAAGAGTGTTGCAGGACCGAGTGCCGAGCTCTCTCTCCTCCACCGATCGTCATTCTTTGTGGGTGTTGGGAGTTCGACGCCTCTGCTTCGTGGGTAGCCCGTGCGCTGCCAGCAGAGGCTCTCCCTTCTACGCTTCTTTTTTTTAGGGGTCCAGTGTGTTCTGTCTGTGTGCGTGAGTAGGATCCCCGTGTCGGGTCCATCGCCGCCTTGCTGGTTGTAATCGTCAGAGTTTGTAATCTCTTGATATTGTAATCGACCGTTACTGTCGAGCCGGGACGGATGCCAGAGGTTCGTCGTGAACCACATCAACAATTGCGAGAAGGTGCTGCAGAGGCTCGAAAACGCACGACTCACCTTCTCTGGAGAAAAATCGGTGTTCGGGCAGTCGGAGATCTTGGTGGTCAGACACCTGTGCGGGCCTTATGGTAGGAAACCATCTCCGGCAAAGGTAGAGGCCATCTCCGCGATGAGGAACGATTGCGGGTCGGTCACGGAGGTCCGTAGATTCTTGGGAGCATGCACGTTCTACTACATCTGGATCCCGCACTACGCACATGTTGCGGAACCCCTCTACGGACTATTGAAAAAGGGGCGTAGCTTTGAGTGGAGGACGGAGCACAAGGAGTCGATCCGGAGACTAAAGGAGGCGCTTACGGTAGCGCCAAATCTCCGTAAAGCGGTTTACGGTAAGGGGGTCCTCATCTATGTAACGGTGGACACGAGCCCGACCGGGATCGGGTGGGTGATCAAGCAGGAGGAAGAGGACGGCGCACGGTTCCCGATCCGGTTCGGGGCGAAGGTATTGAGCGAGCGACAGCGAGGTTACCCCCAAGTGAAGCGCGAACTATGGGGTATCGTTTCGGCAGTCAAGGCCGACAGGGACTACCTGATCGGGACGGAGGTAACAATCGACACGGTCTGCCTGCCGATACTCGTCATGGTTTCCGGATGCGCGACGCCGGACCTAGCAATGCTCCGGTGGATAGCGTACATTAAGTCCCTGAACCCGGAGATACGACACATCTCCAGAAAGGATAATGCCATGGCCAACATGCTTTCGAGAGCGAGTTTCAACGACGAAGACGACATGGTTTCGGATGACGAAGAAGTCGGCGAGGACTTCTTCGGGTCGGCTAATGTGACGACAAGGAAAGGGAACACTCTGACACTTAACGAATTTGACGAAAGCAGGTATGACGGGGAGTGGCTCCAAATCGGGAGGTTCCTACGGGCGATGACGTCGGACGCAGCGTGGACGAGAGAAGAGGCGAGCCGGGTACGGAAGAAGGCGTATTGATTCTTCCTATGGGATGGGTGCATATGGAGGCACCCAAAGAAAAGAAACCACATCCCGCTCTGAGTAGTGGCAAAGAAGGAAGAACATGAGGAACTACTAGCGGCATTTCAGGAGAGTCCCTAGGTCGGGCACCGCGGAATGTGGGTTGTTGGGAGACAAGTCCCTCCGGATGGGAAGGGAGAAGAACAGTCCCTCCGGAACCGGAAGAGGAGTACCCGGCTACGGAGAGCCGGATGGTGCAGACCCGGTGTGAACCGGATGAGGAGTACCCGGCTACGAAGAGCCGAATGGTGCAGACTGGGTGTGAACCGGATGGGGAGTACCCGGCTACGGAGAGCCGGATGTTGCAAGCCCGGTGAGAACCGGAGGAAGAGACATATTCGTAAATATGTTTCTGAGAGCCCATCGAGGCTATATTTGTAAATAGCCGGAAAGTCATATTAGTATAAATATGACTTAGGGCAAATATGTGTTTGCAGTTGTTGTTCATTTTCTTGTTGGTGCAAGAAAAGAGAGTGTGTGTGTAACTGTACAGAGAGAGAGAGAGAAAGAGGTCGTTGCCTCTGTTGTAACCGCCGCCTGTGGCGAAGATCTGTGAGCACGAGGTCGGTGCCTCAGTGAACTCACGGTTGTATATTCTTACATAGTGACAGTTTGCAGCCTGTGGGCTGCCGTGGTTTTTCCCCTAGTTTGGGGTTTTCCACGTGAACCTCCTGTGTATCTCCCTCTTCTTCTTGTCGTGTTTTATTTCCCGTTTTCTGTGTATGATCCTAAGTTCGGTTGTGGCCGAGCGTTGCGTATAGGGAGCGTTGAGTTCCCGTCATGGGCCACGTTCGAGAAGCTGAAGGAGAAGTATTGGTGGTCGGGGATGTACCAGGACATGCATCGGTTCGTAACGACTTGCTACGTTGTCCGACATCGGGACGAGCTACACCCGACTTACCCGCCTACGGTCCATTTCAAGTGGATGGTGCACTTGGTGACGATGCCAATGGGAGTAGGATAGATGCGATACCTGGTGCTTGCGCGGGAAGACTTAACGAACCAGGTGGAAGGCCGTGCACTACAGAACAAGACAACCGTGGCGGTATGCCGGTTCCTGAATCGAAGAGGTAGTGTGTCGGTACGGGTGCGTTGGGAGGATCGTGGCGGACCGGGGAGAGCTGGATGCGCGGGAAGCTAAGGAGTTGTTCGACCGGCTAGGGGTCAAACTCTCCCTCACTACGGCGTACAATCCGGAGGCGAACGGGAAGGTAGAACGTGGGCACGGGCCGATCGTAAAGGCGTTGGTGCGTGCATGCGGAGGGCAGGTCGGGAATTGGCCGCGGCTCCTTCCTTACACACTATGGGCAGACCAAACTACGCACAGTTCGGTGATAGGGTTTATGCCGGCAGAGCTGATGTATGGACAAAAGCCAATCATGTCGGTGGAACAGACGGTTTCTTCATGGGCGGCGGTAGATTGGAAGGACGAGATGAGCCGGGAGGAATTGCTGGTGGCGCGGATTCGGCAACTCGAGCGGAGGCCGGAGGAAGTGAAATGGGCGAAGGAAAAGTTGCGGGCGGCAAGGGAGCGGAACAAGAACCGGTTCAACCGGACGCACCGGTTGCGACCAAAGAAGATCGAGGAAGGCGACTGGATCTTGGTATACGACAGCAGCCTCGACAATCAGCACAAGGCGGTGCGAAAGTTCGTTAGGAGATGGTTTGGGCCCTACACGGTGATGAGCGCGAACGACAACGGGACGTACCACCTCGCGGAACTCGACGGGACACGGTTAGCAGTACCGGTGGCCGGGAAGCGGATCAAAGTGTTCAAGAAGCGGTTCGTAGACGAGCCGGAGCCGGCGAGCGAGAGCGACGATGACGGTCAGTTCGGGCCCGGCGGAGAATCGGAGAGCGACGAGTGAGGCCGGTTTTCTTTGGTATCTACCCGTCTCTGGCGCATGTCGGTGGATGCGCGGTTTGGTGGGGGGGGATGTCGTGAAGAAAACCGGCCACAGGCGGAATCGGAGAAAAAGATGCATGAACCGGCTCTTACATGGGTGGACGCGTGAATTGATGTTTTGAACATGATTTATAATTGGATCGGCTGATGTAAATACTAGGTAGTATACATTTATTAAGGATTGTGTGTATCTCTGTCGAAAGGGACAGGGAATAAAGCGGTTTTGACTAGGAAGAAAGGGGCACCCCCTTTTTGCGAACTATTTAAGGAGGGAGAGAAGGAAGAAAAGGGATCGCGCATTGGCGAGGACGAAGAGTGTTGCAGGACTAAGTGTCGAGCTCTCTCTCCTCCTCCGATCGTCATTCTCTGTGGGTGCTGGGAGTTCGACGCCTCTACTTCGTGGGTAGCCCGTGCGTTGCCAGTAGAGGCTCTCCCTTATATGCTTCTTTTTTTTAGGGGTCCAGTGTGTTCTGTCTGTGTGCGTGAGTAGGATCCTCGTGTCGGGTCCATCACCGCCTTGCCGGTTGTAATCGTCAGAGTTTGTAATCTCTTGATATTGTAATCGACCGTTACTATAATTAAGTGTTCCATTTCTTTCTCTTTCCTTCTCCTTTCTACGTATCTGCAAATCTCTTCTCCTCTCCTCTCCTCTCTCTCTCTCTCTCTCTTGCTCCTCGGTTCAAGGCCCCTGTGGTCCCACCTCTTTCTACACGCATGCACGTGCGTAACAACGCGACAACGTATACTAGGAAATGGTGTATAGAAATAAGACAGACAATTTTATCCCACGTTGTAAGGTCCCTCCCTCCTTGGGCTATAAAAGGAAGGGAGGGGTCACTTATGAAGGGTTGCCAATTTTGCGTATGAGAGGTATACCACTTAGTCTAGAGTTCTTATCGTTTTAGGGTTAGGGTTTCGTTTAGGGTTTTCCTTCTTCATCTTCGGTTAGGGTTTTCTCATAGTCGTTTGGTGCGGCCCATGCGGCCACCATTGTTGTAATCATTCTTTTGTTTTAATATATCTTGTTGAGTATCTTACCTCCGCCGATCTCTCCTTCTATGTGGTGATCTTATTCTTTCTTCTTCTCCCCTTGAGCTAAGCTTCCAAACATATCTTATTCTTTCTCCTCTACTCCCTAGTCCGAGACCCCGGGGGGTCCCCCCCTTCTACACGCACGTGCCTAACAACGCAACACCGGTGGTGCCCGGTTCCACTGAATCGGTTGCCTCCCCGCTTTCTGACGGTGTCGTGCTGCCTTTTGTCCGGTTTCCGGTGTTTTGTGGGTTCTCTTCATCTTTAAACGGATTTTTCGGCATATGTCCTTTGTACGGTTTCAGTCGGAATCCGTTGACCCATTTGCTTGTCCACAAAGGCTTTCCGTCGTCGTTGCTCTAGCTCTAGCTATATTAAGCTAGTTATCCGATGCTCCTCTAGTTCGCACAATGTTGCCAACCGGATCTTCTTCGACTCCTTTTCACTCAGACGTTGTTTGACTTGGATTCGCAAACTCGGAATCTGAAACTCAATTGGCATGACCGCTTCCAATCCGAATGCTAACCGGAACGGGGTTGTGTGTATGCTTGTCTTGTAGGTTGTCTGATACGCCCATTATGCGCTCTGCAACTTTGTGTTCCAATCCGTTCGGTTTTCGTTGACGATTTTCTGGAGTATATTTTGTAGTGTCTTATTTGTGGATTTGGCCAGTCCATTTGCCTGTGGGTAGTACAGGGTACTACGTTTGTGGACTACCACATAACACGTTGTGAGGCTCTCCACAACTTGGCCCAGGAAGTGTCCTCCTTGATCTCTTATTAGTTCAATCGGACAGCCATACCGGCACCATATAAACTCGTATAGGAACTTTGTTGTGGATGCCGCCGTATTATCCTTGAGTGCCTTTGCTTCCACCCATTTCGTGCAGTAGTCGGTGGCCACGATAATGTATCTGTTACCGGTCCTCATTGCCGGTGGTTTGAATGGTCCCACAAAGTCCAGTCCCCTTTTCTCGAATGGTTCTAATGGTAATACCGGGTGATGGGCCATTCACGCCTGCTCGGTTGGTTGGCCTAATCGTTGGCAGAGGTCGCATTCCTTACCGTACCTGATGGCGTCTTTTAAGGTTTGTCAGCCACCATAACCCGCTTTGCCATATCTTGCGGGCTGTCGCATCGCCGACATAGTGGCCTCCGGCTATTCCGCATTGGGCTTCTCTTAAAATCGTTTCTTTTTCGTCGTTGTGCACCGCCCGCCGCTAGATTCCGTCTGCCCCTTTGTGATATAGGGTATCCTGGATGAGGCAAAAGTGTTGAGTGGTCCACATGAAATGAAAACTTCCGCCCTAGCAAGTAGTGTTGGTACTTGGTTATGCTATACACCATTCCGTGAGCCTCCCTTTCCGTTGTGGAGTAGTTGCGTTCGGCCGTCGAGAGCTTTCGGCTTGCATAGTACACCCGCCGGTACCACTTCATTTCGGTGAGTTGCATAAGGACACTGCCAATTGCTATGCCCGATGCGTCAACAAACACATGGAAACTCTTCGTCTAGTCGGGAGGTTGCACCACCGGGGCTTGTGACAGCATTACCTTTAATGCTTGATAGGCCTTTTCCTTCAGCTCTGCCCATTGAAAGGGCAATCGGTGCATTGTTGAATGTAGTGGTGTCGCGAAGTCAGCCAAATGCCGTAACATTCGTCTATGCCACCAGATTTGTCCTAAAAACCAGCTCAAGGCTTTTGCATTATTTGGTGCGGGTGCTTCCAGGATTTCCCTCACCTTATCTGGGTTCACCGCAATTCCCTCCTTACAATGTGTCCCAGCAAGCTGCCACTAGTTACTCCAAACATGCACTTTGCCGGATTCAGGCTTAGTCGGTATTCTCGACATTTCTCCAAGCATAACCGAAGGTGATCCAAATGTTCGTCCTGTCGACTATACACCGCAAAATCATCTAAAAAGACCTGCATGAATGCTGGGATGTACTCCCCGAATATTTCCATGATGATTCGTTGAGAAGTTGCCGCTGTCGTTTTTAGCCCGAACATCATTACCACTGCCACAAACACCCCCCATTCGGTGACAAAAGCCGTTTTCTCTTGGTCTACCGGGTATATTCGAATCTGATTGTAACTGCTAAATCCGTTTAAGAAACTATATACTTCATGCCCAGCCACCGCATCCAACACGCCGTTTGTGAACGGTAGTGGGAACGCATCCGTTACTGTACTACCACAATCGGGTTCAACCACGTTGCTTGCTTTACTTGCCGTATGAACCCGACTCTCAGTAGCTTGTCGATTTCTTCCTTGACCTTCACCACATAATTGGGATTCATTCGGTAACGGCGTTGTGCCACCGGTTTGGCGTCCGTGCTGAGGTGGATCTGATGCTGATAAAGTTGGGGATCCAATCCTCGCATATCCTCGTAGGACTAGGCGAACACGTCTCAGAAACTTGTGAGTAATTCGACCATTGCCTTCTTTTCATCCCGTGGCATTTCTTTGGCTACGTTCACCGGTCTGGGTGTGTCGTCGGTACCAAGGTCCACTTCCTCAAGCTGGGATGCTTTTACTCTTTGGGATATAGTCATTTCCCTTTCCAATGATTCTTGTGCTTGTCGTAATTCCCGAATCACTTCTTGATCCGGTTCGTCCGATTCCTTTCCTGGGTTCGTCACATATGGTATGATGGCTTCGGTTATGTCTACCTCAAATATGTTGAAAAACAGCGCTCGGCCACAACCTAGGAATAGGATCAACTCACAGAAAATAGGAAATACAAAGTACACGAAGACTTTCGAGAGAAGAGTACACAGGATATTTTACGTGGAAAACCCTAAATGGGAAAAACCACGGGAGTCCTCAAACTCCAACTATCACTATGAACAGAGATGTACAATGGTGAAGCTTCAAGGCAACAACCTTGAGCTCACTGTCTTCGCCACAGGCGGCGGTAATACACAGAGGCGACGACCTCCTCGTTTCTCTCTCTCTCTCTCTCTCGGCTGCTCTCACTTCGCTCCCTCTAAGTGGAAAACAGAAAATGAGCAACAACCTTGAAAACTGTTTGCCCTAAGTCATATTTATACACATATGACTTTCGGGCTATTTACAAATATAGCCTCAAGGGCCCTTGGCAAACATATTCACAAATATGTCCCCGCATCCGGATCTCTCTCCGGGTACATTCATCATCCGGCTCCGTAGCCGGGTCTTCGTCATCCGGCTCCGTAACCGGGGTCTTCATCATCCGGCTCCGTAGCCGGGTCTTCGTCATCCGGCTCCGTAACCGGGGTCTTCATCATCCGGCTCCGTAGCTGGGTCTTCGTCATCCGGCTCCGTAACCGGGGTCTTCATCATCCGGCTCCGTAGCCGGGTCTTCGTCATTCGGCTCCGTAACCGGGGTCTTCATCATCCGGCTCCGTAGCCGGGTCTTCGTCATCCGGCTCCGTAACCGGGGTCTTCATCATCCGGCTCCGTAGCCGGGTCTTCGTCATCCGGCTCCGTAACCGGGGTCTTCGTCATCCGGACATCCCATCCGGAGGGACCGAAATCCCAACAAAACTCCCCCTTCACTTCGGCATGGGATGTCTCTCCAATCCGATCCTCTTCCGGCATGCTTCCAGCTTGTCGGGTGTGAGCACTTTGGTCAGCATATCTGAGCCGTTTTCGTCCGTGTGGATCTTCGTCAGCACGAACTCCTGGTCTTCTATCCTTTCCCGGATCCAGTGATATCTTCGCTGGATGTGCTTCGTCCGGGAGTGATAGGCCGCGTTCTTCGCAAGGTGGATGGCACTCTGACTGTCGCAGTAGAGTCGGTACTCCTCCTGTCGGATACCGAGCTCTCTAATGAAGTCCTTCATCCATATTATTTCCTTTCCGGCTTCAACAGCCGCCATGTACTCCGCCTCCGTGGTTGACAACGCAACCGTCTTCTGCAGCCTCGACTGCCAGGAAACAGCTCCCCCTGCATACGTCATCACATACCCTGATGTGGACCGGCTGGTATCTGCATCAGCCGACATATCCGAATCGGTGAAGCCGTCGAGTTCGGGCTTACCGGATCCGAATCGGAGGCACACGTTTGCCGTGCCCTTCAGGTATCGGAGTATCCACTTGGCCGCGTTCCAATGCTCTTTGCCGGGATTGCTCATGTACCGGCTCACCACTCCGACTGCATATCCTATGTCCGGTCGGGTACACACCATTGCGTACATCAAGCTCCCGACGGCAGAGGCATATGGTACTTTCATCATGTCCTCCTTCTCAGCCTTTGTCTTGGGGCTTTGCTTGCTGGACAGCTTGCAGTTTGTCGGGAGTGTTGACCCGACTGGTCTTGCTTCCGACATGTTGAACCGGTGAAGCACCTTTGTCACATACTTCTCCTGTGACAGCCACAACTGCTTCTTCTTCCGGTCTCGGATGATGTGCATCCCTAGTATTTGCCTCGCCGGACCCAGGTCCTTCATTGAGAAGGTTCGGTGAAGTGCTTTCTTCAGCATCCGTATCTTGCCCTGGTCCCGTCCGACGATCAACATGTCGTCCACGTACAGGAGGAGTATTAGAGAGTCTCCCCCTTCGAACTTCTTCACAAACACGCAGTGATCGGACTGCGTTTTGTGGTACCCTTCGTCGGTCATGAAAGAGTCGAACTTCCGGTACCATTGCCGGGGAGCCTGCTTCAGTCCGTAAAGGCTCTTCTTCAACCGGCATACCAGGTGCTCCTTCCCTTTCTTCTCGAATCCTTCCGGTTGCTGCATGTAGATCTCTTCTTCGAGGTCACCGTGAAGGAATGCCGTCTTCACGTCCATCTGTTCTACCTCGAGGTCCATGCTTGCCGCTATGCTCATCACCGTTCGGATGGAGGTCATCTTCACTACCGGGGCAAATATCTCGTCGAAGTCGACGCCCTTCTTCTGCTGAAACCCCTTTACCACGATCCTGGCTTTGTATCTCGGGGGGTTTCCGGCATCTCCCGGTTTCAGCTTGAACACCCACTTGTTTCGTAGTGCCCGCTTTCCTTTCGGCAACACCACAAGTTCATATGTGTGGTTCTCATGCAGGGAATCCATCTCGTCCTGCATGGCACTCAACCACCTGCGGCTCTGGGTGTCATGCTTTGCTTCTTCAAAGCTCTCCGGCTCCCCCTCGTCGGTTAGCAGCACGTGCTCTGGTTCCGGAAATCTCCGGGGGGCCCTTCTCTCTCTTAGAGGATATCTCCGTTCCGGAGCTTCGGTAACCGGTTCTTCCGATTCTTCTTCATCCGAATCCATTTCGGGATCGGGGCCGGTTCCGGTATCATTTTCATCTTCTTCGGCCGGTTCTGTTTCTTCACCGTCTTCGGCCGGATCCTCGAGTGCTAACCGGTCCCTTGCCGGTCGGGACTGCTCCTCGTAGAGTTGATTCTCACCGGTCGACTTGGAGCTCTTCATCTTCTTCTCCGACTCCCAGTCGGCGAGTGTCTTGTCCTCCATGAAGATGATATCACGACTCCTGAATATCTTCTTGTCGACCGGGTCCCATACTCGGTAGCCGAACTCGTCGTCGCCGTAACCGAGGAATATGCATGGACGGGTCTTTGGATCTAGCTTTCCTCTCCGGTCCTTTGCCACATGCACATATGCGAGACACCCGAACACCTTCAAATGCCGGTAGGACACTTCCTTACCGGTCCACACTTTTTGCGGCGTGTCTCCGTCCAAAGGTACTGAGGGTGATCTGTTTATCACGTATGTCGCCGTCGACATTGCCTCAGCCCAGAACCCCTTGGGTAATTTCGCATGCGCCAGCATACTCCGGACCCTCTCCATTATGGTCCGGTTCATCCTCTCGGCTAGCCCGTTCAGTTCCGGCGTCTTCAGCACAGTAAACTCGAGTCGGATTCCCTTCGAGCGACAGTACTCCTGGAACTGCCCCCGGTATTCCCCTCCGTTATCCGCTCGTATCGCTTTCAGCTTCTTGCCGGATTCCCTTTCCACTCTCGCGTGGAGTTCTTTGAAGACGCCCAACACTTGGTCCTTTGTCTTCAACGGTGCCGTCCACAGCTTCCGGCTGTGATCATCAATGAATGTCACGAAGTACTGGGCTCCGCCATGTGACTTCGTTTCTACTTGACACACGTCAGTGTGCACCAGCTCCAATGGTGCACTACGTCTCGTCGGTGGCCTTGAGTGGAAGGAGGTCCGGTTTTGCTTACCGGCCAGGCAGTCGGTGCACTTCTCCAGGTGCACATGCTTCACTGGAATAAGGTTGTCTTCTGCAAGCCTCTTCATCCCCTTCTCACTCATGTGGCACAGTCTCTTGTGCCACAGCTCACCGGCAGTGTTGGCTGCCACGTTCAGCTCCTCCGGACATAGCCGGGAATTCATCAGGTACAGTGTGTTGACCTTCCGGGCCCGAGCCACTATCAAGCTCCCCTTGC
Organism: Azolla caroliniana; assembly: GCF_043228905.1. NCBI lineage: Eukaryota > Viridiplantae > Streptophyta > Polypodiopsida > Salviniales > Salviniaceae > Azolla > Azolla caroliniana. The sequence continues at coordinate 6,919,454 of NW_028230437.1, forward strand.
TGAACTTCATTACGCCGTTCCGGATGCTACCTGTGTAGCCTTCATCGTCTAGCCTCCCGGCCGAAATCAGGTTCAATCGAACCTCCGGAACGTGTCGGACATCCTTCAGCAGCATTTTGCATCCGGTTGATGTCATCAGCCACACGTCTCCTATGCCGGCAATCCGGCACGTACCTTCATTTCCCATCCGGACACAGCCATGCTCACCGGCTGTGTAGGATGAGAAGTATCTCCTCTCCGGGGTCAGGTGGAACGATGCTCCGGAATCGACCACCCAGGTCGTCTCATCGCCGGCAACGTTTAGTTCACCTTCTTCGGTGATGAGCATGATTTCTTCCTCACTTGCCGCGAGTGCCGTTGTTCCTTTCCGGTCCTGCCCTCGCCGATCCGAACCTCTCCGGTCCGTGGCTCCCCGGTATGCACCGTTTCTCTCCGGTGACTTCTTCGAATCGGTGTCGACGGCTCCGTTGTCTTTTCGGTAATGCCGACAATTCTTTCGGAAGTGCCCCGGCTTCCCACAGTGGAAGCATGTGGGTCTTCCTCTTGACTGCGACCGGGTCCCCGACTTCTCCCGTCTTTGCGGACTCCGGTTCCATTGTCTTCCCCGTTCCGATTCGGTAAGCAGCGCCTTCGAGTCGGAGGCCGGTTCTTTATCTCTCCGACGCGCTTCTTCGTTCAAAATACTTGTCTTTACCGTTTGTAGGGACAAGTTATCTTCGGTGCAGGAGGTGCTGAGGGTCACCACCAAGTTCTCCCAGCTTTCCGGCAATGTACACATCAGGATGATGGCTTGCATTGCATCCTCCAACGGGAACTTGATCGCCGCAAGCTGGTTCACGAATCCCATGAACGTGCTTACGTGTTCCACCATACTCTCGCCATCCCGGTACTTGAGGTTCACTATCTTCCTCATCAGGGAGGTCCGGTTCAACGCATTCTTCCTCTCGTAGAGGCCCGACAGCTTCCGCCACATCTCATATGCGTTGGTGTCGTTCGCCACATGTTGTAGAACGCTCACGTCGACGTATTGCCGAATGGTTGCAACGGCTTTCCGGTTCAGAAGCCTCCATTCCGTCTCAAGTACCCCCTTGGGTATTTCCGACCTGTCGATCGGTTCATACAGATCCCGAACAATGAGCAGGTCCTCCATCTTTATCTTCCAGTCGGCGTAGTTCTGCGCATTCAGCACCATCATCCCCGGCTGCCCGCTGCCGCCGCCTTCCATTTTCTGTGTTACCGTCGCTCTGATACCACTTGTTGAAAAACAGCGCTCGGCCACAACCTAGGAATAGGATCAACTCACAGAAAATAGGAAATACAAAGTACACGAAGACTTTCGAGAGAAGAGTACACAGGATATTTTACGTGGAAAACCCTAAATGGGAAAAACCACGGGAGTCCTCAAACTCCAACTATCACTATGAACAGAGATGTACAATGGTGAAGCTTCAAGGCAACAACCTTGAGCTCACTGTCTTCGCCACAGGCGGCGGTAATACACAGAGGCGACGACCTCCTCGTTTCTCTCTCTCTCTCTCTCTCGGCTGCTCTCACTTCGCTCCCTCTAAGTGGAAAGCAGAAAATGAGCAACAACCTTGAAAACTGTTTGCCCTAAGTCATATTTATACACATATGACTTTCGGGCTATTTACAAATATAGCCTCAAGGGCCCTTGGCAAACATATTCACAAATATGTCCCCGCATCCGGATCTCTCTCCGGGTACATTCATCATCCGGCTCCGTAGCCGGGTCTTCGTCATCCGGCTCCGTAACCGGGGTCTTCATCATCCGGCTCCGTAGCCGGGTCTTCGTCATCCGGCTCCGTAACCGGGGTCTTCATCATCCGGCTCCGTAGCCGGGTCTTCGTCATCTGGCTCCGTAACCGGGGTCTTCATCATCCGGCTCCGTAGCCGGGTCTTCGTCATCCGGCTCCGTAACCGGGGTCTTCATCATCCGGCTCCGTAGTCGGGTCTTCGTCATCCGGCTCCGTAACCGGGGTCTTCATCATCCGGCTCCGTAGCCGGGTCTTCGTCATCCGGCTCCGTAACCGGGGTCTTCGTCATCCGGACATCCCATCCGGAGGGACCGAAATCCCAACAAAATAACATGGCAAAATCTTCGGGTGCTCTTCCATGTAACGGTTGACTTATTCGTCAGCTAACCCATCCAGCATGTTGATGCTCTCCGCATATAGGGGGGTTACTTCCTTACTGGATCCTACTTGTGGCTGTGTCGGTATGCGTACTTTGGTCTTTCCTCGTCGAAAGGTGATTACATTCTTTTGCCAGTTTTGTTTTATGTGTGCCATCCGCAGCCATGGTCTTCCTAGTGATAGGAATATGCGGAATATTGCTCGGCCACAATCGAGTCTTAGAATCAACCACAGAAAGATGGGAATAGGAAGAAATGCACGTATACACACAAACTAAACGGGAAAAACCACAGGAGCCCACTAGCTCCAAACTATCAGTATGTCTAGAAGAATACAATAGGAGGAGCATAGAGGCAACAACCTCGTGCACTCAACCTTCACCAGCAAGCAGTTACAACAGAGACTATTCCGGTCTTTCTCTCTCTCTCTCTCTCTCTCTCTCTCTCTCTCTCTCTCTCTCTCGCTCTGTTACACTTTGTACAATAGTTACACCAATAACTCTATACAAAATAATGACAACACAAAAAAAAAAATCCACATTGTTTGCCCTAGGTCATATTTATACTAATATGACATTAGGACTATTTATAGATATAGCCCCAATGGGCTCTCAGAAACATATTTCCATATATGTCCCTTCATCCGGTGAGAGGTTCTCACCGGGTCTTCCTTACCGGGTACTCCTCATCCGGTTCTCACCAAGTCTACATCATCTGGTTCTCACTAGGCCTTTATCATCCCATCCGGAGGGACCAAGTTCCTAACACCTAGCAACAAGGGATAGGCCCCTTGCACATTAAGTTGTAATACTACTGTCGATATTCGGAATGCTTATCCTCCGATTGTGATGTCTAAGTCCTGGATGAGTCCGGTTGGTCGAACCGAACTTGTATCTGCCATTCTTCGCCAAAATGGACACGGTTCCCAATCTCGGATTCCCAAGGTGTCACATGTCCCTTTGTTGATGACGTTCACCCCTGAACCACCATCAATAATGGTTTGGGTGATCTCTTTGCCTTTAACAATCACTGTGATGGCCGGGCTGCCTGTGTCCACCACTACCGGTCCTTCCTCCGGATTGGAGAAGAATGTCGGTGCCGGCTCTTGATTTGGTGTGGTGAACGTTGTTTTGAGCCCTTCGGTGAACTGGGGGACTAATTGTAGCAGGCGCCCCAATGGTAACACGATCTGGAATTCTTGTAATGCTTGCCAAGTTGGGTCCTTGTCGGTACTCTTTACGGGCTCCTCTAGTTGTAAGTTTTGCTCCTGTATCTCGGCCACATTACGTTCATTGGCATTCTGGATCCATTCAGTGGCTTGCTTCCGGATATGCTCCTGAGTTTCCCACTCGGCCGCTTTTTCTTTAGACCGGGTAGTGACTTGCTCGACGTCAGTAACTTCAGCGGTGACCATGTTTACCGCCGGTTGTTTTTCGTTAGCCTTGACCGGACATTGGTTGCTATAATGCCCATCCTTCCGGTAATAATAGCAATATGCCTTTCCGTTGCTACCTCACTCCCTCTTGTCCATGTTCCTGTTCGGTGCATCAGAGTTTATCCGGCGGTTGTCCTCCATTTGTCGTTGCTTCGGTGTTGTCACAGCGGTGTTTGTGCTTCCTGGATTGTACTCTCTGGTTGCTTCCCGGCGCTCTTCCCTGTGAAAATACCCTCGTTTTTTGTTGCGTCGGAAATTCTGGTTTCCTTGTCATTCTGGATAGTGTCCATCATCCCTTCTCCAGTCTTAATCCGGGAGTAGTCCCGTTCATACTGATCTCGGTTGTAGCCTTCCTTGCGTCGGTCGTCGTGATCACGCTCATAGTCGTCGCGTCTTCTATCATTGTACCGATCCCCACGTTCTGGTCGGTATCGGTCCTCCGTTCGGAACCATTCGTCGTCCGGTTCGTGACTGCTATGTGGTTCAATGTTCCGCACCAGTGTCGCTTGTCGGTTGAGTAGGTTGTACTCACATCAGTCTGTTGTGTGTGCCCGTGAATGGCATATCATACACTGTGTCCTCATTGTGCAGACCACTGTCAAATGGCCCGGGTTTAGACACATTGTGCATTGCAACGCCTGGTGAATCCTGAGATCCTCCTTATTTGGAAGGTCCCTATGAAGGGCTCCCATCGTCATCAGGGAGTTATGTTTATCCATTTCCAGCACCCGATCGATGACTTGATCCATTGTGTTGGCCTGGAAATCTAGTACCACGCACATCATTCGGAGGGGTTCCCGTAGATCGGCCAGAAACACCGCTTTCGCCTCTTCCTCCGGAGCTACGCTTGTCAACTGGCTATGTAGTGTTTGAAATCGAATGATAAATTGGGGCACTGTCTCCTGCTCCTCTTCGTGGGTTGTGTAAAACTGACCGACTAGTTCGCGTTGTTCCACTTCCCTATGGAATAGTCGGAGGAATTTTATTTTCAAGGCCTCAATTGTGGCAAAGCTTCCGGGTAGGTGTTTTGCGTGCCAGCAGGCCGCCGGTCCCTCTAATGTCATGCCGAATTCGGCAATTTTTGACCGTTCGGCTTCGAGTTCGGTCAACCTTTGGGACACATGATTCGCTTCCCATGTTTGTAGAAACGCATAGATGTGTGCCTCCGCGTCAGGGTTATCACGGTACTTCGGATACGGGTACGACATGGTGTAGTCTTCGGAAGGTTGTACCAGAGATGTGCGGTCTAGTTCTTGCTCTACGGATGGTGTTGGTGCGCAGTTTTCCGCTTTCTCTGCGGGTGGTGTTGGTGTACGTTTGGTCTTGTTTGGAGATTGCCGCTCTCTGGTTACCAAGGGTAATTCTTCCGTTGGTTCTGGTGTCGATGAGCCGTCTGATTCGTTGTCCTCCGAATCGTCCGGAGTATCGTGGTTGCTTTTGTAATTCGACTGAATGCTTTGTTCACTATCCGATTCCGACTCTAAGGCTGAGAATGCCTCCAAGTCTCCGTTGCCTTCGGCAAGCGTCCGCAGTCTCGATTCTGCCTCTTGCAGACTCGTCAGGCTACTGCCCTCGTCGGAAAGTTGTTGTTTTTGGAACCGAAGTGCTTCCTCCGCAACCCTTCGAAGCACTCTGGGTAAAGACCAATCCTGTCGGATCGCCTCGCCCGCTTGCTGGAAGGCTTCCTGCCTTTCCTGTCTTCCGTCTAGTCTTCTTCCTCGTTCGGTGACTTGGTCGTTAGTCGGTCGAGACATCCATCCCCCAGTGTTCTTTGCTCACTGCAGGAATCGTGGTCGCCAAATTAGTGTTGATCTTTGGCCGGACTAGCCACAACACAAGGTGTCCTCTTCCGAAACACTTCTCCGAAGGGTGGTAAGGTGAGGATGCTTCTGTAATTAATATTAACCCCAGACGGCAAGTATACATGCATTAATTAATCGATATATGTAATCTTCTATTACTTCCGTCAACATTACATCAGGTCGAATCCTTTTATAGGAATCCGGTGTCATTACAAAATGGTGCCCTATCGGCAACCGGCTACGAATCGGTTCGGATCCGAATCGATGCAACTATACCAGATCTGTCCCTCCGAATACTAATTCTATTTATTTCTAAATATATATATCTCCGACTCGCCCTTTTCCCACTTATCCTTTGGGCCTTAACCGACCAACAGAATGGTGGTTGAATGGGTCAAGAGACTATTGGCAAGCACACAAAAAACTCACAATTGCCCAAGGATGGCATTAGGAAAGTAATCAATTATGGTTTCTCATGCATAATTGAGTACAACTCATCATTAAAAATCTAAGTGAAGGAAAACAAAAACAATGGCAAATATCTAATCACATTGACCTTCCCCCTCCATTTACGAAAATGAATGGCCACATCGACCATCCTCATTAAGGAAACAATCATAGGTTACAAACAATAGCCAACGAATCAACGAAATCCAGCAAGTCTTAAAACCTCTCGTCAAGAGTCAAGGGTGTTTTCATGGTAACACTGAGTATTGGTTCCTAAAATATGCATTAGTGGCAAGCCGAATGTGAACCTCTTCATCCTACAAAGTTCAGTCCACAATTAGCAACTTCAATAACACTTCATAAAATAGTTGCAAAATGGATGTCTCTAATGAACTATTGCTCAAGAACCCCAACCCAACAAACACCTAGTCCAAACACACCCACAAACATCCATTACATCCGATTAGGCCAACCCGTATCTCGTCTACCTCTTGCCCAACCCATATCCTTATTCCCTCCTTCCACCTAATGCCCCATATCCAACCTAAGTGAGTCAAACTCATATACGACTATACCCATCAGTGTGCACTCATTAAGTCGGGAGAAGCCATTTTCATACACCTAAATCTTGTTTAGAACCAAAGATATAAGTCTCGCACTAAGGGAAGGAACAAGGGAATAAGAAACAGAACAAAAGAATGAATGGACTTTGCACAATGTGAAAAGGCCCAAGGGCATTGTAAAAGTTTAAAATAAAGATTTTTATAAGTCTTTTAAGAGGTTTCTTAAATTTTAGTAAACTTGAGATAAAGCATAAGTCTCTCATAATATCTTAAATCTCTCATAAGCCAAAATTATGTAAAGACCCAACCTTAAGCCTTAATCCTTGGTCTTTGTGTTGGCAGTTATAGCCCTTGAAAAGTGTTCCTTATCCCTCACAAGTGTTTTGTCGTTTCCTTTCCTTCCTTTCATTGCTTATTGTGTTAATTTTATTAACACTTATATTCAAACGACAATGCATATTACATCAAGTCTTCACCTCTTTAGAGCATTAAGTTTTAAGTTTTAAGTTCACTCACTTGTTCATTGACATTTTCCAGTAGGCTTAAGAATGATTGACACCTACTCTTACATGTGTAGCTAACAATATAGTAAATGTTGTCCCAATCCAATAGACGAACTCTAAATCCCCTTGTAGCATTGCATAGGCTCTTTTCCTAATCTCTTCTCCTTTCAACTTGTGTGGATTTGACCCCATCTTATATGTAAACCCACAAGTTTTCATATGTTGCTAGTCTTGAAGGATCGGTGTGACCACTACACTGAATTCATAGCATTCTTGTTGCTCATGAAAGAGCACTTCTAAAAGCCATAACATTCTTGTTGCCCATGAAAGGGAAATTTTAAGGTCACAGTATTCTTTTCATTCACAAGACAGTGAAGAGATGTATGTTTGGAGTGAAGGGATGTAAACATATTGTCACTTCATAGTTTATAAATGCCTCCATATACTTGCATTAACTATGTGCTTGTACTTTTCAATCCAATAAATCTTGTCCACAAGGGAATAACCATAGATTGACACATGCGTGATATTCGTGATATTCTCCATGCGCAATATTCTCAATATTCGAGAATACGGAATGGCCCCAAGAATATTAAAAACCCATTCGTTTTGCAATATATATATATAAAATATTTATTTATTTATTTAAATAAATTTATTTCACAAAAAAAAGAACAATTATTCATTAATAAATTATAGTGTCAAGAGAGTTTATGAAACTTGTTTTAATTAATCTATTTATTTATTTATTTATTTTTTAAAAACGAATACTTATAACTTATAAGTTATACATTTATTATAAAAATTTAGTTATACTTACAAATATGATTAGTTTGAAGTACTATTTTTAATGTCAAAATAAAAATATCCATAAATTTTGAGGGAATAAAAAGTGAGAAATTAATGAGCCTTTATTTTATTTTATTTATTTATTAAAAATAAAATGAATACATACTTATAAGTTATACATTTATTATAAAATTTTAGTAGTGTCAAATCCCCAAGTCCCTCTTTTATTATCCCTATTTATTGTCAAGTTCTTTTTTTTTATCCTAGAAAATTAAAAAAGATAGAGTTTTTTTTTTAATTTTTAGTTAAACGAATACTTGACCACCCATTCGTATTCGTATTCGTTTGAATTTGAATGGGAAACCCGACGAATGCGAATATGTCAATCTATGGGAATAACCCTTCAAGAATCCTTTTGGCCATGTGTATATGCATCCCCTTTGCTTAAAGGTTCACAATAGCTTTTCCTCACATAAATGAGGTAGGAGAATATGTGCAATAACTTTTCTACCAATTACATCCCTTAAGTCTCCCCCACTCCAATTAAATCCCTTACACCTCACGCACTTTTGAACCTCCTAGTATCTTTAGGGCTATATTAGAAGTTCACATTTCTTTTTCCTCGCATAAATGAGGTAGGAGAAAATATGTGCAATCACTTTTCTACCAATTACATCCCTTTCGCCTCCCCCACTCCAATTAAATCCCTTACACCTCACCCCCTTTTGGACCTCCTAGTATCTTTGGAGATACCTACCCGAAAAAGAAAAGGCTTTACCCTACCATTCATTTTCTCACATGTGGAATTCTACTAAAAATTAGCAAGTCTTCAATGACAAAGATATGTGGCAACCTGCTTGTTTGCAGTTGTTTAGCATCAGGCATACCACTTTCAAATTTGTTGCGATCAACATGTTTGTGGTAGTTTTAGCAACATGGCAATTTATGAATAGCTTGGCACAGAACCCATCATAATATAATTTTGCACTCCATATGTGAGGCAAAAGGGAAAAAGATTGTCAGCGAAAAACAAAGACTTGAGGTTTCCACCGACAGTAACCAATACCTCCGCTAATTTGAACATCAATGTCCAAATAAACATTACCAAAAGATAGCATGTAAGAATTTTGGACATAGCAAAAGCTTAGTCAAGATTCCTCATTTGCAAAAACTATCATACTTTCGATGATCAAATATCAATGGCTAGTTAGCCTTCCCAATATGTCATGAATGATGACAAAAAAAGATCAAGGGTCCTTTGACCATAGGTAATGGTTAGTGAGAACAAAGATTCTGCGCACATAGAAACAGGGTTTTGAAGATTGATTACAAACACCTTTCAACATCAGGAGCATTAATGCTGGCAAATCCAAGACAAAGGACACATTTCTTGTCGAAATAATCATGTACTGCTGGGCGATCATGGTGTAGTAAATTGGACACTTTCACTATTTCCCCTTTTTTAAGCCTTTTCGGCAAGCCTGGTGGCAGTGCTTTGCTACAGAAGAAATGCATTTCTTGTACTTGAATGATTGAGTTGGAGGATAAGCCTGTACATAGACAGAACAGTCACCCTATGATCCTGAAGCCTTTTTAAAACAAGGGGAAAACACCAAAATATCCGATGCTTTTAGACATTTACAGGAATACCCCTGGGCTTTCTAATAAATTAACAGAATACCAATTACAGGGGTATTTGGGTCAGTTTGAAAGCAGGTAAATATCAAAACATTACATGAATTTTGGTGTTATACCCTTTCTACATAAATTTGCTAAAAATAAGATTAAGAATGGCATACCCTGTCACAAGCCCTCCCCGCAGCAACTTGGCATACCTGTTGACAAAGGTGATATTTGTCAGCATCAGATGAGCCTCTCCTGCAAAAGTGAAGTTATTGTTACTTTATAAAACGCTTAATGATAATAAAAAAGAAAAATTATGACATGATCCATATGAAAAAGATCCTGGATCTATCCCTGTAATAAATATTTATAATCTCTATAACCAAATGGATTCAACTTCACATTCACGCAGTTCAGAAATGTACTTAAGGCACCCAGTTTGACAGAACTCCCCACCATCTGGCTCACTGCATAATACATCCAAGCATGCTCTGACCGAACCCTGAAAAAATAAAAAAGGATGGAATACAAAAGCATAAAAAAAATAGATACAAGCGATTTAATAACCAATGAAATAGTCCATACCCAACCTATAGTGACTACTACGAGAATTCTCTTAAAAACCTTTCCAGTTTCCATTTCTATGCAATAACAACAAATTAACAACCATGGTAAAGAATACGATTCAGATGTGAAAATCAAATAATAAAACTAATGCTTCAAGCTTCAATCAAATTCACACACACTTACACAATGTTCATGTATTCTTATGAAGGCAACAAAATGCCAGAAAATAGAAAGAGAGTTCAAATGGATTTTTATATGATTTGACTCATATATAAAAAACATACTAGTACTCAAAGATAAGCATTGCATCAATGAAGAAAGAGTACGCTACTTTCAAAAGGCCCAGTGGGCATAGTTATATGAGCAAGTCATGATGCTGGCACATATCCAATATCCATGGATATACAACAGAAAGTAACCTAAACATTCGATAAGGAATGTGGAATATCCTGCACTTAAAAATATCCGTCACAAGAAATACCTCACTAAACAAGGAACGTGGATATTGGGAATTAAAAGCATCTTCAAGGATGTCTGAACAGCAAGAGACTTTAGAGAGGGTAGTTTAGTGCATTATATTGTACCCATCTTTCCACTACATACTCTTTTGAGTAATTCAGATATTAATAAAGATAATTAGTCGCCCAATGACTAAAGCAAGCATTCAAGCACTCGGTTAGCTCAAATATGGATGGCATTTTTAACCAATCAGATGGAATATTTCATCTATTCTAAACATCTATGCCAGGGTCTTAAGAATAATTCAGTATATCCCATATATGCATTTCATGGTTGTACTTGCACTACAGAAAGGAACATGTGGAACTGCCTGAAATGGAAGAAAGAGATACTTTGTATCAACCACATCAATAAAATAAAGTTCATCCAAATTTACATATTTTATAGCCTCCTGAGTTTGATAGCCCTAAGACTGAGGGCTGATGACACCCAACATGTTACCACAGAGCCTGTTTACCACCTATGGAGAGTATATTAGTAAAATTTCTTTCTCATTTTTGTGTTTTTTAGGTTATGTTGTCTCCTTGCCATCTGATCAATTTGTCTAATCACTACATAAATAGTAATGTAAATCTATTAGTGTTCTGTTTTTCATATGTTTAACCTTTTATTTTAGTTCATCTAGCCTTCTAATTAAGTTTTCATATATCCCTGAGAACTCCTGGCTGTGTAGACATGCCACTGTAATATATTCCAGATCTTAATATTTATTGGCAGAGTAAAAAAACCATTATCTGATAAAAGAAGTGATGGACATGCTGTCCCAATCATTCTCAAAAGTCTTAGTAATATTAGTAACAATTGAATTGTGCACTTCACAGAAAACATTAAAACTGATGAATAAATTACTTGAACAAGATAACTGACCTGTGCTTGAACTTCAAGAGCCAAAAGCTCTTCTGCAGTTGGTAGCTTGTTTTGTTCAGCATAAAGAGCTCTAGATGTGAATTCATAAACCCCAGAAGCTGGTGAAAGATTATTCACCCGCTGCAAATTATGTTTTAAACAAATTTAAGTCATGACATTTTAACAAAGAACTTCTGTAAATATTTCAGAAAATTACGTGAAAATATCCTTGTATGACCATATGCAGACTCAAATCATGCAACATGGATGAACATGCTGAAATCTCACTTTGTAATCCTATAAAATTGATCCGAGCAACAAAATGAGCCTATCAGGTAACACATTCACAACTATAATAAACAATTGCCAACAAAAAGCAAAGAAATGCACCAACAATATCTGAAAAAACTACGCTTGTTATGCATGTGGGTAAACATTGGCAATCCTGCTGGATACAAAAATGGCTAGGTTGAATCTTGATTGTCAATAGACATGTGAAGAAATAGAGATGTATTTGAAATTTTACTGATGAAGAATTTACGAGCTAGATAGATTCTTTTTGTTTCATAGAAAATGTGAATCTATTTACATACAAAACTATATCCATGTGCAATGTCAAACTGACATCACATGCACATTGATAATAGCTATTATCTCTACCATGGACATGAGTGTATAGCACTGAAAAAAGTTAGAAAGTTTACCTGCCATTTCACAACGGCTGCTTCTGTCCTTGACCCAAAATATCCAGAAGGTTCATCAAGTAAAAGACCCTAAAATAATTTCAAGAGAAAATTATAAAAAAGTAGAATATTATGCAAGTCCAACGCAATCATGTGATGAAGTTTGGCCTTTTAAATCTTTTTGCCATAAAACATCCGAAGTCAGCCAGTAAAACAGAACCTCCATGATCTCTATAAAGCATGCAATCTCTGTACAAATACAGTGAGTATTCTTTGATGACTTCGAAGAATTTGATAGAAGGCAGTATATTATACAAAGAGTCAAGGACAGGAATCAGTAAAACACACATGTTTGGTGTGGCATGTTATAGTTGGGTGTTCTAGAAGTATTTGTATTACGTGGAACATGCTCCTTGGCATGGGGAATAATTTTTATGATTATGCTATCATTTATATCCTGTGGAATCTGTTCCTTATCTAATTGAGAAGAATGTGACACAAAAAAAACTTGTCTTTCTGCAAGTACCGCTATCCAAAATTCAGACTAAGAATAATCATTGAAGCAGTAAATCCACAATGAAATCTCTATTGATCCATACAAATGTGTGCACAGCTCCTACTCTCATTCCCTTGGGAATACTTTCTTTATTCATGTTCTTTTTCCAAGATCAATGCAGCAAAACAAACAATGCCCATCAGCAATTAGAAACCACAGAAACGAATTAGACAAGTTGAAAATATCAACTTCACAAAAAGAGAAGGTTGCAAGCACCACCAACTACAGACTTAAATGTTCAATTTGACCAAACCTCCGTCTCTCTCCTCATACACTACCTCTTACCAGGTTATGCACTTGGAAATAGGTGTTCGACCCATAGAAATATTGGCACTCCAAAGAGTATATAAATACATTACAAAAGTCAAGAATATGCTGAATCATCAATTACCACATCTTGCTTGGAATGTTGGATGTAAGCTACAAAAGAATCATAAGAGTAAGATTCTCTCATCCGGTTGGGTTGTTGACATAAGGAAATGGTTTAGAAGATGGGATGTGGATGATCTTTTAGAGCTTTGGGGCAATGTTATGCTTATGTAATGATTGAGGAAAGGTTGGTGGAATCATTAAGGATGAAGCGGGAAGATGCTAAGAGGACAAAGCTAGAATACTACATTGCAAATGTCAACCCTAAATGTTGGTCTCAATATAAAGCAGGAATGCCTATTGATCATATCCAACCTTATCTCATTACCATTAGGAGTAGTAATGCTCGTAGAGCCCTTAATCTACTTCGCACTCAATCTCACAAGTTAGGTATTGAAGTTGCATCATGGTACCAAAATGTAACAAATTTGAAGACATGTAAAGTATGCAATGAAGGCATGGTAGAGGATGAATGTCACTTGTTCTTCACATGCTCAACATATAGTGCAATTCGTTCAAGCTATGCTGACATACTAAGAGGGAGTGATAACTTAAGTGCCATACTTAATAAGACACCACCTAGAAGGTTGAGCTCATATGTGTATGCTTTATTCATACATAGAGACTTTGTTCTTCAATGTATGAATACCCCTTCTTAGGAAGGAGACACATATCAAGAACACATGTATACTCTGGTCCCATAGGTCAAAATTGGCCTCTTTATGGACGATAAAAATTCGAATTCTAATTCTAGAACAGCCCCAGATATTTTATTAATTTATTTTGGAGGATGGTCGAAGCAGTTTTAAATTTCTAGAATCTACTCAGAAATAAAGCATACTTTAAGCAGCAATCCTTGTTTTACCCTGTTGATCATACATCACTTCAACCCTCAGTTTCTGAAGACATGCTCAGTTACGTAATGAATCTGCTAATTCCTATTGGATGATAAAAATTGGCAGCAACACTACCCAGATACATTCACAGATGCCATTACTTTAGCCATCAAGGTGTCCTTTTTAACCAATGTATCCTCCCAAACTTCACATGCCTCAGGTTTTTGGATGACATTTTTTACTTAAATCAAATTAGCAGGAATCATCCTACAAGAATACAATTATCTATGCTTTATTTCAAATAAAAAGAGTTTTAGGACTTGAAACATGAAAGTGTGAGCCATTCTTACAAGTATTTGCATACCCTTCCTTGTCAAAACAAGGCTTGCATTAAGTGTTCATAGGGACAAATCAAGTAATGATCTGACCTGATTTGAAGGCATAGTATGCATACTTTACTTCCCTACCAGTTTCAGCTTCCCATGCAGGGACAGTGACTCACACACAGCTTCAGAGAGTAGATTTTCAATCTCCTTTAAGTGAAGGGGTGAAGAACAACCAAAGATGAAGCTTTTTGAGTATCCATAAGCTTGGTGGTATGCCAAGATTTCATCACTATCAAAATGAAGCTGACCTGAGGCCAGAGGGCAATAAGATGTGCAAAATGAACAACTCAGAAATGTAAAACCAAGAATCTTCGGTGGCAGGTGATAATGGCCTTTATTTGTCAGTGACCAGGGTAACAGGGTCACTACCCAGACGGCTGTGGCCTATGTGCACAATGCATTGCGATTGTCTGATCTACAATAATCCCTTTCGAATGTCCTGGTCAAGACCCCACTTGCGTAGTCCTTGATTGAAGACCCATGTTTTTGTTTGGAACTTGCATTAAAGTAAAAGCAGGCACTGGCACTGTGGGATTCATCTCATTGGAGTTGTTTGTGCAAGAAATGAGACTTGCATTGTACAGCTCTTCATCTCTCCTTGCTCTCCAAGCCCAAGTATAATAGAAGGAACTTAAAGGTTGGAGGGATGGCACTGATCTTTCTGGTGCTTATCATTTTGTGGAGTGAGATTGAGATTGAACACAAGGATTCCTACCTATATATAAAGCAATGGAAAGACAGCAGCCTAATCCACCTCATCCTGTACATGGATGAGATGCTAATAGCGGAAGTGTTAAGATGATGTTTCTACATGTATTCCTGAATCCCATTGATATTAAGTAATATATGCTCAACAAAATCTGTTTCCTAAATGTATTCTTGAATCCCGTTGATATTAAGTAATATAGGCCCAAGAAAATATGTTTTCAAGTATTTATGTGTTTTGCTAACAAATTTTCCATCTACAGATAGCAAACAGATCATTTACATGTGCGTATAGGACCCTGTGCTAGTTAACGATTGCAAAAGATTATTAAGTTCATGGGGAGTCGCGTCTTGTTAAGCAGATGGCACATCTCCCAATGGAGAATAAGATATGGGCACAAACAAAAATCGAACAGGCTCATTGCATATTGAAACGAAATTAGTCATACAAAACAGACCACTTACATGTATTCACATGTTTTTCTACCAAAAGTGGTAGGCTTGTGTTTTCCTACCAAAAGTGGTAGGCTTGTGTTTTTCTAACAAATAATTCCAATCTATGGAATGTGAAGATTGATCAAAACAAACGGATTACTCATAGAATGAAAATAAATTAACTACACAAAACTGATCGTTTAACATGCATTCATCTGCTTTTCCAGCAAAGCTGAATCTCTGTGTTTTCTACATGCAGTCCTGTGTTCATCGACCAGATAAATTTTTCCGTATTCTGCATAGTATTTCTTTTTTATGATCTACAGACTGCTCAAATCAACACGGTGTAATTTACAGATCAAAGCAGACTCAATACAGATCGTGCAGTTTGACAGCTTGAAGAACGAGGAGGAAAATGCACAGACGTACCTCTTGTTTTAAGGAATTTTGCAGGCAAGCGACATCGCTACCGTAGTCTCCTCGGCTCAAGTCTCTGTGGAAATAGCAGACATCGGTCTCTGAGCTTTCCATATCCACATACCGCAGAATCTTCGAGAATTACGCTTCTTCTCCGTGGAGACACATTCTGGATATTTACGAAAATACCCCTCCAACGAAGTTTCAATAACTATCAACAGATAGCCCTCCCCTCTGTTCCTCTCTCTCCTCTCTCTCTTTCTTGCTCTCGTTCTCTGTGTTGAGATATAAGTCGAGCCGGATCGGAGGATCCGGAGGAGGAACACAGATTGCATGGATCCGGATGGAACTGGAAGGAGTTCAGCCGGATCCGGTATGAACCATGAAGAGAGATAGATTGGTAAATATGTTTCTTATGGGCCTTTGAGGCCACATTTGTAAATAGCCCATAAGTTATATAAGTAAAAATATAACTAGGGCAAATGGATATAACTGTAGTTGTTGTTATCTTTGTGTTAGAGTGAGTTAGCTTTGTACACAGAATAGAGAGAGAAAGAGAGAGAGGGAGAGGGAGGGAGAGAGGGAGAGAGGGAGAAAGAACATAAGGTAGTTATTCTGTTGTAACCGCTTATTGGCGAAGACACAGGGTTCGAGGTCGTTGCCTCTGAGCTCCTCATTTTTGTACCTCTCCTCGGATAGTGATTATTGGAGTCTATGGGCTCTCGTGGTTTTGCCTTGTTTCGAGGTTTTCCACGTTAACATTCTGTGTCGACTTATTTCATGTGTAAGTGTGCCTCTAACTATTTGTTTTCCACTTGAGTTCTTCCATCGTGCCTTAGAGACTCAATTGTGGCCGAGCATCGATTACTATCAAGCTAGTATCAGAGCAAACAACAAAGGAAAGAAAATGGAAGATTCATTCGGCGGCATGTTCAAGCTCAATGGCTCCAACTACGCAGAATGGAAGTTGAAGATGAGGGACATGTTGGTGGTCAAAGATATCTGGCTATTGGTTTAGTTTGGGGACAAAAAACCGGACAAGATCGATGCCGCGACCTAGGAGGTAATGCACATGAAAACAACGGCATACATTTGATGCTTCATCGACACGGGCCTGTACAATAACTTTAATGAAGAGAACAAGGCCAATGAACTCTAGGAGAAGATTGCCACGATGTTGGAGAACATGAACGCCATAAATCAGGTCTCGGTATTTCGGAAGATAGTGAGGCTCCAGTATCAAGATGACGCCAGCATGGTAGAGCATATGAATGTCTTCCAAGGGCTGATAAACCAGACTACCTCGCTCGAAGTACCATTAGCCGACGAGGTATTGGCATTGTTATTGCTCGGATCCCTTCTAGATAGCTAGGAGACGTTGGTTGTCACTCTAGGTAATGCCGAACCAGAAGGAAAGAATTTATCCCTAGCGAGAGTGAAGTCAAGTTTGCTAAATGAAGAAGCTCGCTGGAAGGACCGGGAATCCGGAACCAACCCGAAATCCCTAGTCATGGAAGACAACAATAACTGAGGAAGAGGCCGAAATCGGAGTCCCTAGAACCAGGACAAATCGGGGACTTCTAGAAGAATTGCCAACACTTTCGGAAAGCAAAAAGGGGAGCCAACGGTCCAGAACGGAAGAAGATTTCGGAGGGAGAGGAATGTTGGCAATCACGACAAGTGAAGAAGAACTATTGCTCATCACCGAGGAACTGTCAGCGACGAGATGACATGGGTGGTCGACTCCGGAGCGTCGTTCCATTTGACCCCCGACCGGAAGTGTTTCACATGTTATAGAGTTGACGATCACGACTGTGTGAAGATGGGGAATGAAGGTGCATGCCGGATTGTCAACATACGAGACGTGTGTTTGATGACATTAACCAGGTGCAAGCTGCTACTGAAAGATGTCTGACACGTTTCGGAGGTTCAGTCGAACTTGATATCAGTCGGACGACTGGATGATGAAGGTTACACGAGTAGCATCTGGAATGGAGCCATGAAGTTCAGCAAAGGGAGCCTGATCATGGTCAGAGCCCGAAAGATCAACACATTGTACCTGATGCATGCCCGGATATGCCGGGAGGAAGTAAATGTGGCATCTGACACTACTGGTGAGTTGTGGCACAAGAGGTTGTGGCACATGAGCCAGAAGGGAATGTGGAGACTTGTCGAAGATAACCTCATTCCGGAGGTGAAAGACATGCACCTCGAGAAGTGCACCGACTTTTTGGCTGACAAGCAGAACCAAATTTCTTTTTGGTCGAGACCACCAACAAGACGAAAAGAACCACTAGAGCTTGTGCATACCGATGTATGCCAGGTGGATAGGAAGTCACATGATGGGTCGCAGTACTTCGTGACATTCATAGATGACCACAACCGGAAGTTGTGGGTCACTGAAGATGAAGGGCCAAGTATTATCTGTCTTCAAGGAATTCCACATAAGGGTGGAAAGGGAAACTGGTTGAAAGCTAAAGGCAGTTCGAGCGGACAATGGAGGCGAATATCGGGGGCAGTTCGAGGAGTACTATCGGTTGAAGGTAATCCGGCTCGAATTTACCGTGCCGAAGACTCCAGAGCTGAACGGATTGGCCGAAAGGATGAATCAGACTACAATGGAGAGAGTTCGGAGCATGTTGGCACATGTTAAGTTGTCCAAGACGTTTTGGGCTGAGGCGCTGATGACGGCGACCTACGTGATAAACCGATCACCCTCAACACCCTTGGGCGGAGACACACCACAGAGAGTATTGACCGGTAAAGACGTGGCTTACCGGCATCTGAAGGTGTTCAGTTGTCTCGCCTACGTGCATGTAGCAAAGGAGAAGAGAACGAAATTGGACCCGAAGTCCCGGCCATGCATATTCCTTGGGTACAACGATGATGAGTTTGGTTATCGAGTGTGGGACTTGGTTGACAAGAAGGTTTTCCGGAGTCGAGACATAGTCTTCATGGAAGATATGACAATTGCTGACTGGGAGTCAGAGAAGAAGATAACTTCCTTTGGATCAACCGACAGATATCGTTTGGAAGATACAAGGATCTATCCGGCCGGAAGTCGAATGACACTCAAAGAACCAGCCAAATCCAGACAAGGAACCGAATCAACTAAAGAATGTGTATAAGCCTACTAAAGCATGACCGAGGCAGTTTGACGGACCGTGAACGGATTCCCCTTTGGCCTTTGGGCACTTCGAAACCACACAGGTTCTAAAATTTTGCTATGGCACTAACAAGAAAGATGAGAAAATTAGGAATTGAACCCAATACATAGACAACAATAGCATGACAACTCACCAGTAGGGCAAGCTAACTTGTATTTATAATAAATTAAAAACAAAAACAAAAAAAGGAGCAAACATTTTTCCCTTTTCAAACGTTTGAATGCTTGCACGAACACGTTTATTACGTTCTATGTATATGTGTGTGTGTGTGTGTGTGTGTATGTATGTATGTATATATGTATCTATATATAGATGTTTTATGAATGATGAATATTATCACATGCACGTGAGTGAAGAATAGTGACAGAAGCGCGAAAGTGAAGAACTGAGCGTGAGAGCAATGAGTAGTGAAGAGAGAGAGAGAGAGAGAGAGAGAGAGAGAGAGAGAGAGAGATAAGAAGTATATAATAGAGAGGCGAGGAAGTTGTGTTTCGAACCCGCAACTTAGTGCTTGTAGTGCTAACAACTTACCACTAGGGTAAGGTAATTATGATAAAGAGAGAGAGAGAGAGAGAGAGAGAGAGAGAGCGAAGCTGAGAACAAAATCAGAGAGTGCGTAGCAAAGAACCATAGAGTGTTGTGGCTGCGTGCACGAGGAAGAGGGAAAAGAGAGAAGAATAGAGAAGAACAAAGTAAAGGAATCAATCCCAAACCCTAGAAGTGGTTTAGACAACGACCTATGATGCCTGTGCTTCCAAACTGGGTATTGTCGTTCTGATTCTTTCTTGCTCTATTGTGAATTGTGTTTTCCCTAGGTTTTGACATCACTCTATTTGTTGAGACTCTCCCTTAACAAGCTAGGGAAATCTTTTGTTGGCTTTGAGCCCCGTGGTGAAGGGTTTCCAGCAAAAAATGGGAGTGGATTTCGATGAGATCTTTGTCCCGGTAGTCAAGATGACATCCATCCGGACTGTGTTGAGCATTGCGGCAAGCATAGACCTCGAGGTTGAGTAGCTCGACGTCAAGACAACGTTCCTGCACAGTGACCTCAAAGAAGAGATCACTGTCGTACTATGTTGGTTGTCTAGGCTACTGTCGTAGACCAACACCCAATCTCCTTCAATGATTTTCCTCAAACGAAGTCGATGTTGTCCGTCGAAGTCTTTCTTGTTCTTCAACCTTGCATTCTTTAGCCGTGTTTTAGCCACTTCTATATCTTCCGACTTTTGCTCCAACTGTCGAATCCTCAATGCAAGTAGATCTTCTCTGCTTATCTCATCTTGCCATGGCAATGCTAGCCATGAAACAATATTTTGTTCCAATGGCATTATCGGCTTCTGTCCGAATATGAGCTTTGTCGGCATGTATCCCATCACCATGCTATGGATACTCCTGTCAGCCCATAGTGGAAATGGTAGTAGATGCGGCCATTCTCCTATTTTCCCATGGCAAGCTTTCACTAGAGCCTTCACAATCGGTCCATGTCCACATTCCATTTTCCCATTCGCTTCTGGATTATACGCCATGGTAAGAGATAACTTGATTCCCATCCTGGAGAAGAATTCTCTAGCTTCATTGGCGTCCAGCTCGCCTCTATCAGCCACTATCTTGCCAACACATCCATATTTGCAAATAACATCTTCAAGAAGGAATCCACATACTGATGATGTCTTCTTAGTTCTCAATGCTCACCCTTCAACTTGATTGGTAAGCTCATCTCTTGCGTGCACAAGATACTTCATCTGCCATTGCCCCATTGGCATCATTACAATGTCCACCATCCACTTGTAATGCATAGCCAACGGGTAAGTCGGATGAAGTTCATCTCGATGGCGAACATTCAAAAACATTTGACATTCTTTACATGTTTCCACGTAAGTTGCTACATCCTTGTAGATGCCCGGCCACCAATATTTCCCCTTAAGCTTCACGAACGTAGCCCATATTCCTCGATGGCCTACTCAAACACTAGCATGAATTCGGACATCAATTTTTGTTGGTCTTCCAACTTGCAAACAACTCGCATTGGAGTCCCATTCTTCTTCTTCGCATGCCTCCAAAGAGCTCTATCCTTAAGGAAATACTTGTACGCCTTCTTCCGAATTAGGTGGAAGTCTTCCGTCGACCAGGATTCATCTCTTTGGAGAAAACTCAACTATTTCCCGATCTCCACGAATTTGCCTTCGTAGTCCTCTTCTATGAAAGTAATCAGCACCCGAGCATAGGAACTTGTAAAGAAGTCCATGCCAATATCCTCTTCATGAAAATGTTGATCTTCTTCTTCGTCGTATCTCGCTCGTGATAGCATGTCTACAACGACATTACGCTTCCCAGCTACATGACGGATCTTTGGGTTAAGTGATTTGATATATGCGATCCAACATAACATGGCAATATCTTGTGTACGGCAACCAGATATCATGCCCAAGATTGGTAGGCAATCTATCTTGATTATGACTTTTGCTCCAATGAGGTAGTCACGATCAGACTTGATCACCGATACGATTCCCCACAGCTCCCTCTTTACTTGGGCATACCTTCTTTGCCTATCACTTCACACTTTCGCAGCAAACCGAATTGCTTATTGGTTGCAATCTTCGTCTTCTTGGTTGATAACCCATCTGATTCGGTCAGACTAGTATCCACGGTCACGAAAATCGGAGCCTTGCCTTCTGAATAGTCCGCATTTGATAATGCAGGTGCCTCCATCGGTAATTTCTTCAGCCTTCGGATGGCAAAAATATGTTCGCTCGTCCATTCAAACCTACGCTTCTTCTTTAGCAGACCGTACAATGGCTCAACAATGTGGGCATAGTGTGGAATCCAAATATGATAAAATGTGCATGCTCCAAGGAACCTTCGAACCTCCGTTTGGGTTATAAATTATTCATTCATGTCTTGGATTGCATTCACCTTGGATGGCGAAGGCTTCCGGCCGTATGCTCCACACAAGTGACCTACCACCAAGATCTATGGTTGCTCGAATGTTGACTTTTCTCCCGAAAATGTCAAATTCTCATCTTCGAGCCTTTGCAACACCTTCTCGCAATCCTTCATATTATCCATGGCGAAGTTTCTGCATCCATCGTTATCTTTCGATTCATCCTTCTCCTTATCTGAACATCCTTTTGTTGGCCAGAGTATGGAGGATAAGTGGGGGACGAGTAGGGAACGGAAATTAGTATTAGTAATTAATAAGTTAAAATTATGATATGAACGGACGAATCCGGAATAGTTGCACCAATTCGGATCCGGACCGATTTGTAACCGGTTGCCGGTACGACACCGTTTTGTTATCAGAACCGGAGGCCTATAAAAGGATCCAGAAAGCAATATAATGAGCGCGGAAGTAATATAAGTCTGAGTTGGATTTCAGTATTGTGTATCTTGTTTACTACTGTTTGTGCTTAATCTTCTATCTTACGCGTGCTAATCAAATAGTGCAATATTGCGATTCCGTAACTGATCCGGTAATAGTTGGATCAGGATCATATTTGCGCCGGTTAACATCCTACCCGTAACCATCCCTTTGGTGAAGTGATCCGGAAGGACACCCTATGTTTGTGGCTAGTCCGTCCCAAGATAAACATAATTTTGGTGACCACGATTCCTGTAGAGCATAGTGAACATCGGGGAATGGATGATTAGACCGACAAACGACCCAATCGCCAAGTGAGTGAGAAGACTAGCTGAGAGATTGCGGAGGTGGGAGGCCTACCAGCAGGTGGTTGAGGAGATCCGACAGGACCGGTCTTTTCCCAGAACAATTTGGCGGGTCGCGGAGGAGTCACTCCAGTTGCAAAACCAACAACATACTGACAAAGGCAGTAGCCTGAGCAGTTTATGTGAAGCGGAATCTATATTGCAAACCCTCGCCACAAAGCTCCTTTGAGTTGGAATCAAACGGCGAGCACAATGTTCAGTCAAACTATCGAAGCAGTCATGACACTTTAGACGACTCGGAGGAAGACAGTTCGGAGCACGAACCGACACAAGAATTGGAAACAACATTACCACACCACCGACCCATGAGATAAACCAAGGCCAACAATCAGAGAGAACAACCGAGCGTGAACTAACACCACCGCCGGACCGACAATCAGAGGAGAGGAACGATCGTGCGCCGACACCACCATCGGACTGGCATTCGGAGGAAACAGACGATCGGGTACTGACACCACCCATGGAACAAACTTTCGACAACGACACAATGTCGTACCCGTACACGAAGTACCGGGACGACCTGGACGCAGAGGCACACGTATATACCTTCCTACATACATGCGAAGCGAACCACGTCTTGCAACGATTGAAAGAAGCAAAGGTTGAGCGTTCAAAGATCGCGGAGTTCGGAATGACATTGGTAGGCCCAACAACAAGGTGGCACAAAAAGCACCTTCCGGATAGCTTCGCCACGTTTGAGGCCTTGCGGAATAAATTCCTATGGCTGTTTCACTGGCAGGTGGAGCAAAGGGAGCTCGTCGGTCAGTTTTATACAGTCTATTAGGAACCTAACGAGACAGTGCCCCAATTCATTATCAAATTCCAAAGACTGCACAACGAACTAAAAAGGGCACCTCCGGAGGACGAGGTAAGAGCGGTCTTTTTGGCCACACTTTGGGAGCCGCTCCGCACAATGCGGTCCGCATTCGACTTCTGGACCAACACCATTGATCAAATTATTGACTGGGTGATGGAAATGGATAGGGCCCGGAATAGTAATTACATGGCGATGGGAGCCCTACAACAAGCACTACCTCGAGAGGAAGACTTACGTTTTCGGGAAGCAGTCCAGTGCATGACGTGCCTCAACCCCGGGCATTCCACATTAGAGTGCACTATGTGAACTCAGTGCATGCTATGCCACTCCCGGTCACACACTATGGACCGGTGTGAGTATAATCTATTAAATCAACAAGCGGCACCAGTCGAGCCTCGGGGCGAACAACAACCGCAAGAGGAACGGTTCCGAAGAGAGGAACGATATCGATCGGAACACGATGACCGGTATGACGACAGAAGACGAGAGGACTATGACCGAGATTGCAATGACATGCGAGGAGAAGACTACAATCGAGATCTCTACGGTCGCGACTACTCCCCAGAGTATGACCGAAGGAGAGACGACGGGAGGTACCCAGAACGACGGGCGTACCCATATCAAGATAGACGATACCCGGAATGTCAGGGGTGCTGGAAACACCAACGCAACAACCGAAGGGGAAATTTTCGCCGAGAAGAGCATCAAGAATTGGCCAGAGAGTACCGTTGAGAGCCGGATACAAATACGGTCGTTTCGCAACCAAAGCAAAGGAGGACAAGCAAGTTGTGGAGGACAAGACAAAACTCAGAGTGGGCCGAATCTGGGAATGGTGAAGGCATGGAAGGACCAGACAAAGAGGAATATCGACGACAACTCGGTGGGCTGGTGGACTCAATGGTCACAACAAGCGGCAGAATTACAGGTCCTCCGGGCAGATTGTTGAGAATCAAGCTCAACTTGGTCTAGTGTGTGAACTCACCTTGAGAGTGAATAGACACTCAAACGGTCAAGAGTCACCATTATGTCACCTCTTTGTATTCTAGAATTTAGTATGAGTCATAGAATCATATTCTATGATACATAACTTATGAGCTTTCACATTCCCCATGCTCCATGAGTCTTGTAGTTAATGAAGAGAGAGGGTGACTATATAAAGCACCCTCCTCCCACCTTGTATAGAAGTTGAGTCTTTCTCCTTTGTTAATATACTCTTACCTTGCGTATTCTCTGTGTCTTATTCCTTGTCTCTCTCACTCTCTCTCATACACACACATAACTCATATCTCTTCCGCTTCACAAGAATCATATTCGATTTTTTACATGGTATCAAAGCGATTTGGTAGTTCGATCTAGCCCATTCGCCTCATCGCGATCGTGTGTTGTGCTCCACACCGACGACCAAGAACCGGCTCATCGCTATCGTAGCTTCGCTACATAGCTTGCATTCGAAGAGAGAAGAAGAAGAAGAAGAAGAATCGACATAATGAATACTCAAATGGGGAGCGCTCTCCCTACCAAGAAGTTGGATCGAAACAACTTCGCATCTTGGGAGTACAAGATGCACCAATACCTTGTCGGACAAGGCTATTGGAGCTACATCAAAGGAGCACATGAAGACCGACCCGTCGACACGGCTCCCGGACATGGGAGCAAGCCGCAAGCCGCGTGATGTATTGTTTGGCGACATGTGTTCACGACCACATGCTCGGTTACATTCGAGAAGCCAAGACGCCGAAGGAAGCGGGGGAAAATCTACGAAATATTTTCCCCGCCAACACGATCGCGAAGAAGCTTCAACTCCGCCAAGAGTTGAACAACATTCAACAAAGGGACATGTCCATCACGACATACACCTTGAAGATTAAGGAACTTTGCGACTCGCTCGGCTCAATAAGCGTAAGTATCGATGATGATGAGATGGTGCAAATATGCCTCGGCGGCCTTGCACCACGGTTCAGCGTGATGCGAACCGCCGTTATAGCAAGGGAGAAATCTCCCTCCTTCTTCGAGCTCCAATCAATGTGACAGGAATGCACGCTCCCTTTCTACCACACTCGGCCACAACTGAGTCTAAAATCGAAACACAGAAAAACGGATAATGGAGAGAAGAGAACACAGGATGTTAACGTGGAAAATCCAAACTAGGGAAAAACCACGACAGCCCACAGACTGCAAACTATCACTATGTCAGAATGTACAAAATGGTAAAGCACTGAAGCAACGACCTCGAGCTTTCTATCTTCACCACAGGCGGCGGTTACAACAGAGGCAACGACCTCTTCCTCTCTCTCACTCTCTCTGTACACAGTTGCATGCTCTAATCTTACACAAACAAGAATGACAACCACACACATGTATATACTCTATTTGCCCTAAGTCATATTTATACTAATATTACTTTTCGGCTATTTACAAATATAGCCTCGATGGACTCTCAGAAACATATTTACAAATATGTCCCTTCATCCGGTGAGCACTTCTCACCGGGCCTGCATCATTCGGCGCTTGTCGGGCACACTTTCTTCGGTTCTCACCGGGTCCTCCGTAGCCGGGTACTCGTCATCCGACGCTTGCCGGGTACACCACATCCGGTTCTCACCGAGTCTTCCGTAGCCAGGTACTCGTCATCCGGCGCTTGCCGGGTACACCACATCCGGTTTCGGCCTCGGCCGAGTTTGCTCATCAGTACTGTTCTTCTCACTTCCCATCCGGAGGGACCTGTTTCCTAACACAATGCTATTGGTCGAAGAAAACCACGTGCGTACAATGAGCAATGAGTCAGAAGGCCACACGCTCTACACGCACTCGAACGGAGGAAGAGGATGCAGATGAGCGAGAAGCCGATTCAGCCAAGGACAAGGCGGACGAGGTCCGACCTACGACAACAACTCCCAATTTCGGCCGCAAAACAGAAGCCAACGAGGAACCTTCGCAAGAAGGGGGAGCTTCCACTCTGGCCCGAGCCGTCAAAATGCAACCGAATGCAGATATTGTGGAAAGCTCGGCCACCACGAAGGAGAGTGCCAAAAGAAGATGTGCGAAACGGCTTCCACAAGCCGACAAGTCATGAATTACGCGCACAACTCCGACTACAAAGATCGTGGCGGAATGTTCATGATGAAACATAGAGCAAACTTTATGTTGGCCTCTACCTCAACTAGTGCCTCCGGTCTGGAAGACGTATGGTTCATCGATTCCAGTCCCTCGAATCATATGACATCACATCAAGAATGGTTCCGAGAACTTCGAGAGCTGTACCGACCCAGCTATGTCGAAACCGGAGACGACACTACGCACCCGATTCGGCACATCAGCAATGTTCCGTTCGGAAAAGAAGGTAAGCAAAATTACATTAAAAATGTCTTGCATGTACCGACCATTACGAAGAATTTGGTCTCCGTCGGCCAAATTGTAGAGCAAGGGATGCAAGTTCGATTTAATCAAGGTGGTTGCTTCATCGAAAAAGAGGGCCGACTCATCGCAAAGGGCATGAAAGCCAACTCCGACTTAGAGTTATGGCACAAGCGGATTGGCCATATAAATCTCCAAAAGCTCAGAGCAATGAAATCGAAAGGAGTCGTCATCGGACTCCCAACATTCAAAGAGAAGGAGATTGAAGGTGTTTGCGAAGCGTGCCAATTCGGCAAGCAACACCGACACCCATTCCCGAAAGAGCGGAACGTGAGCAAAGGTCTACTCGACATAGTCCATTCCGACGTATGGGGACCGACGTAGACGGCTACATTCGGCGGATGCCGATATTATGTTGTCATGTGGTTTTTCACACACAATATGAAAACTAGTAAAATAATTATTTAAGATTAACTTAATGTACTCATATAGATAGGTGTCTTCAAGAGTTTCATAACGTATTTTACTACGCATGAAACGGATAAACAAGTATCAAGCTATGTGAGTGTGAAGTTTGAAGAAGAAGAAAGAAAAGACAAAACTGTGAGATATCCCACATAGATAGGACAACATTGGAACCCAGGATATATAAGGGAAACCAAAACATATTCATTCTATCAATGTGTGGAACATAGAATGTTCAAGGTGACTTGGGCTACATTGTGTGGTGTGCATGTTTTAGGCATACGCGCGTATCCACGGTCGTAATTATGCTTCGGGCGTACGCGTGCACAATTGCGTGGACGTTTCGGACGAGCGCGCGGATGCGTACAGGACACGTGGATGCGTACATTGCGGCGCGGTCAGGACTTTTGCGTGCGGACGCGTGTGTGCGGATGAGCGCGCGGATGCGTACAGGACGTGGTCGAGACGTGCGCATGTGTGGATGCGTACACTATGCGGTCAAGACTTTTGCGCGCGGACGCGTCTACGGTTTGGTTGCGACGCACGTACGGATTGCGCACGGGCTAAACTTTATGGATGATTGGGTCATTTGGCCGAATTATACGAACAATCGCATGTAGCCAAAAGCCAAGGCCATGCAACTAAAAGTAAAAGGCATACATCTAAAAATGGAAGCATGCAACTAAAAATAGAGGCCATCCAACTAAAAGTGGGCATGCAAAGTAACATTGGGGAGGGAGGATCAACGAGGAGCTGGATATATGTCCCATTTTTTTTCCCTACTAGTTTTTTTTTCCCCCTCTTACTTCTTCTTCCCTCTGGGTTTTTGAGAAACAAATTATCTCACATATTGATATCAAACTCCTAGCTTTGTTTACTTGATCTTTCGGGTAAAAAATTATCTCTCGTATTCATATCATACCACTCCTTGCATGGTTGTTGGCTCCTTTCTTTGAAAAAATTAATCTCTCATTTCCATACCCAACCCATTGTAACACGATTCTGAAATTATTTAGAATCGATTTTCTTTTGCAATAAACTAATGATTTGTCTCTCCCACTTGTCTTATGCTTAAAACTTGCTTGTGTTGTACATGTTGCTCTAAATCCTTCTAGTCCAGAACCCCGGCGGTTCCGTCTCACGATCCGCACATAGTGACGGATTTTCACGACAATGTGATCTTCATCGACGACTTCTCTAGGCACACTTGGATCTACCCGATGCGGCAAAAGAGCGAAGTGTTTGGACACGTCCAAAAATTGAAGAATGAAGTCAAGAAAGCCACGGGCCGACATGTACGATGTCTTCGATCGGATGGCGGCAAGGAGTACTTCTCGGACGATTTCACGGCGTATCTCCGAAAGGAAGGAATTCGGCGAGAATTCACTTGCCGACACACTCCGCAACAAAACGGAGTAGCCAAGTGCAAAAATCGGCACATCCTCGAAGTAGCGCGGGCCATGATGAACGAGAAGCATATGCCTAAGTCATATTGGGCCGAAACTGCACCTAATGAACCGATGCACAACATCCGGCGTGCACGAGGTCACTCCGCACGAAAAATACTTCACAAAGAAGCCAGACTTATCGCACACCCAGATATTCGGCGCAATAGCGTATGTGCATATCCCCGATGAGAAGCGTCAAAAGCTTGACCCGAAGTCGGAGAAATGTATCCTCGTAGGATACTCATTGGAGCAAAAGGGGTACAAGTGCTAAAACCCCACAACTTGAAATTCTCGCGTAAGTCGAGACGTCGTTTTCGACGAGTCCGCATCCTGGTACGCACCAGAGACAACTCCGACTCCGACTCCGACTC
Source organism: Azolla caroliniana (assembly GCF_043228905.1). Lineage (NCBI taxonomy): Eukaryota > Viridiplantae > Streptophyta > Polypodiopsida > Salviniales > Salviniaceae > Azolla > Azolla caroliniana. Next base: position 6,948,432 of record NW_028230437.1, read on the forward strand.
CGCTCGACCTAGAATCCGCCGAACAAGAGATACAAGATGAAAATCGCCTTACGCGCATGTTCGACGAAAGTCCGATCACAACCCGACTGAGCGGACCACAAGAGCCTTTGAGCGATCAAAGCACATCACGGCTTAGCCCGAAGATGGACAAAGGCAAGGCGAAAATGGCGGAATACGCAGACGATCACTTTGACGACGATGAGTCGACTCACTCACTCGACAATGAGTTCGGCGGTTTCGAGGTACAAATCGGAGCTAAGAAAGCCCTCATCTCTGCAAATGAAAAGCTTCGCCGATCCACCCGTGAAAAGAACCCCGTAAGCCGATTCGGCTACAACGATTATATGGCGTACCATTATGCCTTTATGATGAAGGTAGCGACAGTATAGGAGCCAAAAACCTTTTCTGAAGCTGCGAAGGACCCGCGATGGATCGAAGCAATGAACAAGGAGATGCAGGCACTACGGAAGAACGAGACGTGGGATCTTGTTCCCACCTCACCACACAAAAAGGAGATCAGATGCAAATGGATTTACAAAGTGAAGTACAATGCTGACGGTTCCGTCAATCGCTACAAAGCGTGACTCGTAGCGAAAGGCTACGCACAAACTTACGGAGTTGACTACGAAGAGACCTTTGCCCCGGTGGCAAAGATGACGACGGTACGAACTATAATTGTGCTTGCCGCGGCGAAAGGGTGGCACCTCCATCAAATGGAAGTTAAGAACGCCTTTCTACAAGGCGAATTAGAAGAGGAGGTGTACATGATACAACCACCCGGCTTCGAATCACGCATTCATCTAAAAGCTGTGTGCCAACTCAAGAAGCCACTCTACGGCCTCAAGCAAGCACCGCATGCTTGGCATTCGAAGATAACGCAATATCTTCATCAAATTGGCTTCCGTATGTCAAAGTCGGACAACTCCCTCTACATGCGAAGCGATTCCGCAAGTCCGATAATCATCATTTTATATGTGGATGACCTAGTCATTGGAGGTGAGCATCTCGTCGAAATCAATAAGGTCAAATCCCTCCTTTTTGACAAGTTTGAGATGACGGACATGAAGGAGCTCCAATACTTCCTCGGCATCGAGGTAATTCGGACTCCGGCCGGAATCATGATCTCTCAACGACACTACATCCTCAACTTGTTATACAAGTTCGGGATGGTTGAGTGCAAATCCGCGGCAACCCCACTCGATCGCAATCTCAAACTGGATGCGAACTCCGACACCGAAGCGTGTGAACTGACTTAGTATCAGCAACTCATCGGGAGTCTCATCTACCTCATGATAACTCGACCCGATCTCAGTTATCCGGTCGGTCTCCTTAGTCAATTCATGCAAACACCGCGTGATACTCACTTGGATTGCGTTAAGCGAGTTCTATGATATGTGAGCGGCACAATGAATTGCGGCATCCTCTACAAGACCGCGATGCCAATACGCCTCGAGGGGTACACAGACGCCGATTGGGCCGGCTACAAAGCCGATAGAAGATCAACCTACGGATTTGTTTTCTCCCTCGGCAGTGGAGCAATATCCTGGAGCAGCAAAAAGCAACCAATTGTCGCTCTTTCGAGCATAGAGGCGGAATATAGGGGCGCGCCAGTGGCCGCATGTGAAGCCGTATGGCTCAGAAGGATACTCAAGGATTTGGGCGTACTCATGAAGGATCCGACCTCCCTTTACTGCGACAACATGTGCAGTATCTATCTGGCTCGGAACCCGGTGTTCCACGCGCGAACAAAGCACATTGAAGTGCACTATCACTTCATCCGAGAGCGCGTTCTAGCTAGCGATGTCGACCTACAACACATTAGCACCAATCTTCAAACGGTCGACATCTTCACTAAAGCCTTAGGAGCCGACAAGCTATGGCAATTCATGACCGATCTCGAATTGACGATCCTTGACCTGCCAAGCTTGAGGGGGAGTACTGAAGATATTACGCAATAACGCGTGGATTCCGCAAACCGCCCACACTACGCGAACAACTGATCTACCGCGCAAAGCCGCGAAGAAAGACGCAAGCCGAAGCACAGACTTCGCAACTACGCACAACGCAAGCTGGAGCACGGATTCTACAACTCCGTATAAATGCGAGTCGATGTGAGTTGATGCGGACTCTGGAACGCGAGTTGAAGCAGATTTCGGATACCGTCTGAAACTGATCCGACTTAGACACTCAAACGGTCAAGAGTCACCATTATGTCACCTCTTTGTATTCTAGTATTTAGTATGAGTCATAGAATCATATTCTATGACACATAACTTATGAGCTTTCACATTCCCCATGCTCCATGAGTCTTGTAGTTAATGAAGAGAGAGGGTGACTATATAAAGCACCCTCCTTCCACCTTGTATAGAAGTTGAGTCTTTCTCCTTTGTTAATATACTCTTACCTTGCGTATTCTCTGTGTCTTATTCCTTGTCTCTCTCACTCTCTCTCATACACACACATAACTCATATCTCTTCCGCTTCACAAGAATCATATCCGATTCTTTACACAGATGTAGAAAACTGGAAGAAGGCCGGCGACAACTTTTACAAGCTGGATGAAGAAAGCATTGTCATCATCCGGGAGGAGTTGGCGGACGTCTTCTTTTCCTTGGCCGGAGCTCACTTCGAAGCAGTCTGGAGGTTGATTGAAAGACTTGATGATGATAAGCTTGGAACACAACTCTAGTTTGAGCGATTCGAATGGGATCCCGACGACTGTGTTAGGAAATAGGTCCCTCCGGATGGGAAGACCCGGTGAGAACCGGATGATGAGTGCCCGGCAAGCGCCGGATGATGTAGGCCCGGTGAGGAATGCTCACCGGATGAAGGGACATATTCGTAAATATGGTTTTGAGAGTCCATCGGGACTATATTTGTAAATAGCCGAAAAGTCATATTAGTATAAATATGACTTAGGGCAAACTTAGTGAATATGTTGTTATCATTCTTGTTGGCAAAAAAGATTAGAGCGCAACAATGTATAGAGAGAGAGAGAGAGAAAGAAACGAAGAGGTCGTTGCCTCTGTTGTAACCGCCGCCTGTGGCGAAGATCGTGAGCACGAGGTCATTGCCTCCATGAGCTCACTATTGTAATCATTGTGATATAATTATAGTTTGCAGTCTGTGGGCTGCCGTGGTTTTTCCCGTATTTGGGTTTTCCACGTAAACATCCTGTGTACTCTTCTCTCCATTGTGTCGTGCATTCATTCCCTGTTTTATCTGTGTTTTATGATTCTAAGCTCAGTTGTGGCCGAGCGTTGTTCACCGAGAGCGCGTAGTTCTTGTCAGGCTGGAAGCAGAAAAACGGACGGCGGCAATAAATATAAGTGATGAGAAGCAAACTACGGAACCACAACCGTAGCAGGAGGAGTTGCCAAATGAAGCCGAAGGTGAGTAGCCAAGGGATGTCGGTGTGGACCAAAACAAAGCAACTGGGTCGGAGCAGCGGGTAGGAACCAAAAACGGAGAGAAGGCTGAAACCGACGCAAGAACGACGATGTTGCAACCGGAAGAAGTTGGAGAGCAACAATAAGCGCAACAGGAGCAACAACAACAGAACGAAGAACCACTTGAAACCTTGTACCAAAGCATATTGGACATACTCGACGAGGAGTGACAGAGCTAACCCGTGGGTTTGACATACAATGTATTGTCCCACGGGCATGCCATGTGTTGGCCAGAGTATGGAGGACAAGTGGGGGACTAGTAGGGAATGGAAATTAGTATTAGTAATTAATTAGTTAAAATTATGATAGGAACGGACGGATCCGAAATAGTTGGATCGATCTGGATCTGGATCGATTTGTAGCTGGTATGGCACTGTTTTGTAATCAGAATCGAAGACCTATAAATGGATCCGAAAAGCAATGTAATGAGCGCGGAAGTAATATAAGTCCGAGTTGGATTTTAGTATTGTGTATCTTGTTTACTACCGTCTATGCTTAATCTTCTATCTTACGCGTGCTAATCAAATAATGCTATATTGCGATTCCGTAACCGATCCGGTAATAGTCGGATCAGGATCATGTCTGCGCCGGTTAACATCCTACCCGTAACCACCCCTTTGGTGAAGGGATCCAGAAGGACACCCTGTGTTTGTGGCTGGTCTGGCCCAAGATAAATATCTTTTATCTAAATATCATCCAAGAAGGGCATCGTGATTCCCGGGATGCAATCCTTCAAGACCTTGTTCATAGCATTCACCATATGAGCCACAGAGTTCATTTCACCTTGAGGTAAGTGTTACCCGTATAGGTGTACGGGAATCGAACAGGAAAGAATTACGACAGAAGAGAAAGAAAAAGAGGAGAAATATATTGAAGTTACCCTCAACTTGTGTCTATCTCGATTCCCTCTCTCTCATTCATTCTCTGTCTGTGCATCTCTCCCTCCTTCCCTCCCTCTCCCCTCACATTCGAACCCACTTGGGAGATTGGCTCCACCCCCCACCCATAAACACATGGCACGCACTACGGCCTACCCCCCTTAGAGAAGAAGTCTCTAGCTTTCTCCCTCACCATAACTAATCTCTCTCTCCCTCCATCCCTGCAGGCCTGTTTGTGTCTGTTTCTATTTGTCTCTGTGTTAGACAGTGTGGCTTGCGCGTAGAATCTCTGTATGGTGATCCGTTTTTATTAGCAGTTTCAGTCACACGCTCTTACTTATCCCACGGAAACAAGAGTTTGGTTTTATCCTTTGTTTCCCTCAATCTATGCATCATATTTTGGGTTTTGACAATACAATGGATATTTTTTCCAAGAATGCTACCATTCCCTACAAAGCTTCTCTTCATTAAAAAAAGAAAAAAAGAAAAACATATAGCTTTTGCTGAAGCCTTCGCCGTGGATTGCAAATATATTACTTGGTCTTTACGTTATATCATATGATTCAATGCATATTTGATTCTGATGAATACTGAGAGCTATACTACAACAAGTTTTTTATCATATCCTTCTGCAAATAGATCAGAAAGGACTAGGACAGAGGTTGCCTCCCTTCAGCCACAATTTCTTCAACCAATGCAACAGCCATTACTGCTGCCCATCGATACATTTCTCCAACATAGTTGGAGGCAGAAGTCCCTCACCAATTCATATGGGACAAGGACATAAGCTTGGCCTAGCAGGAATGGCCAGTGGGCCGTGCCAGCTGCACAGAGGCGGCTGGACAGCCGCCTGAATCGTATTCAGCCGAACATGAAACTGCCAAGAGCGGCTGAACAACGACTGAACAACGACGGTAGCGAGACGGCTGAGAAACGTAGGCCGAAGGCCGAAAGATGGCCCTGAACAGAGCCGGCCAAACTGCCCGAGAGACGGCCAAAGTCTAGCCAGAAAATCACATCCGAACAAATGACCATGGCCAACCAACCGAGGCCGCCGGACAACAACGGCTGAGTGACGGCCGGGATGCAGCCGAGAGACAGCTGAGTAACGGTCACGACCAAGAGCCAACAATCGGCCTAACAGATGCGATCGAGATGCGGCCGAGAGCTGAAGTCAGCCGAGCACGGCCCATCTACGGCCCAACCACGGTCGAGAAATGGTGCGTCGGCTCAGCCTCGGCCGAGAAGCCGAGAGTCAGCTCAAGCACGACCGAGAAACCGAGAGTCAGCCCAACCACGACCGTGAGTATGGGCTAGTGACGGCCAAGACAAGCCGAGAGTACGGCCTAGTGATGCCCGAGAGTACGGCCGAGAAACACGTCCGAGAGTGTGGCCAAGAGTCGACCGAATAACGGCCAAGACATGGCCAAGAAACCGAGCACGGGCCGAGACGGGGCCGAATGATGATTTCCACGAGATGGTCTAGAAACGGGTCGAGACGCGGCCGATTCGGTTGCCGTTGGACAGACACGACAGAAAGACGCCCCCGGAAAGACATGGTCGAACACGACATGGTCGAACACACGACCATGGCCAGCCGGCCGAAGGACAACTTCGGCAGACAATGACAACCAAGAGATAGTGGGTTGAGAGACGGCTGAGGGATGGGCAAATGACGGCCAAGCGACAACACGATCCGACCGACGAATAGAGTTGGATAACAGACAACAATAGCAACATTCGACAACCGACCATAGAGACGGCCGAGGGATGATTGGTAGAGAGATAGCCGGACCGGACAACGACAACCGGCCTGATAGACGATTGACAGTGACTATAAGCGACGAGAGACGACCGATGGCAACAGACGGCTATGACGGACAGACGGTCCGACAGCCACCGGACAGCCGACCGACAGATGGAGATCACCGGGACAAACAAAGACACAAATACAGACCAAAACGGACAAGAGACAGAGCTCTACCGAGTTTTGCCATGGCTTCTACATGATCATCCAAGACAAACCAGGAGACAAGAAGATTGAAGAAGAAGGCAGAAGAGAGGCCAAGAAGAAGATAACTGCCTGAGGAAAGAGGAGGAGGAAGAAGAAGCAATAGTAGTAGAAGAAGAAGATGACGAAGAGAAGAACGCAGAAAAAGATAGAAACATATTAGAAGCGAGAAGAAAAGGGGGCAAGCGAGGAAAAAGAAAGCAAGAACAAGAAAAGAACTAAAAAGAGAGGGGTACCGGACAAAGTTTCGAAAGCTCAAGGGCCCCCACCATTAGAATTTCTAAAACGAGAGAGTATATGCCTAAATTTCATAAAAGTCAATCAAAGAAATTTCAAAATGGAAGGGGTACAACATAGAATTACGAAAAAGCAATGGTATAAAAACTTATCACCACTCACACCAATGTAGAAAAATATATATGTATACAAATACACCCACAATCATATTTAAACCCTAAACCGAATTTACCATAGTGGATCAGAGCCAATTGGTGTGTGATCCAATCGTGTGATATGTTGACTGAACGAGAAGGTTCGTGTCAAGCCAGCTCCGATCGAAGTTATCGATCGTAGAGCAGTGATCCGGTCGAGGGATTTTTGACTGTGAGAGAAGAGAAGATCGATGTAGTTTTCGGTCAACGAGTTTTTGGCATGGGCTTGTGGGTTCGACGTGCAATGCACTGTCCCACGGGCGTGCCAGGTGTTACCCGTATAGATGTACGGGAGGGTTAGGTGTAATGTGAAAGGTGTGTAAGGTGTAATATGAAATGTTAATGTGTGAGTGTTAGGTTGGGTAAGTAGGTGTAACTACCCCCAATCGTCTTTTCGTAATGATGAGATATTGTACTATTTAAACCCCACTCGTGGGGCATGAAAGAAAAATAGAAAAAATATATTGGCGTTACCCCCTCAACTGTGTCTCGACTGTTCCTCTCTCTCTCATTCTCTGTGCATCTCTCTCTATCCCCTCACATTTGAACTAGATCAGCTCCACCCCCCACCCATAAACAGTAAGGAGTCCTCAAGGTTATAATGTCACGACTGTCAACCGCCAACTTGAATTGATCGTATCCAGAGTAGAGATTGCCAATGGAGTAGATGGACCGGCCTACAAACGCCTCGGCAAAATCATCCACACTCGGACCGATTCCAACATTCCGACCTATCACCTTGTTGATGGGTTGAAGATCTTGGATTAATCACAATGATCCATTCTTCTTCAACACCGTGAACCACCTATTAGAGTAAGGAGCATTCGCCAGTTTCAGAATTCCCATATTCACCCCTCTCCTTTAAGAGCTCGATTAGCTTCGGTAGGTGTGCTCTCGAAACCGGTATCGGTTTCAAATTCCAAGGCACATGCGGCACCGTGAAGATCACCATCGGTTCTATCGTCCTTGGATCAGCACACCTGATTTCCTGTAGGGAAAATGCGAAAGCCTTCCCATGTCTTTCAAGCATTCCATAGAGCATTCACTCCTCTTCACGAAGGAGGAAATCCTCCCTTCCAACTCGTAGCTTTCCTTTTGTCTCTTCAATGCAGAAGTGACCTATTGTCTTCGGATCCCTCAATCTTGGATCGTTCGCAACTTCCTTCATCTTTTGCCAGCTATCTTCCAGCAGCGGAATTGCAACTGGCTTGATCTTCCTATCCTCCGTTTTATATTTTATGTTGACTTCAACTTCCTCCATCAAGATACCTCGATTATATTCATCGATGAAAGCGTACACGTTGACAAAGTTAACTGAAATCACGTGTTGATCGCGAGGATAGCTCAAGTTCACGACTTCCTCGATTTCGCCGATGGTGTCGTTAAATGAAGCTTCTTCCAGAATATGAGTCACGAATTCTTCTTCTCCTATTATGCTTTCTTCTTTCAACACCTTCTCGAAGTCTTGTATCCGACGAGTAAAGAATCGGGCATGATTCTTGTGAAGCGGAAGAGATGTGAGTTATGTGTGTGTATGAGAGAGAGAGTGAGAGAGAGAGACAAGGAGTAAGACACAGAGTATACGCAAGGTAGATTGTATTAACAAAGGAGAAAGACTCAACTTATACAAGGTGGGAGGAGGGTGCTTTATATAGTCACCCACTCTCTTCATTAACTACAAGGCTCATGGAGCATGGGGAATGTGAAAGCTCATAAGTTATGTGTCATAGAATATGATTCTATGACTCATACTAAATGCTAGAATACAAAGAGGTGACTTAATGGTGACTCTTGACCGTTGGAGTGTCTATTCACTCTCAAGGTGAGTTCACACACTAGACCAAGTTGAGCTTGATTCTCAACACGCCCCCTCAAGCTGAAGTCGGGTCGGTTTCAGACAATATCCGAAATCCGCTTCAACTCATGTTCTGGAGTTCGCGTCGACTCGCGTCGATTCGCATTTATGCATAGTTGCGGAATCCATGCTCTAGCTTGCATTGTGCGTAGTTGCAAAGTCCGTGCTCCAGCTTGCGTTCTTGCGTAGTGTGCACGGCTTGCGGAATCCATGCGTTATTGCGTAATGTCTTCAGTACTCCCCCTCAAGCTTGGCAGGTCAGGGACCGTCAATCCAAGATCGGTCATGAATTGCCACAGCTTATCGACTCCTAAGGCTTTAGTGAAGATGTCGGCCGTTTGAAGATTTGTGCTAATGTGTTGTAGGTCGACATCGCCAGCTAGAACGTGCTCTCGGATGAAGTGATAGTGCACTTCGATGTGCTTTGTTCGTGCGTGGAACACCGGGTTCCGAGCCAAATGAATACTGCTCATGTTGTCGCAGTAAAGGGGAGTTGGATCCTTGATGGGTACGCCCAGATCCTTGAGAATCCTTTTAAGCCATACGGCTTCACATGCGACCACTGCCGCGCCCTTGTATTCCGCCTCCGTGCTCGAAAGAGCGACGGTTGGTTGCTTTTTGCTGCTCTAGGATATTGCTCCGCTGCCGAGGGAGAAAACAAATCTGGAGGTTGATCTTCTATCGGCTTTGTAGCCGGCCCAATCAGCGTCGGTGTACCCCTCGAGTCGTATTGGCATCGTGGTCTTGTAGAGGATGCCGTAATCCATTGTGTCACTCACGTATCGAAGAACTCGCTTAGCGCAATCCAAGTGAGTATCACGTGGTGTTTGCATGAATTGATAAAGGAGACCGACCGGATAACTGAGATCGGGACGAGTGATCGTGAGGTAGATGAGACTCCCGATGAGTTGCCGATACTAAGTCGGCTCACACGCTTTGGTGCCGGAGTTTGCATCTAGTTTGAGATTGCGATCGAGCGGGGTTGTCGTGGATTTGCACTCAGCCATGCCGAACTTGTATAACAAGTTGAGGATGTAGTGCCATTGAGAGATCATGATTCCGGCCGGAGTTCAAATTACCTCAATGCCGAGGAAGTAGTGGAGCTCCTTCATGTCCATCATCTCGAACTTGTCGGAAAGGAGGGATTTGACCTTATTGATTTTGACGAGATGCTCACCTCCACATATAGGATGATGATGATCGGCCTTGCGGAATCGCTTCGTATGTAGAGGGAGTTGTCCGATTTTGACATCGGGAAGCCGATTTGATGAAGATATTGCGTTATCTTCGAATGCCAAGCACGCGGTGCTTGCTTGAGGCCGTAGAGTGGCTTCTTGAGTCGGCATACAACTTTCGGATGGGTGCTCGAGTTGAAGCCGGGTGGTTGTTGTTAGGAAACAGGTCCCTCCGGATGGAAAGTAAGAAGAACAATGTGGATGAGTAACTCGGCCGAGGCCGAAACCGGATGACGAGTACCTGGCAACGGAAGACCCGGTGAGAATCGGATTGGGAGTACCCGGCAACGGAAGACCCGGTGAGAACCGGATGACGAGTACTCGGTAACGGAAGACCCGGTGAGAACCGGATGATGAGTACCCGGCAACGGAAGACCCGGTGAGAACCGGATGTGGAGTACCCAGCAACGGAAGACCTGGTGAGAACCGGATGACGAGTACTCGGCAAGGAAGACTTGGTGAGAACCGCATGTTGGAGGCCCGGTGAGAACCTATCATCGGATGGAAGGGACATATATGTATATATGTTCCAGAGAGCCAACTAGGGCTATATTTGTAAATAGCCCGAAAGTCATATTAGTATAAATATGACCTAGGGCAATCTTAATAGGATGATGTAGAGCTAGTTGTATTATTATCATTGTTGCGATAATTCAGAGCGTAACTGTGTGTACCGAGAAGAGAGAGAGAGAGAGAAAGAGGTTGTTGCCTCTGTTGTAACCGCCTGGTGGCGAAGCGAGGGAGCAAGAGGTCGTTGCCTCTGTGCCCCATTGTTGTAATCTTGATATAGTGATATTTTGCAGACTGAGGGCTGCCGTGGTTTTTTCCCTGATTTGGGTTTTCCACGTTAACATCCAGTGTACTCTCTTCTTTATTGTTTCGTGTGTAGATACATCTCACCACATCCCTATTTTCTGTGCTTGATCCGACGTCTCGGTTGTGGCCGAGGATAGCTTAGGAAACCGTATTCCTTTCAAACTGGTATCAGAGCGAAACGACACAAAAAAATGGACGATTCGTTGGGAGGCATGTTCAAGCTCACCGGCTCCAACTATTCAGTGTGGAAGTCAAAGATGAGGGACATGCTCGTGGTTAAAGATCTTTGGTTGCCAATTCAGTTTGGGGACAAGAGACCGGACAAAATCGATGCCACGATATGGGAGGTGATGCACATGAAGACAACGGCGTACATACGGTGCTTCATCGACATGAGTCTATACAACAACTTCAATGAAGAGAGCAAGGCTCATGAGCTCTGGGAGAAGATCGGCATTATGTTTCAGAACAAAAATGTTGTCAATCAGGTTTCGGTATTTTGGAAGCTAGTAAGACTCCGGTACCAAGATGGCTCCAGCCTGGCGAAGCACATGAATGCCTTCCAGGGGCTGATACACCAGGCAACATCATTAGAAGTACCTCTCGCCAATGAGGTACTAGCACTACTCCTGCTCGGTTCCCTTCCAGATAGCTGGGAGACGTTGGTCGTCAGTTTGGGCAATGCCGGGCCGGAAGGGAAACGGTTATCCCTAGCAAGAGTGAAGTCGAGCCTGCTAAATGAGGAGGTGTATCAGAGAGATAAGGATACGAGCTCCGACTCCAAAGTGCTCTTTACCGAATCGTAACGCGGAAGACAAAGGAACCGTAGTCCCCAAAACCGGGAGAAGTCAGGGACACGGTCAAAGTCAAGGGGGAGGCCTACCTGCTTCTATTGCGGTAAGCTGGGACACTTCCAGAAGAACTGTCGACACTTCGGAGAAGACAAGGAAACCGATGGTACCGATTCGAAACGGACACCGGACCGGAACGGTAAAGACCGGAGGGGAATGGACCGGAAGGGTACGACGGCAATCGCGGCAAGTGAAGAAGAGTTGATCCTCATCACCGAGGAGAGTGAGTTGAACCTTGCCGGCGATGAGACAATGTGGGTTGTTGATTCCGGAGCGTCGTTCCACCTTACCCCGGACCATAAATACTTCTCATCCTACACAACCGGTGATCACGGTTGTGTCCGGATGGGGAATGAAGGTACATGCCGAATTGTTGGCATAGGAGATGTGTGGTTGACAACACCAACCGGATGAAAGCTGTTGCTAAAGGATGTCCGACACGTTTCGGAGGTTCGACTGAACCTGATATCAGCCGGTCGGCTAGATGATGAAGACTACACGGGTAGCATCCGGAACGGAGTCATGAAATTCAGTAAAGGGAGCCTGATAGTGGCTCGGGCCTGGAAGGTCAACACATTGTACCTGATGAATGCCCGCTTATGCCCGGAAGAAGTGAATGTGGCTTCCGACACTGCCGGTGAGCTATGGCACAAGAGATTGTGTCACATGAGCGAGAAGGGGATGAAGAGGCTTGCAGACGACAACCTCATTCCCGTGAAGAACGTGCACTTGGAGAAGTGCACTGATTGTCTGGCCGGTAAACAAAACCGGACCTCCTTCCGATCGAGGCCACCGATGAGACATAATGCACCATTGGAGTTGGTGCATACTGATGTGTGTCAAGTGGACACAAAGTCACATGCCGGATCAGAGTACTTCGTGACATTCATAGATGACCACAACCGGAAGCTGTGGGCCACACCGTTGAAGGCGAAGGATAAGGTGCTATCCGTCTTCAAAGAGCTCCATGCGAGAGTGGAAAGAGAAACCAGCCGGAAATTGAAGGTGGTTCGAGCAGATAATGGAGGTGAATACCGGGGGTAGTTCGAGGAGTACTGTCGCTCGAAGGGAATCCGTCTCGAATTTACCGTGCTGAAGACGCCGGAACTAAACGAGCTGCCCGAGAGGATGAACCGGACCATAATGGAGAGGGTCCGGAGTATGTTGGCGCATGCAAAATTACCCAAGACTTTTTGGGCTGAGGCGCTGTCGACAACGACGTATGTGATAAACAGATCACCCTCAATTCCCTTGGATGGAGACACGCCGCAGAAGGCGTGGACCGGTAAGGAAGTGTCCTACCGGCATCTAAAGGTGTTCGAGTGTCTCGCGTACGTGCCTGTTGCTAAGGACTGGAGAGGAAAGTTGGATCCAAAGACCCGGCCATGCATATTCCTCGGATACGACGATGATGAGTTCGGCTACTGAGTGTGGGATCCGGTTGACAAGAAGGCTTTCCGGAGCTGAGATATTATCTTCATGGAGGACAAGACTCTTGCCGATTGGGAGTCGGAGAAGAAGATAATGAACTCCGATGAGATTAAGACCCACCCGGCTAAGAGCCGCTTGACACTCGAGGAACCAGCCGGTTACGGTGAGGATACCGAACCGACAGAAGAAGAAGTAGAGGAAGCTGAAATCGGAACCGGCCAAGACCCCGAATCGGATTCGGATGAAGAACGAATAGTGGAGCCAGTTGCCGAAGGCCAAAGATGGAGATATCCTCTCAGAGAGAGAAGGGCTCCTCGGAGATTTCCGGATGCAGAGTATGTATTGCTGACCGATGAGGGAGAGCCGGAAAGCTTCGAAGAAGCGAAGGATGACACCCACATCCACAAATGGTTAAGTGCCATGCAGGATGAGATGGATTCCCTGCATGAGAACCATACGTACGAATTGGTGGAGTTGCCGAAAGAAAAGCGGGCACTCCGAAATAAGTGGGTGTACAAGTTGAAACTGGGAGATGCCGGCAAACCCCCGAGATACAAAGTCAGGATCGTGGTGAAGGGGTTCCACTAGAAGAAGGGTGTGGACTTCGACGAGATATTTGCCCCGGTAGTAAAGATGACTTCCATCCGAATGGTGTTGAGTATAGCGTCAAGCATGGACCTCGAGGTAGAGTAGCTGGACGTGAAGACGACATTCCTTCATGGTGACCTTGAAGAGGAGATCTACATGCAGCAATCAAAAGGATTCGTGGAGAAAGGGAAGGAGCACCTGGTTTGCCGGTTGAAGAAGAGCCTATACGGACTGAAGCAGGCTCCCCGACAATGGAACCGGAAGTTTGACTCCTTCATGATTGACCAAGGGTATCACAAAACGCAAACCGTTCACTGCGTGTTTGTAAAGAAGTTCGAAGGAGGCGACTTCCTGATACTCCTTCTGTACGTGGACGACATGTTGATTGTCGGACGGGACCAAGCCAAAATACGGATGCTGAAGAAGGCTCTCAATTGAACCTTCGCAATGAAAGACTTGGGCCCGGCAAGATAGATACTGGGGATGCACATCATCCGGGACCGGTCAAAGAAGCAATTGTGGTTGTCACAGGAGAAATACGTGACAAAGGTGCTTCAACGGTTCAACATGTTAGAAGCGAAACCGGTTGGATCGACACTCCTGATAAACTGCAGATTATCCGGTAAGCAAAGCCCAAAGACGAAAGCAGAGAAGGCAGATATGATGAAGGTTCCATATGCCTCTGCCGTCGGGAGCTTAATGTACGCAATGGTGTGTACTCGACCGGATATTGGATACGCAGTTGGAGTGGTGAGCCGGTTTATGAGCAATCCCGGCAAGGAGCACTGGAACGCGGTCAAATGGATACTTCGGTACTTGAAGGGCACTTCGAATATGTGTCTCCGATTCGGCTCCAGTAAACCTCAACTTGACGGTTTTACTGATTCAAACATGTCGGTTGATGTGGATACCAGCCGATCTACATCCGGGTATGTAATGACATATGCAGGGGGAGCCGTTTCGTGGCAGTCGAGGCTGCAAAAGAGGGTTGCGTTGTCAACCACGGAGGCGGAGTACATGGCAGCTGTGGAAGCCGGCAAGGAAATACTATGGATGAAGGACTTCATCGGAGAGCTCAGTATCCGGCAAGATGAATACCGGCTCTATTGCGACAGTCAAAGTGCCATCCACCTTGCTAATAATGCAACGTACCATTCCAAGACGAAGCACATCCAGTGTAGGTATCACTGGATCTGGGAGCAAGTAGAAGATCGAGAGTTCGCACTGATGAAGATCCACACGGCCGAGAACGGGTCAGATATGCTGACCAAAGTACTGATACCCGACAAGCTGGATGCATGTCGGAAGCGGATCGGACTACTAGGACATCCCATGCCGGAGTCATGCCGGAGTTTGTTAGGAAATAGGTCCCTCCGGATGGGAAGTAAGAAGAACAATGTGGATGAGTAACTCGGCCGAGGCCGAAACCGGATGACGAGTACCCGGCAAGGAAGACCCGGTGAGAAACGGATGTTGGAGTCCCGGTGAGAACCTCTCATTGGATGGAAGGGACATATATGTAAATATGTTCCAGAGAGCCCACTAGGGCTATATTTGTAAATAGCCCGAAAGTCATATTAGTATAAATATGACCTAGGGCAATCTTAATAGGATGATGTAGAATTGGTTGTATTATTATCGTTGCTACGATAATTCAGAGCGTAACTGTGTGTACAGAGAAGAGAGAGAGAGAGAGAGAGAGGAAGAGGTTGTTGCCTCTGTTGTAACCGCCTGGTGGCGAAGCGAGGGAGCAAGAGGTCGTTGCCTTTATGCCCCATTGTTGTAATCTTGATATAGTGATATTTTGCAGTCTGAGGGCTGCCGTGGTTTTTTCCTTGATTTGGGTTTTCCACGTTAACATCCAGTGTAGTCTCTTCTTTACTATTTCATGTGTAGATACATCTCACCACATCCTTGTTTTCTGTGCTTGATCCGACGTCTCGGTTGTGGCCGAGCATAGCTTAGGAAACCACCTTTCGTTACGAGTCGCGCTTTGTAGCGGTTGACAGAACTGTCAGCGTTGTACTTCACTTTGTAAATCCATCTGCATCCAATCGCCTTTTTGTGTGGTGAGGTGGGAATGAGATCCCATGTCTCGTTCTTGCATAGTGCCTGCATCTCCTCGTTCATGGCTTCGATCCATCGCGGATCCTTGGCTGTTTCGGAAAAGATTTCCAGCTCCCGTACTATTGCTACCTTCATCGTAAAGGCGTAATGGTACGCCATATAATCGTTGTAGCCGAATCGGCTTACAGGGTTCTTTTCACGAGTGGATCGATGGAGCTTTTCATTTGTAGAGATGAGGGCTTTCTTAGCTCCGATTGGTACATCGAAGCCGCCGAAATCACTGTCGAGTGAGTGAGGCAATACATCGTCGTCGAAGAGATCGTCTTCATATTCCGCCATTTTCGCCTTGCCTTTGTCCATCTTCGGGCTAGGCTGTGATGTGCTTTGATCGCTCAAAGGCTCTTGTGGTCCGCTCAATTGGGTCGTGATCGGACTTTCTTCGAACATGCGCGTAAGGTGATCTTCATCTTCTATCTCTTGTTCGGCGAATTCCAGGTCGAGCGGAGTCGGAGTCAGAGTTGTCTCTGGTGCGTACCAGGATGCGAACTTGTAAAAAACGACATCTCAACTTACTCGAGATATTCGAGTTGAGGGGTTGTAGCACTTGTACCCCTTTTCCTCCAGTGAGTATCCTACGAGGATACATTTCTTCGACTTCGGGTCAAGCTTTTTACGCTTCTCGTCGGGAATGTGAACGTACGCTATCGCGCCGAATATCTGGATGTGTGATAAGTCTGGCTTCTTTCCGAAGTATTTTTCATGCGGAGTGATCTCGTGCACGCCGGACGTTGTGCACCGGTTCTTTAGGTAGACGGCCGTATTTGTAGCTTCGGCCCAATAAGACTTGGGCATATGTTTCTCGTTCATCATGACCCGTGCTACTTCGAGGATGTGCTGATTTTTGCGCTCAGCTACGCCATTTTGTTGCGGAGTGTGTTGGCAAGTGAATTCTCGCTGAATTCCTTCCTTTCGGAGATACGCCGTGAAATCGTCCGAGAAGTACTCCTTGCCGCCATTCGATCGAAGGTATCGTACATGTCGGCCCATGGCTTTCTCGACTTCATTCTTGAATTTTTGGAAGTGTCCGAACACTTCGCTCTTTTGCCGCATCGGTTAGATCCAAGTGTGCCTAGAGAAGTCGTCGATGAAGAGCACGTAATATCGGCATCCGCCGAATGTAGCCATTTGCGCCGGTCCCCATACATCGGAATGGACTACGTCGAGTAGACCTTTGCTCACGTTCCGCTCTTTCGGGAATGGGTGTCGGTGTTGCTTGCCGAATTGGCACGCTTCGCATACACCTTCAATCTCCTTCTCTTTGAATGTCGGAAGTCCGATGACGACTCCTTTCGATTTGATTGCTTTGAGTTTGTTGAGATTGATGTGGCCAATTTGCTTGTGCCATAGCTCTATGTTGGAGTCGGCTTTCATGCCCTTTGCGAACATGGTCGATTTCATCTCGTGTGAGTCGAGAATGAACATTCGGCCCACTCTTCGTCTGCGCGCGATGATTTGTCCCTCTTTTTTGATGAAGCACCCTTCTTGGTCGAATCGTACTTGCATCCCTTGCTCAACCATTTGGCTGACCGAGACCAAATTCTTCGTGATGGTGGGAGCATGCAAGACATTTTTAATGTATGTTTACTTACCTCTTTCGCCGAACGGAACATTGCCAATGTGCCGAATCGGGTGCGTAGTATCATCTCCGGTTTCGACATATCCGGGTCGCTCCGGCTCTCGAAGTTCGAGAAACCATTCTTTATGAGATGTCATATGGTTTGAGGCTCCAGAGTCGACAAACCATACATCCTCCAGATTGAGAGCACTAGTTGAGGCAGAGGCCGACATAGAGTTTACTCTATGTTCATCATGAACATTCCGCCACAGTCGGAGTTGTGTGCGTACATTCTGCCACGATCTTCGTAGTCGGAGTTGTGCCCGTACATTCCGCTATACTCTTCGTAGTCGGAATTGTGCGCGTAATTCATGAGTTGTTGGCTTGTGGAAGCCGATTCACGCATCTTCTTTCGACACTCTTCTTCGTGGTGGCCGAGCTTTCCGCAATATCCGCATTCGGTTGCGTTTTGACGGCTCGGCCCGGAGTGGAAGCTCCCCCTTCTTGTGAAGGTTCCTTGTTGGATTCCGTTTTGCGGCTGAAATTGGGAGTTGTTGTCGTAGGTCAGCCCTCCTCCGCCTTGTCCTTGGCCGAATCGGACTCTCGCTCGTCTGTGTCCTCTTCCTTCGTTCGAGTGCGTGTAAAGCATGTGTCCTTCTGACTCATTACTCCTTCTACACACGTGGTTTTCTTCGAACAATAGCATTGATTGGAGCTTGAAGAAGGAGGGAGGTTTCTCCCGTGCTAGAACGACGGTTCGCATCGCGCCGAACTGTGGTGCGAGGCCGCCGAGGCATATTTGAACCATCTCATCATCATCGATATTTACGCTTATTGAGCCGAGCGAATCGCAAAGCTCCTTGATCTTCGAGGTGTATATTGTGATGGACATGTCCCTTTGTTGAATGTTGTTCAACTCTTGGCGGAGTTAAAGCCTTCTTGCAGTTGTGTTCGCCGCGAAAATCTTTCGTAGATTTTCCCATGCCTCGTTTGGCGTCTTGGCTTCGCGGATGTAGCTGAGCATGTGATCGTGAACACATGTCACCAAGCAATACATCACGCGGCTTGCGGCTTGCGGCTTGCTCCCATGTCGCATATCCGGGAGCCGCTTCGGCGGGTCAGTCTTCATGCGTTGTCGTGATGTTTTCAACACATAGTGTGAAACCACCACAAAAAAAGAATAAAGTAGTAGTTGAAATAAACTAATATTGTGAAGTCAACTTTTGTAATAAATGATGAAAAGATAAGAAGGTAGAAGCGAATTTTCAAAAGTAGAAAAAAATAGAAAAAGTAAAAAAAAAAAAAAAAAACGCAAGGCGTGGAATTGAGGAGAAAGGTAGAGACAAAAGCTCATAATTTCCTCATCCGATGTCCAAATTAGACAAGAAAACATTTATAAGAAAGCTAACTCAAAGGGATTTCTAAAAATAGCTTTCATGTCTAATTTGGACTTACAAAAATAAGATAATGACATAAATAAAACGCAACTAATATAGACAAGCTTTTTTTTAGGAGAAAAATAAAGCAAACCATAGTAAACCTATAAATAAGAGCTTATTTTAAGAAGAAGAGATAGACAAGGATTGAATAAGAAAAGATTTATATATCCTCTCTCAATTTTTATTTTATTTTCCTTCTTAACTCCCTTATCTTATCGAAGCCATGACACTCAAAAACCCTAAATTTCCCTACGGAAGCCATACCTCTCATAAATCATAATTTTCCTTACGGAAGCCATATCTCTCATAAACCCTAATTTCCTTACGGAAGCCATATCTCTCCTAAACCCTAATTTTCCCTACGGAAGCCATATCTCTCAAAACCCCTAAATTTTCTTTTCTATTAATCTTAGTAAACCTAAACTTCTGAATCCCAGTCTTGGGACATATTGTAAATTTTCTCTTTCTTTACTAATAAGATTGATCAAACTTTGTCATATTGATTAATTCTTAATAAAAAAACGCACGAATTTGATATCCTTTGGTTGGAGGCCCTGGGGTCCTGCCTCAAGTTCACGTATCCTCGTCGTATTTTCGCAACATCGCTCCTTTGATGTAGCTCCAATAGCCTTGTCCGACAAGGTATTGGTGCATCTTGTATTCCCAAGATGCGAAGTTGTTTCGATCCAACTTCTCAGTAGGGAGAGCACTCCCCGTTTGAGTCTTCATTATGTCGATTCTTCTTCTTCTTCTTCTTCTCTCTTCAAATGCGAGCTATGTAGCGAAGCTACGATAGTGATGAGCCGGTTCTTGGTCGTCGGCGTGGAGCACAACACACGATCACGACGAGGCGAATGGGCTAGATTGAGCTACCAAATCGCTCTGATACAATGTAAAGAATCGGGTATGATTCTTGTGAAGCGGAAGAGATGTGAGTTATGTGTGTGTATGAGAGAGAGAGAGAGTGAGAGAGACAAGGAGTAAGACACAGAGTATACGCAAGGTAGATTGTATTAACAAAGGAGAAAGACTCAACTTATACAAGGTGGGAGGAGGGTGCTTTATATAGTCACCCTCTCTCTTCATTAACTACAAGGCTCATGGAGCATGGGGAATGTGAAAGTTCATAAGTTATGTGTCATAGAATATGATTCTATGACTCATACTTAATGCTAGAATACAAAGAGGTGACTTAATGGCGACTCTTGACCGTTGGAGTGTCTATTCACTCTCAAGGTGAGTTCACACACTAGAACAAGTTGAGCTTGATTCTCAACACGATGCTTGTCCTTGTTGAGTAGTGTTATTTTACATGTGCCACTAGGTGTGGCGCATGTTGCTTCTCCTTGAAATCCACGCGCTCTGTTTCCTTGCGGGGACTCATGATTGCTCGTACTATTTGTGCCCCACGCTCCAATAGTCTGCTTTAAAAATCTAAGGATTCGCCTCCAAGCCTATCTCGGTTCCTTTTGTGATTAGCTCGCACTGTGAGGAATTGAACAGATATTTGGCTATCAAAACTCTTGACTCCCGCGAAGGTTGCTCCATTATCGAACACCTTGGTCTCCATCCGGGACGATGTGATAGACGGTTGTCCTAGGATGACATGATGCGAAGCTGAGTCTTGCACGAAGAAGTGTTGATCAATCTCCATATCCCCGATCGTGACTTTAACATTGGGGCAAGCTCTATACAAGTCCTTTGTGGCCTTCGACACTGCTTGAATCTTCCATCCGTGGTTCGTATTAACAGGCCATCTTCCTTTCTTGTAGAACTCGGTTGACATGAGGTTGATCTCCGAGCCATGGTCAATCAAGGCTACCACGGTCTCTTTCTTCTCCCCGCACCGGTGTCTCCATTGTCGCTCTTGCCCAATCAGGTTGAGAGTAATGGCTGTCCGCCATCACTTCTTCTTCCTCCTCCTCTTCTGATCTTTCCATGGTTATGGCACTTGTTTTCACCTCCTCTTAATCTGTTTGTTGCCACTTCCGCTTCTTCTCCCTGCACCAACGTCTCTGTTGTTGCTCTTGCCCAATGAGGTCGAGTGTAATGGCTGTCCGCCATCACTTCTTCTTCCTCCACTTCCGATCTTGCCATGGTTATGGCACTTGTTTTCACCTCCTCTTCATCCGATTGTTGCTGCTTCCGTTGTCGTGAAGATTTTTGGCAACAGTGTGAAAATTGCGTGGAACGGACAAAATGAGAAGGTGCAATGTGCACATGTATGAAAGGACTGATGGTTACATATGTATGTTAGCACGTTAATGTGCATGTGTGATGTGTGTTTAAAGGCGTTCATTACACAAAATATAAAAATAAACCTAGGGCCTAGTGAGATTGAGTGCGTATAGAGAGGGGTGCAGGCAATATTTAAACCTTGTACCTCCAATGTAGATGAGAATTGATTTACCACTAGGACTATTATCATATACTTTAAATTTTATGTATTTACTTTTCATATTCAAATTACATACGAAACAACAATACAAAACCGTGTGCACAAAACCATGGTTTTAAGCCAATGGTTTTGTGCATGTCACAAAGCAAAATTGTGTGCACAGAAACCATGGCTCCAAGCCCATGGTTTTGTGCATGGACAAACCTATAAAAACCCCTAGTAGGGCTTGTGTAAAGGGGGGGGTTAATTTGGAGATCATCATCATCATCATCAATAATATAATATTCTTCTTGACATCTATCTTCTTCTCGAGTATTGTTAATCGGCTAATTACTAACTACTACCGATACAGAAGAGTGAACGTCGCTACTCAACGTTCTAACAAGGAATTGTGTTTTACGAACGGAATTATACTATATTAATCGGTAATTACCGTGATCGTTACTTAGTTATAAATTAGGAAGCTTGCACTTAAGAACATAGACAATAGAAAGAACACAGAATCCGTACAGGATATTCCTAACTTAAACTTATATTACTAAATAAAACGACCTTTCTTACAATGCCTTCGGTTCCCTTTTATAGGTATACCGAAGGTCTTTTCTCATCAAGAACTATTCCTACTTACTATCAAGAATTACAAAATTATCTAACTAACTTAGTTCTCTTCGTTTACTGCTGAGTCATTGATCCGAACAGTCGATCCGAACCGACTCCGTTTTCGACGCTTTCCCACTTGTTCGGTAAAACTGACTGTTTGGGTCCGGGTAACACTTGGCACGTCCGTGGGCCAGGACCTTGTCCAGCGAACCCACGCCTATTCCTATAGCTCTTCATTCGAATCGTTCAGAATATCAAAAATCGAAGGCTCTTCTGGCCTTGGATGTATTCCACCTATATCTTCCTCTTCATCTTCATCTTCATCTGTGTCACAGT
This sequence comes from Azolla caroliniana, assembly GCF_043228905.1. Classification (NCBI taxonomy): domain Eukaryota; kingdom Viridiplantae; phylum Streptophyta; class Polypodiopsida; order Salviniales; family Salviniaceae; genus Azolla; species Azolla caroliniana. The sequence goes on from NW_028230437.1 coordinate 6,970,432, forward strand.
TGTCATTCGGAGCAGGTTTTGAATGTTGTGATTCGGTTGGCTGCTCTGGTTAACTTCTTCCGGGAGCTTGAAGACCAGGAGTCTTGCTGGTTCTTTCGGCTTCGATTTTATCCAACTGGACGGAAGTGCCTATATCATTTTTATCGAATTCTTGCATAATACGTTGAATTTCTTCTCTGTAAAATGCCGCAATTTCGTCCATATCTTTCATGATATCCTCTTGGATATTGTCAATATCCTTTTGTGCCATTTTAAAAAAACCTGCACCTTGGACCTGACGGTTATTTTTGTCGGCACGCAATAACTGTAATTCCGCCGCTTGTGCCGTCCATAACTTCCATCCTTGCGCAAGGGATTCATCGATCATTTTCTTTGCTAGGTTTCGATGTTTCCCTATGATGTGCTGCACTTTGTCCCTAGTGATGCTTGCGACGTATTGGGCGGTTTGCAACTCTTTCTGTAAATCCGTAATAGTGGCTCGGTTTTCACTTTCAGCTCGCATTAGTTTGGATTCTACTACATATATGTCCAGCCGTCTTTGTTCCGATATCTTCCGAATTTCGTCCAGTTGTTGTTCGAATGCCGATTTCTCTTTGCACCATTCCTCCTGCTGTTCCGTAAATCTTCTGTTGACTTCTTCAAGACTCCGCTCTTTTTCTGTCAATTGACTTTCCTGTGACACTATATACCTTTCGAATTCTTCAATTTGTTCGGTATATGTATGATTGGCCGTCTTAGCTTCTTCTAGATTTTTTTGTAATTCGTTTATTAATTGATTTTTTTCTTCGAGAACTTTGTATTGACCATTCTGAATGGTTTCTATTTGTTTTTCTAATTCTGTAGTTCGAAATACAGCGTTGTTGGCCCTTGTTGTTTCTGCTTGACGTGCTTTCTCAGTGTCCTCCAATTTCTGCTGCCATTCTGACTCCGACACCATAAGCCGTGCCTGTGTTTCCCATTTGTTTAGACTTTCTTTTAGTTCTTTATTTTCTGCCTGTATGTTACAAAACTGATGTTTCAGCACCTCCGCCGATGCTGATACACTTTTGTATCTTTCAGCCATATCACTGGCTGCTTTGCGTGCCGTTTCATATTCTTTATGAATTTCGACCAGTGCTTCATGTAATGGTGGCATTTCAATAGCCTCCCCTCTATTCTGTGCACTTCTTTTCCGGCCGATTTTCTCTATCTCTGCTTTTTCTTGAGGTTCCAACACTCCTCGTAAGGCTTTCTGTATCATTATTCGGTCATTATGTTCTTGAGCCAGCCGTTCTGATACTTCTGTCAGTCTTTTAGCCAACCATTCAACCAGTTCGTATGAAGTTCCGAACTGTAAAATGGCAGCTAATTCATGTGCTGCTGGTGGAATATCCAAGTACCCATGTGCTTCCCGAATTGCTTCTTTTGAAGATTGTCCTTGTTGAGGTTGTGTCGAAACGCTTTCATTCCCTGGTTTTATTACTTCTGTTACTACAGGCGTATTCGAATTTTCCTTTGTGCGTTGCCTTTTCGGTGCTGACCCCTCACTGTTTTCTGGTTGGAATTGCCGATTAGCCTTTTGTTTAATCCTTGTCCTTTGTCGCATCTTCTCTGCTTGTTGTCGATTTTCTGTTGGCTGTTGCTTGTTTATCAAATTGTCAACTGTTTCTTGTTCGGCTGCTGGTTGCCTGTTTTCGGAATTCTCTGGTCTTGGTGGTTCCGACTGAGGCATATTCGTTTGTATATTATCGACATGTGCCGATTCTTCCTCTATCCATTCTTCATGTACTACCTGTCGGTGTCTTCGCGGTGCTTGTACTATCGGTGGTCTTCTTGACTGAACAGGAGTTTCCGATTCTTGAATCGGAAACAATACCGATATCCAACGACCAAAAATTTGCTTCATCGGTTTTCCTGTTTTTACCCCTTGTAGCTGCTCTCTGAGAGCTTCCCCCGACAATAGTGGCCAGTTGAAATCCTCCTTTTCGTATGCGGCTATGATAAACCCAACCCTTTTTTTCGGCATACAATAAAAACGGGGACTGACAAATCCCACCTCTAGTAAAAATCTAGCCACTTCATGGAAAAACTCATCCCGACCTCCATAAGTCTGATATGCTTTTGCCGAGGGTGAGTATTCCCCGAAATACGATTGGACCTCAAAGCCTCCTCTTGGCATCTGTAATGCATTTCGTATTTTCTTTGTGGTGACCTTGGTGATGTCTAACTGTTGTATCAATTCTTCCGCCTGCGGATGAGGTTCCGCTTCTGCTACTTTGATGAAACCTTGTAAGTTTCTCTCATGAAGCCATAGTCGCAGTTCTTCAGACACAGGAATCGGCATGACTTCTGTGTTTGCTTGTTCTGAATCACTTGTCGATGACGGTTGGAGATCTGCACAGCTTCTGTAGCGATGAAAATCAGAAAAACAGAGTTTGGGCGAAATAGGGCACGAAGGCTCAGACTGTTTCGATATCTGCACTCGTTTCTGTTGTTTTGGCGACACAGACGATACAGAAATATGCTTTAAAGATATTAATTTATGCATTATGACTAAAGAATAGTAATTGCTATTAATGTAGGATTTAATTAGTATTAACTCTACGTGTAGTGGTTGTACTACTTACTAATAATCATGCAATTCCTCTTTCTATTTATAGTCGACTTAGACTGTTATGGCAAGATTGTATTTCTGCATTTGACAAGAACTATTGAGTGAGTTAGTTAGTTAGTTTTTTTTTTTTTTTTTTTTACTCTTCCGTTTGAATAAACGGATTTACCGGCATATCTCCCAAATACGGTTTAAGCCGGAATCCATTTACCCATTTCGGTAAAACCTCTCCGGTTAATGATCCCAGCTGATACGTACCATTTTTACTATTAATTATCCATACTGGACCTGTCCATCTATACCCGAGTTTCCCAGGCATAAGTCCCATTCTCGTCTGGAATACCAATACCGGTTTCCCAATTTCGAATTGCTCTTCCGATTTCCTTCGATGTCGATTTACGAATGCCTTGATTTGTCTCTCCTTGTGTTCTAGTGCTGACATTGATTGAATCCGTTCTTCTTCTAATACTAATAAAGCCTCTTTGCGTATCTGCTCCGATTCTATCTCATTTAACTTATTCGTCGCTTGGATACGAAGTGTCGGAATTTGAAATTCGATCGGCATAACGGCTTCAAGTCCGAATGCCATTCGAAAAGGTGTTGATTTAATGGATGTTTTGTACGAAGTACGATATGCCCATAATGCACTATTTAACTTTTGATCCCAATCAGTACGATTTTCATTCACTATCTTCTTTAAAATTGTTTGAATTGTTTTATTTGTCGATTCTGCCAATCCATTAGCTTGGGGATAGTAAGGCGTACTTTTCTTATGAACTACGACATAGTAATTGGTTAATTCGTTAATTAACTTGTTAATAAAATGAGTGCCTTGATCGCTTACCAATTCTATTGGGCAACCGAATCGACACCATATATTTCCATACAGGAATTTTGCTGTGGATGCTGCTGTATTGTCTCTGAGAGCTTTTGCTTCAACCCATTTTGTGCAATAGTCAGTCGCAATTATGATATATCGATTACCGGTTCTTGCAGCTGCTGGTTTGAATGGGCCAACAAAATCTAAGCCCCATTTCTGAAATGGTTCAAGAGGTAAAACCGGTTGAAAAGGCATTCGATCCTTTTCGGTCGGTTGCCCCATTCTTTGACACAAATCGCATTTCTTACAGTATTCGTTAGCATCTTTCATCACCGTTGGCCACCATAACCTGCTATTCCATATTTTTCTGGCTGTTGCTTCTCCTGCGTAATGACCGCCAGCAATTCCACAATGTGACTCTGTTAATATGGCTGATTTTTCAAATTTCCGTACTGCCCTTCGCCATATTCCATCCGCTCCTTTATGATACAACATGTCATTAAACAAACAAAAATTTCGACTTCGTACTGCAATTCTTTTTCTTTCATCTGTCGACATGTGTTCGGCCGGAATTCCTGTTGATAGAAATATCGTCATTTCGGAAATCCATTCATCCTCTTTTTCCTCATTCATTTCTTGTGCTTTTACTGCCTCAACCCGAAATAATTGAGTATCTGGAAAATCATCTTTAACACCAACCGCTTCTTCTCCAGATTCAAGCCGACTGAGATAGTCAGCAATCGCGTGCTGTGCTCCTGGTCGATGTATAATGTCGAATTCAAACTCTTGAAGCAATAACGTCCATCTGGCTAACTTGCCTGTCAATTCTTGTTTGGAAACTAGATACAGTAGAGCCGAATGATCCACATGAAATGTAAATTTCTTACCCAAAAGGTAATGTCGAAATTTGTTCACACTATATATCATTCCCAAAGCTTCTCTTTCGGTTGTTGAATAGTTTCTTTCGGCCGACGAAAGTTTCCTACTGGCATAGTATACCGGCCTATACCAGTTTGGTTCGGATAATTGCATTAAAGCACTGCCTATGGCAATGTCCGACGCATCGACGAAAACATGAAATGGTTTGTTCCAGTCCGGTGGTTGAACTACCGGAACCTTTGTCAGCATCTTCTTGAGACATTCGTATGCATCTTGTTCTATACTTGTCCATATAAAAGGAACTTTGTGTACTGCTGTGTGTAACGGAATAGCAATGTCTGCTAGATATCTCATCATTCTACTGTGCCACCGAATTTGACCCAAAAATCTACTTAGAGCTTTAGCATTTGTTGGTGGTGTTGCCTCAATAATTGCTTTAACTTTGTCTGGGTCCACTACAATCCCTTCTTGACTGACAATATGCCCAAGTAACGTACCACTCATTACTCCGAATGCGCATTTGGCTGGATTTAAGCTAAGACGCCCTTTTCGACATTTTTCTAAACATAGCCGTAAATGCTCAAAATGATCAGCTTTCCGACTATATACCGCAAAATCATCTAAAAACACCTGCATGAAAGCTGGAATATATTCCCCGAATATTTCCTGTATTACCCGCTGAAATGTAGCTGGAGCTGTTTTTAAACCGAACATCATTACTACTGCCACAAAGACACCCCATTCTGTGACGAAAGCTGTCTTTTCCTGATCTTCCGGATTCATCCGTACTTGGTTGTAACCACTGAACCCATCCAAGAAACTATAAATTTCATGTCCCGCTACTGCATCTAATATCCCATCTGTGAATGGCAACGGAAACGCATCCGTAATTGTCGCTGCATTCAATTTTCTGTAATCCACACATACGCGAATTTTCCCATTCTTTTTCGGGACTACTACTATCGGACTCAGCCATGTTGATTTTTTGACGGGTCGAATAAATCCTACTTTTAAGAGTTTATCGATTTCTTCTTTTACTTTGATAGCATAATTCGGATTCAACCTGTACCTGCGTTGTTGTACTGGCTTTGCATCTTTATGCAAATTGATTTGATGTTGACAAAAAGCAGGATCCAGACCTTTCATATCGTCAAACGACCATGCAAAAACATCTTTATATTGTAATAGTAATGTTGTTAATGTCCGTTTGTCATTTTCCGCCAAATCTCTAGCAATCAAGACTGTTTTTCTTTCACCATCCTCTACTCCTGCCAAATCGATCTCCTCCAATGCTGAGGCTTGCACTCTCTGAGATACCTTCATTTCCTTATCTGTAGCTTCTTGTTGCATTCGTATTTCTTTCATTGTTTGCTCATCTATTGGCACTTCTTCGTGTGAGTCTACATATGGTGTTAATGCTTGCAAAATATCTACCTCAAATAGAGGGATGATTTTCTGATTATCATTGAAATACTGACTTTCTTCTTCCTCGTCCAATCCTTCCATCATGTTAACTGCTTCTGCATGTACAGGTAAACTCTGTTTGCTTGTTGTCACTTTGTTGTGCGTCGGAATCCTGACTTTAGTTTTTCCTTTCCTAAATGTTAGCACATTTTGTTTCCAATTTTGTTTAATATTAGCTGTCTTTAACCATGGTCTCCCCAATAACAAGGGGTATGCTCCCTGTGTTTCTAACTGCAAAATTACTACCGAAATCTGAAAACTGTGTCCCCCGATTATTACATCCAGTTGTCGAAGCAAACCAATCGGTCGTACCGTACTTGTATCTGCCATTCGTAACCAAAACGGACATGCTTCCCATTCCGTGATTCCCAGTTTTTCACATGTAGTTTTGTTAATCACATTAACACCCGAGCCTCCATCTATAATCACATTTCCGATTTCTTGCCCGTAAAGTATTACCTTAATCGACGGATTCTGTTCATCCATGATCGAAGGGTTATTACTTGGCTGATTGTAGTGTACTGCTATTTGTTCGGAACCTTTATATGCAATTAATGCTGCCACTTTTTCTGTAAACCTTGGTACTAACTTAAGTAAGCCCGTAAGTGGCAATGACACTTGGCAATCAGCCAACAGTTTCCAAGTTTCTTCCTGTTCCTTATTCCCCAATGACTGTTGTACAGCGATGTCCTGGTCAATGTTATTGTCTTGTAACATTCGATTCACATTACTTTGATTTGCTTCATCCACCCATTCTTTTGCCGCCTTCCGAACTTCTTCCTGAATTTCCCACTCTGATTGTTTGCTTTTGCTGCGTGTCGTTACTTGCTGAACTTCCGGTATTACCATATTAACTATTGGACCCTTTCCTTTAACCGGACATTGATTAGCATAATGGCCTAGTTGTCGACAAATGTAACAAGTGGGTACAAATGTTGCACTGGTCTCTCCATGTGCAAATTGGCCGTTATTAAATTGCTTCTCTTCATTACCATTCGGGTTTTGTTGGTATTGACGTGTAGCTTTTGGTTTGTAAAATCTCTTGTTTTTATACCGATTCTGCCTAAATTGTTAAGTATTATCATTTGGTTGTGCTATATTGTGTGGTATCCCGAACTCCTGATTTGGCGGACAATTACTCTGTTGAAACATTTGATTATTTTGTGGAACGGTTTGAGTATTATGTTGAAAGGTCATATTACCCGGTTGAAATGCCGGATTTGGTTGAAATGTAGAATTCGGTTGCACATTCGGACAGTTCTGTTGAAACCCTTGAAATGGTGGGTTACCTTGTTGGAAACTTTGATTATTTTGTTGAAAATATTGATTCGGATTCTGTACGAATGGTGGGTTGGATTGAGCAAAACCTGGTTGAAATGCTTGAGTCACTTGAGTGGGTTGCATATTTTGTTGTGAAAAGATCTGATTTGGCTGTAGAACCGGATTCTGTTGTACATTTTGCTGATTTTGTGAAAAATTATTATTTTGATAACCATTGAACAGATTAGTGTTATTTTGGTAACCATTGTCAGTAAAAATTTGTCGTACTGACGCCGTAGTCTTATTAAGCAGATTATATTCACATTGTTCTACTGAATGTAATTTTGAATGACATATTGTACAATGTGTTCTTAACGTACATTCAATTGCCGAATGCCCCGTATTTAAACAAGTGGTGCATTGAACTGCTTGTCGAAATTGTAACTCCTCTATTGTTGGTAATGTACGGTGTAATGCCGACATGTCCATACTCTGAACATTGATCGGTGGTCGACCCATTTCTATTGCTTTATCAATTACTTGTTCGATAGTCTGATTTCGAAAATCGAACACTTTCAATGTCGTCCTTAATGGTTCTTTTACAGCTTCTAGAAAGACTTCTTTTAATTCCTTATCCGGAATCGGCCTTGAAATCTGAAGCTGTAAGTTCTGAAATCGTATCACAAACTGAGATACTGTTTCATTTTTTTCTTGATATAACGCATAAAATTGCGCAATCAAATCCTTCTGCGGAATTTGTTGATGAAATAATTGTAAAAATTTACTAGTTAACACTTCAAAGGATGGAAATCCTTGAAGACCGTTCTGCGCAAACCAATTGGCGGAATATCCGTCTAATGATAAGACGAACTTAGCGATTTTTGACTTATCTTCGGCATCTGCCGACAATCGCTGAGCTCCATGGTTAATCTCCCATGTCGTTAAGAAATCCCTAACATGTGTTTCCGCATCTGTTCCTTCCCAGAACTTAGAATAAGTATAAGGCATATCGTCCCAAATGTCGTAAAACGATACCTCTTCCGTCTGTTTTTCGCCTGAAGGTAATTGATCGGATAAGTCAGGAAGTTTCGACCACTTTGTGCTTGATTCCGGCTGTTCTTGCGCAATGAACGCTTGCTGCACTACCTTCGTAACTGACCTTGTACGAGGGCGCTTACAACTGACCGGTGCCTCCTCTTCATACGACATCCATTCGAATTGTTCTCTGCTTAATTGCAGATGTAACCGGGCGTGCCAAAATTCTTCTGTGTTAATCGGCTAATTACTAACTACTACCGATACAGAAGAGTGAACGTCGCTACTCAACGTTCTAACAAGGAATTGTGTTTTACGAACGGAATTATACTATATTAATCGGTAATTACCGTGATCGTTACTTAGTTATAAATTAGGAAGCTTGCACTTAAGAACATAGACAATAGAAAGAACACAGAATCCGTACAGGATATTCCTAACTTAAACTTATATTACTAAATAAAACGACCTTTCTTACAATGCCTTCGGTTCCCTTTTATAGGTATACCGAAGGTCTTTTCTCATCAAGAACTATTCCTACTTACTATCAAGAATTACAAAATTATCTAACTAACTTAGTTCTCTTCGTTTACTGCTGAGTCATTGATCCGAACAGTCGATCCGAACCGACTCCGTTTTCGACGCTTTCCCACTTGTTCGGTAAAACTGACTGTCCGGGTCCGGGTAACAAGTATAAAAATCTTTGTTCTTTCCAAATGTGACATTGGTTTCCTCAAATCGTACATACACATCATCGTCTTTTCAACATGTTCATGAACGTCCTCCCTAGTCCATGGCCCTAGTGGTCTTGCTCACATGAAGCACGACTGCCGGCGAATCTTCGCGAAACCGCTTGATAAGGTCCACGATAGTATCATGGAACTCCTTCTTAGTGATCCCAAGTAGTTCTCTCAAAGTAAGGTCGACATGACTGTGTAGAACCTTCTCCTTACGGACCTTGTGCAAGTCAATTGTTTGTTCAATGTCCGACCTTAGCTTGTAAGTCGGTGCCTCTCATTCTTTTCCTTTCTTCCATTCGAGTAGGTCGGCTCGATCCACCGGGTTTCATGCTTGTTTCTCCAACCTCTTTTCGTGGCATAAGTTGGGCTTGCCCTTCTTTCCTTGTGTTCCTCGTGTTGGGACGCTTTGATGTGCCATCTTCTTCACAAGCTCTTTTCCTCTTCTCTTCGACAAGAGCTTCATAGTTGTCGCACACAACCTCCGCAAAGCTTGTGTTATTGTCGATTGGATCCGACCATCCGGTAACTCGTCGCACGTTCCGATCAACAATTTTTAGGTCCTCCAAATCGATTTTGCCTTTTTTCTTGCACTCAAAGACTTTCGGCCAAAACCCAGCCGCTCGCACGAAGCACGACTGCGTGCGAATCTTCGTGACATCTATTTGGTGAACCTGACGTGAAGAGCGGCAAGGGAGGATGAAGATGGATGAGGAAGATCTATTGGAGGCATATGGATACGAGAAACAGAAGGGACGAGGTTGGTGCGAGTTCGACCAATGGGTATCATCAATAAAGACCCACCAAAGTGCCATGCATGCTTTCCTAGAGTTTGAGCATCATTTTGCTAAACTCTCAAAGCGGGAACAAAGATTGGTGGGGGTGGATAAGGTCCTATTGTTCATGAAGTCAATCGATCGGAAGGAAAGGAAGGTAATTGGAATCAATCTTGAGGATGATGATGGAGCAAATGGCCTCACCGAGAATTGGGCCGAAGTCAAAAGAGTATGCCGGCAACATGACAAGAGGAAGATGGGAATCTTGTCGACAATGTCACGACCCATGAGGGATGATCGAAGGAGAATGAGATGCGGCAACGTGCCACCATGGAAGGAAGAAAGCTCAAAGAGGGAAGGTTTGAGAATACTCGACATAGAAGTCTTTACGAGAGAGGCATTTGAGAACTTAAAGTCACAAGTCGCGGCTAAAGAGAAGCTTAAAATGGAGCCCAAATTGAGGCGAATGATGATCAAGGAAGAAGAGACCTCCCAACAAAGGTGGGTTAATGAAGTGGCCGATACAAAGGATCAGGTTTGGTATGACAGCACCAAGAGAGAAGGTACACAACAAGTCACCTTCTCTTATTGTGGAGAAACAATGGTCCAGCATAAGGTCGAAGACTCAAGAGTGGGGAATGCCGCTTTGAGAGTGGACGAGCATTTCGAGACACACATTGTGTCCGAAACATCGAGTGATGAAGGTGCAAGCATGATCAAAGCTTGCATGATCGAGGAAGAAAACGGGTGTGAGGCCTATAGGGTTGATGAAGTAGCTGCGAATGACAAGGTGAAGGAGGTGTTTGTGAGCAACACAACAAGGGCGGATGATGACCATGGCAAGACTTTCTCCACAATAGACCTAGAGACTTGGGCATTAGCAGATGTAAGACCCAAGAGACGGAAGGTGGCAGCGAGGAAGCAAAGGTCTAAACCAATACGAACAACCTTGAGGTGGAAATGGCTAAGGGTAGCACAACCAAGGCGAACTACGAAATGTATGGATCACTGCACACTCGTTCAAGAGACTTGGGCATTAACCGATGTAAGACTAAACAGAAGGATGGTCGTGGTGCAGAAGCAAGGGTCGAAATTGGTGCATGTGACAAGGAGGTTAAGCAAAGCAAAATGATGAAAGCCGATGCATGCGATAGAGAGATAGCCAAGGAGATGGCTATGGCTATGAACAAAACAACAAAAGAAAACACCGATCAAGATGAGAATTCCTTCACACATGTTCCAGAGACTTGGGCAGTTGCATACGAAAGACAACATGAGACCCAAGAGATGGAAGGTGGCGGTGAGTGGATTGAGAAAGCTAGTGTATATGATAAAGAGACCAAGCGAAGTTTGACAAGGGATGGCGAGCGCCAAACGGGCCAGGTGGATCCGAAGGATGTTATCACAATTGTATCTAACAAGGATGACACTAGCATCGTGGTCAACTCTAACATGAGAGTATACCACGAAAGTGGAAAAAGTGGGAAGCATGCAATGTGGTCACGTAGGAACCGAGCGGTGATCATGCACTTGAAGAATGGACTACTAAAGGTAGTCGACATCGGTATTTGGATAAGGCCTTGGGAAGGCATACATGGAACAAGAAAGGTCGATAAAAGGAAGTTTCTTGACCAAGGAGACGGATGGGATGAAGGTGGCACGTCCACAAATTGTGAAAGGTTCTACTCAGGAAGGGCAAAGGGGGCCATGGCAACCGGTCATGGCATTGCAAAGAGCGAGTGAAGAATATGGTGGATCAGATGGCAACAATGGTTCAGGTGGAAGGAATGGACGTGCTCAACATGGAGGAATATAATTGATCATTGTTGCCGAAATCTTGCACTCTCTTCTTGGCATGTACCAGAGGACGTGCAATTTAATGGGGGTGGATGTCGTGAAGATTTTTGGCAATGGTGTGAAAATTGCATGGAACGGACAAAATCGAGAAGGTGCAATGTGCACACGTATGAAAGGACTGATGGTTACACATGCATGTTAGCACGTTAATGTGCATGTGTGATGTGTTTTTAGGTGTTCATTACACCAAATTTAAAAATAAACCTAGGACCTAGTGAGATCGAGTGTGTATAGAGAGGGGTGCAAGCAAGATTTGAACCTTGTACCTCCAATGTAGATGAGAATTGATTTACCACTAGGACTATTATCATATGCTTTAAAGTTTATGTATTCACTTTTCATATTCAAATTACATACGAAACAACAATACAAAACCGTGTGCACAAAGCATGGTTTTAAGCCAATGGTTTTGTGCATGTCACAAAGCAAAAGTTGTGTGCACAGAAACTGTAAAGGAATATGTGCGGAAGCATGTGCGTAAAAGACATAGAGTACACAATTTGGAAACATGACAGTTTGGTGAAACACAGAAAACACAAAGAGAAGAAGAAGAGGGAGAGAGAGGGAGAGACAGAGAGAGGGAAAGAGACCAGACAACAGTTCTATTCCAAGAAAATAACACTCTGTACATAGGATGTGCTCAGAGAGCACTTTTATACAAGTCCATACGGACTGACAGAAGTACTGACATGTACTTCAATGCTCATCAATGAGCCCCTACACTAACTCCGAAAATATATTCCTTCGCGGAATATCTTTCCAACGACCTCCTTGTTTACGCACCACTACGGTCTCTTGTTGCACACCCAGTTTACGCACCCAGCCTACGCATTGGTTTACGGACCGGTTTATGCACCCAATGTTGAGCTTGTATCTCAACACTCCCCCTCAAGCTCCACTTGAGGTTTTGCCTACTCTTCCGGATCTTCGTTCCGGGTTCTCCTGGCTTCACGCCTTACTCGCGCTCCTCGACCCGTTTGATTCTGCATGCTTCGACCCTTTCGGTCAGCCTATTTGTTCGTGCAGCCTTTCTCAGCTCCTTCGTTGTCACGATGTTGGTGCCTCTTTTGCTGCCCTTTCCTCCACTTGGCCTTTAGTTGATTCAGCATGTCCGAATCAAACATTTCAATTGAATTAGTCGCTTCTAATTCGTCTCCGTTTTCGCCCGAATTGGCTGTCTCCAATTTGTCTTCTGTCTTTAGGCCCTAAGATCTAGCTGTGTGATCGTCGAATAGATTAGGCTTCCGACGATTTGACGGAACTGTGTCGGGTCGCATGCCTTTCCCGAATCTTGGCAAAGCTTTGCGTTTCTGTCTAGAGGGGTTGAGATGGGCTTACAATCTGCAATCCCGAACTTGAAGAGCATATTCAACACGTAGTGACGTTGGCTGATCAGTATGCCTTTGGGGGTGCGGATCACTTCGATTCCTAAGAAGTAATGAAGGTCCCCAAGATCATGTCGAATGTTGCCGCAAGCTGAGACTTTACGTGGCCGTTTTCATCTAGGTCAGCACCGGCGATGACTAGATCATCAACATAAAGTAAAAGACTAACCGATCGATGAAGAGTCCAATATGGACGTCGTAAACCCCATACAATGCAGATGCTGCGTGATCTTCGTGTTCCATGCGCACGGGGCTTGCTTTAGTCCGTAGAGGAACTTCTTCAATCGGCAAAATGCCGAGGTGTTCCGGTCGGATAGAAATCCGAGGGGTTGTACCATGTACACCTGTTTCTTAAGATCACCTTGTAGGAACGCATTCTTTACATCCATCTAATGTAAGAGCCACCCCTTTGCCATTGCTACGGCTAGCAAAACACAAACAGTGGTCATCTTCGTGACAGGCGCGAAGGTCTTGTCGTAATCGACGCCGCGCTTCTGTGCATAGCCTTTCGCCATTAACCGGGCCTTGTATCGGTTGACTGAGTCGTCGGTGTTGTACTTCACCTTGTACACCCATTTGCATCCGATCGGCTTCACACTTTTAAATGTGTCAACCAGGTCCCAAATCTCATTATCTGATAACGCGTGCATCTCTTCCTTCATCGCGTCACACCAGTTCACGTCCTTCACCGGTTCTGCATAGCTCTCCGGCTCACGCACTTCCGCCACTCGCGTTGTCGAGGAAATCCTCGTGGATGCCTAGAAGTTGGGCAGGACCATGGGGGTCTTGAACCAAGGAATCAAGATGTGAGGAGGAAGAGTCTGTGGTTTACGAGGACCCTGAGACCGCGGTTTAAACAGAAAAGATTAGCGAAACGAGAGAGATAGTGTAAGAGGAACGTTGTCGCGTTGTTACGCGCGTGCGTGGAGAAGGGCGGGACCACAGGGGTCTCGGACTAGGGAGAAAAGGGGGGTGCCGAGAAACCGACTCCAGACGCGCACAGGAGGAAACCGAACGCGCGCGAGAGAGAGAGACAAAGGAGAGGGGGAGCGTGCACGCGACACCGACTCTTATGCACAGGAAGCAAGGGGTTGTGCTTCCGACACCACCAAATACACCGATATGCATAGACAGACGCAAATATGTATATTACAAGGGAAAGAATACATCCCCGGCTTTGAGCCAAACCAAGGTAGGTTACGCTACAACAACAGTCTACCGCCAAGCCGCCGTCGGGGAGCTCTCGGGCTCGTTGCGCCGAGCGGGGTCTTGCACAGGAGGCCGAGCGGAAGCAAACCCTAAGCAAACACGAAGGGGAAGAAGAAGAAGAAGAAGAAGAAAAGGTAAACGGAATACTAAACCTAACGGTATACCCTCCTAACTCAAAAATGGGCAACCCCTTCACAAAGGGGCACTCCCTTCCTTTTATAGACCAAGGAGAGGGATGCGTTACAATGTCGGATAAATCCCAACTTACATGGGATTCTCTGTCCCGACTTGACTCCTACTATTCACACATTTTTACAAGGGTGAGTACACATGATGCACTCTGCCGATTCTCTCGATATTCTTTGATTCCGCCTCAGGAAGGTTTTCTCCATGACATCCGCCCCCACCTAACCGCGCATCCACCGATATGTGCCAAAATAGACTCTTTGCCGGAGAAGACTGGCCCGCGCTTACCCTTCGTCCTCCGGATCGCCATTCGCTTGGAACCGGTTGTCCTCGTGCCTGCCTCATCGTAGGCTCATTTGACCCTTCGATAGGTCAATTGCCACGATTGCGTAGTACGCGTACTTCGTTGTTGGCCCTTCACTTGGCCGAATGCACGCTCCGCTATCCGCCGTAGGTTCGGGGTCCTCTGCTTGAGGAGCGCCCGTAACGGCCCGCTTGGCCTTAGTCCGTTGTTGTGTTGTCTTGGTCGTCGTCTTTGCCACCGCTACCGTCTGTCACTCTCAGTCCCACATGAGCTCTCGGGCCGGATGCCAGAGTCTCTAGAGTCGGTGCGTGTGAAATCCAGGCACCACCGCTTCTCTTTCGCCTGTGGGTGTCCTCTGCGTCCGAGGAATACCTGTAGTAGCCGGCTTGGCCCTCTTCCGTCTTGCGCTGTTGCCGCCGGGTTGAAGCCTTTCGCTCGCCGTCGTCCCTGTCGTACTTCCGTGCTCGGCCACCACCGAGGAACAAGATCGATTCACAGAAAACGGGAAGTACAAGAATGCACGAAAAACAATAGAGAGAAGGGTACACTGGATGTTTTACGTGGAAAACCCTAAATGGGAAAAACCACGGGAGTGCAAGACTCCAACTATCACTATGCGCGGGAATGTACAATGGCGAGCTGCAAGGTGACGACCTTGAGCTCGCTGTCCTCGCCACAGGCGGCGGTATTACACAGAGGCGTCGACCTCTTCCTTCCTCTTCGTTCTCTCACTCTCTCTCGGCTGCTCTCACTTCGCTCCCTCTTAGTGGAAAACAGAAAAATGAGCAACAACTACAAAACTGTTTGCCCTAAGTCATATTTATACACATATGACTTTCGGGCTATTTACAAATATAGCCTCAAGGGCCCTTGGCAAACATATTCACAGATATGTCCCCGCATCCGGATCTCTCTCCGGGTACATACGTCATCCGGCTCCGTAACCGGGGTCTTCAGCATCCGGCTCCGTAACCGGGTACTCTTCATCCGGCTTCATGCCGGGTACTCTTCATCATACGGTTCCGTAACAGCCTCCGGGCTTGCCGTCATTCATCTCCGGACATCCCATCCGGAGGGACCGAAATCCCAACAAACTCCCCCTTCACTTCGGCATGGGATGTCTCTCTAACCCGATCCTCTTCCGGCATGCTTCCAGCTTGTCGGGTGTGAGCACCTTGGTCAGCATATCCGACCCGTTCTCGTCCGTGTGGATCTTCGTCAGCACGAACTCCTTGTCTTCTATTCTTTCCCGGATCCAGTGGTATCTACGCTGGATGTGTTTCGTCTGGGAATGGTAAGCCGCGTTCTTCGCAAGGTGGATGGCACTCAGACTATCGCAGTAGAGTCGGTACTCCTCCTGCCGGATACCGAGCTCTCTAATGAAGTCCTTCATCCATATTATTTCCTTGCCGACTTCAACAGCCGCCATGTACTCCGCCTCCGTGGTTGACAGCGCAACCGTCTTTTGCAGCCTCGACTGCCACGAAACAGCTCCACCTGCATACGTCATCACATACCCTGATGTGGACCGGCTGGTATCTGCATCAGCCGACATATCCGAATCGGTAAAGCCGTCGAATTCGGGCTTACCGGAGCCGAATCGGAGGCACACGTTTGCCGTGCCCTTCAGGTATCGGAGTATCCACTTGACCGCGTTCCAGTGCTCTTTGCCGGGATTGCTCATGTACCGGCTCACCACTCCAACTGCATATCCTATGTCCGGTCTTGTACACACCATTGCGTACATCAAGCTTCCGACGGCAGAGGCATATGGTACTTTCATCATGTCCTCCTTCTCAGCCTTTGTCTTGGGGCTTTGCTTGCTGGACAACTTGCAGTTTCCCGGCAGGGTTGACCCGACCGGTCTTGCTTCCGACATGTTGAACCGGTGAAGCACCTTTGTCACGTACTTCTCCTGTGACAGCCACAACTGCTTCTTCTTCCGGTCCCGGATGATGTGCATCCCTAGTATTTGCCTCGCCGGACCCAGGTCCTTCATTGAGAAGGTTCGGTGAAGCGCTTTCTTTAGCGTCCGTATCTTGACCTGGTCCCGTCCGACGATCAACATGTCGTCCACGTACAGGAGGAGTATTAGAGAGTCTCCTCCTTCGAACTTCTTCACAAACACGCAGTGATCAGACTGCGTTTTGTGGTACCCTTCGTCGGTCATGAAGGAGTCGAACTTCCGGTACCATTGCCGGGGAGCCTGCTTCAGTCCGTAAAGGCTCTTCTTCAACCGGCATACCAGGTGCTCCTTCCCTTTCTTCTCGAATCCTTCCGGTTGCTGCATGTAGATCTCTTCTTCGAGGTCACCGTGAAGGAATGCCGTCTTCACGTCCATTTGTTCTACCTCGAGGTCCATGCTTGCCGCTATGCTCAGCACCGTCCGGGTGGAGGTCATCTTCACTACCGGGGCGAATATCTCGTCGAAGTCGACGCCCTTCTTCTGCTGAAACCCCTTCACCACGATCCTGGCTTTGTATCTCGGGGGGTTTCCGGCATCTCCCGGTTTCAGCTTGAACACCCACTTGTTTCGAAGTGCCCGCTTTCCTTTCGGCAACTCCACAAGTTCATATGTGTGGTTCTCATGCAGGGAATCCATCTCGTCCTGCATGGCACTCAACCACCTGCGGCTCTGGGTGTCATGCTTTGCTTCTTCAAAGCTCTCCGGCTCCCCTTCGTCGGTTAGCAGCAAGTGCTCTGGTTCCGGAAATCTCTGGGGGGCCCTTCTCTCTCTTAGAGGATATCTCCGTTCCGGAGCTTCGGTAACCGGTTCTTCCGATTCTTCTTCATCCGAATCCATTTCGGGATCGGGGCCGGTTCCGGTATCATTTTCATCTTCTTCGGCCGGTTCTGTTTCTTCATAGTCTTCGGCCGGATCCTCGAGTGTTAACCGGTCCCTTGCCGGTCGGGACTGCTCCTCGTAGAGTTGATCCTCACCGGTCGACTTGGAGCTCTTCATCTTCTTCTCCGACTCCCAGTCGGCGAGTGTCTTGTCCTCCATGAAGATGATGTCTCGACTCCTGAATATCTTCTTGTCGACCGGGTCCCATACTCGGTAGCCGAACTCGTCGTCGCCGTAACCGAGGAATATGCATGGCCGGGTCTTTGGATCTAGCTTTCCTCTCCGGTCCTTTGCCACATGCACGTATGCGAGACACCCGAACACCTTCAGATGCCGGTAGGACACTTCCTTACCGGTCCACACTTTCTGCGGCGTGTCTCCATCCAAAGGTACTGAGGGTGATCTGTTTATCACGTATGTCGCCGTCGACATTGCCTCAGCCCAAAACCCCTTGGGTAATTTCGCATGCGTCAGCATACTCCGGACCCTCTCCATTATGGTCCGGTTCATCCTCTCGGCCAGCCCGTTTAGTTCCGGCGTCTTCGGCACAGTAAACTCGAGCCGGATTCCCTTCGAGCGACAGTACTCCTGGAACTGCCCCCGGTATTCCCCTCCGTTATCCGCTCGTATCGCTTTCAGCTTCTTGCCGGATTCTCTTTCCACTCTCGCGTGGAGTTCTTTGAAGACGGACAACACTTGGTCCTTTGTCTTCAACGGCGCCGTCCACAGCTTCCGGCTGTGATCATCAATGAAAGTCACGAAGTACTGGGCTCTGCCATGTGACTTCGTTTCTACCTGACACACATCAGTGTGCACCAACTCCAATGGTGCGCTACGTCTCGTCGGTGGCCTTGAGTGGAAGGAGGTTCGGTTCTGCTTACCGGCCAGGCAATCGGTGCACTTCTCCAGATGCACATGCTTCACTGGAATGAGGTTGTCTTCTGCAAGCCTCTTCATCCCCTTCTCGCTCATGTGGCACAGTCTCTTGTGCCACAGCTCACCGGCAGTGTCGGCTGCCACGTTCAGCTCCTCCGGACATAGCCGGGAATTCATCAGGTACAGGGTGTTGACCTTCCGGGCCCGAGCCACTATCAGGCTCCCCTTGCTGAACTTCATGACACCGTTCCGGATGCTACCCGTGTAGCCTTCATCATCTAGCCTCCCGGCCGAGATCAGGTTCAATCGGACCTCCGGAACGTGTCGCACATCCTTCAACAGCATCTTGCATCCGGTTGATGTCAACAGCCACACGTCTCCTATGCCGGCAATCCGGCATGTGCCTTCATTTCCCATCCGGACACAGCCGTGCTCACCGGCTGTGTAGGATGAGAAGTATTTCTTCTCCGGGGTCAGGTGGAACAACGCTCCGGAATCGACCACCCAGGTCATCTCTACACCGGCAAGGTTCAGCTCCCTCTCTTCGGTAATAAGCATTATCTCTTCTTCACTTGCCGCGAGTGCCGTCGTTCCTTTCCGGTCCTGCCCTCGCCGATCCGGACCTCTCCGGTCCGTGGCTCCCTGGTATGCACCGTTCCTCTCCGGTGACTTCTTCGAATCGGTGTCGTCGGCTCCGTTGTCCTTTCGGTAATGCCGACAATTCTTCCGGAAGTGCCCCCGCTTCCCACAGTGGAAGCATGTTGGCCTTCCTCTTGACTGCGACCGGGTCCCCGACTTATCCCGTCTTTGCGGACTCCGGTTCCATTGTCTTCCCCGATCCGATTCGATAAGCAGCATCTTCTGATCAGAAACCGGTTCTTTATCTCTCCGACGCGCTTCTTCGTTCAAAATACTTGTCTTTACCGTTTGTAGGGACAAGTTATCTTCGGTGCAGGAGGTGCTGAGAGTCACCACCAAGTTCTCCCAGCTGTCCGGCAATGTACACATCAGGATGATGGCTTGCATTGCATCCTCCAACGGGAACTTGATTGCCGCAAGCTGGTTCACGAATCCAATGAACGTGCTTACGTGTTCCACCATACTCTCGCCGTCCCGGTACTTGAGGTTCACTATCTTTCTCATCAGGGAGGTCCGGTTCAACGCATTCTTCCTCTCGTAGAGGCCCGACAGCTTCCGCCACATCTCATATGCGTTGGTGTCGTTCGCCACGTGTTGTAGAACGCTCACGTCGACGTATTGCCGAATGGTTGCAACGGCTTTCCGGTTCAAAAGCCTCCACTCCGTCTCAAGTACCCCCTTGGGTATTTCCGACCTGTCGATCGGTTCATACAGGTCCCGAACAATGAGCAGATCCTCCATCTTTATCTTCCAGTCGGCGTAGTTCTGCGCATTCAGCACCATCATCCCCGGCTGCCCGCTGCTGCCGCCTTCCATTTTCTGTGTTACCGTCGCTCTGATACCACTTTGTCGTACTTCCGTGCTCGGCCACCACCGAGGAACAGGATCGATTCATAGAAAACGGGAAGTACAAGAATGCACGAAAAACAATAGAGAGAAGGGTACACTGGATGTTTTACGTGGAAAACCCTAAATGGGAAAAACCACGGGAGTGCAAGACTCCAACTATCACTATGCGCGGGAATGTACAATGGCGAGCTGCAAGGCGACGACCTTGAGCTCGCTGTCCTCGCCACAGGCGGCGGTATTACACAGAGGCGTCGACCTCTTCCTTCCTCTTCGTTCTCTCACTCTCTCTCGGCTGCTCTCACTTCGCTCCCTCTTAGTGGAAAACAGAAAAATGAGCAACAACTACAAAACTGTTTGCCCTAAGTCATATTTATACACATATGACTTTCGGGCTATTTACAAATATAGCCTCAAGGGCCCTTGGCAAACATATTCACAGATATGTCCCCGCATCCGGATCTCTCTCCGGGTACATACGTCATCCGGCTCCGTAACCGGGGTCTTCAGCATCCGGCTCCGTAACCGGGTACTCTTCATCCGGCTTCATGCCGGGAACTCTTCATCATACGGTTCCGTAACAGCCTCCGGGCTTGCCGTCATTCATCTCCGGACATCCCATCCGGAGGGACCGAAATCCCAACAGTCCCCTCGCCCCCACCAGCTTGTCCTCTCGGGCTTGGCTTGCGAC
The DNA here is from genome assembly GCF_043228905.1 of Azolla caroliniana. Taxonomy (NCBI): domain Eukaryota; kingdom Viridiplantae; phylum Streptophyta; class Polypodiopsida; order Salviniales; family Salviniaceae; genus Azolla; species Azolla caroliniana. The sequence goes on from NW_028230437.1 coordinate 6,990,831, forward strand.
GCCAGTTGCTGCCACTCTGACTAAGCTGCCGAGATCTCCGAAGCGGGCGTGGAGGATCCTTCCCCGACTTGTATATCTTCCCGGTTTCTGACCCGTCGTTCGATTACGTTCGCCTGCCGTCACCGTCCCTTCATATAGGACTCACGCCGGCACTTGGGCCGACTGCCGGATCGGTGCGAGGATCTTCGTCGGACCTCCCCTTCTGGCTTCGATTGCCCGCCTTGCTGCCGCCACCGTTCCTTACTCTAGGTCTCACGCCTCCTCTTGTTGCTGGCTACCGGAGTCTCTAGAACCGGTGTGTGTAAGGTCGCAGTAGCACCACTCCGCCTTCGCCGCCGTCTTTTGTTGGTCGCGTTCACCTGCCGCCACCGATCTCTCGTATAGGACTCACGCCGGCACTGGGGCCGACCGTCGGATCGGTGTGAGGATCTCCGTAGACTGCCCATCTGTAGCCCTTACCCTTCGTCCCCTCGCTGCCACCGTTCGTCACTCTAGGCCTCATGCCGACTCTCGAGCCGACTACCGGAGTCTGTAGAACCGGTGTGAAGGATCCTCCTCGGGCTTGTTATATCTCTGACCCTTATCCCGGGTCTTCCTTCTTTCGCAAGTCGAGAGGGTGGCTTACTCCACACCCTCTCCCGTGGTACCGACGTACCATGTTCCCGGCCTCTTCGTAGGCCTGCTCTCTTCCTCCCTCACGGAATGGTTATCCGGAAGTCCGCACTGCCCGGTTCTTGTTCGGGTCCGTCATTCTCTGGATTTCCGGGTCCCGTTCTCTTGTCGCCACCGTCCCTTACTATAGGACTCACGTCGGCACTCGGGACGATAGCCGGTTCGGTTGTAAGGAACTCCATAGGACCGGCCTTCATTCTCCGCTTCATCCCTTGGACTTCTCCCGGACTCGTCGTCACTCTCCTCGCTGTGCTCCCGCCTCCATCTTCCATCTCTTTCGGTCTCACGTTGCCACGTCGGCCGAACTGCCGAAGTCTCCAGACAAGACATGGGGTAACCGATTTCGCAACGTCTTTCAGCGACTCCTCCGGGCCACTGACCCTTTTAGTGGTGTCGGCGGAAAGCATCCGCTCTGTGATCAACCAAGCCCCGCTTGGGCTTGATTCTCCAATGTCCGAAGTTTCGGCTCCGATGCCGATCCAGCCGGACTCGTTCTGAACCCTTGCTCTTCTTCTTCCCGATTCCCGACCTTCGCCCGATCGGTCTTTCTCCCCATGTAAAAGAGGGCAGCTCGTTCCGCACCCTCTTCCATATCGGCACCTTCATGCCGATTCTAGCCCCCGTCAAATAATCCACGACCGGATCGTGCCCCACCCGAATCGGAGTGCCGTGCGGGTCGGTCCCTGGTCGGATCGTTTCATGGTCTCTTCATCGACCTTCTCGTGAGCCATTTCCCATCCCACTTCGCTAGCATCGTGCTAGGACTCGTCGATATCGTCATCCATCTCATCGGTTTCACATGGGCGTAAGGGCCCGAAGGTTGAGTTCTCCGGAATCGGTTCCGAGGGCTCTTGTCCGCTCCTTCCCCGTATCGTCTCTCTGGTGATTCTCAGTTTCTCGCCGTCGCCTTCCTCCTCTTGGGACTCACGTGGGCACTCGGGCCCGACTGCCATTGTCTCGAGAGCAAGTGTGGGCAGACGCATAGAATCGTCTGTCCTATTTACGCCCTTATCCGCAGCCACCGGCTCCTCGTGGTCGGTGGTCGTCTTCTTACCAATCGCGAAAGCCCCGCCTGGGCTTGCTTCTCCAATGTCTAGAGTTTCGGGTTGACGTGCCCGAAACCGCCGATCCCAACATTCTGATTCCGTGATTGGTGTCTCGGCCTCGTCCTCGGTCGTTCTATCTCACCAAGTCGAGAGGGCGTTTTGTTTTGCACCCTCTCCCGTGGTACCGTGGTACTGACCTTCTGCCATCTCGTGGGGCAAGCTCATCTCCTCAGTCTCAGCTCGCGGCCTCGATCTTTCCTCTTCCTCGAGCATTGCCTTGAGAGCTGCGTACGCCTCCGCAATCCTGGCTCCGACGCCGACCCTTGAAGACTCTCTTTGCCGTTCGGCCTCTTCCCGCTGTGATGGAATGCCGTCGTGCGCCTTCCTCTTAGCCTTCTTGGCTCGCTCGTCATCTAGCCGTTGGCATACCCTTCTGACCTTCGACCAGTCCTCCGTAAGGCCATTCGCTCCATCTTCGTCTTCGGGCTCAATCCCGATGACCTCCCGTTCTGCTCAGTCGATCGACCTGACGAACAACAGGACTTTGTCCACCCCCACCAAACCTTGTTCCCGCTCTGGGAGCCGAGCAAGCCGCCGCTCGAACTCTCAGAACTCCTTCATTGCACCCCGGTGGGTCTTCGCCGATGCAACCCACTGGTCGAAGTCGCATTGTTCCCAACTCTTATGACGTCCTCCATATGCCTGTAGGAGTGCCTCTTCGAAGGCCTCCCACGAACTCTGAGCTTCTCGGAGCTCCTTCACTTTTGCGTGCATACGGACGACGACTACCTGACAGAAGAACTCCAGCCTCAACGCCTCGTCTACGCCTCGCTCCTCCATTTCCGCGTTGTAGGCTTCCAAGTAAGATGGGACTTTGTCCCCGTTGAAATGGACAACTCTTTCGACCACTCGCTCAACCGCTTGCTGCACCGTCACTCATCTTGTCGTTGCTCGTCTAAACTCCCTCACCGCTTCGACAAAAAGTTCCGTGAAGTCGTCTTCTTCCAGCTCCATCCTCTGTTACCGCCCTTCACATCGGGTTCACCAAATATGTCACGTTGTTACGCGCGTGCGTGGAGCAGGGCGGGACCACAGGGGTCTCGGCCTAGGCAAAAAAGGGGGTGGCCGAGAAACCGACTACGGACGCTCTCCGGAGGCAACCGAACGCAGCAACCCCTTCACAAAGGGGCACTCCCTTCCTTTTATAGACCAAGGAGAGGGATGCGTTACAATGTCGGATAAATCCCAACTTACATGGGATTCTCTGTCCCCACTTGACTCCTACTATTCACACGTTTTTACAAGGGTGAGTACACATGATGCACTCCACCGATTCTCCCGATATTCTCTGATTCCGCCTAGGGACAGTTTTCTCCACGACATACGCCCCCACCTAACCGCGCATCCACCGATATGCGCCAAAATAGACTCTTTGCCGGAGAAGACCGGCCTGCGCTTACCCTTCGTCCTCCGGATCGCCATTCGCTTCGAACCGGTTGTCCTCGTGCGTGCCTCCTCGTAGGCTTGTTTGACCTGTCGATAGGTCAATTGCCGCGATTGCATAGTATGCGTACTTCGTTGTTGGCCCTTCACTTCGCGGAATGCACGCTTCGCTATCCGCCGTAGGTTCGGGGTCCTCCGCTTGAGGAGCGCCCGTAACGGCCCGCTTGGCCTTAGTCCGTTGCTGTGTTGTCTTGGTCGCCATCTTTGCCACCGCCACCGTCTATCACTCTCAGTCTCACACGAGCTCTCAGGCCGGATGCCAGAGTCTCTAGAGTCGGTGCGTGTGAAATCCGGGCACCACCGCTTCTCTTTCGCCTGTGGGTGTCCTCTGCGTCCGAGGAATACCTGTAGTAGCAGGCTTGGCCCTCTTCCGTCTTGCGTCGTTGCCGCCGGGTTGAAGCCTTTCACTCGCCATCATCCCCACGACAACGTGCGTAGACACGGGCGCAGACAAATAGGCTAAGAACAACTTGCGTTAGGTGGATAAGCTTCTATTAATCAATATATGCGCGTGGCGCTGTGGGTGATTACAACCAGATAAGTGCCGGTGTTCGAGCGTAGGCTCTACAGTAGTCAGATATGGAGATGAGTGGGCACACAGAAGGTCGATCCCCTGGTCGGAAGCACTCGGCGTGTAACGCGAGCAGGGGAAGCGCCTTCCGGTGGCACATCGTAGGACTCCTCGTGTTCTTTTGTCTCTCTTTTCTTTCTCCTCTCTCTCAAAAAAAATGACATCCCCAAAAACAGTCGAGGGTCGCCCCTTTTATAGCACAAGGAGCGACCGTTATAGAGCATTCATGGCCTTGTCGCTTTAACTTCCTAAATTCTCCCCTTGATTCGCTCTCCTCCTAACTCTCCGTACTTACGCGATGTGTGAATCCCTATTAATGCTTTAACTACTTAGTACACCCCCTTTTTCCTATGCCTAGTACTTACACTATCTAATTCACTAGGGATGTGCACTCGTGCACACCAGTGCTCCCGCACGTTTCACACATTGTTTCTACCGATGGCCCGGAATCTTCACGACATCCACCCCCACTAAACCGCACATACTCCGTTATGTGCCGGGCAAAGATTTTAGTGATGGATTCTGGGCCATCTACTACTCGTCCTCCCCTTCTGAACTTGTCCTTTCGGCTCTTGGGTCTCGTTCTGCCTCGCTCCACCTTTTGAAGGCCTTTACCCGCTTCCCGGCCGTTGGAGTCATCATTCGGGTCCTGCCGAGCTCCGCGAGATTATACGTCGCGTTATCGTTGATGTTAATTACCACGTATGGCCCGAACCATCGCTTTGTGAACTTACGCATAGACCTATGTTGGTTGTGAAGGCTACTGTTGTAGACTAACACCAAATCGCCTTCCTCGATCCTCCTTGGCCGGAGCCGGTGTGTCCGGTCGAACTGGGCCTTGCTCCGGATTCTTGCTTCTTTCACCCTTGTCGTGGCCTGCTCCACGTCTTCTGGCCTCCGCTCGAGTTGCCAGATTTGGGCCGCAAGCAATTCTTTTCGGCTCATTTCGTTGGCCCAATCGATCGCCGTCCACGAGACGATTGTCCGCTCTACTGGCATGATGGGTTTTTGTCCAAACATTAGTTCTCCCAGCATGTACCCTGTGACCGAACTGTGGCTAGTCCTGTCCGCCCATAGCGCGTAAGGGAGCAACCACGGCCAATCGCCGACTCGTTCTTTGCATGCGCGTACAATGGTTTTTACGATGGGGCCGTGGCCCTGCTCAATCTTTCCATTGGCCTCCGGGTTGTACGCCATTGTGAGGGACAATTTTACGCCAAGCCGATCGAACAATTCCTCCGCCTCTTCTGTGTCTAGCTTCCTCGGTCAGCCACAATTTTTCCCACGCACCCGTATCGGCATATGACATCTTCGATCAGAAACTTACATACTGTCATGGTGGTCTTGTTTGTTAGTGCTCAGCCCTCCACCTGGTTCGTTAGGTCTTCTCTAGCCAGCACTAGGTATCGCTTCTGACCCTCTCCCATCGGCATGGTTACTAAGTCGACCATCTATTTGAACTGCACGGCCGGGGGGTGTGTTGGGTGCAGCTCGTCACAGTGTCGAACCACCGAGCGCATCTGGTAGCTTTCGCACGTGGACACAAAGTCGTGCACGCTCCTATATATACCCGGCCACCAATGTTTCTCCTTTATCCTCTCGAATGTGGCCCATGTACCCTGGTGTCCAGACCAAGGGCTTTCGTGGAACTCCGGTATTAGCTTCTCATGATCATCCACCCGCGCTATTACCCGGAGCAGCGCGTCATTTCGCCTTCTTGGGATCCTCCAGATTTTCCCATTCCGTAGGAAGTATCGGTATGCCCTTTTTCGGAGTTTTCCTGCTTCCTCCCTAGTCATTGAGGCGTCCGCCGTCATTATTTTTAGAAATCTTCTGATTAAAAGCCACTCCCCATCGTAGTCATCTTCGTCAAATTCGTTCAGGGGCGGAGCGCTTCGCCCTTTTATCCTCATCCTTGCTGATTCGAAGAAGTCCGCGCCGACTTCTTCGTTCTCTGACACCATGGCGTCCTTGTCATCGAACCTTGCTCTGGAAGGCATTTCGGCCATGGTGTTGTCTTTACCTGAGATGTGTTGTATCTCTGGGTTCAGGGACTTGATCTACGCAATCCACCTGAGCATGGCCAGGTCAGGAGTTGCACATCTGGAGACCATACCGAGAATCGGCAGGCAGTCCGTTTCTATAATCACTTCTATCCCGATTAGGTAATCCTTGTCAACCTTAACCGCCGAAACGATACCCCATAGCTCGCGCTTGACTTGGGCATATTATCCTCATTGTCGCTCGCTCAGTACCTTAGCACTGAACCGGATAGGGAAACGTGTGTCGTCTGATCCCGGTCGGACTGGTGTCCACTGTGATGTAGACCAGGGTTCCCGATGCGTATTCTGCTTTGCGTAAAGCTGGTGCCGTAGTCAGCGTTCGTTTTAGCCTCCGGACTACGTCGGTATGTTCCTTTGTCCATTTTAATTTCTTGCTCTTCTTTAGCAAGCCGTACAGTGGTTCGGCGATGTGTGCATAATGAGGGATCCATATGTGGTAGAAGGCACATTGTTACCCGGACCCGGACAATCAGTTTTACCGAACAAGTGGGAAAGCGTCGAAAACGGAGTCGGTTCGGATCGACTGTTCGGATCAATGACTCAGCAGTGAACGAAGAGAACTAAGTTAGTTAGATAATTTTGTAATTCTTGATAGTAAGTAGGAATAGTTCTTGATGAGAAAAGACCTTCGGTATACCTATAAAAGGGAACCGAAGGCATTGTAAGAAAGGTCGTTTATTTAGTAATATAAGTTTAAGTTAGGAATATCATGTACGGATTCTGTGTTCTTTCTATTGTCTATGTTGTTAAGTGCAAGCTTCCTAATTTATAACTAAGTAACGATCACGGTAATTACCGATTAATATAGTATAATTCTGTTCGTAAAACACAATTCCTTGTTAGAACGTTGAGTAGCGACGTTCACTCTTCTGTATCGGTAGTAGTTAGTAATTAGCCGATTAACACAGAAGAATTTTGGCACGCCCGGTTACATCTGCAATTAAGCAGAGAACAAATCGAATGGATGTCGTATGAAGAGGAGACACCAGTTAGTTGTAAGCGCCCTCGTACAAGGTCAGTTACGAAGGCAGTGCAGGAAGTGTTCATTGCGCAAGAACAGTCGGAATCAAGCACAGAGTGGTCGAAACTTCCTGACTTAGCTGATCAATTACCTTCAGACGAAAAACAGACGGAAGAGGTATCGTTTTACGACATTTGGGACGATATGCCTTATACTTATTCTAAATTCCGGGAAGGAACAGATGCGGAAGCACATGTTAGGGATTTCTTAACGACATGGGAGATTAACCATGGAGCTCAGCGATTGTCGGCAGATGCCGACGATAAGTCAAAAATCGATGAGTTCGTCTTATCATTAGACGGATATTCCGCCAATTGGTTTGTGCAGAACGGTCTTCAAGGATTTCCATCCTTTGAAGTGTTAACTAGTAAATTTTTACAATTATTTCATCAACAAATTCCGCAGAAGGATTTGATTGCGCAATTTTATGCGTTATATCAAGAAAAAAATGAAACAGTATCTCAGTTTGTGATACGATTTCAAAACTTACAGCTTCAGATTTCAAGGCCGATTCCGGATAATGAATTAAAAGAAGTCTTTCTAGAAGCTGTAAAAGAACCATTAAGGACGACATTGAAAGTGTTCGATTTTCGAAATCAGACTATCGAACAAGTAATTGATAAAGCAATAGAAATGGGTCGACCACCGGTCAATGTTCAGAGTATGGACATGTCTGCATTACACCGTACATTACCAACAATAGAGGAGTTACAATTTCGACAAGCAGTTCAATGCACCACTTGTTTAAATACGGGTCATTCGGCAATTGAATGTACGTTAAGAACACATTGTACAATATGTCATTCAAAATTACATTCAGTAGAACAATGTGAATATAATCTGCTTAATAAAGCTACGGCGTCAGTACGACAAATTTTTACTGACAATGGTTACCAAAATAACACTAATCTGTTCAATGGTTATCAAAATAATAATTTTTCACAAAATCAGCAAAATGTACAACAAAATCCGGTTTTACAGCCAAATCAGATCTTTTCACAACAAAATATGCAACCCACTCAAGTGACTCAAGCATTTCAACCAGGTTTTGCTCAATCCAACCCACCATTCGTACAGAATCCGAATCAATATTTTCAACAAAATAATCAAAGTTTCCAACAAGGTAACCCACCATTTCAAGGATTTCAACAAAACTGTCCGAATGTGCAACCGAATTCTACATTTCAACCAAATCCGGCATTTCAACCGGGTAATATGACCTTTCAACATAATACTCAAACCATTCCACAAAATAATCAAATGTTTCAACAGAATAATTTTCCGCCAAATCAGGAGTTTGGGATAACACAAAATGTAGCACAACCAAATGATAATACCGAACAATTTAGGCAGAATCGGTATAAAAATAAGAGATTTTACAAAACAAAAGCTACACGTCAATACCAACAAAACCCGAGTGGTAATGAAGAGCAGCAATTTAATAACGGCCAATTTGCACATGGAGAGACCGGTGGAACATTTGTACCCACTTGTTATATTTGTCGACAACTAGGCCATTATGCTAATCAATGTCCGGTTAAAGGAAAGGGTCCAACAGTTAATATGGTAATACCGGAAGTAACGACACGCAGCAAAAGCAAACAATCAGAGTGGGAAATTCAGGAAGAAGTTCGGAAGGCGGCAAAAGAATGGGTTGACGAAGCAAATCAAAGTAATGTGAATCGAATGTTACAAGACAATAACATTGACCAGAACATCGCTGTACAACAGTCATTGGGGAATAAGGAACAGGAAGAAACTTGGAAACTGTTGGCTGATTGCCAAGTGTCATTGCATCAAAGTAATGTGAATCGAATGTTACAAGACAATAACATTGACCAGAACATCGTTGTACAACAGTCATTGGGGAATAAGGAACAGGAAGAAACTTGGAAACTGTTGGCTGATTGCCAAGTGTCATTGCCACTTACGGGCTTACTTAAGTTAGTACCAAGGTTTACAGAAAAAGTGGCAGAATTAATTGCATATAAAGGTTCCGAACAAATAGCAGTACACTACAATCAGCCAAGTAATAACCCTTCGATCATGGATGAACAGAATCCGTCGATTAAGGTAATACTTTACGGGCAAGAAATCGGAAATGTGATTATAGATGGAGGCTCGGGAGTTAATGTGATTAACAAAGCTACATGTGAAAAACTAGGAATCACGGAATGGGAAGCATGTCCGTTTTGGTTACGAATGGCAGATACAAGTACGGTACGACCGATTGGTTTGCTTCGACAACTGGATGCAATAATCGGGGGCCACAGTTTTCAGATTTCGGCAGTAATTTTGCAGTTAGAAACACAGGGAGCATACCCCTTGTTATTGGGGAGACCATGGTTAAAGACAGCTAATATCAAACAAAATTGGAAACAAAATGTGCTAACATTTAGGAAAGGAAAAACTAAGGTCAGGATTCCAACGCACAACAAAGTGACAACAAGCAAACAGAGTTTACCTGTACATGCAGAAGCAGTTAACATGATGGAAGGATTGGACGAGGAAGAAGAAAGTCAGTATTTCAATGATAATCAGAAAATCATCCCTCTATTTGAGGTAGATATTTTGCAAGCATTAACACCCTATGTAGACTCACACGAAGAAGTGCCAATAGATGAGCAAACAATGAAAGAAATACGAATGCAACAAGAAGCTACAGATAAGGAAATGAAGGTATCGCAGAGAGTGCAAGCCTCAGCATTGGAGGAGATCGATTTGGCAGGAGTAGGGGATGGTGAAAGAAAAACAGTCTTGATTGCTAGAGATTTGGCGGAAAATGAGAAACGGACATTAACAACATTACTATTACAATATAAATATGTTTTTGCATGGTCGTTTGACGATATGAAAGGTCTGGATCCCACTTTTTGTCAACATCAAATCAATTTGCATAAAGATGCAAAGCCAGTACAACAACGCAGGTACAGGTTGAATCCGAATTATGCTATCAAAGTAAAAGAAGAAATCGATAAACTCTTAAAAGTAGGATTTATTCGACCCGTCAAAAAATCAACATGGCTGAGTCCGATAGTAGTAGTCCCAAAAAAGAATGGGAAAATTTGCGTATGTGGATTACAGAAAATTGAATGCAGCGACAATTACGGATGCGTTTCCGTTGCCATTCACAGATGGGATATTAGATGCCGTAGCTGGACATGAAATTTATAGTTTCTTGGATGGGTTCAGTGGGTACAACCAAGTACGGATGAATCCGGAAGATCAGGAAAAGACAGCTTTTGTCACAGAATGGGGTGTCTTTGTGGCAGTAGTAATGATGTTCGGTTTAAAAACAGCTCCAGCTACATTTCAGCGGGTAATACAGGAAATATTCGGGGAATATATTCCAGCTTTCATGCAGGTGTTTTTAGATGATTTTGAGGTATATAGTCGGAAAGCTGATCATTTTGAGCATTTACGGCTATGTTTAGAAAAATGTCGAAAAGGGCGTCTTAGCTTAAATCCAGCCAAATGCGCATTCGGAGTAATCAGTGGTACGTTACTTGGGCATATTGTCAGTCAAGAAGGGATTGTAGTGGACCCAGACAAAGTTAAAGCAATTATTGAGGCAACACCACCAACAAATGCTAAAGCTCTAAGTAGATTTTTGGGTCAAATTCGGTGGCATAGTAGAATGATGAGATATCTAGCAGACATTGCTATTCCGTTACACACAGCAGTACACAAAGTTCCTTTTATATGGACAAGTATAGAACAAGATGAATACGAATGTCTCAAGAAGATGCTGACAAAGGTTCCGGTAGTTCAACCACCGGTCTGGAACAAATCATTTCATGTTTTCGTCGATGCGTCGGACATTGCCATAGGCAGTGCTTTAATGCAATTATCCGAACCAAACTAGTATAGACCGGTATACTATGCCAGTAGGAAACTTTCGTCGGCCGAAAGAAACTATTCAACAACCGAAAGAGAAGCTTTGGGAATGATATATAGTGTGAACAAATTTCGACATTACCTTTTGGGTAAGAAATTTACATTTCATGTGGATCATGATGAAAGAAAAAGAATTGCAGTACGAAGTCGAAATTTTTGTTTATTTAATGACATGTTGTATCATAAAGGAGCGGATGGAATATGGCGAAGGGCAGTACGGAAATTTGAAAAATTAGCTATATTAACAGAGTCACATTGTGGAACTGCTGGCGGTCATTACGCAGGAGAAGCAACAGCCAGAAAAATATGGAATAGCGGGTTATGGTGGCCAACGGTGATGAAAGATGCTAACGAATACTGTAAGAAATGCGATTTGTGTCAAAGAATGGGGCAACCGACCGAAAAGGATCGAATGCCTTTTCAACCGGTTTTACCTCTTGAGCCATTTCAGAAATGGGGCTTAGATTTTGTTGGCCCATTCAAACCAGCAGCTGCAAGAACCGGTAATCGATATATCATAATTGCGACTGACTATTGCACAAAATGGGTTGAAGCAAAAGCTCTCAGAGACAATACAACAGCATCCATAGCAAAATTCCTGTATGAAGATATATGGTGTCGATTCGGTTGCCCAATAGAATTGGTAAGCGATCAAGGCACTCATTTTATTAACAAGTTAATTAACGAATTAACTAATTATTATGCCGTAGTTCATAAGAAAAGTACGCCTTACTATCCCCAAGCTAATGGATTGGCAGAATCGACAAATAAAACAATTCAAACAATTTTAAAGAAGATAATGAATGAAAATCGTACTGATTGGGATCAAAAGTTAAATAGTGCATTATGGGCATATCGTACTTCGTACAAAACATCCATTAAATCAACACCTTTCCGAATGGCATTCGGACTTGAAGCCGTTATGCCGATCGAATTTCAAATTCCGACACTTCGTATCCAAGCGACGAATAAGTTAAATGAAATAGAATCGGAGCAGATACGCAAAGAGGCTTTATTAGTATTAGAAGAAGAACAGATTCAATCAATGTCAGCACTAGAACACAAGCAGAGACAAATCAAGGCATTCGTAAATCGACATCGAAGGAAATCGGAAGAGCAATTCGAAATTGGGAAACCGGTATTGGTATTCCAGACGAAAATGGGACTTATGCCTGGGAAACTCCGATATAGATGGACAGGTCCAATATGGATAATTAATAGTAAAAATGGTACGTATCAGCTGGGATCATTAACCGGAGAGGTTTTACCGAAATGGGTAAATGGATTCCGGCTTAAACCATATTTGGGAGATATGCCGGTAAACCCGTTTATTCAAACGTAAGAGTAAAAAAAAAATAAAAATAAAAACTAACTAACTCACTCAATAGTTATTGTCAATGCAGAAATAGAATCTTGCCATAACAGTCTGAATCGACTATAAATAGAAAGAGGAATTGCATGATTATTAGTAAGTAGTACAACCACTACACGTAGAGTTAATACTAATTAATTCCTACATTAATAGCAATTACTATTCTGTAGTCATAATGCATAAGTTAATATCTTTAAAGCATATTTCTGTATCTTCTGTGTCGCCAAAACAACAGAAACGAGTGCAGATATCGAAACATTCTGAGCCTTCGTGCCCTAGCTCGCCCAAACTCTGTTTTTCTGATTTTCATCGCTACAGAAGCTGTGCAGATCTCCAACCATCATCGACAAGTGATTCAGAACAAGCAAACACAGAAGTCATGCCGATTCATGTGTCTGAAGAACTGCGACGGTGGCTTCATGAGAGAAACTTACAAGGTTTCATCAAAGTAGCAGAAGCGGAACCTCATCCGCAGGCGGAAGAATTGGTACAACAATTAGACATCACCAAGGTCACCACAAAGAAAATACGAAATGCATTACAGATGCCAAGAGGAGGCTTTGAGGCAGTTAAAAAACCTTCATCAGAAGCACTCCAATCGTATTTCGGGGAATACTCACCCTCGGCAAAAGCATATCAGACTTATGGAGGTCGGGATGAGTTTTTCCATGAAGTGGCTAGATTTTTATTAGAGGTGGGATTTGTCAGTCCTCGTTTTTATTGTATGCCGAAAAAAAGGGCTGGGTTTATCATAGCCGCATACGAAAAAGAGGATTTCAACTGGCCACTATTGTCGGGGGAAGCTCTGAGAGAGCAGCTACAAGGGGTAAAAACAGGAAAACCAATGAAGCAAATTTTTGGTCGTTGGCTATCGGTATTGTTTCCGATTCAAGAATCGGAAACTCCTGTTCAGTCAAGAAGACCACCGATAGTACAAGCACCCCGAAGACACCGACAGGTAGTACATGAAGAATGGATAGAGGAAGAATCGGCACATGCCGATAATATACAAACGGAGATGCCTCAGTCGGAACCACCAAGACCAGAGAATTCCGAAAACAGGCAACCAGCAGCCGAACAAGAAACAGTTGACCATTTCATAAACAAGCCGCAGCCGACAGAAAATCGACAACAAGCAGAGAAGATGCGACAAAGGACAAGGGTTAAACAAAGGGCTAATCGGCAATTCCAACCAGAAAACAGTGATGGGTCAGCACCGAAAAGGCAACGCACAAAGGAAAATTCGAATACGCCTGTAGTAGCAGAAGTAATGAAACCAGGGGATGAGAACGTTTCGACACAACTTCAACAAGGACAATCTTCAAAAGTAGCAATTCGGGAAGCACATGGGTGCTTGGATATTCCACCAGCAGCACATGAATTAGCTGCCATTTTACAGTTCGGAACTTCATACGAACTGGTTGAATGGTTGGCTAAAAGATTGACAGAAGTATTAGAACGGCTAGCTCAAGAACATAATGACCGAATAATGATACAGAAGGCCTTACGAGGAGTGTTGGAACCTCAAGAAAAAGCAGAGATAGAGAAAATCGGCCGGAAAAGAAATGCACAGAATAGAGGGGAGGCTATTGAAATGCCACCATTACATGAAGCACTGGTCGAAATTCATAGAGAATATGAAACAGCACGCAAAGCAGCCAATGATATGGCTGAAAGATACAAAAGTGTATCAGCATCGGCGGAGGTGCTGAAACGTCAGTTTTGTAACATACAGACAGAAAATAAAGAACTAAAAGAAAGTCTAAACAAATGGGAAACACAGGCACGGCATATGGCGTCGGAGTCAGAATGGCAGCAGAAATTGGAGGACGCTGAGAAAGCACGACAAGCAGAAACAACAAGGGCCAACAATGCTGTATTTCGAGCTACAGAATTAGAAAAACAAATAGAAACCATTCAGAATGGCCAATACAAAGTTCTCGAAGAAAAAAATCAATTAATAAACGAATTACAGAAAAATCTGGAAGAAGCTAAGACGGCCAATCATACATATACCGAACAAATTGAAGAATTCGAAAGGTATATAGTGTCACAGGAAAGTCAATTGACAGAAAAAGAGCGGAGTCGTGAAGAAGTCAACAGAAGAATTACGGAACACCAGGAGGAATGGAGCAAAGAGAAATCGGCATTCGAACAACAACTGAACGAAATTCGGAAGATATCGGAACAAAGGCGGCTGGACATATATGTAGTCGAATCCAAACTAATGCGGGCTGAAAGTGAAAACCGAGCCACTATTACGGATTTACGGAAAGAGTTGCAAGCCGCTCAATTCATCGCAAGCATCACTAGGGACAAAGTGCAGCGCATCATAGGGAAACATCGAAACCTAGCAAAGGAAATGATCGATGAATCCCTTGCGCAAGGATGGAAGTTATGGAAGGCACAAGCGGCGGAATTACAGTTATTGCGTGGCGACAAAAATAACCGTCAGGTCCAAGGTGCAGGTTTTTTTAAAATAGCACAAAAGGATATTGACAATATCCAAGAGGATATCATGAAAGATATGGACGAAATTGCGGCATTTTACAGAGAAGAAATTCAACGTATTATGCAAGAATTCGACAAAAATGATATCGGCACTTCCGTCCAGTTGGATAAAATTGAAGCTAAAAGAACCAACAAGACTCCTGGTCTTCAAACTCCCGGAAGAAGTAAACCAGAGCAGCCAACCGAATCACAACATTCAAAACCTGCTCTGAATGACGACTGTGACACAGATGAAGAGGAAGATATAGATGGAATACATCCAAGGCCAGAAGAGCCTTCGATCTTTGATATTCTGAACGATTCGGATGAAGAGCTAAAGGAATAGGCGTGGGTTCGCTGGACAAGGTCCTGGCCCACGGACGTGCCAAGTGTTACCCGGACCCGGACAGTCAGTTTTACCGAACAAGTGGGAAAGCGTCGAAAACGGAGTCGGTTCGGATCGACTGTTCGGATCAATGACTCAGCAGTGAACGAAGAGAACTAAGTTAGTTAGATAATTTTGTAATTCTTGATAGTAAGTAGGAATAGTTCTTGATGAGAAAAGACCTTCAGTATACCTATAAAAGGGAACCGAAGGCATTGTAAGAAAGGTCGTTTACTTAGTAATATAAGTTTAAGTTAGGAATATCATGTACGGATTCTGTGTTCTTTCTATTGTCTATGTTGTTAAGTGCAAGCTTCCTAATTTATAACTAAGTAACGATCACGGTAATTACCGATTAATATAGTATAATTCTGTTCGTAAAACACAATTCCTTGTTAGAACGTTGAGTAGCGATGTTCACTCTTCTGTATCGGTAGTAGTTAGTAATTAGCCGATTAACACACATGCTCCTAAGAACCACTGGACCTCCGTGATGGATCCGCACTCCTCCTTCATTGCCGAGATGGCCTCTACCTTGGTCGGCGATGGCTTCCGACCGTACGACCGACATAGATGGCCCACCGCTAAGATCTCTAGCTGTCCGAAGGCCGACTTTTCTCCCGAGAAGGTAAGCCGCGCGCCTTCAAGCCTCTGTAGTATCTTCTCGCAGTCGGAGATATGGTCGGTGACAAACCTTCAGCACCCATTCGTGCCGATCGACTCATCCTTGGCGTCCTTCGGACCCCCACTGATAGGGATGTCGTCCAAGAAAGGCATGGTGATGTCCGGAATGCAGTCCCGTAGAATTCTGTTCATTGCGTTCACCATGTGTGCCACTGAGTTGGTCCCCCCCTGTGGTAGGGTACACATTTGAACTAGGCCGAGAGGGGTTCGCATTGTCGTGATGTCCCTGCTTTCCACGACCAGCTGGAACTGGTCGTACCCCGAGTAAAGGTCTCCGACCGAGTATATGGACCTTCCGGCGAAGGCTTCCGCGAACTCATCGATCGACGACCCAACTCCCGTAATGCGGATGGTCACCTTGTTGACCGGTTGTAAGTCCTGGATGAAGCACAACGTACCGTTCTTCTTTGGTACCGTAAACCACCGGTTAGAGTAACGGGCACTCAATGGTTCGACGATGCCCAGTTCCACCTTCTGCTTGAGAAGCTCCATCAACATTGCCATGTGAGCTCTCGGTACTTGAATTGGTTTGAGACTCCATGGCACGTTGTCGCGTTGTTACGCGCGTGCGTGTAGAAGGGGCGGGACCGCGGGGGTCATGGACTAGGGAGTGGAGGAGAAAGAATAGGACATGATATGGAGGCTTAGTTCAAGAGGAGAAGAGGAAAGAATAAGACCACGACATCGAAGGAGGGATCGGCGGAGGCAAGATGCTCAACAAGCTATATTAAAACAACGAATGGTTACAACAATGGTGGCCGCCATGGCCGCACCAAAATGACTATCCGAAAACCCTAAAGGGAAACCCCAGGAGAAACCCTAACTGAAACCTACCGGTATACACTCTAATACAAAATAGGCAACCCCTTCATAAGTGACCCCTCCCTTCCTTTTATAGCCCAAGGAGGGAGGGACCTTACAATGTGGGACAAAAATTTCCCCTCTCTTTCTATACACCATATCCTAGTATACATGTGCACATGTTGCACAACACCGACTTGTCCCTTCCACCCCGGTTTCCGCCTATGGACGAAAATCTTCACGACATCCACCCCCACCAAACCGCACATCCACGGGTATGTGCCAAGAAAGGAAAAGTGTGAGAGATTTCGTCCACGGTGATCAACCGGGTCTTTCGCCTGACCGGCACCCAACCTTCTTGCCGGTCCCTTGCTGGCGCCGATCCGTCTTGCCGGCCCCGACCCGCCGACTCCATCCGATCCACCACGTCCACCGCATTTCCCCGAACCGTCGGCTCCATCCAATCCGCCATGTCCGGCGCATGCACCTTCTTCTTCGACCGGCCATCCCGGACACCATTGCCGATCCGGTCTCCCTTCCTTCACTCACCGCGCATGTCCTCCGGTTAGACCCCCGATTACTTCGATTGCTCGTCGGGTGCCGCTCCTCGGGTATCGCGTGTGTTCCACCTCCGGCTCGACCTTCTCCTCGCCCCGAACACCTCGTACCGACTCCCTTCGTTCTGCACTCGGCTTCCGTAGGCACTTCCCGTGCGTCGTTGTCGTCCATCGAATGCGTGCTCGTTCTTCGGTCCTTACGTGACCCCATTACGCGCTCCTCGCTTCTCCCTTGCTCGTCGTGCTCTCTTGTCGTAGAGCGTACCGTCATCCCGACCACCATGTCAATGTCCTTCGCGACTCCCGTTACTGCTTCATCCCGACTCTCGTCCTCTTGGCCCGCTTGGCCTCGCATGCCTTCGGGGAAGCCGTGCTTCCTCTTCCCGGCGCGTAGCCCGTTGCTCTCCACGCACCTCCTCCGGTTCTCAAGACATAGCCTTCCATGCTCGCCGATCATCCTCATGCTTGTCATTCGGCCCTTACGCGGCCACATCGCACGTCTCGCACTCCGCTCCGCTCTGCGTACCCTTTCGAAAAGGTACGTTGCTTCCCCGACATCCGTGTCGGTGCTCTCGTCTTCGGTGTCCTCCGCAACCTCCGATGTTGCCGCTTCGCCCCGAGGTACACCCTCTTGGTCCGCCTGGCCTTGGATGCCCTCCGGGAAGCCGCCACGTTTTCTCTTCCCGGTGTGTACCCCGTTGTTCTCCGCGCATCCCCTCCGTTTTCCCAGACACAATCCTTCATTCACGCCGATCACGCCCGTCTCGTTTTGTTGATCTTGGCGTCTCGTTGCACCGCCCGTCGTCCCACACTTGCCTCTTGAAGGCTTTCCCCGACCGTCATCGTCGGTCACTCGTTGCGGCTCTTCCGGGTGCATTCTTGCTTCTTGGCCCTTCGCCGACCGTAGTGCACGCTCCGTTCTACGCCGTAATGCATGGTTTGCGTTACACACTTCCCTCGTTGTAGTCCCGACCTCCGCTTCGGCCTCTTCGTATTTCGTTGCCGTAGCCCCTTTCGACTCCGGCTTGCCGTCTTGGCCGTGCCCGTCCGCCTTCACGCACCGGGTACCCGTTCCGATAGCCTCGTCCGTTCCGATCTCCGACTCCTCGCCGCCTTCCGTCGTCTCTTTGGTCTTACATCGATCCGCAACCACCGAAGTCTCAAGGATAGATGTGGAGGGCTCCTCTCGCTCTCGGTCTTCTGCCAAGCCGTAATCACCGTGCCCGGTTAGCTTTCTTCTCGCGCTCACCGGCTCCCACCGGGTGTTGTGGCCCGTTTGCCTCGACCTCCAACCGTGCCAACTTTGCCTTCGCCCGGACCGGTCTCGGCCGATCGAGTTCTGGTTAGGTCGGCTCCCTTCCGTAATTGTAACCGGCCGGCAGATGTTTGTCCGAACAAATCCGACCTTGCCAGCTCTTCTTCGGTTCGGGCCCGGTTCACCAAACCTCGCTCCAATGTTCTTCCGCGTCGTCTTCCGGTCATGTCGGATTATCGACCGGTCCATCTTCCGGTCGGGTCGGTTCCCGACTCTCTCCTCTTTGCCGCTCCCGACCTCTCCGTCGGTCCTCTCGTATATGCCCGTTCCGGGCCTCGCGTTCTCATCTTCGTACGTGTTCGCTCCGGGCCACACCTCCTCACGGCCACCGCCCTTCTCTCCGGTCTTATGTTGGCATTCGAGCGCAACCGCCGTAGTCTCCGGTCTCGGTGTTGAGAGGTCTTGCCTCCGTCCGCTATGACCTTCCTCATCGTCATTTCGATCGTCCGCTTTGCCGCCGCCACCTTCCGTCTCTCCGGTCTCACGTGGGCTCTCGGGGCCGACTGCCGAAGTCTCTAGAATAGGTGTGGGAAAAGTCCCGATACCGTTACTCGCCGATGCCATGTTCGTAGCCACCTTCGTTCGGACGCCGTGGTCCGTGGCTATCTCTTCCTCGTTCTCTTCATCGTCGTGGTAGGCCGCCTTGCCGCCACCACTGCCCATCGCTCTAGGTCTCACGCCGCCACTCGGGCCGGCCGCCGGAGCCTCTAGGACCGGTGTGGGTAAGGACCCGGCACCGCCACTCGTTGTGTCAGTAGCCGCTTCCGTCCGGTCGTCGTTGTCCGCGGCTACCCCATCTCCGATTCCGCAAACCTCGATTACGCTTGCCACCATCTCTCCCATGCCGTCGTCTCGGTTGCCCGCCTTGCCGTCGCCACCGTCCGTCACTCTAGGTCTCACACCGGCTCTCGGGCCGGATGCCAGAGTCTCTAGGACCGGTGTGTGTAAGGTCGCGGCACCGCCGCTTGTCTGCTCCTCACTCAATGTTTCGGGCCGCCATGTCCCGAATACGTAGTTACCGGCCTCCATGGCCGTCCCTTCACCGCAAGGCAAGAGGGTCGCTTGCTCCGCACCCTCTCCTATCTCGCCGTCGTACGCTCTCCCGGCCTCCGTATAGACCCCGTCTTCTACGTCTAGGGAGGCTTCTTCCTCCGCATCCTCCAATCGCCTCCGGCCCGTCTCCATAACAAGCCCTTCTTCGGCTCCGATTTTCGCCTTCACAAGCTCGCATGCCTCTCGTATTAGCGCTTCTAGGTCGAGCTCCTCCGAACCGTTTTGCGTTGAGCTCTCTTCCGGCGGTAGTGCGTACTCACTCACCGCTCTCTCTTCTCTGTCGCTCGCGGGCCACGTCGTTGCCGACCGCTCCCCATCGGGTTGCCGGCATACCCACTCCGGTTTCGCGTATCCGCACGCTTCCAATAGGGCTACCTCCAAGGACACCCACGACTCGTGAGCTTCTCGTAGCTCCTTGACCCCCTTGTGCACCGATGCGGCCGCCACTCGAGGAAAATACTCTAGCCGCATCTCCTCGTCCACGCCCCCTTTCGCCATCTCGTCCTCGTACGCTTCCAAGAACCTCGGGACATCGTCCCCGTTGAATCGGCCGACTCGATCGACCACCCTTTCGACGGCTTGTTGAGCCGCATCTCGCTTCGCCATCTTCCGTCCGGCTTCCATCACGATTTTTGCCATCATCTCCTCGAAGTCCAAGTCTTCTTCCATCTCCATGCTCCCTTGCCGCCCTTCACGTCGGGTTCACCAAAGATGTCGCGTTGTTACGCGCGTGCGTGTAGAAGGGGCGGGACCGCGGGGGTCTTGGACTAGGGAGTGGAGGAGAAAGAATAGGACATGATATCGAGGCTTAGTTCAAGAGGAGAAGAGGAAAGAATAAAACCACGACATCGAAGGAGGGATTGGCGGAGGCAAGATGCTCAACAAGCTATATTAAAACAACGAATGGTTACAACAATGGTGGCCTCCATGGCCGCACCAAAATGACTATCCGAAAACCCTAAAGGGAAACCCCAGGAGAAACCCTAACCGAAACCTATCGGTATACCCTCTAATACAAAATAGGCAACCCCTTCATAAGTGACCCCTCCCTTCCTTTTATAGCCCAAGGAGGGAGGGACCTTACAATGTGGGACAAAAATTTCCCCTCTCTTTCTATACACCATATCCTAGTATACATGTGCACATGTTGCACAACACCGACTTGCCCCTTCCACCCCGGTTTCCGCCTATGGACGAAAATCTTCACGACAACGTGCGGCACGGTAAAGATCACCATTGGTTTGACAATGGTTGGGTTGACGCATCCGATCTCTCCCGGCGAGAATGCGAAGGCTTTCCCGTGCCTCTCGAGCATCCTTCTGAACCAGTCCTCTTCCACCGGCAGTAGGAAGTCACCCCCACCGATCTTCAGCTCTCGTAGTGTTTTGTTGGTGAAACGGTGTCCTATGTTGGCCGGATCTCGCAAGCTCGGGTCGGTAGCGACCCCATTTATTCGTTCCCAAGTGCCCTCCAGTAAGGGCGCCGCAACGGGCTTTTCCTTTCGGTCTACCACTTTGTACTTGGTGTCTACTCGGGCGATCCAATGCGCCCTAGTTTTTCTTTCGAAGTCCGCAATGATTTCATACATGTCGACCGGGTTGATCGGTATGACTCGATCTTCACTTAGGCCTCCCTCGACTACCTTCCTGATTTCTCCAAGGGTATCATCGAACGAGACCGCTTCCACGGCTTCCCCAAACCCTTCGTCGTGACTCAAGGCTCCGCACGCTTTTAAGCGTATCTCGGCCCGCTTTTTTTCTCGGCCACTGATGCTGGCAATGATACATCCCCCGTTGTCGGAGAACAAAACTTTCCTCCCTATTTTACAGAGGTGGGGAATTTTCCGGCTATCCGGACTATCACAGCCCCACGCCTTGATAGCCCTTTCCAAAAATCCGCCTTGTCGTTATTTCCGAGGGTGTCCCTGTTCCGCTCGTGATTCTTCCGAACGGTCAAAAATTGGACGGAATGACGACCGTTCTGACTTTTTACCCTTGCATAGGTTGAACCATTGTCCAACACTTTTGTCTCCATTCTAGCCACCGTGATGTACGGCTCGCCGAGGATGACCGGGTGGGAGGACGTCTCTTGCACAAAAAAGTGTTGGTTTATATCGACGTCTCCGACGCTCACCCGGACGTTCGGGCAAGCCCTGTGTATTTCCTCTGTGGCTCTTGTAGCTGCACGTATCTTCCACCCGTGTTTGGTGTTGATCAGCCAATTCCCTTTCTTGTAGAAGTCCATGGAGATCAGGTTAATTTCCGACCCGTAGTCGATTAATGCCACCACTGGTTCCTTCACATCCCCGATACGACCGGGGGTTTCTGTAGTCACTCTTGCCCAGTACGGCCTGGCGTAGTGGCTTTCTGCAAGCTCGTCTTCCGTAGCCATCTCGTCCAGGAGTGCCGTCTTTACTTCAACCCGCTTCTCGGGCTCTGGTTCTGTCGCGAGACGTTTTCTCTTTACGAGGTTCACAATGCTGTCGTGGAATTCCCTTCTCGCTATGCCAAGCACTTCCCTAAGCGTGAGTTCTATGTGACTGTCGAGAACTCGCTCCTCTAGAACCTTTTGCAGGTTCGTTGTTTTCTCGATTTCCGAGCTTAAACGGAAGCTCGGAATCCTGCCCTTCTCCTTCTCCTGGGACCCGGTCGGAGTGGCATCGTGCCCTTTCGGCGTGCTTCCGGTGTCATACCTCCCCAAAGGGCCCGCTCCCCCGATTTTCCCCGCTCGCCTTTCGTCGATCAGGGCCTCGTAGTTCTTGCACACGGCTTCCACAAAGCCGATGCTCTCCTCAACGGGGTCACTCCAGTCGGTAACTTCGCGCACACGCTCCTCCACGCGCTCCGTTTCTCCCTTCTGCAACCTTCCTCCGGACAAGGTCTCGAGAATAACCGGCCAGAACCCAGGGTTTGAATTGGGTTTGGCTACCTTTTCGCCTACACGGATGCCGGCCGAAGCCGAGTAGTTGATGGCTTCGACGTGCCGTGCCGCAACTTCTTCCATTAGCCTCTTCATGCCACCTCATCCGAAATTTGCGTCAAGCAATCTTCGCATGTCACTCACATGTATCCTACCATTCAAGAGATAGACTACATTACTTCTAAGCGCTTCATTGAGGTTAGCTCAATCTCTCTAGGAATGTCTGGTGGCGTCGCACCATATGCACCTATGATTGGCCGACGGTCGTCAGTCGCGCGGCTGACCCTCGTCACTTCGCCGGGCCTGGGCGATCTAGAGGTCGCGCACCATGCTTGTCAGTTCTTCTAGTCCTGCGCCACCTGCAGGTCCCGCGACTACGTTTGCCGGGGGTGGGCCTTGCTCGAGCCACCTCCTCGTTTCTTCCATTCGGGTCGGTGTCAGCTCCGCTCTGGTTTCGATGGCCGGTCCGGCCGGCAAGGACCCCCTTTCTTTCCAATCTCGGCATTTGTCAATCCTACCGCATACTTCTTTGACGGTCCCCCAGTCAATCGTGAGACCGCAGTTGGTTTCAAGAAGAAGACCCACGCTTTCTTGAACGCGCGAGTCGAACGATGTGACGAAAAATAGGACTTTGCTTGTTTCGAGCACGGCTCGGTCCAATCTTGAGAGCCGTGCGAATCGTGACTCGAACTCCTGGAGGAGCGCCGAAGTGTTCTAACCCTTGTCGGGGCTATTGACCCAATCCATAAAGTCCGTTCTCGATAGCTGGAACGAGTCATCGTAGCCGTACCTTTCGAGAACTTCTTCCGCGAATTCCGCCCAATCGCGGCAGCCTAGTTGTATTTCGGCCATTTCCGTATGGATGTGTGGTGTCATGACCTGGGGAAACCCTGTCAGCCATCTATCCTCGGGTATATTCCTCATCTACATCTCGGATTTGGAGGCCTCTAAGTAACTCGTGGCGTCTTTTCCACTAAACCGGCCTATCTTGTCGACTGTTGCTTCTATGGCCCTGTCGAGGGCACTCACACCCTTGCGAGCGCTAACCAGGCGGTCTACTGCCACCGCCATTGCTTCTGCAAGTTCGCTCCCTCTCATTTTCAGTTTCCTTTGCCGCCCTTTTTCACGTCGGGTTCACCAAATTATGTCGAGGAAATCCTCACGGATGCGTAGAAGTTGGGCAGGACCACGGGGGTCTTGAACCAAGGAATCCAGAAGTGAGGAGGAAGAGTTTGTGGTTTACAACGACCCCGAGACCGCGGTTTAAACAGAAAAGATTAGTGAAACGAGAGAGATAGTGTAAGAGGAAGGTGCGTAGACACGAGCACGGACAGATATGCTAAGAACAACTTGCGTTAGGTGGATAAGCTTCTATTAATCAATATATGCGCATGGCGCGGTGGGTGATTACAACCGGATCAGTGCCGGTGTTTGAGCGTAGGCTCTACAGTAGTCAGATATGGAGATGAATGGGCACACAGAAGGTCGATCCCCTGGTCAGGAGCACTCGGCGTCTAACGCGAGCAGGGGAAGCGCCTTCCGGTGGCATGTTGTAGGACTCCTCATCTTCTTTTGTCTCTCTTTTCTTTCTCCTCTCTCTCAAAAAAAATTACATCCCCAAAAACAGTTGAGGGTCGCCCCTTTTATAGCACAAGGAGCGACCGTTATAGAGCATTAATGGCCTTGTTGCTTTAACTTCCTAAATTCTCCCCTTGATTCGCTCTCCTCGTAACTCTCCCTACTTACGTGATGTGTAAATCCCTATTAATGCTTTAACTACTTAGTACACCTCCTTTTTCCTATGCCTAGTACTTACACTATCTAATTCACTAGGGGTGGGCACTCATGCACACCAGTGCTCCTGCACGTTTCTCATTGTTTCTACCGATGACCCGGAATCTTCACGACAACGTCATGTACATGTAATGATGCGCTATGTACTCGTTGTATCCAAAGCAGACCATGGGGTTCTTCTGGCGGGTAGATTGGCATCATTGCTCATTAGCCGATTTTGAGGCCCTCTTGGCGACTTTGTTTCCGGAGGTCCATCTTCGTTCTTCTCGGAGTCGAATTCACTTTGATCTGACTCTTCCTTATCCGTGCCGTACTCTGGCATCTTCTTCTTTCCCTTCTCTTCGCGCGTAAGCCATGTCCTCGGCTTCTTGCACGTGGAATGCATGGCCGAGTCACCATTACTCGCCGGCTCTGTGTCTAACTGAACATGCCGACTCAGTCGCTCATTCGGCGCACTTAGCCTGAATGAGATCAGACTCTCTTCAAGAGCTCCATTGTCTGCTTTGTCCCGAGGCATTTCAGCCTCACTAACCTCTTCGTTAGTGATCGGAATGGAGTCATCAGTGGTTGGTGGCGAAGGCAAGTACCACGACACTGAATCGTCGAACACAACATCACGACTTACGCGAGCTTGTTGGTTCGGGGGTTATAACACTGATAAACCTTCTGTTCATCCGAGTAGCCAACCAAGATACACTTCTTGGCTTTGGCGTCCAGCTTCCTCTGTTTCTCCTTCGGCATATGCACATACACGATGCTACCAAAAACCCTCAAGTGTGCCATGTTCGGCTTCTTCTTGAAGTACAATTCATGTGGCGACAATCCTCCATTAGCAAAAGTCCGATTTTGAAGGTAAACAACTGTCCTTACGGCTTTAGCCCAATAAAATTTTGGCATATGTGTCTCTTCGATCATTGTCCTAGCCGCCTCTTCGATCGTCCAATTTTTCCATTCTGCTACAGTGTGTATTTGCAAGAGAATTCATGCCAAATTCCTTTGTCCTGCAGATAATTCGAGAATTGGTCGGAGAAGTACTCCTTCCCACCATCAGATCTTAGGCACTTGATCTTTCGTCTGGTTTCCCTTTCTGCAAGACTCTTTACCTTCAAGAAACACGTGAAGACTTCGATCTTTTTCGCAATCAAGCACGCCCAAGTGTGCCGAGAGAAGTCATCTATGAAAGTCACGAAATATCGGCTTCCACCGAGACTCACGTTCAGTGCCGGTCCCCATACATCTGAATGGATCACATGGAGCTGATTTCGACTCCGGTTACGCTCATTTGGGAATGGAAGTCGGTGATGCTTTCCCAACAGGCATGCTTCGCTGACTTGGCCCTTTCGGTCACTGAATTTCGGCAAGCTGAAAACAATGTTTTTCGTCTGCATTTCTCGAAGCTACAGGAAATTTACCTGGCCGAACCGCTTGTGCCATAGGTCGATATCCAGTTCGAACATTTTCCCTTTTGTGAACATAGTGGTGCCTACATAGTTGGTCTCGAGGATAAACATCCTCCCTTCACGACGCCCTTGCGCGATTATCTTGCCTTCCTCTTCGATGTAACAACCAAGATGCGTGAATCGAACTTGCATCCCTTGGTCGACGATCTGTCCGACTAGCACCAGGTTCTTGGTTATTGTCAGGACGTGTGGCACGTTCATGAGTTTCCCTTTCTGCCCGACGTGGCTGAGGGGAACTTCTCCAATATGTTCGATGGTATGCAAAGTGTCATCTCCAGTTTCGACCACTCCTTGTTTTTCCGGTTTCTCCAAGTATGAGAACCATTCCTCGTGACTTTTCATATGATTTGACGCCTCCACTGTGCGCCGACTCGCCTTGTCTGTCACAACCACGTGGCCTATCTTCCTCCATGTACAACATCTTGTTGTCAGCGTGCATACTTGTTAACGCACCCACATGGTTCTCCTCTACTAGGAGCATCGACTGTAAGTCAAAAAACGATGGCTTATTCTCCCTCATACAGACCGCAGTTCGGAAAGCTCCGAACTTCGACGCTAACCCTCCGAGACAGACCTGCACCATTTCCTCCTCCTCGACGTTTACATCGACGGAGGTGAGAGAGTCACAGATGTCCTTGATCTTGGAGGTGTAGTCAGCCACTGACATATCTCGTTATCGAACATTGCTCAACTATTGCCTGAGTTGGAGCTTTCTGGCTGTGGTGCTCACGACGAAAATCTTTTTCAGATTTCCCCAAGCATCCTTTGGTGTCTTCACATCCCGAATGTAGCTCAGAAGCTACTCGCTCACACAGGATGCGAAACAATAGAGAACGCTACTTGCCGCTTGTTCCCAGGCCGACAAAACTCTGTGTGTCGATTCGGGTGTTAAGCATTAACTGCATTGATATAACTCCAATAACCATGACCGAGCAGGTACTGGTGCACCTTGTAAGACCAAGATGTGTAGTTGCTCCTGTCGAGCTTCTTAATCGGTAGCGAACTTCCCATTCCTCTGTCCATATTGTTGTCGTATCTTTGCCAAAATCGAAAAAGCTTGACTCTGTCTTTATCGCTTGCCTTTCTATCGGTTGTAGAGGAGTCTAAACCCTCGCGCTCTGATACCATGTAAAGGAATACATGCGGAAGCATGTGCATAAAAGACACATAGTACACAGTTTGGAAACATGACAATTTGGTGAAACACAGAAAACACAAAGAGAAGAAGAAGAAGAAGGAGGGGGAGAGAGAGAGAGAGAGAGAGTAAACAACATTTCTATTCTAAGAAAATAACACTTTGTACATAGGATGTGCTCAAAGAGCACTTTTATACAAGTCCATACGGACTGATAGAAGTACTGACACGTACTTCAATGCTCATTAATGAGCCCCTACATGAACTCCCAAAATATATTCCTCCGCGGAATATCTTTCCAATGGCCTCTCGGTTTACGCACCGCCACGACCTCTTGTTGCGCACCCGGTTTACGCACCTAGCCTACGCACTAGTTTACGGACCGGTTTACGCACCCAATGTTGATCTTGTATCTCAACAGAAACCATGGCTCCAATCCCATGGTTTTGTGCAAGGAAAAACCTATAAAAATCCCTAGTAGGGCTTGTGTAAAGAGGGGGGTCAATTTGGAGATCATCATCATCAATATAATATTCTTCTTGACATCTATCTTCTTCTAATTTAGCTTCTTTTTTAGTATAAAAATCTTTGTTCTTTTCAAATGTGACATTGGTTGCACGTGAATCTTCGTGACACCGCTTGATAATGTCATAGACATATGCCGGTTCAACGCATTCTTCCTCATCAGGGAGGTCCGGTTCAACGCATTCTTCCTCTCGTAGAGGCCCGACAGCTTCCGCCACATCTCATATGCGTTGGTGTCGTTCGCCACATGTTGTAGAACGCTCACGTCGACGTATTGCCGAATGGTTGCAACGGCTTTCCGGTTCAGAAGCCTCCATTCCGACTCAAGTACCCCCTTCGGTATTTCCGACCTGTCAATCGGTTCGTACAGGTCCCGAACAATCAGAAGATCCTCCATCTTGATCTTCCAGTCGGCGTAATTCTGCGCATTCAGCACCATCATCCCCGGCTGCCCGCTGCCGCCGCCTTCCATTTTCTGCAGCAGTCGCTCTGATACCAGTTTGTAGAGAAATCGACGCTCCAATTAATCTTCACCGCTCGGCCACAACCGAGTAAGCACGAATCAATGCAGCAGAAAATAGGAACCACAGAGAAAGAACACGAATACACAGTGATTAACGTGGAAAACCCTAGACGGGAAAAACCACGGGAGTACAAGACTCCAAACCAAAACTATGCACAGAGAAATATACAATGGCGAGCTGCAAGGCGACGACCTTGAGCTCGCATTCCTCGCCACAGGCGGCGGTATTACACAGAGGCTTCGACCTCCTCGTCTCTCACACTCTATCTCTCTCACGGCTGCGCTCTCTTCACTTCTCTTGAGTGGAAAAACAGAAAAATGAGTAGCAACCACAGAACTGTTTGCCCTAAGTCATATTTATACACATATGACTTTGGGGCTATTTACAACTATAGCCTCAAGGGCCCTTGGCAAACATATTTACAGATATGTCCCCGCATCCGGATCTCGCTCCGAGTACATTCGTCATCCGGCTCCGAAGCCGGGGTCTTCATCATCCGGTTCCGAAACCGAAACCGGGCTTGTCGGCATTCATCTCCGATATCCGACCATCCCATCCGAAAGGGACCGTAATCCCAACAAACTCCCCCTTCACTTCGGCATGGGATGTCTTTCCAATCCGATCCTCTTCCGGCATGCTTCGAGCTTGTCGGGTGTGAGCACCTTGGTCAGCATATCCGACCCGTTCTCGTCCGTGTGGACCTTCGTCAGCACGAACTCCTTGTCTTCTATCCTTTCCCGGATCCAGTGATATCTTCGCTGGATGTGCTTCGTCCGGGAGTGATAGGCCGCGTTCTTCGCAAGGTGGATTGCACTCTGACTGTCGCAGTAGAGTCGGTACTCCTCCTGTCGGATACCGAGCTCTCTAATGAAGTCCTTCATCCATATTATTTCCTTGCCGGCTTCAACAGCCGCCATGTACTCCGCCTCCGTGGTTGACAACGCAACCGTCTTCTGCAGCCTCGACTGCCATGAAACAGCTCCCCCTGCATACGTCATCACATACCCTGATGTGGACCGGTTGGTATCTGCATCAGCCGACATATCCGAATCGGTGAAGCCGTCGAGTTCGGGCTACCGGAGCCGAATCGGAGGCACACGTTTGCCGTGCCCTTCAGGTATCGGAGTATCCACTTGACCGCGTTCCAGTGCTCTTTGCCGGGATTGCTCATGTACCGGCTCACCACTCCGACTGCATATCCTATGTCCGGTCGGGTACACACCATTGCGTACATCAAGCTCCCGACGGCAGAGGCATATGGTACTTTCATCATGTCCTCCTTCTCAGTCTTTGTCTTGGGGTTTGCTTGCTGGACAGCTTGCAGTTTGCCGGGAGTGTTGACCCGACCGGTCATGCTTCCGACATGTTGAACCGGTGAAGCACCTTTGTCACGTACTTCTCCTGTGACAGCCACAACTGCTTCTTCTTCCGGTCCCGGATGATGTGCATCCCCAGTATTTGCCTCGCCGGACCCAGGTCCTTCATTGAGAAGGTTCGGTGAAGAGCCTTCTTCAGCATCCGTATCTTGATTTGGTCCCGTCCGACGATCAACATGTCGTCCACGTATAGGAGGAGTATTAGAAAGTCTCCTCCTTCGAACTTCTTCACAAACACGCAGTGGTCGGACTGCGTTTTGAGGTACCCTTCGTCGGTCATGAAGGAGTCGAACTTCCGGTACCATTGTTGGGGAGCCTGTTTCAGTCCGTAAAGGCTCTTCTTCAACCGGCATACCAGGTGCTCCTTCCCTTTCTTCTCGAATCCTTCCGGTTGCTGCATGTAGATCTCTTCTTCGAGGTCACCGTGAAGGAATGCCGTCTTCACGTCCATCTGTTCTACCTCGAGGTCCATGCTTGCCGCTATGCTCAGCACCGTCCGGATGGAGGTCATCTTCACTACCGGGCAAATATCTCGTCGAAGTCGACGCCCTTCTTCTGCTGAAACCCCTTCACCACGATCCTGGCTTTGTATCTCGGGGGGTTTCCGGCATCTCCCGGTTTCAGCTTGAACACCCACTTGTTTCGAAGTGCCCGCTTTCCTTTCGGCAACTCCACAAGTTCATATGTGTGGTTCTCATGCAGGGAATCCATCTCGTCCTGCATGGCACTCAACCACCTGCGGCTCTGGGTGTCATGCTTTGCTTCTTCAAAGCTCTCCGGCTCCCCCTCGTCGGTTAGTAGCACGTGCTCTGGTTCCGGAAATCTCCGGGGGGCCCTTCTCTCTCTCAGAGGATATCTCCGTTCCGGAGCTTCGGTAACCGGTTCTTCCGATTCTTCTTCATCCGAATCCATTTCGGGATCGGGGCCGGTTCCGGTATCGTTTTCATCTTCTTCGGACGGTTCTGTTTCTTCACCGTCTTCGGCCGGATCCTCGAGTGCTAACCGGTCCCTTGCCGGTCGGGACTGCTCCTCGTAGAGTTGATCCTCACCGGTCGACTTGGAGCTCTTCATCTTCTTCTCCGACTCCCAGTCGGCGAGTGTCTTGTTCTCCATGAAGATGATATCACGACTCCGGAATATCTTCTTGTCAACCGGGTCCCATACTCGGTAGCCGAACTCGTCATCGCCGTAACCGAGGAATATGCATGGCCGGGTCTTTGGATCTAGCTTTCCTCTCCGGTCCTTTGCCACATGCACGTATGCGAGACACCCGAACACCTTCAGATGCCGGTAGGATACTTCCCTACCGGTCCACACTCTCTGCGGTGTGTCTCCGTCCAAAGGTACTGAGGGTGATCTGTTTATCACGTATGTCGCCGTCGACATCGCCTCAACCCAAAACCCCTTGGGTAATTCCGCATGCGCCAGCATACTCCGGACCCTCTCCATTATGGTCCGATTCATCCTCTCGGCCAGCCCGTTCAGTTCCGGCGTCTTCGGCATAGTAAACTCGAGCCGGATTCCCTTCGAGCGACAGTACTCCGCGAACTGCCCCCGGTATTCCCCTCCGTTATCCGCTCGTATCGCTTTCAGCTTCTTGCCGGATTCCCTTTCCACTCTCGCGTGGAGTTCTTTGAAGACGCACAACACTTGGTCCTTTGTCTTCAACGGTGCCATCCACAGCTTCCGGCTGTGATCATCAATGAAGGTTACGAAGTACTGGGCTCCGCCATGTGATTTCGTTTCTACCTGACACACATCAGTGTGTACCAACTCCAATGGTACACTACGTCTCGTCGGTGGCCTTGAGTGGAAGGAGGCTCGGTTCTGCTTACCGGCCAGGCAATCGGTGCACTTCTCCAGGTGCACGTGCTTCACTGGAATAAGGTTGTCTTCTGCAAGCCTCTTCATCCCCTTCTCACTCATGTGGCACAGTCTTTTGTGCCACAGCTCACCGGCAGTGTCGGCTGCCACATTCAGCTCTTCCGGACATAACCGGGCATTCATCAGGTACAGTGTGTTGACTTTCCGGGCCCGAGCCACTATCAGGCTCCCCTTGCTGAGCTTCATTACGCCGTTCCGGATGCTACCTGTGTAGCCTTCGTCGTCTAGCCTTCCGGACGAAATTAGGTTCAATCGAACCTCCGAAACGTGTCGGACATCCTTCAGCAGCATTTTGCATCCGGTCGGGGTTGTCAACCACACGTCTCCTATGCCGGCAATCCGGCACGTACCTTCGTTTCCCATCCGAACACAGCCATGCTCACCGGCTGTGTAGGATGAGAAGTATCTTCTTTCCGGGGTCAGGTGGAACGATGCTCCGGAATCAACCACCCAGGTCGTCTCATCGCCGGCAATGTTTAGTTCACCTTCTTCGGTGATGAGCATGATCTCCTCTTCACTTGCCGCGAGTGCCGTCGTTCCTTTCCGGTCCTGCCCTCGCCGATCCGGACCTCTCCGGTCCGTGGCTCCCCGGTATGCACCGTTTCTCTCCGGTGACTTCTTCGAATCGGTGTCGTCGGCTCCGTTGTCCTTTCGGTAATGCCGACAATTCTTTCGGAAATGCCCCGGCTTCCCACAGTGGAAGCAAGTGGGCCTTCCTCTTGACTGCGACCGGGTCCCCGACTTCTCTCGTCTTTGCGGACTCCGGTTCCATTGTCTTCCCCGATCCGATTCGGTAAACAACATCTTCGGATCGGAGGCCGGTTCTTTATCTCTCCGACGCGCTTCTTCGTTCAAAATACTTGTCTTTACCGTTTGTAGGGACAAGTTATCTTCGGTGCAGGAGGTGTTGAGAGTCACCACCAAGTTCTCCCAGCTTTCCGGCAATGTACACATCAGGATGATGGCTTGCATTGCATCCTCCAACGGGAACTTGATCGCCGCAAGCTGGTTCACGAATCCCATGAACGTGCTTACGTGTTCCACCATACTCTCGCCGTCCCGGTACTTGAGGTTCACTATCTTCCTCATCAGGGAGGTTCGGTTCAACGCATTCTTCCTCTCGTAGAGGCCCGACAGCTTCCGCCACATCTCATATGCGTTGGTGTCGTTCGCCACATGTTGTAGAACGCTCACGTCGACGTATTGCCGAATGGTTGCAACGGCTTTCCGGTTCAGAAGCCTCCATTCCGACTCAAGTACCCCCTTCGGTATTTCCGACCTGTCAATCGGTTCGTACAGGTCCCGAACAATCAGAAGATCCTCCATCTTGATCTTCCAGTCGGCGTAATTCTGCGCATTCAGCACCATCATCCCCGGCTGCCCGCTGCCGCCGCCTTCCATTTTCTGCAGCAGTCGCTCTGATACCAGTTTGTAGAGAAATCAACGCTCCAATTAATCTTCACCGCTCGGCCACAACCGAGTAAGCACGAATCAATGCAGCAGAAAATAGGAACCACAGAGAAAGAACACGAATACACAGTGATTAACGTGGAAAACCCTAGACGGGAAAAACCACGGGAGTACAAGACTCCAAACCAAAACTATGCACAGAGAAATATACAATGGCGAGCTGCAAGGCGACGACCTTGAGCTCGCATTCCTCGCCACAGGCGGCTGTATTACACAGAGGCTTCGACCTCCTCGTCTCTCACACTCTATCTCTCTCACGGCTGCGCTCTCTTCACTTCTCTTGAGTGGAAAAACAGAAAAATGAGTAGCAACCACAGAACTGTTTGCCCTAAGTCATATTTATACACATATGACTTTGGGGCTATTTACAACTATAGCCTCAAGGGCCCTTGGCAAACATATTTACAGATATGTCCCCGCATCCGGATCTCGCTCCGGGTACATTCGTCATCCGGCTCCGAAGCCGGGGTCTTCATCATCCGGTTCCGAAACCGA
This sequence comes from Azolla caroliniana, assembly GCF_043228905.1. NCBI lineage: Eukaryota > Viridiplantae > Streptophyta > Polypodiopsida > Salviniales > Salviniaceae > Azolla > Azolla caroliniana. The sequence continues at coordinate 7,023,843 of NW_028230437.1, forward strand.
AACCGGGCTTGTCGGCATTCATCTCCGATATCCGACCATCCCATCCGAAAGGGACCGTAATCCCAACATATTCTAATCAAGGTGAACAACACCAGTTGCGGATTCTATAAGTTGAGTTCTTGTTCTTTTCCTCTCTCTTAGTCTTTGCTCTGCTCTATTATACTTGTCTGTGACAGTTGTTCACCTTCTCCTCTTTTTGCTACCATGTCCAGCTTCGTTGACAACCTAAACCAAGTCATGGCAACCTTGCACCAACTTCAGCTAGAAAATGAAATCTGTCGGGAATCATTATGAGAGTTGCAATCCGGCACTTTAAGAAATCCACCACCCGCCGAGTCACAACAACCGTCGGCACCTAGCCTGACCACGTCCTGTTCCCATCCATATGTCCTCGAACCAACCATCATCCTACCAAAAAAATTCAACGGCACGAGGGTGTATCTTTGTGGCTTCATCAACCAAATTCGGCTTATCATCCAGTTAAAGCCCCAACGGTATGCTAGCAACTTTTCTCAGGTTGGGCTTGTCGGCACTCTTCTCTTCAGCCTGGTGCAAGCGTGGTTTGCACCCTTGATCGAGACCTCATCCCCTCTCTTAGAAAACTTCACCACTTTCATTGAGGAGCTCGAAGCGACATTTGGCAACACACACTGGCGACGAATGGCACTCACAAAGCTTTATTCTTTCCAACAAGGCTCACGTCCAGCCTTGGTCTACGCCTCAGAGTTCCATTAGATTGGCTGCGATGTGACCATTTCCATCTCGGTCTCCGAAACGACGTCAAGTCGCTTCTCTTAAACTTCCCGGAGCCCACATCGTTGTCTAAAGTAATCTCCCAAGCTGTCCAGTGTGAAAATCATCTCCTCGAACTTCATCAAGAAGAACGGGGGACTCGCGGGTCTTGGGCTTCTTCCTGAAACTCATTAATCACCAGGCCCTACTTGTCTCCTACGCCAAACTTACCATCACCCAGTGATACCCATACCACGATGGAGGTCGATTTCCATACCCTGATGGAGATCGAGCACGCTCGGTTCCAATCACTAACTGAAGCCCAATGCCAACATCGTTGGCACAATGGACTTTGTCTCTATTGTGGCAACCCCGGCCATGTCATCCACCACTGCCCGGTGCGGGGCCTGCAGCACCAATTCCATCGTGCACGTCTTGCGGAGGTTCCTCGACAATAGAAAAATGACCAAGTCCGGCTGCAGTAGGAGCCATGCCATTGGACACTTCCCGTTACTCACCTTCTCCATGCTCCTACAAGTCCGTTCCACCATTAGCAGGGTTTTTTGTTTTTTTAAAGGAAGATACACGTTAGTATATTACTTGAAAAGTCCACATAAGAAAAACAGAAGGAGACATTTCATCTCACTTCTTTTTGTAAGATACAAAAGCTAGTACATCTCATGATACAAATGATGTCATATATGAACAAGTAGAATAGTACTTACTGTCCACTATCCAACATAAACGAAGGTATGGCATAACTCCACTTTGGACTAACAGTTGTCTCTGAAAATAATTGGAGTCCTTGCCATCGGTTCTTAAAGGCCACTTGCCATTGCCATTAGGAGGGTTTTCTTTGCAAGTATGTCTTTGTTTTTGTTCGACTTCAATACATTCTCATGCCTTGCTCGACTCCGGAGCATCTACTTGCTTTATCAATCAATCATTTGTCCACACACATAAGATTCCCACCGTCCACACATCACAACCCATACCTGTTGAAGCGATCGACGGTCAGGTTCTCTCTTCGGGGTCGGTTACCGAAGCCACTATCCCGTTGGAACTCACTTTCTACCTCATCACAACCCTCCGACATCCGATTGTGTTGGGGCTATCTTGGTTGGAGACACACAATCCAACGGTGGATTGGTGTAACTGCTCCATCACTTTTCCAGTAAAGCCAATTCCTGCTAGGTCATGACACTCTCTTGATTCCATTGCAGTTGAGTCCGGTTTGGTCGCTACATTGGCCATTCCTGTCAACAATTTACCCGTCCGATATAGTGACTTTTCCAACACCTTCGAAAAGTGGAATGCCGATCGGTTACCGGCTCATAACCCCTACGATTGCCCAATCGAACTCCAAGATGGTGAGCATCCCCCATTCGGTCCTATCTATGGGTTATTTGAACCCAAACTTGAGGCTCTCCGGACATATTTGGTTGAGAATCTCGCGAAGGGCTTCATTCAACCCTCCAAATCACCGCCCGGGGCACCAATCTTATTTGTCAAAAAGAAGGATGAGTCCTTACGCTTATGTGTGGATTATCAAGGTCTCAACAAAGTTATGATGCGTAATCATTACCCCTTGCCCTTAATTCCAACGCTCCTCTATCGACTCTGCACTTGGAATATCTTCTCCAAAATCGACCTTCAAGGCGGCTACAATTTGGTGCGCATCAAGCTTGGGGATGAGTGGAAAATGGCTTTTCGGATGCGCCATGGACATTTCGAGTACAAAGTGATGTCATTCGGCCTTATCAACGCTCCGGCCGTCTTCCAACACACGATGAACGATATTTTCTGAGAGTATCTCGATCATTTCATGGTCATCTACCTTGAAGACATCCTAGTTTTTTCTTCCAACTGGGAGGATCACACACACCATGTCCGGTTGATTCTCACCAAACTCCAGGAATATGGGCTCTTCCCTAAGAGTGACAAATGCGAATTTGATCGGACCTGTGTCGAATTCCTGGGTTACATGATCTCACCTACCGGGATCACAATGGATGAACGCAAGGTAGCAGCAATCACTGATTGGCCTCTCCCGACTCGGCTGAAAGAGGTACAATTGTTTCTTGGTTTTGCAAATTTTTATAGACGAGTTCACTTCCCTAGTCCAGCCTCTCATCCAGCTTACCCAGAAAGATACTCCATTTCTTTGCACCCCTGTGGCACACAATGCTTTTAATGCCCTCAAAGTAGCTTTTCTCTCCACCCCCATCTTAGTCCACCCCAACCCCACTCACCCTTTCCAGGTTGAAACCGATGCCTCCGACTTTGCCATAGGTGTGGTCTTGTCTCAGCTCGATGATGATGGCACCCTGCATCCGTTCGCCTTCTATTCTCGGAAGTTTACAGCCCCGGAAATTGTCGAGAATCGAGACCGGCCTCAACCGGCTTATTGTTCGGATGTGCGGGTGCAAAGACCGTAAAGTAGAAAGCACTCAGACAGAGTACAAAAACAGAAATAGCACAAGAGACAGAGACACATGATCTTAACGTGGAAACACGAAATGGGAAAACCACGGGGGTCCACAAACCCCGAGAAACAGAATCACTATGGTGAAAGGAGGAGTACAACTAGAAGCTCCGAGGCAGCAACCTCAAGATTCTACTTCGTCAAACGACGGATACACAGTTATAAAGGCAACGACCTTCTAAGTAACTTTTTAACAATGACTCATACATCATAACATTATGATTGCCCTAAGTACTTATACTAGTACACCTTTTGGGTTATTTACAAGTGTAGCCCATAAGGGCATATTTAGACTATTTACAAGTATAGTCTTCCGAGTCGGCTGTCTACACGATTTTGGTTTTAGCCTCTACCACGACCCGTTTCCTAACAGAAATCAATTATCTGGTCTACGATAAGGAGCTTGCAGCTATCATCTCAGCCTTCGCGGAATGACGACCCTATTTGGCTGGGGCCCTGTTAAGAGTCTATTACTAATCAATAGACCAAACTAAAGTAAAGGAGGGAAAATATAATGGATAGAAGAATCCGTTCCACCCGACCACCCCCGAGCTATGATCTAGACATAGCCAACCTACCACCGACGTCCCATACCACTAGATATTAGGATGACTAATACCTTGGAAGAGATCAACACGATCGTTAAGACGAAAGCCTAGCCCGCACCACCGGTGTCTAAGACAACAGCCTTTTGACGTAATGTGATTATGAGAGTAGCTAAGTGTCATATTTATACCTTTTCCTAGGCCCCTTGAATAGATGTGCCTTTCTAAAAGGCTCTCCATTCATTGGTTGTCCAAATCATGATAGTGCATGCACCTATCATTCCTTCCATCCAATCATTAGTCCCCTTTTTAACATTACTCAATACACCCTTCACTAATGTAAATATTGGTGACCTACCCTCACCAACGTTATGTGTACATAACATACTCCCCTACTTCAAAAGATTGCACTCTTGCAATATAAAGTGAGGAAATTCTGCCTTAAGAATATGCTTGCATTCCCATGTGGCATCATCAATAGGTTTATCCATCCATTTGAGCTTGAATAGCCGAATCTCTTTAGAACGTAAACGTTTAGTACGAGAATCAAGAATTCGTTCAGGAACATGAGGTTTGTTAGGAAAATCCTCTAATGTTACACGATCTTGGATTGTGATGGTGTTATCACCAGAGCCTAAAAATGGTTTTAGACGACTGGCGTGAAAAACAGGATGAATACCAACATTACGGGGTAAGGCAAGGTGATAAGCAGATGACCCAACCCGCTTAAGAATTTCAAATGGGCCACAATATCGTGGGGCTAACTTAGCGCACTTGCCTGTAGACAATGACGTAGAGTCAGTATGGACACGCAAAAAAACATTTTGACCAATAGTAAATGCACGAGATGTCTATTTTGATCAGCATAAAATCGAGCACGATCTTGAGCTGTCTTGACATTCTCTTGGCAATATGCAACATTTGGTTCATGTCTTGCAAAAAATTGTGTATACTGTCTAATGTATCACGATGAATCGTGACATCAAATGGGGGCACGTGGCTGAAAACCATACATCAACATAAAAGTACTATATCCACTGGATGTATGTTTAGAGCTATTATAGGCAAATTCTAAGATAGGAAGGTATTGCTCCCACTTAGAAGGGGTTTTTGCTACATAAGCTCAAAGCATGTCCTCAATAATTTGATTAACTCGTTTAGTTTGTCCATCAGACTGAGGATGATCTGCGGAACTCATGCTCAACGTAGTTTCTAGTTTCTTGAAGACTTGAGTCCAAAAGTCACTAGTAAACTTGGAATCTCGATCACTAACAATATCCATCGGTAATCCATAAAAACGAAATAACTCATCAACAAATTGATAAGTCAATTGTTGAGAAATTACCGTGGTTTTGGTAGGAATAAATCTAGCCAATTTTGTTAGTCTGTCAACGACAACCCAAATGGCATCATGACCCTTCTGTGTACGAGGTAAACTAACAATAAAATCCATCGAGATACTTTCCCATTTGTTGTTGGGAATATCTAAGGGATGTAAAAGACCAGCAGCTTTAAGTCGTTCCAACTTATTAATTTGACATTGAAAGCATTGAGTTACGTATTTATGCACATCAGAGTGCATCTTAGGCCAGAAAAAAGCACTCCAGATGAGAACGAGTGTGCATTGTATTCCAGGATGGCCAGCAAATGGTGCATCATGACATTCATGAAGAATTTTCTGTTTTACATTTGGTAAATCTGGAACATAGACCTTTCCACTACGGTAGAGCAAACCATTTGTAATGTGAAAGGTCCCCTTCGAGGGTAGGGTGCTAGTATCGGCATCTAAAACAAATTCGGCTTTTGTCCAGTATTTCGAAAATTAACTGTCATCAAGGTATTTCCCTCAAAGGTGATCTAAAAGATCAGATTTTATTTCCGTGAAGCTAAGCATGTTAACTTCTTTAATGCTACTAAGACCATCCGCAACAGTGTTCATAGAACCCTTGCGATACCATATGTAAAAATCAAAATCTTGCATAAGGTCAGCCCAACGGCCTTTACGACCAACAAGATCTGGCTAGTCACAAAAATACTTCAATGATTGATGGTCTGTTGTAACCACAATTTTATTTCCATAGAGATAGTGCCTCCATGTTTTAAGTGCATGTATTACCGCAAACAACTCTTTCTCTTGAACCGAATACTGAGATTGAGCAACGTCAAGCTCCTTACTTTCAAAAGCAATAGGGTGACCGCCTTGATAAAGACGACACCAATAGTATACTCACTAGCATCGGTTTCGATTGAGAAAGGCTTAGAAGGGTCTGGTAATAGAAGAGTGGGAGCCAGACACACATGCTCTTTGAGTGTTTGAAATGATTTGTCAAGTTGTTCATTCCATGCAATTGGTTTGACAGACTTATGTGGATGACCTTTTAAAATGTCAGTTAATGGCGTAGTTAATTTGGAATAGTTACGAATTTATTTTCGTAAAAATCCAACAAACCCTAAGCATGATCGTAGTTCACGAATATTACGAGGAACGAGCCAAAGTTTAACCTTTTCAATATGAGAAGGTTCAATTTCAATACCATTTTCCGTAATTAAATGACCTAGGTACACAATAGATTTTTGGAAAAAATCACATTTTGAATGTTTTGCATAGAAAGAGTTGTCACGCAACTTTTGCAAAACAAATCAAACATGTTGAACATGATCTTGCAAGCTACGACTATATATCAAAATATCATCCAAGAAGACGACAACAAAATCACCGAGTTGATCTCGGAAAACGTCATCCATCGCTTGTTGGAATGTGGCTGGAGCATTAGTCAACCCGAAAGGCATGACTAAAAACTCATAATGGCCATAGCGCATACGAAAAGCGGTTTTAGGAATATCATCCTCGGCAATGCGAATTTGATGATAACCTGTTCGCAAGTCAATTTTCGTAAAATATCGGGCCCTATGCAAACAATCAATCAAATCATCGGCATGAGGTAACGGATATGCATTTTTAATTGTCATTTTATTCAAACGGCGATAATTGATACACATTCACCATGAACCTTCCTTCTTCTTAACTAATAGAACTGGCGCACCCCAAGGTGATTTACTATACCTAATGTGACCCATAGTCAAGTATTCCTTAAATTGTTTAGCAATCTCATCCTCTTCTAATCGACTAAGTCAGTAAGGTGGAATGCTCACAGGAGCAACACCGGGGATGAGTTTAATTTGATGGTCCACATTACGTTTTGGTGGTAAAGTAAGCGGCAATTCATTAGGAAACACGTTTTGAAAATAATCTAAAATAGAGTCGAGTAATCATTGTTCATAATGTGGTAATGGTGTGGCGTCAATATTAAAATAATAAAATTGAAGCACAGGATCAATTACACACGAATAAATTAATGAACTTGAATACTCACTTAAAGATTTAGAAGACACAAGTGAACAAGAAGGAAGTTTTGAACATTGAATAAAATGTTTACAATTATTAAGTTCAATGTGATTGAGTGATTAACCCAATCAATGGAAAAAGAAGGGTTTTTATTAAAAAACCAAGCGTATCCTAAAATGACATCTGCGATTTGTAGTTTCATAACATGAAAGTCAAGCTTCTCCAAATAGGTATCTATTTGAATTGGCAATTGACAAACAATGCCACTAATGTATTGAACACTTCCATTTGCCATGTGAACTTGATAGATATGACCACTTGCGTTTATGTGGAGTTCAATTTGTTGCACAAAGTGATCATTAAGAAAATTGTGAGAACTACCGGAATCAAACAAGAAATGTGCTTGTGTTCCATTGATATACCCGACTGCTCGGAGTAAATCATTAGGTCCAAGTAAATGTGAAGGAAAAGTGCATTCACATGAACTTAAGTGGTTGGTATGAACTTCAACAACATCAAAAGACTCACCTATGTGACTCGTAAATTTGTCTTGAGGGGTGTTCATTGACTTCCTCTCAAGACGACGACAAGTATCCTTTGTGTGGCTCCGCTTCTTGCAATATGCACAGAAGAGGTTAGGTTTCTTGGAGTCGCAGTCAAGAGTGTCATTGGATTGCTTACGTTTCCCAATGAACTTGACATTCGGAGTTTTGGCGAACTCAGGTTTATTGTGGTCTTTCTTGGAAGTCCTATGGTACTGAAGTACAATGTTAACGGCTTCCTCAAAAGTTGTGGGGTCCTTGTCATGGACAATCCAATGGTAATCCCCATTAGGAATACCATTCAAAAAGCAAGCAACAAACCATTTCTCACCCGTAAGTCCCGATTTTTGGATATGGGTCCGAGCATGATGCACATAGTCCTCGAGAGAGGTAAATGGCTTACTCAACAATGTGAGCAAGTGTTGCACTTGTTCAGTTTGAGAAGGTGGCTGCAAAAACTATTTCTTAAAAACATCAACGAAACCTTCCCAAGTTGTGGGTAAGTTCTTTGCAGTCCTTAGACCGTGCCACCAAGCAACAACTTGGCCACCTAACTCACGACCAACGTAACCAATTTTTACAGCATCGGGCTTGGGGTGGAGCTCAAAGTGAGACTCCCAACGACCAAGCCAAGTGATAATGGCCTCCTTGGTTCTTTCTTTCTTATCTCCCTTAAATGGCGTTACTACAAAAGAAGGCTCACCTTCTTTCTTGGACTCAATAGTCAATTCTTGGAATTTCTTTCCCAATGCCATATTTGTCTGCCTCATTTCGGCCAATTGATTCAAGGTAGTAGTGAGCAATTGCTCAATAGTGATCTCAACTTGTGTGCGATATGTGGATTGAAGTTGAGAGGTCTTGGTCAGAGAGATTGCTCCAACAACGTTCAAAACTTGTTCCATCATGCAAGTTGTGGGTATTCAATATAGATAAGGAGGTTCAGAAAATACACAAGCAAAATGAATGCTTGAAATTTTGATTGTAAGAACTTTACCAAGAAAGCATCTCACGTCTTTACCCCTCTAGACATGTGAGATGTGATTCGAGATGCGATAACTATGGTAACACTATGGTGTTTTAAAAACCATGGGGGAAAACATAGCTAAGATGTCTTTCTCGGATCTCTATCTTGAATAATCATGGCGGCTCCCCGAGGCTCAACCATGGTTCTAACATCAACATAGTTTCCTAGTTAGCCTTATATTAGAATGCCAACCCAACATGTATTGATATGGTCGAGAAAGTGTATTACGTGGAAAAACAAGTGCACTCGCAAGTAATATTCTAGTTTTGCGAGTAACAAGCAAATGTTATGACAAAAACGATAAAATAAGGCACTACCCATAAGAATCAAGCAGTGACGAAAACAAGGGTAAAAAAACCCATGTGTTACCTACTAAAAAAAAAATGTCACAAATAAATGGATAGTGCGAGGTATGCACATATACATCCCAATATGGTGGTTGTAATTTGCACAATTGTGACATAAACCACAAATTGACACAAGTGGCGGTGGTGTTTGTGCGCAAAGATGTGGAACTCAAATCTATGAGTAAAACATCAATAGGGGAACTCATGTGGTTTTACTCGAGTTCTAAGGCTCGATAATATGAGTTAAACCTAGATGAGCCGTTGGAAAAAATCGTTCAAAAAACGGCATGATGCCCACTCAATATTAAAGAATAGTCTACATGAATCGTTACACCATTAAACATACGTAAATAGTGTAGATGAACTTAAAATAAGGGCAAGATAGAGAGTTAATTGTGGGTGGGTAAATGACAATTACTAGAAAATCATACAAAAGTGAAACAAAAATTTGTGTAATTAGAAATTAATTAGAATAATAATCAATTAGATGTATGAATCATTAAGCATGACTTAAGGTATGAAACCCTAAGGTAGTCAACATGCACCTCCTCAAGACCACCACATCTCCCTAGAATCAGTCAATTGATGGCTCAATAAAGAGTAAAGTGGCATAGGTAAGTGACATATACCTCGTTAAGGCCACAACATCTCGTAGAATCGGCCAAGTGATGGCTCAATAGAGAGTAGAGTGGCATAGGTAGGCGACATACACCTCGTCAAGACCATGACATCCCATAGAATCGGCCAAGTGATGGCTCAATAAAGGGAAGAGTGGCATACTCAACATCATATGCAAAAGGGCCATGAGGTGAGCGTGTGCGATTAGGGCAAACACGGTTGACCCGATACACAAGAATAATTATTATCGTAAGAGATGGCTCAAGAGAGGGGAGAGTGGGAGATACATCACAATATGCAAAAGGGCCATGAGTTGAGCATGTGCGATTAGTGCAAACACGCTCGACCCGATGCATAAGTAGATTAACATCATATGATGGTAGAAAGAAGAAAGAAAAGAAAAGAAAACGTAATACCACTTCCATATGACCAAGAAGAAAGCATCATAGAAAAGAAAAGAGAGATCGAGAAAGAAGAATACCAGGTTAAGAATGTTGTTTTGATCCTGTGAAGAGCATGACAAGCCTTGTTAGATCCACATCGCTCACACGCAAAAAAGATCAAAACAACAAAAAAAAAATTAGTAAATGCTCTGATACCACTGTTAAGAATCGATTACTAATCAATAGACCAAACTAAAGTAAAAGAAGGAAAATAGAATGGATAGAAGAACCCGTTCCACCCAACCACCCCCGAGCTATGATCTAGACATAGCCAACCTACCACCGACGTCCCATACCACCGGATATTAGGATGACTAATACCTTGGAAGAGATCAACACGATCATCGAGAGGAAAGCCTAGCCCGCACCACCGGTGTCTAAGACAGCCGCCTTCCGACGTAATGTGATTATGAGGGTAGCTAAGCCTCTATTTATACCTTTTCCTAGGCCCCTTGAATAGATGTGCCTTTCTAAAAGGCTCTCCATTCATTGGTTGTCCAAATCATGATAGTGCATGCACCTATCATTCCTTCTATCCAATCATTAGTCCCCTTTTTAACATTACTCAATACACCCTTCACTAATGTAAATATTGGTGACCTACCCTCACCAACTTTATGTGTACATAACAGGCCCAACATCGTATTCAGGTGTTGACCGACCACAAGAATCTCATCTACTTTACCACCACTTGTACGTTGAATCAGAGGAAAGCTTGCTGGTCATCTTTTCTCGCCGACTACGACTTCGAAATCTTGTTTTGACCCGACGTTCAACATGGGAAAGTGGATGCTCTCTCTCGGCGACCTGACTTTGCGCCACACCCAAGTCACAACGCATATTCTCAACAACCGCATTGTTTATTGTAGCCCAATAAACTCCACATGTTCGCAACCTATATGTTGCATGATGATTCCTTGCTCAACGAGATCACCCAAGCAACCACGTCAGACCCTTTCGCTACTAATGTCAGAACCAAGGATAAAAGATAGAGTGATGGAAGAAGGATATTAGAGAACACAAGAAGAAAGGAACCAAATACTAAGAGAAGAATGGATGTATAAGATAGAGAAAGAAAGAGAATGGATACAAGATATGTAATGAGAGCTAAAGACTGGTGTTGATTCGAATTGATTTGAGAATACATGTATGCCCTTATTTATAGGTTCCTATAGAATAGCTTAGATATGTAATGAGAGCTAAAGACTGGTGTTGATTCGAATTGATTTGAGAATACATGTATGCCCTTATTTATAGGTTCCTATAGAACCAAGGATAAAAGATAGAGTGATGGAAGAAGGATATTAGAGAACACATGAAGAAAGGAACCAAATACTAAGAGAAGAATGGATGTATAAGATAGAGAGAGAAAGAGAATGGATACAAGATATGTAATGAGAGCTAAAGACTGGTGTTGATTAGAATTGATTTGAGAATACATGTATGACCTTATTTATAGGTTCCTATAGAATAGCTTAGAGATTTCTAGAATGTTCTAGACCTAGAATGCTCTAGGACATTCTAGAATAATCTAGAGTTTTTACAATAATCAATGTAATACAAAAAGTAGTGTTTATTGTTTCATATAACAATAAGCTATCTTAATGGTTGAGGTTTTCAAGTATGGATTACAAGGTTCAAGTCTGGGTGATGCCATAATGGTCATGTGTTCATGACACTATCCCTCCTTCGAGAATGCCGAGTGGAAGTCGACGTTAACATTGTTGGGTCGGGCTTGTTTGGATAGTGACGATGGAAGTCGTTGACCAGAGCTTCAGCATTACAAACGTTATCGATGGGTTCCCAAGTGCAATCACTTGGAGGATAGCCAAGCCAATCAACTAGATAATAAAGCTTATTGCGCACAATCTTAGAATCGAGAATAGCAGCTACCTCGTATTTGGGGTCGTCCACAAGTTGTACAGAAGGTGGTGGTGGCACGACAGACACTATTAGGAATTAAAGAGGTGCGGCAAGGTTCCAAAAGAGAGCTATGAAAGACAGGGTGAAGCCGCATATGTGCAGGAAGGTTAAGACGAAATGTTGCATCATTAATCTGCGCCGTGATGACAAAAGGACCTAAGCGTTGATAGTCAAACTTAGCACACGGTCGGGTAGTCTTGATGTGACGACGAAGCAACCATACATGGTCACCAACCTTAAACGGAGACTTAAGACGATGTCGATTGGCATTGGTCTTATGGTGTGCTTGCGCTTTCTGAAGATGTGACGATAACTCGAACTGGATTTGTTGTAGTCGGTGGAGGTGATGCGCCGCACTAGGGTTTCGTGACACCTCGGGAAGATCCAGTATACACCATCGAGGGTGGTTGCCGGTGTAGGCAAAGAAAGGTGTAACTTTGGTAGAAGAGTGGACCGTGTTGTTGTATGCAAACTTGACAAGATGTAAAATATTACTCCAATCATCTTGTTGATAACTAATGAAACATTGAAGATATTGCTCGAGCGTTTGATTTGTGCGCTCTGTTTGTCCGTCAGTTTGTGGATGATAAGCCGAAGAGAGTTTGCAAGAGATTTTGAGGCCTGCCCATAGGTGCTTCCAAAAGTGTGAGATAAATTGAGGACCTCGATCCCTAATAATATCATTCGGGAGACCATGATGGCGAAACACTTCACGCATAATGAGATCTACAGTTTCTTCACTATTGATGGTCTTTACACATGGTACAAAATGTGTCATCTTGGTGAACCGATCCACTACTATTAAAATAGTATCAAAGCCTTTGGAAGGTGGTAGATCCGTAATGAAATCCATAGAAATAGACTGCCATGGCTTGTTGGGAGGGGGTAATGGTTGTAGTATGCCATAAGGGTGATGCCGGGGTATTTTGGCACAACAGCAAGTGTCACAAGTGCAAACATAATCTTCGACAAAAATTTTGCAAGTGAGGCCACCAAAATGAACGTTTCACCAGCTCAATGGTCTTGGAAATACCAAAATGTCCAGCCATGGGGGCATCATGACAATGTTCCAACACTTGAAGTCGGAGTGATCCGTCGAGGACGTAAAGGAGATTCTTGTAGAAGAGTAAGCCATCTTTCCACTTGAAGTCCTGATAATGTTGAGATTACCCTGGCAATGTGGAGCAAGATGGACGACTTGAACCACAGTGGGCTAAGACATCCTTAGCAAAATCATCCGAATGAAGTTGTTGCCGAATAGTGTCAAGAAGGGTAGAATCAAGTGGCGTGGCATAAATTGTTGTTACCTGTAGCTTTGATGGCCCGAGGAGAGTTTGCTTTTGATTGTCAAAGGTCAGATCTCCAGGTCGAAGTGCTAGATACGAACGCCGAGACAAAGCATCCGCTTTCCCTTGTTGTTTTCCGGGGCGAAAAATGATCTTGAAATCGAAACGCATTAGAAATTGGGCCCACCGAGCTTGTCGTCTATTTAATACTCGAGCTGTTTGAAAATTTGTGAGATTTTTGTGACCACTATAAATGATAATCTGATGAGGTGATCCTTCTAGAAAATTACGCCATTGCTTGAATGAGTCGACCACATCTAGTAACTCCTTGTCATGCACCTCATAGTTTATCTCCGAAACAGTAAATTTTCTCGAGTGAAACGCAACTGGATGTGTCTGCCCGTCCTCGCCTTGTTGTGATAGGATACTCCCCAATGCAAAGTCTGATGCATCCGCCTCAATAGTAAATGGCTTTTCAGGATCAATATGTGCTAGGATGGGTGCTGATGTGAATGCCTCTTTCAGCTGCGTAAAAGCCTTGTCCGCTTCGATACTCCAAAAAAATGCTTGATTTTTCTTGGTGAGTTGAGTAAGGGGCAACACAATGCTTGAATAATTATGTATGAATTTGCGATAGAAGTTCGCAAATCCGAGGAAACACTGGACATCCCGAACTGAGCATGGGGGTTTCCATTCCAATATTGTTTGGACTTTTGCCGGGTCCATGAAAACACCCTGGGATGAAATAGTGTATCCCAAAAATTGGACTTGTTTGCAATCAAAACTGCATTTCTCAAGTTTGGCATAAAGACCATACTTCCTTAGGCGTTCAAGTACTTGCCGCACATGTATATCATGCTCCCCCTGTGTTTTAGAGTAAATCAATAGATCATCTAGGTAGATGATTAGAAAAACATCCAAGAAATCCCGGAAGATGTCATTTGCCATATGTTGGAATACTGCAAGTGCATTTGTGAGCCTGAAAGGCATGACTGTATACTCGAAATGACCATACCGAGTACGAAATGTTGTTTTCCACTCATCTCCCGGCCGAATTCGAACAAGATTATATGCACCCCTTAGATCAATTTTGGTAAAATGCTTTGCCCCACCAATGCGTTCTAAGAGATTGGAGATTAAAGGTAAAGCATACCTATTCCTTATGGTGACTTTATTTAAGCCTCAATAGTCCACGACCAAACGAAGGGAATCGTCCTTTTTCTTCACAAAAAAGATAGGAGCACCAGCTGGAGACTTTAAATGTCGAATAAACCCATGTGCAAGATTTTCCTCGATGTATTCTCGAAGAATCTCAAGCTCAGTGGGTGATAAATTGTAAATCGGACCCCACGGTGGCTCTTTTCCTGGTTGGAGATCAATAGGACAGTCGTACGGCCGATGCTTTGGAAGAACACTAGCTTTGACTTTGTCGAAAACATCAGCATAGTCTTGATATTTTTTGGGAATTTGGATGTCTGAATTCCCTTGAGTGACACTAGAAGGTGTCATTGATACTGCAAATAAGAAAAGGTCATCCTTGCCTCCCACTTGGTGCAATTGTTGCAATGTGATGGCTGAAATTTGATGAGAAGGATATGGTGCATCGGTAGAACTATATACTTTAGGAGGATAATCCCGAGTTCGATCCTTGACAATGATATTTTCTATTAAAGGGCACCTAATTTCTCGCTTCCTCCAATCAATTCTAGGGTTGTGTAGCTCGAACCATGGCAAACCGAGGACAATTGGATGCTCAGGACTACGGATTATGTTAAAGGAAACTACACATCCTAAATCACCCAAGAGTATGTGTATTGGCTCAGACTCTTCAAATATCTTCCCGGAAGCTATGGGGCGTCCATCAATCACTACTATGAAAACTGGACAAGGAAGTGTATGCAAGGATATTTGGTGTTTTTGGGCAAAATCTCTATCCATGAAACAAGAATTGGCTCCAGTATCTAAGAGGGCTTGGACTTGAAGTTGACAACTGGGTGTCCTAACTTGTACTAGGGCTCAGAAGACTCTACTAACATGCTTGGAAGAAATGGAACCCACACTAGGTTGTACATATCTAGGGTTGTCCAACCAAATGGCTCCTATTTTGGCCGGACTTATTTGTTTGACTCCTCTTCTAATTGGCTTAGGACTTCAAATTTATTGGACAAGGGTGGATTATTCATAATACTAGATTCACTAACTACTTCTAAAATGTTGGACTCATTTTTATTGTCATAGTGAATTTGATTTACCTAACATCTCGACCTATGGGAGCAATGAATGGCTATATGTCCTGGACCTCCGCAATATAAGCACAGATGGTTTGCTCGATGACGTTGCTTCTCTTCGTCTGACAACAGTCCTCGTCGTTGAGTCATATCGATCTCCATGGGTTCAGGACTATCCATTGGGACTGGACTACGTGTTTGCCTTGGAGTTGGACCAGGGCTATACATTTGCCTTGGGGATGATTGCACCGTTACTGATGCATAAGCTGGTGTGAATCTTGATCTTGTTATTTGTTGTTGTTGTCGGGAACTCAACGCTCCCTATACGCAATGCTCGGCCACAACCGAGCTTAGGATCATACACAGAAAACGGGAAATAAAACACGACAAGAAGAAGAGGGAGATACACAGGAGGTTTACGTGGAAAACCCCAAACTAGGGGAAAAACCATGGCAGCCCACAGGCTGCAAACTGTCACTATGTAAGAATATACAACTGTGAGTTCACTGAGGCACCGACCTCATGCTCACAGATCTTCGCCACAAGCGGCGGTTACAACAGAGGCAACGACCTCTTTCTCTCTCTCTCTCTCTCTCTCTCTCTCTGTACAGTTACACACACTCACTCTTTTCTTGCACCAACAAGAAATGAACAACTACTACACCACTTATTTGCCCTAAGTCATATTTATACTAATATGACTTTTTGGCTATTTACAAATATAGCCTCGATGGGCTCTCAGAAACATATTTACGAATATGTCTCTTCCTCCGGTTCTCACCGGGTCTGTGTCATCTGGCTCTCCGTAGCCGGGTGCTCCTCATCCGGTTCTTCACCGGGTCTGTATCATCCGGCTCTCCGTAGCTGGGTACTCCTCATCCGGTTCATACCAGGTCTGCACCATCCGGCTCTCCGTAGCCGGGTACTCCTCATTCGGTTTCGGCCTCGGCCGAGTTTGTTCATTGGCATTGTTCTTCTCCCTTCCCATCCAGAGGGACTTGTCTCCCAACAAACTCCCCCTTCACTCCGGCATGGGGTGTCTTACCAGTCCAATTCTCTTCCGGCATGCATCCAGCTTGTCGGGTATCAGCACTTTGGTCAGCATATCTGACCCGTTCTCGGCCGTGTGGATCTTCATCAGCGCGAACTCCTGGTCATCTACTCTTTCCCGGATCTAGTGACACCTCCGCTGGATATGCTTCGTCCGGGAATGGTAGGCTGCATTCTTAGCAAGGTGGATGGCACTTTGACTGTCGCAATAGAGTCGGTATTCATCTTGCCGGATACCGAGCTCTCCGATGAAGTCCTTCATCCATAATATTTCCTTGCCGGCTTCCATAGCCGCCATGTACTCCGCCTCTGTGGTTGACAATGCAACCGTCTTCTGCAGCCTCGACTGCCATGAAACGGCTCCCCCTGCATATGTCATTACATACCCGGATGTAAACCGGCTGGTATCCACATCAGTCGACATGTCCGAATCGGTGAAACCGTCAAGTTGAGGTTTTCCGGAGCCGAATCGGAGACACATATTTGAAGTTCCCTTCAAATACCGGAGTATACATTTGACCGCGTTCCAGTGCTCCTTGCCGGGGTTGCTCATAAACCGGCTCACCACTCCGACTGTGTATCCAATGTCCGGTTGGGTACAAACCATTGCGTACATCAAGCTCCCGACGGCAGAGGCATATGGTATCTTCATCATATCCGCCTTCTCTGCTTTCGTCTTCAGGCTTTGCTTACCGGATAGCTTGCAGTTTGCCAGAAGTGTCGATCCGACCGGTTTCGCATCTGACATGTTGAACCGGTGAAGCACCTTTGTCACGTACTTCTCCTGTGACAGCCATAATTGCTTCTTTGACCGGTCCCGAATGATGTGCATCCCCAGCATCTGTCTTGCCGGACCCAAGTCTTTCATTGAGAAGGTCCGGTTGAGAGCCTTCTTCAGCATCCGTATTTTTACTTGGTCTCGTCCGACGATGAACATGTCATCCACGTACAGGAGGAGTATCAAGAAGTCGCCTCCTTCGAACTTCTTCACAAACACGCAGTGATCGGCCTGCGTCTTGTGGTACCCTTGATCGGTCATGAAGGAATCGAACTTCTGGTACCATTGTCGGGGAGCCTGCTTTAGTCCGTACAGGCTCTTCTTCAGCCGGCATACCAGGTGCTCCTTCCCTTTCTCCACAAATCCTTCCGGTTGCTGCATGTAGATCTCCTCTTCGAGGTCGCCATGAAGGAATGTCGTCTTCACGTCCAGCTGCTCTACCTCAAGGTCCATGCTTGCCGCTATACTCAGCACCGTCCGGATGGAGGTCATCTTTACTACCGGGGAAAATATCTCGTCGAAGTCCACGCCCTTCTTCTGCTGGAACCCCTTCACCACAATCCTGGCTTTGTATCTCGGGGGGTTTCCGGCATCTCCCGGTTTCAACTTGTACACCCACTTGTTTCGGAGTGCCCGCTTTCCTTTCGGCAACTCCACCAATTCGTACGTATGGTTCTCATGCAGGGAATCCATCTCGTCCTGCATAGCACTTAACCATTTTCGGTTGTGGGTGTCATCCTTCGCTTCTTTGAAGCTTTCCGGCTCCCCCTCATCGGTTAGCAAAACATGCTCTGCATCCGGAAATCTCCGGGGGGCCCTTCTCTCTCTGAGAGGATATCTCCGTCTTTGGGCTTCGGTAGCCGGCTCCTCCATTTGCTCTTCATCCGAATCCGATTCGGGGTCTAGGCCGGTTCCGGTCTCAGCTTCCTCTACTTCTTCTTCTGCCGGTTCGGTATCCTCACCGTACCCGGCTGGTTCTTCGAGTGCTAACCGGTCTCTCGCCAGTTGGGTCTGCTCATCGTAGAGTCGATCCTTGCCGGTCGACTCGGAGTTCATTATCTTCTTCTCCGACTCCCAGTCGGCGAGCGTCTTGTCCTCCATGAAGATAATATCTCGACTCCGGAATACCTTCTTGTCGACCGGGTCCCACACTCGGTAGCTGAACTCCTCGTCACCGTAACCGAGGAATATGCATGGCCGGGTTTTTGCATCTAACTTTCCTCTCCAATCCTTTGCTACATGCACGTACGCGAGACACCCGAACACCTTCAGATGCCGGTAGGAGACTTCCTTACCGGTCCATACTCTCTGTGGCGTGTCTCCATCCAAGGGTACTAAGGGTGATCTATTTATCACATATGTCGTCGTCGACAGTGCCTCAGCCCAAAACTTCTTGGGTAGTTTTGCATGCGCTAGCATACTCCGGACCCTCTCCATTATGGTCCGGTTCATCCTCTCGGCCAGTCCATTTAGTTCCGGCGTCTTCGGCACGGTAAATTCGAGCCGTATTCCCTTTGAGCGGCAGTACTCCTCGAACTGCCCCGGTACTCTCCTCCGTTATCTGCTCAGACCGCCTTCAACTTCCGGCCGGTTTCTCTTTCCACTCTCACGTGGAGCTCTTTGAAGACGGATAACACCTGATCCTTCGTCTTCAACGGTGTGGCCCACAGTTTCCGACTGTGGTCATCTATGAACGTCACGAAGTACTGCGCTCCGGCATGTGACTTCGTGTCTACTTCACACACATCCGTATGCACCAACTCCAGTGGTGCATTACGTCTCATCGGTGGCCTTGGTCGGAAGGAGGTCCAGTTCTGGTTACCGGCCAGACAATCAGTGCACTTCTCTAAGTGCATGTTCTTCACTGGAATGAGGTTGTCGTCTGCAAGCCTCTTCATCCCCTTCTCGCTCATATGACACGGCCTCTTGTGCCACAGCTCACCGGCAGTGTCGGATGCCACGTTCACTTCTTCCGGGCATAACCGGGCATTCATCAGGTACAATGTGTTTACCTTCCGGGCCCGAGCCACAATCAGGCTCCCTTTGCTGAACTTCATGACACCGTTCCGGATGCTACCCGTGTAGCCCTCATCATCTAGCGGACCGGCTGATATCAAGTTCAGTCGAACCTCCGGAACGTGTCGGACATCCCTTAGCAGCAACTTGCATCCGGTTGGTGTTGTCAGCCACACGTCTCCTATGCCGACAATTCGGCATGTACCTTCATTCCCCATCCGGACACAACCGTGATCACCGGCTGAGTAGGATGAGAAGCATTTCCGGTCCGGGGTAAGGTGGAACGACGCTCCGGAGTTTACCACCCAGGTCATCTCGTCGCCGGCAAGGTTTATCTCACTCTCCTCGGTGATGAGCATCAACTCTTCTTCACTTGCCGCGATTGCCGTCGTCCCCTTCCGGTCCGGCCCCCTCCGGTCTTTACCGTTCCGGTCCGGGGTCCGCTTCGAATCGGTACCATCGGTCTCCTTATCTTTTCGGAAATGCCGACAGTTCTTTTGGAAGTGTCCCGGCTTGCCGCAATAGAAGCAAGTAGGCCTCCCCCTTGACTTTGACCGTGTCCCCGACTTCTCCCGGTTCTGGGCACTACGGTTTCTATGTCTTCTGCGTTCCGATTCGGTAAGGAGCGCTTTGGAGTCGGAGCTCGTATCCTTATCTTTCTGACGCACCTCCTCATCCAGCAAGCTCGATTTCACTCTTGCTAGGGATAACCGTTTTCCTTCCGGCCCGGTGTTGCCCAAAGTGACGACCAACGTCTCCCAACTATCCGGGAGGGAACCGAGCAGGAGTAGTGCTAGTACCTCGTCGGCGAGAGGTACTTCCAATGATGTTGCCTGGTGTATCAGCCCCTAGAAGGCATTCATGTGCTCCGCCATGTTGGAGCCATCTTGGTACCGGAGTCTTACTAGCTTCCGGAATACCGAAACCTGATTAACAACATTTTTGTTCTGAAACATTATGTCGATCTTCTCCCAGAGCTCATGAGCCTTGCTCTCTTCATTGAAGTTGTTGTACAGGCTCATGTCGATGAAGCACCGTATGTACGCCGTTGTCTTCATGTGCATCACCTCCCATATCGTGGCGTCCATTTTGTCTGGTCTCTTGTCCCCGAACTGAACCAGCAGCCAGAGATCTTTAACCACGAGCATGTCCCTCATCTTCGACTTCCACACTGAATAGTTGGAGCCGGTGAGCTTGAACATGCCGCCAAACGATTCGTCCATTTTTTGTGTCGATTTTGCTCTGATACCACTTGTTGGGAACTCAACACTCCCTATACGCAATGCTCGGCCACAACCGAGCTTAGGATCATACACAAAAAACAGGAAATAAAACACGACAAGAAGAAGAGGGAGATACACAGGAGGTTTACGTGGAAAACCCCAAACTAGGGGAAAAACCACGGGAACCCACAGGCTGCAAACTGTCACTATGTAAGAATATACAACCGTGAGTTCACTGAGGCACCGACCTTGTGCTCACAGATCTTCGCCATAGGCGGCGGTTACAACAGAGGCAACGACCTCTTTCTCTCTCTCTCTCTCTCTCTCTGTACAGTTACACACACACTCTCTTTTCTTGCACCAACAAGAAATGAACAACTACTACACCACATATTTTCCCTAAGTCATATTTATACTAATATGACTTTTCGGCTATTTACAAATATAGCCTCAGTGGGCTCTCAGAAACATATTTACGAATATGTCTCTTCCTCCGATTCTCACCGGGTCTGCGTCATCCGGCTCTCCGTAGCCGGGTGCTCCTCATCCAGTTCTTCACCGAGTCTGTATCATCCGGCTCTCCGTAGCTGGGTACTCCTCATCCGGTTCACACCGGGTCTGCACCATCCGGCTCTCCGTAGCCGGGTACTCCTCATCCGGTTCACACCGGGTCTGCATCATCCGGCTCTCCGTAACCGGGTACTCCTCATCCGGTTCACACCGGGCCTGCACCATCCGGCTCTCCGTAGCCGGGTACTCCTCATCCGGTTTCGGCCTCGGCCAAGTTTGTTCATCGGCACTGTTCTTCTCCCTTCCCATCCGGAGGGACTTGTCTCCCAACAGTTGTCGCTCACATCAACGCTCAAAAAGGCGCTTGTCACACCGCATTGCTCGACTAATAGCTTCTATAAGTGACCTTGGATCCTCGGGGAAGGTAAGAAGTAAGTCTTTGACATCACTACGAAGGCCTGAACGGAATTGCTCCATTAGGGCTTGTTCATCCCAAGGAATATCGCTTGTGATGAGACGGAAATTGGCAGCATATGTCGAAGCTGGTTGATCACCTTGACGAAGTGTACAAATCTTGTTGATAGTTGTTCTCGCCCCATCAGTATCTCCGAAACAAGCCTTAAATTCCTCGAAATTATTCAGTAGAGGAGAATTGGTCTCTAGCAATGGAGCAAACCACGACAACGCTATGTCAATCAATAAGGTGCCCACTAGCCCGACTCGTGATGCATCTGTTGGATAACGTGCGGGATGCACTTGAAACACCAACCGTACTTGATTCAAAAAACCTCGGAAATGCGCCCTCGACCCATAAAATTTAGCTGGGAGGCTAATTTTGGGCTCCTTGATAAGTCCCTAACCTTCAACCCTTTGTTGTTGTAACACTATGATTGTTGACTCTAATTGTTGCACTCGTCATGTGAACTCCTCTTGTTGTTGTTGCTTCTCTATAGTGTAACCTTTTGTAGATCCCCAAGTAGACGTTGATTCTCTACTTCATGAGATGCGAACTTGGATTTAAGGTTCTCCATTTCTGCAACAAGGGTGAGATATTCTTCTGAGTTAATGGCAGCCATGGTTTCAGGATGGTTACAAAGGAGGATGAGAGAGAGAGAGAGAGAGAGAGAGAGAGAGAGAGAGAATTCGAATCAAACTGTCAGAACCAAGGATAAAAGATAGAGTGATGGAAGAAGGATATTAGAGAACACGAGAAGAAAGGAACCAAATACTAAGAGAAGAATGGATGTATAAGATAGAGAAAGAAAGAGAACGGATACAAGATATGTAATGAGAGCTAAAGATTGGTGTTGATTCGAATTTATTTGAGAATACATGTATGCCCTTATTTATAGGTTCCTATAGAATAGCTATGAGATTTCTAGAATGTTCTAGAATGTTCTAGACCTAGAATGCTCTAGGACATTCTAGAACATTCTAGAATAATCTAGAGTTTTTACAATAATCAATGTAATACAAGAAGTAGCGTTTATTGTTTTATATAACAATAAGCTATCTTAATGGTTGAGGTTTTCAAGTATGGATTACAAGGTTCGAGGTTCAAGTCCGGGTGACGCCATAATGGTCATGTGTTCATGACAACTGACATCATGACGTGCCTCAACAACCCATCCCATGAAATGCAAAACTCGAGTCTCAATCACTTTACAACTCAGGATGGGCTACTCTATCGTAATCACCTCCTTTATGTACTAGCTGGCACATGTCGCATCCGAGTCCTACAAACTTGCCACGATGATCCTCTTATCGGACGCTTTGGGGTCACAAAAACATTGGCGTTGCTGTCTCTGGGGTTTTGGTGGCCCCAACCTTGGAGATTGGTCAAAGAATTTATCAAAACTTGTGACGTCTGTGCTCGCTCCAAAGCGGCTCACCATCGTCCATACGACCTTGTACACCCACTTGCAATTCCCATTCGACCTTGGGCATCTCTCTCCATGGACTTTATCACCAACCTTCCTTAGGTCGGTGACCATGAAACGGTGGTAGTGGTCGTCGATCGGTTTTTGAAGATGGCTCACTTTGTCCCATGTTCGAAAACCATTTCGAGGGAGGAAACGGCTGACCTTTTTCTGAAAAATGTCATCTGATTACATAACTTCCCTAAGGATGTCACTTCTAATCGAGGTCCTCAATTTATCTCCCACTTCTGGCACCGACTTCTACAGACATTCAGGATTTCTATGAACGTGTCAACCGCACACCACCCTCAAACTGATGGCCAAACCGAAAGAGTCAACCAAATCCTTAAACAATACCTCTGGTGTACAGTCAGCTACCAACAAGACGATTGGGTGGACTTCCTTGCCATGGCGGAATTTTCCTACAATAATAGTATCCATGCCTCAAATAAGGTTTCCCCATTCTTTGCAAACTACGGTTTCCATCCTCGTTTCAACATTTCCATTCCGTAAATTTCCGTCAATCCGTCGGTCGAGAGGCATGCCCACACCTTACAAGATGTCCATCGTGACCTCTCCCTCAAGCTCCGTGCCGTTGGCAAACAATATAAAGCTCACGCTGACTGACATCGCTTGGTCGCGCCAACCTTCGTAGTCGGTGACATGGTTTGGCTGCTACGTCGCCACATCACAACCACCCGTCCCTGCGCGAAGCTCGATTACAAAAAGCTAGGCCCCTTCCGTATCCTTGAGCGCATTAACCAAGTCGCCTTCCGGTTAGCGCTTCCCCCCACATTTCGGCTTCACAATATTTTCCACGTCTCTCTCCTCAAACTCTACCATCCTTCTCGTATTCCGGAACAACAACCTCCTCCGCCGCCGACCGTGGAATTATCAACAAGTGAGGAGTACGAGGTTGACCGGATCCTCGACTCCCACTTGTGTCGACGAAAACTTCAATACTTGGTCTTATGGAAAGGTTACCCTCTTTCGGACACCACATGGGAACCAGTTACACATTTACAAAATGCGTCGGAGGCAATTCGCGCTTTTCATCAACGATACCCTCATAAACTGGTCACAGGTGTTGCGAGGCGGCCTCAGAGGGAGGATAATGTCATAAACATATGCCACAGAAGAAGGTAGGGATTGAACCCAAAACCTCACGGTCTCTCTTAGGCAACCCTACCAATTAAGCTACATATGCATCCTTATATTAAATCCAACTTCATGTAATGTAGATTGAACATTGTAAGTTCCTAGCTTGCATGCATCCTCATTTCTAGCTTGCACACATTCTCATGCATTCTCTATTGCATGCATCCTCATGCATTCTCTATTTTTGCATGCATACTCTATTTCTAGCTGGCTTACATAGCCCTACCTTCTTGTATAAATACTCAGGTGCATCTTGATTCTAATCAAGGTGAACAACACCAGTTATGGATTCTATAAGTTGAGTTCTTGTTCTTTTCCTCTCTCTTATTTTCTAGTCTTGTCTTTGTTCTGCTCTATTATACTTGTCTGTGACAGATAAGGTACACAATAGTATCATGGAACTCCTTCTTAGCGATCCCAAGTAGTTCTCTCAAGGTAAGGTTGACATGACTGTCTAAAACCTTCTCCTCAAGGACCTTCCGCAAGTCAGTTCTTTGTCCGACGTGAGCTTGTAAGTCGGCGCCTCTCATTCTTTTCCTTTCTTCCATTAGAGTAGGTTTGCTCGATCCACCAGGTTTCATGCTTGTTTCTCCAACCTCTTTTCGTGGCATAAGTTGGGCTTGCCCTTCTTTCCTTGTGTTCCTCGTGTTGGGACACTTTGATTTGCCATCTTCTTCACCAGCTCTTTTCCTCTTCTCTTTGACAAGAGCTTCATAGTTGTCGCACACAACCTCCGCAAAGCTTGTGTTATCGTTGTTGAGAATCAATCTCAACATAGTGCAACATGTGAACATACCTTTTGAGAATCCATGATTATTCAAAGGTCAAGAGTCACACCACTACTCTCTACACATCAACTATGTGTCATAGAATCATATTCTATGACACATAACTAATGAGTTACATATTCCGCATGACTATGAGTCTTCACATTCCCCAAGAGAGAGTGGTTGTTGTAGTTAGTTAATGAAGAGAGAGGGTGACTATATATAAAGCACCCTCGTCATACTTCATAGAATGTCGGTTGTGACTCCTTGTAATGCTACATTTTTGTATCTCTTACTTTACTTGTGAATATACATCTTCTTCTTGAGTACTTCATTGTGTTCCCATTCTATCTAATCTATCTTGTGTTTCTCTTCTCTTCTCTCTTTCCTCTCACACATACACATAACACACATCTCTTCCGCTACACAAGAATCATACCCGATTCTTTACAATCATCGACTGGATCCGACCATCTAGTAACTCGTCGCACATTCCGATCAGCAAGTTTTAGATCCTCCAAATCGATTTTTCCTTTTTTCTTGCACTCAAAGACTGTCGGCCAAAACCCAGCTCCTCGCTTGATCGTTTTTAGATTCTCTCCTCCAACTCGTATCCCGGCCGATGCAGCATAGTGCATAGCTTCCACATGCCTTGCGTCATCCTCTTTCACAATCTTTTCCAGCCTGCCTCTTCCGAAGTTTACTTGTAGTGGCTTCTAGGTCTCGCTCGAGTGGATCATGTTGTCATCCAAATAGACGACGTTCTTGAAAATCGCATCTTGCAAGTCAGTGCACTCCCTTCGTGAGTGCTCCAAGCTGTCGCACCACACACATCTAAACACTTCTTTCCCTTGGGCCCGCGTCGAGCTAAGTTGGCTAGTGATACCGCTTCAAACTTCTTGGAGAGTTCTTCGATTATAGATTCCTACATCGCTTTCTTGTCGAAATTGTTGATCGGCTTGCTAGGCTCGATCATCATAGGCACCTTCCTCCTCCACGATTGTGGATTCTCCACGTAAGTTTACTCTAGCCATTGTCGATGCTTATCAAGATGGCTACAAGCCATCTTTACCATCACCTAGTCCGCTACCAAGCCATTTGGTTGCATTTCATCTTCCAAAAGGTTGCCCAATTCTCACCGGTCTTTCGTATCCACCGTCTTCAGGAACAACAGGACTTTATCTCCATCGAGAACTCGTTGATCAACACTCGGAAGTCGGTTGTACTTCTGTTCAAAGAACATCTTCAAGCATGTATTCAGCAAGCAGTGTCTTTTCGAACTCCATCCAAGTTGTGTGCTCGTTTTGGATCTCCATGACGCACTCGCGGATCCCTGGTTCCACCACACACTTAAAGCTAGAAATTTGTTTCAGATCATGGACATCCCTCTACTGCATCTTGTTCCGATAGTTAGCAAGGAAATCCGTGATGTTCTTGCCACCAAATCGTCCAGTTATCTCCATTGTTTGATTGACAACTTTGTCGACTAAAGTCTCCCGATCTCTCACCTTCAGCATGAATTCCACGACGGCCACCATGCCTTTCTTCAATTCCTCTCCTTGAGTTCCGCTTGTCGAAGTCATCGTCGCACTTGATATCCTCCTGCTGCCTCGTTTCACGTCGGGTTCACCAAGAGAGATGTCGTTGAAATCCTCGCATGTTCGTGAAATGAAACGCAACCATCGGGGTCACAGACCTGAAGGATTCAATGTTTTTAGTAGCGTAAGCGAGAAAGTATTGAAGATAGATGGATGGATGGATGGAGAGAGAGCAAAAGAGAGAAAGACAAAGATTGAACCCTTGACTTTAGTTTTGCGAGACAAGATATATCACCAACAGGATAACTTTAGATCCTTTATTAGAAATTTCTTCCTTACATCACTTCCCCTTACACAAGCCCAACTAGAGGCTTTTATAGGTCTCTCCATGCAAAAACTATGGTTTTGCACACGGTTTTTTTTTATGTGTTTGTTTCCTATGAATTACTGAATATGAAAAGAAAATACATAAAGTTTGAAGTATATGATAGTAGTCCTCGTGGTAAATCAATTCTCTTCTAACTTGAAGGTACAAGGTTCAAATCTTGTTTCCACCCCTCTCTATATGCACTAGGCCCTAGGTTTATTTTTTATTTATTTACAAGTGTTTGTGTAATGTGCGCGGAACCACACTTTTTCACTTTTTCTCCTACTGGACACGCAACATCACGACAACAGAGGCCGACCACTGCATGTTGGTGAAGAAATTCGACAAAGGCGACTTCTTGATACTCCTACTGTATGTGGATGACACACTAATTGTCAGACCGGACTGAATCAAAATCGAGCGTCTGAAGAAGGCCTTGAACCAGACCTTCTCAATGAAAGATTTGGGTCCGGCGAGACAGATATTGAGGATGCACATAGTCTAGGACCGGACGAAGAAGCAGTTGTGGTTGTCATAGGAGAAGTACGTGACTAAGGTGCTTCAAAGGTTCAGCATGTCAGATGCTAAGCTAGTCGGGTCGACCCTTCTGATAAATTGCAAGCTATCCAAAAAGTGGAGCCCGAAGACAAAGGCAGAGAAGTCGGAAATGATGAATCTATCGTATGCCTCTACAGTCGGAAGCGTCATGTACGCAATGGTGTGTACACGACCAGACATCGGATATGCAGTCGGAGTGGTCAGTCAGTTCATGAGCAATCCGAGAAAGGGCCATTGGGCAGCTGTCAAGTGGATACTCCGGTACTTGAAAGGCACTTCGAATATGTGCCTCGGATTCGTTTAAGGTAAACCCCAACTTGAAGTATACACCGATTCAGACATGTCGGTTGATGCAGATACCAACCGGTCTACATCCGGATATGTCACAACATATGCGGCAAGAGTCGTATCATGGTAGTTGAGGTTACAGAAATCCATTGCATTGTCAACAACGGAAGTGGAGTTCATGGTTGTTGTGGAAGCTGGCAAAGAAGTAATCTGGATGAAGGACTTCATCGAAGAGCTAGGGATCCGACAAGAGGAATACTAGCTCTATTGCGATAGTCAAAGTGCCATCCACCTTGCAAAGAACGCGGCCTACCATTCTAGGATGAAGCACATCCAACGCAGATAGCACTGGCTTCGGGAGAGAGTAGAAGACGAGACTTCTCGTTGCTGAAGATTCATACAGAGGAGAACAGGTTAGATATGCTAACCAAGGTGCTGTCAGCCGACAAACTAGACTTGTGCCAGAGACGGATCGGGTTAACGAAGACCCCATGCCGGAGTGAAGGGGGAGATTGTTGAGATATTGGTCCCTCCGGATGGGAACCGGTCGAGCTGGATCGGAGGATCCGGAGGAGGAAGACAAATCGGATGGATCCGAAAGGATATCGAGAAGTCGGACTAGATGAAACCGGAAGGAGTCTAGCCGGAACTGGTATGAACTGTGAAGAGAGACAGATTTGTAAATATGTTTCTTATGGGCCGTTGAGGCCACATTTGTAAATATCCCATAAGTTTTATAACTAAGGAAGATGGATATAGCTATAGTTGTTGTTATCTTTGTGTTAGAGTGAGTTAGCTTTGTACACAGAGAGAGAGAAAGAAAGAGAGAGAGGGAGAAAGAACAGAAGGTAGTTATTCTGTTCTAACCGCATGTTGGCGAAGACATAGGGCTCAAGGTTGTTGCCTCTAAGGTCCTCATTGGTGTACCTCTCCTTAGACAATGATTTTTGGAGTCTGTGGGCTCTCATGGTTTTGCCTTGTTTCGAGGTTTCCACATTAACATTCTGTGTCGACTTATTTCCTGTGTAATTGTGCCTCTAACTATATGTTTTCTACTTGAGTTCTTACATTGTACCTTAGAGATTCGGTTGTGGCTGAGCATCGAATACTATTAAGCTGGTATCAGAGCGAACAACAAAGGAAAGAAAATGGAAGATTCATTCGGCAGCATATTCAAGCTCACCAGCTCCAACTATCTAGTATGGAAGTCGAAGATGAGGGACATGTTGGTGGTCAAATATCTCTGGTTGTCGGTACAGTTTGGGGACAAAAGACTGGACAAGATCAATGCCGCGACCTGGGAAGTAATGCACATGAAAATGATGGCATACATTTGATGCTTCATCGACATGAGCCTGTACAATAACTTTAATAAAGAGAACAAGGCCAATGAGCTCTAGGAGAAGGTTGGCATGATGTTGGAGAACAAGAACGTCGTAGATCAGGTCTCGGTATTCTGGAAGATAGTGAGGCTCCGGTATCAAGACGACTCTAGCATGGTAGAGTATATGAACGCCTTCCAAGGGCTGATAAACTAGACTATCTTGCTCGAAGTACCGTTAGCCGACGAGGTACTGACATTGTTATTGCTCGGATCCCTTCCGGATAGCTGGGAGACGTTGGTTGTCACTCTGGGTAATGCCGGACTGAAAGGAAAGAATTTATCCCTGGCAAGAGTGAAGTCAAGTTTGCTAAACGAAGAAGCTCGTCGGAAGGATCAGGAATCTGGAACCGACCCGAAAGCCTTAGTCACGGAAGACGACAATAACCAGGGAAGACGCCAGAATCGGAGTCCCCAGAACCGGGACAAAGTAGTGTGAGTTCTGCCAATAAAAATTGCCCATAAAAAATTGTTGATTGTCTGAACAAGTATATTTCTAAGCTTTCAAATGTTTTTCTAGATCTCCAAGGATGTAGTAGAAGTTTTAATATTCCATCTGCGTATTGGCCCTTGATCCTATGCGTTTGTGATCGATAGCTTTAGAGGGCGCCATGGAAGCTTCTGCCCTCCCAAAGGTGAAACAAATTCTCCAATCAATAAATAAATCTTCCTCTAGTAGTTTTTTGTAACAAATTGAAAATGTGAAGCAATAAATTGGAAGAATTCAGAAGTATATGTCACTCTTTTTTCTTTACTAATCGGTCCATTAATGGCCCTTGCTTCATTTATTGGGTTTACTAGTTAAATAGATGCAAATTAATTAGTTGTGTGTTTCTCAATTAATATTAATGTTTCTATGAAGCCTATATCTTGATAAATAATTGCAACAATACTAAAACCAATTTACTTCACATACTTATTTAATTCATGTCAATCAGTAGTGAATATATGGATGAGCCTAGGACACTCAAACATTGGTTAATCAATAACAAGAACATAATTGATGAAACAATGATTAGGATTCCTTAGAGCCAAATTTCTTTAAAGCAAGACACACATAACTTGATCTTTTAGGAGAAGAAAATTAGACCTTGGGTTGAACAAGAACAAAAACTATGTGAATTGTTTATTAAGATGTTGAACAAAGAGCATGGGACAATTGGCTCGTCACATCAAATGTTTCTTGGTGTTTATCTTCTTATCAAATATGTAGTGCACAACATCATCAAAACAACAATTTCTTTGAGACAAGCAATTACAAGCCGTATAAGCAAGTGGTGAGGTTGGACCCGTCATGCCAAATTTTGATGGTTGTTTTCTAGATACATGAACAATGGTCTTGAGTGTGGGCATCCAAATGGTCAACTTGATGAGGACGTGGGGCTCAAAACACAAGTTTTTCAAAGTGGCAAATCATGTAACAGAGCGACCCGCAAATATAAAAATTTGGAATGATATAGAGTGAGACCAAATTGAAATGGTCAAGAGAATACAATGTGGGCTCATATGAAAGGAGAGAAAGAAAGAGAGAGGGGAAGTTCCACTTGAGAACATCGATGACATTAGCATGGGGGCCATGGCGTCCGCAGAAAAAGGGTCATGATCAAGAGAGAGTGTGTGTGTGTGGAGAAAAAGGGCGAGACCACGTGGATATAGTTCACTTGGGAGGTTTGTCCAAAGCAAGTGCGAGACCGACAAGATGGCGTAGAGCTAGCGGTCAATGTGTTCAAACTCCTACACAATTCCACGTCGGGTAAAATCGGAGGACACTAGGGAAGAGATTCAATTCAAAAGCCAAGGGTTACATGTGCGTTACGTAGAGTTTAAATCGATGTGTTCAAACACCTCACACAATTCCACCTCGGGTAAAATCGGAGGACACAAGGGAAGAGATTTGATTCAAAAGCCAAGGGTTACAGTTGCGTTATGTAGGGTTAAATCGAATGGAACGGAACGGAACGAGGCATGTGCTTCGGATGAGCGAGATGAGATTCGAACCCACACGCACTCATAGCCCCCCACACAAAGTACATGGCCGGTCATTAATCGTCACTAACTATCTCACCTATAGCTCTTCTCTTTCTCTTTCTCTTTCTCTTTCTCTTGACGAGAAAACAGAGAGAATGACCGAGACAGGGAGTGCGGGGCTCTCTCCTCTCTGGTGTATGAAAGAGAGGAAATGGAGAAGAAGAAGAAGCAGATGATGATGATGATGATGGAGCACGAGAAAACAGGACCACTTTTGTTTATAGGTTTGGGTAAAACCTGTTAAAATTGGGGGTAATTAATGCTGATGATATGTGTCTTCTCTTTATCTTTGTGATCATAGAGAAAATGAAGAAGAAGAAATGATGTGGATGATGATGAAGCACAAGAGACGGGACCACTTCTGTTTTTTATGTTTGGCCAAAACCAGTTTAAAATTGGGGTTAATTAATGCTGATGGGAAATTGGGGGTAATTAATTTGTGCAATATGTTGTGTAATTTATGGTGCTAGGTGACATTCCTCCCGCATGGAACAAGCAACTTTTGAGCTATGTATGTCACAACACGATCCGCAGACAACTTGTCAAGCCGAAGATCTAGAGTTTCTTTTCCTTTCTCGTCCCATCTCTAATTCCAATTCAAACTCCAATAATAGGATTGGTCCCTTGTCTTTTGCAAATTGCCAACTCTATCGTCGATCTTCAATGTTGTTTCTACCACAGTCTTGAATGTTTTGTGGGAATGAGCTCCATAATACCCCCATGTTTTTTACAATTGTAAAAACCAAGCACAATGATTGGAAATGAATGATGTTTTATATTAAGCACTTTTTACCCATCATTGCAGTTATTTCCAATACTAGATAGCCCCTAGCATAAAAGGAAAAATGTAAAAAACTAGAGCAAACAAGGAGAGAGAAGGAGGGGGGGTATTAGCGAGAAATATTGTTTGTACGTCAAATCATTGTAATGTCCAAAGTAAAAGTTTGGTGGTCTGGTGTTCTTTTAACATGAAATCATCACGAGTGTCTTCCTTTTTATTGATGGAGACAGTAGAGTGGTCTAGGGAGATAGTGAAAAAGTGTGCATACGCATAGAATTGAGAAGAGGATGGGCTATCCGTGTGACAAAACAATGACATAAAGGGCAATAAAACTTCTCTTATTAGCAAATATTTGGCCCACATAGAGTAGATTCTTTTCATTTAGAGTGCGATTTGCTACTTGGAAATTGTCAGGGATAATTTGTTATTAAACCTTGGTGGAATGTGGATGGGTGTGGACTTTGAACCATAGTAGAAATCGAACCCCTAAAAGTGGAGAAAGGCTTAAGACATGAGCCCATGGACCATAGGTTCATTAAATGCAATGATAGCAGTCTAGTAGGTGGGCGAGAAACCAAAGTTTTGAAATTGAATGTAGATAAGACGACATACTAACAAAGTTATGGACTATGACACACATGGATTTGTTGCATATGGTGAAATTTGGAAGAATACATGCACTCATGGTTCGAAAGAGACAAAGAATTACTACGCTTTATAGTCCTCAAAAACAAGTAGGAGCATGAGATACTAGTGAGAAAAGCACGATACAAATGTATATAGACAAGTTACGGTTAGAGAGGTTGGTCAACAAACGCCGGTTAAAAGGGTGGTTGGGGAGGCCACATGGACATTAGAAGTGATGGGTAAAACTCTTAAAGCTTAAAGGTTGGATATACGGTGCTGAGAAAGGATGTGTATATGAAGATGATGTTTGCTATGTATGTATGTATGATATGTATTATGGTCAAAGAGTCTAAGAGCATGATAAAGATGATGAGAAAAACAGTATAAAATGGTTACCTCACCCTAGAGCCCCCTCTACCCTCCCATGTATATGCAATTTCAGTTGTCCTCCTAGATAGCTAAACAATATAAACCATGACACTCTTCCTGCCGCCGCGTTCGACCAGCCTAGAGAACCCCAAATTCCCGGCCACACAAAGCCCCACCGAATTCCCGACCATATACCAATGCGACACCGTTGACCCCGACGCAAACCGGGAGAAACAAACCGTGGTGTCCGGCTTGAACGGCACCCTCCTCCGATCCCGCTCGTCCTTCCCGTACTTCATGCTCCTCGCTTTCGAATCCCCATTGGGCTGGCTCCGGTTCCTCATCCTCCTGGTGCTCTCGCCACTCGTGTGGCTCCTAGACACTTGTGTCTCCGAGGGGGCATCCCTACGCCTCCTCGTGTTTGTGGCGTGCGCGGGCGTGCGTGTGGCGGACATAAGATCCGCGGCCCAAGCGGTGCTTCCCAAATTCTATGTCCAGGACGTGCATCCCGAGGCGTGGCGCGTTTTCTCGGCATTGGGGAGGCGGTATGTTCTTACATCGAGCCCACGCTTGATGGTGGAGCCCTTTGCACTACAATATTTGGGGGCTGACGGGGTGATCGGCACAGAGCTTCACATTTTGTCCAGGTTTGGGCATCGCGCATCGGGATTCGTGCTTCCATCCCGATGTATGATCGGGGAGGATAAAGCGATCGCGCTCCGGCAGTATTTCTTGGACTCCTCCGAGGGTGCGGGCCATGAACACACTTCCGAGGATGTCCTTGTTGGACTAGGCAATGGACCCAATGACCACCCTTTCCTCTCCCTTTGCAAGGTATATGATCACCACGTCTTATCCTTCATTTTGGGTGTTAGACTCCATTCCATGGTTTCCATCAAATTTTATTTATTTTTGTCATCATCTCCATTGAGGGGCATATTTGGAAATAATTAAAAAATTATCCAGTGGGCAAATTGGGTAATTGTAGAAGCAAGTATGGCTAAACGATTGACCAATCACTTTTGTGAAAGACCCCATTGCTTTGTGGTCTAGGCATGGACCTAGGGTTTCATGGTATAATAAGGGGGGGGGGAATTTTTGTAGTCAATAGCCGTCCAACAAGAGAACACAAGACCCTATGAACCGGGACCATAATAAATCATAGATATCCTAATTATATGCAACTTTGTCGTCATCCACGCCAATTTGATGGGTGATGTCAACTTATTACATTAACAACTCCTTATTACATTAACAATGTTTAAATATCTCTTTGTAACTATGTTTTTTGTTACATTAGCATATGCTTTACCAAGATGTTACTTTTCTTTTGCTAAATTTTAAAATCAACTTTCGCATTGATTTATATCACTTTATTTCATTTTGCTTGTAGGAGGGATACATTGTTCCTCGACTTCCTAAAATGGATGCATTACCTCCATCAAGACTTCCTAAAACCCTCATATTTCATGATGGAAGATTAGTTAAGAAGCCCACAACATTATGTGCATTAATGACAATCCTATGGCTTCCTATAGGCTTTGTCTTGATGACACTAAGAATTATCATAGGACTCACTCTTCCAACGAGCATGTTATACTATGGCTATAAAGCCTTGGGAATACGGATTATTGTAAAAGGCACACCACCTATTTCCATGAAGGACAAAAAGAGGCACGGTGTGCTATTCGTGTGCACACATAGAACATTAATAGATCCTTTAATTGTATCATGTGTTGTTAGAAAGCCGGTTATTGCATTGACCTACTCATTGTCGCGACTAACTGAGGTCTTCTCTCCAATACCAACAATGCGGTTGACACGAAATAGGGAGAAAGATGCATTGACTATTTGCAATCTACTAAAGCAGGGAGATTTAACGATTTGTCCAGAAGGGACAACATGTAGGGAACCCTTCTTGTTAAGGTTTAGCTCCCTATTTGCAGAATTAACTGATCATATCATCCCTGTTGCTATTAATTGCCATGTGGGAATGTTCAATGCTACCTCAGCAAGAGGGTGGAAAGGACTAGATAGCTTTTACTTCTTTTTGAACCCAAGCCCAATCTATGAAATCACATTCCTTAACAACTTACCCCAAGAGCTCACATGTGCTGGTGGAAAATCCCCTAACGAGGTTGCCAATTATATCCAACGTACACTTGGAGCCACCCTCAACTTTGAATGTACAAACTTGACACGCAAGGATAAATATTTGACACTAGTAGGCCATGATGGAAGTGTTTCATTTGACCAAAAATATTCTAAATATACTATAAATTGAGCAGAGTTCCAGACACCATGACAATATGGGTGACTTTCATATGGGAAGCATAATGCAAGAAACTTGGTGTTATGCATGATGCTTGTGTATACAAGATTTTACAAACCTCATGATAAATTGGATACATGTGTATGAGTTTACTTGGTATGAGATCTTCATCCATATGAAGCTATTAATAAGATGCCAAGAACTTTCAATACTCATAAATGGTGAGTTCACCATTGTAATTATTATGAATGATCAATTTGATGTATGTTCCAAAACACAAATACTTGTTTTTTTCTACCACTATGATTATGTTGCTTAGTGATCTATTTGATGTATGTTCCAAAACACAAATACTTGTTTTTTCTACAATATATGTTGCTTCCATGGTGGGCGTTATTTCCTAGGAGCATATATTGACTAATATAAGTTCAGTGTTCATACCATATTTTTGCCCCCAATTTGTCCACTTGAGCTTCAAATATTATAGTTGTAGCGTAAACCTCCTATGAGATGTAGTTCTTGTCATATTCAATATAGTTATTTTTCTTTCTTTTCTTTTCTTTTCTTTTCTTTTCTTTTTTCCAAAAAATCTCCTTCCATTAGTTATAAAGAGTTTACAGATGAGATAATTATATACAAATCCCTATAGGGACACGATAGGTCCATCTTATGTGGATGCCAACTGCCTCAAGAAAAGGAGAGGACGACCATTATTGGATAAAGGCTAGTCGTTGTCTTTCAACTCTATCGGAGTTGCCCTTGAGGCCATCATATTGGCTCTTTAGAGTGGCTACAGCTTCACGCCATATCTCTTGCATTAACATTATTGGTTGCGTGCTTTGGTTGGAAAAGACCCGTCTACACCATTTTTTCCATAGAATCCAAAGAGTTATTGGGTTGACCAAGTCCAACACAACTTGAGATTTGGCACTAATAGGAGTTGAGTGGATATTGCCGATGGTGGAGAAAAAAATCTCTTGTGCTTTTATAACCAAAGTCATCCCCTCTTCCTGATGCTCATAACTGTCAATTGGGACCTGCCATGATAGCCAACATACATTCCCCCACTTGATTGAGCCTTTCACCTGGCATAATTGCAATAAGCGGCCAATCCCCCACCATATTCAATGGGACTTTGGGCAGTCCCATAGAGCATGTCGTGTGGATTCTAATACAGTTGGACACGCTACACAATTAGGAGAGTTGAGGTTCCCATGTTGCCATGCACCAACCGGTAGTGACTTATGTATTAATAGCCATTGGAAAGTGGTGATTTGCCTCACGTGTTGTTGGTTCAAGAGTTTTTGCCAAAACTTGGTGATAATTGTGTAAGGAACATGATATGTGTGCCAGACCTTTGCAGCAACCGGCTCTCGGGTGGATTGAGCGGCTATAATATGGCGACCCAATCTAGTTGTGAATTGAAAGAAAGGGATAGGTTTGCTTCCTTTCCCCACGTAAGGGTCACACCATGTCCATTGCAAAGGGTTCCAATTGACCTTATGTAGCCATGTGTTTTCATGAGTACATATGTGCCAATCTGGTTGTACTTTGATCGGATCAGGATCCACAATACTTTTTTTCCCAGTATATGCTAGTATTCGAATTGCCTTATGTTGTGTTGATGTCTCGTTGTCCTGCAATTTAGAGCCTTCGATCGTGTCCGGTGTCGTGGAAAAAACCGCCCCTAGGAGGAATCAAGGGGAAGAGGCGTGACCCAATCCTTTTCGTGTGTGTGTGTTTATGAATTGTACATAGCTAGGAATAGATCGGTTGATGTACATATGTACCAGGAAGGGTATTAATTGTCTAGGGAATCGATTCAAATCTCTGTCCGAAAGGACAGAGAATAAAGTTGATCTGTTTGATGTAACGACCTCCTCCACGACCTATAAAAGGGAGGGGAGAAGAAGAAGAAACTATCGCGTTTTGGCGAGGACAAAGTGTTGTCGGATTGGGAACCGAGCTCTCTCCTCCTCTATTGTTGCTCTCCACTACGTTTTTGTGTTGGTTGCCTCTATTACATGTAAGCCCGTGTGCTTCCAGCAGAGGCTCCACCGTGCGTTCTCTATTTCGTCCGTGTGTGTGCGTAGGACCTCTGTTTTGGGTCTGTTGCCGGTTTGCTGGTTGTAATCGTTGTTGACATAGTAATTGAATCTTCTGTTCCCGTCTCTCTCTCGTTGTGTTTCTGTGAATCGCTCTCCCTCTTCTTTCTCATGCTCCTTGGTTCAGGGCCCTCGCGGTTCCGCCTCATTTCACACGCGAGAGCGTAACAACATGACATCTTTGGTGACTCTGACGTGAAAGAAGGCGGCAAAGGAGTTGAAGATGAGGGGATCTGAGCTTGCTGAAGCTATGGCAGTAGCCGTCGACCAGCTAGTGAGTGCTCGTGAGGGAACGGGTGCCCTTGATAGGGCCATAGAATCGATTGTTGGCACCATAGGCCGATTCGGTGGGAAGAGTGCCACGAGCTATTTGGAGGCCTATCGGGCCGAAATGATCATGAAAGACATCTCGGAGGACAGATGGTTGTCCGGATTCCCTTGAGTGGTGATGCTGAGCATCCACGCGGAGGTGCTCGAGGTGCTGGCCAGATGTTAGGCTTGGGTGGAGCTCGAGGGATGGCTCCTCGAGAAGTACGGGTACGACGATTTGCTTTGGCTGTCGAAGCAGGACTTCATGGCTTGGGTTGAGAGCCCTGGAAAGGGGAGGAACACATTGGTGCTCCTCCAGGAATTCGAACAACGATTCGCTAGGCTGTCGGCGCTGGATCGGACTGTGCTCGACATGAGCAGGGTCTTGTTGTTCGTCAAGTCGGTGCATGCACTGGATCGGGAGAAGGTGGTTCTCCTATTGGAGACGGATGACGGCCTCACGGCCGACTGGGCCGTGGTCAAAGGGGTCTGCGCCCGCTTTGACAAGCGGCACGAGTGGAGTGATGAGGGCTCGACGACGTCGGGGCCGGTCCCAGCGAGGAAGCTCGAGGAGCTGGTATCGGTGCCCGCTGGGAAGGAAGAGACTTGGAATTGGCTCGAGACGGGCCTAGCCTCGAGCGGAGTGGTCCAAGGCTCTTTCGGAGGAGCGGCTCTGGAAGAGCTGACACAAATGGTGCGCGACCTCCAGATCACACAAGCACAGAGGGACAGCGGCGATCAACCTCGTGACCGGAGGCCGTTGATGGGGCAACGATGCATATGGTGTGACGCGGTCGGTCACATCCGGAAAGAACACGCGGATTTCACAGAGGCACTCCTGGCCAACGTGGTGTACCTCTAGAATGGGCGGGTGCATGCCAGAGACATCTGGAAAGCCCTAGAGTTGAACACCGGGCGTGGCGGGATGAAGCGCTTGATGGAAGAAGCCGCGATGTGACATGCAGAGGTTGTCCACTGCTCTGCGTCGGCGGGTATCCGGGTCAGGGGTGACGAGGGCCGGAAGGCGAAAGACTCCGGATTCTGGCCGCTGGTGCTGAAAGGCCTCTCCGGGGTACGACTAAAGAAGGAGGAGGCGGACCGCGCGGAACAACGTATCCGGGAGGTCACCGGATGGGACGATCCGGTTGAAGAAAAGACTGGTTTCGTGGAAGCCGCATGCCAGAACTACGAGGTTCTAGTAGAAGACAAGCGCGCGGGAAGGGCTAGGGGCGCCGGTCCCTTACAACGGTACGAGACCCGGTTTGGACAAAAGCAGAACGATGTTGGCAACACCGTGGTGCCGAATAAAACGAAAAGGGCCGGTTACCGGCTGAGCACGAACATTGAGAGGTCAACGGAAGTGCGGAAGGTCCTTGAGGAGTGGATTCTCGACAGCAAGGTGGAGTTGTTGCTGAGGGAGGTGCTTGGAATCGCCAAGAAGGAGTTCCACGACTGTTACTCCTTAGGGCCGGACAATAGCGTAACAAAGAGTGTCTACAGAAGACACATCACCAAAGGGTGTTACGGTGAAACAAAGTTAGACCGACAATTAACCAGACCTTAATCGATTACTTAAGCAACATATCATTAATCTTAATACACGCGTAAGATAGAAAGTAATTAGCATAGAACGGTAATCAATACACAGAGATAAGACAATAGAGCTTTATTAATTATCCGTCTTCATTTACAATGTAATCGGGCCTTTTTATAGATCACCAGCTCTGCCTACAAAACAGTGCCAACCGGCACACTAATATGAACCGGTCCGGATCCGGATCGGCATACCGATTCTGGTCCGTCCGTTCACTTCTCTAAAATCTACTTAATTACTTAATATCCTAATAACAACTTCTGATTATTTCTGCCCTTTCATATTCTGGACTATTCTCCACTCCTTGCCAGCTGGCTAACAATGACTCCATTGTGGACTTGGTGAAACGGAAGCGCCTCTCGACGGATCCGGAGCCGGAGAAGCTTGTGGAGGTGCGGACGACGCACCTAGAAGACACGACCCTAGAGGATGAGTTGACAGACAGCTACTACGCGAAGCCGCATTGGGCCAGGGCCACTACGGAGACCACTGTCCGGGTTGGGGACGTGCATGAGCCGGTGGTGGCATTGATAGACCATGGGTCGGAGATCAATCTGATGTCCATGGACTTCTACAAAAAGGGGAAGTGGCCGATCAACACCAAGCACTGGTGGCAAATACACGCGGCGACAGGTCCTACGGAGGAGCTACATGGTGCATGCCTGAATGTACGCGTAAAGATCGACGACATTGAAATAGATCAACACTTCTTTGTGCAGGAGAACTCCTTGCACCCTGTGATACTTGGTGAGCCATACATTACGGCGGCACAGATGGAAACGAAGGTGCTTAACAACGGATCGGCGTACGCGTGAGTGAAGAGCCAGGACGGACATCGCTCCGTTCATATTTTGACAGTGAAGCTGAACCATGAGCGTAACCGTGAGACCCTCGGCGGCGAGAGCCGAGGGGATTTTTAGAGAGGGCTATCAAGGCATGGGGCCGCGATAGTCCGGACACCCCGGAAGAACCCCACACATGTACCATAGGTAGAAAATTTTGGTTCTCCGATAACAGAGGTTGTACCATAGCCGGCATTAGTGGCCAAGAAAGGAAGCGGGCGGAAGGAAGACTCAGGGGGGTCCTCGGCCCCGGTGAAGAGATTGGCAGTGCCGTGGAGGCGGTCTCCTTCAATGACACCTTGGGGGAATAACGGGAGGTTGTTGAAGGAGGCCTTAGTGAAGACCGGGCAGTTCCGGTTAGTTCAGTAGAGATGTGCGAAGTCATCGTTGACTTCGAGGAAAAGGTCGGGTCCGGTCGGACGGCCCATGTGGATCCAGATACAAGACTGTGGACCGAAAGGTGAGGCTAGTCGTGGCACCCTTGCCGGAGGGCAATGGAGAGTGGATAAAGGGGGTCGCGTCGAACCCAAGTTTACATCAACCGGTCGGCATAGGGCACCAATTCACCGACATAACGCTACAGGAAGTCAAGGTTGGTGGGGGTGGGTTTCTACTGCCAGTGGAGGAGGACCGGTTTCAGAGGATGCTCGGAAGGCACGGGAGAACCTTCGCATTCTCGCCGGAGGAGATCGGGTGCGTAGACCCGACGATCGTGGTGCCGATGGTGATATTCACGGTGCCAAATGTGCCATAGAATCTCAAGCCGATTCCAGTCCCCAGAGCTCACATCCCGAAGTTGATGGAGGTACTGAAGCAGAAGGTGGAGATGGGCATCCTTGAACCGTCGAACGCCCCATATTCGAATCGGTGGTTTACCGTGCCAAAGAAGAACGGCACGCTGCACTTCATTCAAGACCTGCAACCGGTCAACAAGGTGACCATTCGTAATGCAGGTATCGGATCGACGATAGACGAGTTCGTGGAAGCCTTCACCGGAAGGTCAATCTATTAAGTTGGTGATCTGTATTCGGGGTACGATCAGTTCCAACTAGCCATGGAGAGCAGGGATATCACGACAATGCGGACCCCTCTCGGCTTGGTGCGGATGTGTACCCTGCCGCAAGGAGGGACAAACTCGGTGGCGCACATGGTGAATGCGATGAACAAGGTGCTAAGGGACTGCATCCCAGACATCACCATGCCATTCCTGCATGACATCCCACGAGGCGGTTGGGCCAGACGGATGCCGAAGGTTCGTCACGGACCACATTAATGACTGCGAGAAGGTGCTGCAAAGGCTGGAGGACGCGCGGCTCACCTTCTCCGGGGAGAAATCGGCGTTCGGCCAATCGGAGATCCTAGTGGTTGGTCACTTGTGCGGGCCCTACAGCCGGAAACCGTGTCCGGAAAAGGTGGAAGCCATCTCCGTAATGAAGGAAGAGTGCAAGTCGGTTACGGAGGTGCGGAGGTTCCTGGGTGTGTGCGTGTTCTACCACATCTGGATTCCGCACTACGTACACGTCGCGGAACCACTTTACGGGTTGCTGAAGAAGGGGCGCAAATTTGAATGGGGCAAGGAGCATGTGGAGTCGATCCAGAGCTTGAAGGAGGCACTTACCGCAGCATCGGCTCTCACGAAGGCGGTTTATGGCAAGGAGATCCCCATCTACGTAATTGTTGACACAAGCCCTACCGGGATCGGATGGGTGATCAATCAGGAGGACGAGAGGGGAGCGCGGTTCCCGATCCGGTTCAGGGCAAAGGTTCTCAGTGAGCGACAGCGAGGATACGCCCAAGTTAAGCGCAAACTATGGGGTATCGTTTCGACAGTTAAGGCCGACAAATATTATCTTATAGGGACGGAGCTAATAATCGAGACGGACTGCCTACCGATTCTCAGTATGATTTTCGGATGCACGACTCCAGACCTAGCAATGCTCAGGTGGATCGTGTACATCAAGTCCCTAAATCCGGAGATATGGCACATCTTCGGGAAGGACAACGCCATGGACGACATGCTTTCAAGAGCGCAGTTCGACGACGAGGACGGCATGGTTTCGGAGGACGAGGAAGTCGGCGTAGACTTCTTCGAGACGGCATACATAACAAGGGAAAGGGGCCCTCCGGCGCTTCACGAATTCCGTGAAGGTGAGTACAACGAGGAGTGGCTCCAGATCAATAGGTTCCTAAAGACAATGACACCAGACGCAACGTGGACAAAGGAAGAGACTAACCGGATCCGAAGAAAGCTTACCGGTTCTTCCTACGGGAAGGGAACATATGGAGGCGCCCTAAGAAGCGAGGCGGTGTCCCACTCCGCGTAGTAGCGAGAAAGGACGAGTAGGACGCGTAGCTTACGGCGTACCATGAGAGTCCTTGGGCCGGACATCGCGGGACATGGGCCTCTTTCGAGAATCTGAATGAGAAGTATTGGTGGCCAGGGCTGTACCGGGATGTGTACCAATTCGTGACAATGTGTGAAAGTTGTCAGATGCACTCCGCGATCTGGCATCGAGACGAGCTGCACCCAACCTACTTGCCGACCATCCACTTCAAATGGATGGTGGACCTAGTGACAATGTTGATGGGAGTAGGGCAGATGCGGCATCTGGTGCTTGCACGGGAAGATTTAACGAACCAAGTGGAAGGCCGCGCACTGACAAACAAGACGACTACGACGGTGTGCCGGTTCCTGATCGAAGAGGTAGTGTGTCGGTACAGATGCGTGGGGAAAATCGTGGCGGATCGGGGAGAGCTGGACGCGTAGGAAGCTGAGGAGTTGTTTGACCAGTTGGGGGTCAAGCTCTCCCTCACTACAGCGTACAATCCGGAGGCAAATGGGAAGGTAGAACGCGGACACAGAACAATCGTGAAGGCTTTGGTACGAGCGTGTGAAGGGCAGGTTGGGAATTGGCCGTGGCTTCTACCCTACGCGTTGTGGGCAGACCGGACTACGCACAATTCGGTGACAGGGTTCATGCTGGCGGAGTTGATGTGGAAGGGATGATCGCTTCGTGGGTCGTGATGGACTGGAAGGACGAGATGAGCCGGGAAGAGTTGCTGGCGGTGCGGATTCGGCAGCTTGAGCGATGACCGGAGAACGTGGAGCGGGCGATGACGAAGCTGCGTACGATGGGTGAAAGGAACAAAGGCTGGTTCGATCGAACACACTAGTTGAGAACGAAGAAGATCGAGGAAGGTGACTGGGTGTTGGTGTATGACAATAGCCTTGATAATCAGCACAAGGCGGTGCATAAGTTTGCGAGGAGATGGTTTGGGCCCTACATGGTGACAAGCACGAATGACAACGACACGTATCATCTCGCAGAGCTCGATGGGACGCGGATAGCGGTACCGGTGGCCAGCAAGAGGGTCAAGATGTTCAAGAAACGGCATGAGGACGACCTGGTGACTGATGGTGGCGGTGATGCCCGAATCGGGGAAGGCAAGGGTTCTGAAAACGATGAGTGATCTAGGGTTTCTACCAAGGGTGTTCCTACCTGGCACATACTGGTGGACATGCGGTTTTCTTGGGGTGGATGTCGTGGAGAAAACCGTCCCTAGGAGGAATCAAGGGGAAGAGGCGTGACCCAATCCTTTCTGTGTGTGTGTGTGTTTATGAATTGTACATAGCTAGGAATAGATCGGTTGATGTACATATGTACCAGGAAGGGAGTATTAATTGTCTAGGGAATCGATGCGAATCTCTGTCTCAAAGGACAGAGAATAAAGTTGATCTGTTTAATGTAACGGCCTCCTCAGCGACCTATAAAAGGGAGGGGAGAAGAAGAAGGAACTATCGCGTTTTGGCGAGGACAAAGTGTTGTCAGACTGGGAACCGAGCTCTCTCCTCCTCTATCGTTGCTCTCCACTACGTTTCTGTGTCGGTTGCCTCTGTTGCATGTAAGCCCGTGTGCTTCCAGCAGAGGCTCCACCGTGCGTTCTCTGTGTCATCCATGTGTGTGCGTGGGACCTCCATTTTGGGCTTGTTGTCGGTTTGCCGATTGTAATCGTTGTTGACATAGTAATTGAATGTTCTGTTTCCATCTCTGTCCCTGTGTTTTCTATGAATCGCTCTCCCTCTTCTTTCTCACACTCCTTGGTTCAGGGCCCCCGCGGTCCCGCCTCATTTCACACGTGAGAGCGTAACAACATGACACCAGTGTGTCCCTACCTCTTGGGATCAAAGAGCCCTCGTCCTTGTAGCCTATTCATTTCTCCGTTATTTTCCTTTGATGAGCAACTTCCCTAATCAGTAGAGTGTTAATGATTTCAGATCTCATAGCCCATCCGCCCCTAATTCCATGGAGGATGTTGGCTTGGTCTTGTATTGGCAATGACATAAACCGTCTTCAACATTGTATACTTTTTCCTGGACCTTCCAACATGTATCCCCATG
Organism: Azolla caroliniana; assembly: GCF_043228905.1. Classification (NCBI taxonomy): domain Eukaryota; kingdom Viridiplantae; phylum Streptophyta; class Polypodiopsida; order Salviniales; family Salviniaceae; genus Azolla; species Azolla caroliniana. The sequence goes on from NW_028230437.1 coordinate 7,068,241, forward strand.
ACAACCCCTTACTTGATCTAATTAGTTGATTAGATACATCCCTAATACATGGGTTCCATAGGATATGTTGACTGAGCCAGGCAGGTTCAGAATTGGGTTGATCGCACTTGAGTCCTCGTCTAATGTCACACCACGCCTTCCACATGGGTGCACTAAATCTATCCTCCAGTTGGCGGGAGAAACTAGGTTTGAGATCCATGTTTAGAATCCATCCAGTTTGGGGGACCCAATTGGTCCCTTTTCGTGGCCTAAAGTAAGCAAAGCATAACCCCAGTAACATTTTCCAACAGTCATTCCCTGGTTGGAGTCCTCACACCTTTGCCAAAATTTATTGTATACTTGTTTTGAGAAATATTTGGATGCGTTTTTCCTTGTTCTATCTAGGTAAAATAACTCCCAATTGTCATAGACACGATGGAATGTAAGGGGTTGAACCCATGACCTCTTGGTCTTATTGGGAAACCTTACCAATTGAGCTACATTCCATCTATGCATTAAGTTTCAACTTATTACATTGTAAGTTAATCACTAGAACTTTCAAGAAACTTTTAGAGAATGCATAGACATGCACTCTCTAGAAGTTTCCATGCATTCTCTAGATCTTTCCTAGCTTACATGCATACCACCACATTCTTGTATAAATACTTTGGTGCACCTTGATTACAATCAAGGTGAACAACACCAGTTACGGAAGCATAATTTAGTTCTCGCTCTTTTGTCTAGCCTCTCTCTCTCTTGTTCTCTTCTCTATGCTCCTCTCTATTTATATATCTATCTTTCTCTCTTTCTTAATATTGAGCTCGCCTACTTGTCCTTGCCCTCGTCTACGTCTGTGACAATTTGTTCACCTTGCCTTCTTGTTACCATGTCTAACTCGGCCTTAAACCAAGTAATGGCAGCCTTGGAGCAACTTCGATTATAAAATGAAAGCCTTCGTCAGTCTTGTCATCCGCCTCTATTGTGGTACCCCCGGCCATGTCATCCGCCACTGCTCGATGCGAAGCCCTCGTCATCAATCCCACCATGCACATCTTGCAGAGGTTTCTCGACAACAAGAAAACGATCGTGCACGTCTTGCGGAGGTTTCTAGACAACAGGAAAACAAGAAAGTCCAGCTGCAATAGGAGCCATGCCGCTGGACACTTTCTGTCGCCCTAGTTCTTCATGCTCCTACAATTCAGTCACGCTAGCAGGAGGTTTTACTTTGCAAGTAAGTCTTTTTTTTGGGTCTATTTCAATAAAATCCCATGCCTTCCTCGATTCTGGTGCATCTACTTGTTTCATCGATATCGCGTTCGTCCGAGCACATAAAATCCCAACCTTCTGCACAACACAACCCATATCCGTTGAAGCTATCCACGGACGGGTTCTCTCTTCAGGGGCGGTTACCGAAGCCACTGTCTCGTTGGTATTTCAAGTTGGGTTCCACCAGGAGGTATTAACATTCTACCTCATTGCAACCCCTCGTCATCCGATTGTTTTAGGGCTCTCCTGGTTGGAAACACACAATCCGATGGTGGATTGGTGTAGCCGCTCCATCACTTTTCCACAAACACCAGCGCAGGCCCTTTCCACAAACATTGTTACTTGTGGGGGGGTTGTTTTCAGCTTGGGTGCACATTCTTCTGATTTCAACTCACCCTTCGACGTTGCCGATTCCGTTCTGGCCGATTCTAGCGTGGTCACTTCCGTGCCCGTTGTGTCACAGGACGTCCCTACTCCTGTCACCAATTTGCTCGCAAGATATAGCGATTTTTTGGATGTGTTTGAAAAGCGAAATGCAGACCGGTTGCTGGCACATCGCCCCTATGATTGCCCAATCAAACTCCAAGATGGCGCACATCCACCATTTGGGCCCATCTATGGGCTATCTAAACCTGAACTTGAGGCCCTTCGCACATATCTGGATGAAAACCTCGCTAAGGGCTTCATTCAACCCTCCAAATCACCAATTGGAGCCCCAATCTTATTTTTCAAGAAGAAGGACGGCTCAGTACGCCTATGTGTGGATTATCAGGGTCTCAACAAAATTACGGTACGTAATCGTTACCCCTTGCCTTTAATTCCACCACTTCTTGACCGACTTCGAACCGGGCGTATCTTCTCCAAAATCGACCTTCGGGGAGCCAACAATCTAGTGCGTATCAAGCCAGGAGACGAGTGGAAAATGGCCTTCCGAACACGGTATGGAAATTCTGAGTACAAGGTGATGCCTTTTGGTCTCACCAATGCCCCTGCAGTCTTTCAACACATGATGAACAATATATTGCGGGAGTATCTCGATCACTTCGTGGTGATCTACCTTCATGACATTTTAGTTTTTACTTCCAACATAGAGGAGCCCGACACATCCAATTGGTCCTATCCAAAAATCGGGAACATGGACTTTAGGCCAAAAGTGAGAAATGTGAATTCGATCGGACCTCTGTCGAATTCCTCGGCTACGTGATTTCACCCTCCAGGATCACAATGGATGCACACAAGGTAGCAACAATCACCGATTGGCCTGTCCCCACTTGGTTGAAAGAGGTACAATCATTTCTTGGTTTTGCAAATTTCTATTGATGATTTATCAATGGTTTTTCGTCTTTAGTTCAACCTCTAATCATCCTTACAAGAAAAGATACTCCATTTCTTTGGACCTCTATGGCGCAACGTGCTTTTGATACCCTCAAGGCAACTTCTCTCATAGCCCTAGTGTTGGTTCACCCCGACCCCACAAGGCCCTTCCAAGTCGAAATCGATGCCTCCGACTTTGCCATTGGAGCTATCCTATCCCAACCAGACGATGAGGGCACACTACGTCCTGTTGCCTTCTATCTCGGATGTTTACCTCCCCGGAAATCAATTATCTGCCTTCACCGAATGGCGACCCTATTTGGTTGGGGCCCAACATCGCATCCAGGTGCTGACTGACCACAAAATTCGAATTTACTTCACCACCAGTCGTACATTGAATCGGAGGCAAGCCCGATGGTCATCTTTTCTCGCCGACTACGACTTTGAGATCTTGTTTTGACCCGAAGTTCAACAAGGGAAAGTTGATGCCCTCTCTCGGCGACCTGTTTTGCATTGCGCCCAGGAGATGATACATATTCACAACAATCCCATTGTTTGTTGCGGCCCGATCAACTTCAGATGTTCGCCACCAGCATGTTACATGATGATTCTTTCCTCAACGAGATCGCCGCGACAACTGTGTCAGACCCATTCCCCAAAGAAATCATGGGCTGCATTAATGACCCATTTCCGGACATGAAAAGCTCATATCTCAACCAATTTACAACCCGGGATGGGTTAATATATCGTAATCATCTCTTGTACGTTCCCGAAGGATCATGTCGTACAGGGGTTCTACAAAACTGTCATGATGATCCTCTTGCCGGCCACTTTGTGGTTACGAAAACCCTGGAATTGCTATCTCGAGGGTTTTGGTGACCCCAACCTTGGAAATTTGTCAAGGAATTTATCAAGACATGTGATGTATGTGCTTGGTTCAAAAAGCCTCACCATCGGCCATATGGTCTTCTCCACCCGCTCCCCATTCCACGTCGACCATGGGTCTCTCTATCCATGGACTTTATCACTGACCTCCCTCTGGTTGGTGGACATGACACGGTGCTAGTCATTGTCGATCGTTTTTCGAAGATGGCTCACTTTGTTCCATGTTCCAAAACCATTTCCGGGGAAGAGACTGCTCATCTTTTTCTTAAAAATGTTATTCGATTACACGGCTTACTCGAGGATATCACCTCTGATTGAGGTTCTCCGTTCATTTCCCACTTTTGGCGACGACTTCTACAAACATTCGAGACTTTTGTCAACTTGTCCTCAACATACCATCCTCAAACGGATGGACAAACGGAGCGAGTCAATGAAATCCTCGAACAATACCTTCAGTGTACCGTGAGCTACCAACAAGAAGATTGGGTGGACTTCCTTGCAATGGCGGAATTTGTTTACAATAATAGTATCCATGTTTCAACTAAGGTTTCCCCCTTTGCAAACTATGGATTTCACCCTCATTTCAACATTTCCATACCTACAAGTTCGGTCAATCCTTCGGCAGGGACGCATGCCTGCGCTTTACACGATGTCCATCATGACCTCTCCTTGGAGCTCCGTGTTGCTGGTGACCACATAAAGATCAAGCAGACTGACATCGCTTAGGTGCACTGACGTTTGCAATCAAGGACATGGTTTGGCTGTTACGTCGTCACATCACCACCACACGTCCTTGTGCAAAATTGGACTACAAAAGACTAGGCCCCTTTCATATCATTGAGCGGATCAACCCAGTCGCCTTCCGGTTAGCACTTCCTCTAACATTCAAGATTCACGATGTTTTTCACGTTTCCCTCCCCGAACTCTACCATCCTTCTCGAATTCCAAGACGACACCCTCCTCCACCGCCACCAGTGGAATTGTCGACGAACGAAGAATATGAGGTTGACCAAATCCTCGACTCTCGATATCCTCGTCAACAGCTCCAATATTTGGTCTTATGGAAAGGGTACCCCATTCCGGACGCCACATGGGAACCAGTTACACATTTACAAAATGCTCCGGAGGCCATTTGCGATTTTCTTTAACGATACCCACATAAGCCATCAGCGAGTCCCGGGAGGTGGGCTTAGAGTGAAGATAATGTCATAGACACGATGGAATGTAGGGGTTGAACCCATGATGATCTCTTGGTCTTATTGGAAAACCTTACCAATTGAGCTACATTCCATCTATGCATTAAGTTTCAACTTATTACATTGTAAGTTAATCACTAGAACTTTCAAGAAACTTCTAGAGAATGCATAGACATGCACTCTCTAGAAGTTTCCATGCATTCTCTAGATCTTTCCTAGCTTACATGCATACCACCACATTCTTGTATAAATACTTTGGTGCACCTTGATTACAATCAAGGTGAACAACACCAGTTACGGAAGCATAATTTAGTTCTCGCTCTTTTGTCTAGCCTCTCTCTCTCTTGTTCTCTTCTCTATTCTCCTCTCTATCTATATATCTATCTTTCTCTCTTTCTTAATATTGAGCTCGCCTACTTGTCCTTGCCCTCATCTACGTCCATGACACCAATACCCTTGTCAACTTTTTCTTTATATCATAGAATGCCCGTAAGTTTTTATTACCCCCTCCCATGCTTTTGGTTAACCCATGTGCTTGGAAACAAATCCATATGCTACATGAGAAAATCATATAGTCAATTCCCACTCTTTCCAAAGTTGGGAATGAGCATTTGGGAGTATAGGACGGAACTTGAGATGCACTAGGTAAGTAGAGAAAAAGCTCAAGGATAATCTACTTTTGGTGATATAATCTTTGGGCAATTTAATTTATGTTGGTGCAGCCATAAAGTATAATGTTTTTTTGAATATAATGCACTTTGTCCTATTTTTTGTGTATAGTTTACCTACCCACATACCATTTCTCTTTTTATTGATTACATTAGACAAAGATAATTTATTTGCCCAACAATCATATGCAATTAAGTAAGTACACCATTCTAAAGTTAAATTTGCTACCAAAAGTTTTGGTTCATACATTGTACATTATATAATTTTCTTGGTGGGGAGTTGACATGGGACATGTTTTTTAAGCCATGTCAAAGCTTGTTGGCATGGCAAATTTCTAACTTCTTTTTGTCAATTGACATTTGAAAATATTTTAACATTGTCCAAAAGAAGAAATATAAGATTGTTTCATAAATTCACATAATATTATAGATTGCCAAATAAAAGCAAGTGTAACATTATGTACATACTCGATGGCAGAAAAATGAAAAATAAAAAATAAAAAGCATAATATTACATATGTGACATGATATATATTTGACGATCAATGCAATGTTGTTATCAATGATCCAATTCTTCTATTCTTCACACCCTTACCACATTCCAAGCATTTATGTCACATGTTTAAATTCGATCTCATTTGGCATACGATGACCACAAATATTGATAAATTTAAACATTCAACAAAGAGTTGATTTTGATCATATTTCATCTTAAAAAATCTCTCTCACATACAACAATACAAAGGCTATTTTGCAAAGTTTTTATTATCCATGGAAAAGATAGCTCCCGATCATCTTCCATAAAAATGACATTTAAAGATGCGTGTATATATTTATTTCTAAAACAAATTCTCAGCCTCACAATTTCACTAAATCTATCATTAAGTACGTCTCACACTAAACCTTTAATGGAAAGATACTTAATGAAAATTGATCCTTGTTGATATTGAGGGCATTTCACATCAAAACCACCTACTTTTGCGTCCAATGTACATAAAAGTGATAAAGTGGATATGCTTGGAAAATACGACATTGAAAATACTCACAAGATTGAATTATGTCAAAGTTATATATATTGTATTTGGAATTTGATTATTGGATAATGTAATTATAGTGACATTCTTTGGTCCAAAGTGGTATGATAAGTAAATATTTGGACAAACTACACACATTCGTAAGAGATGGTCACTAATATTATCATATTTTGGGTGTTGTTGGGTGGGGGGTGAAACCTAGAATGGCTTCACGCCCCTCCCAAGGGGGTTACGTTAGAGAGACAGAGCAAGAGAGAAAGACAAATAGGAAATGACACCAAATGAGAGGGGAAAAAACTATATCTCATTACATGCCCCATAAGGGGTTTATATAATACATAATGTAACAGTAAATAATATGTTCGTTACAAAAAGAGACCGTTACATTCTTGTCACATGCACATAATTGTGCATGTGCTCACACATACTCATCCTCACACTCATATACGTTACACATACCGAACAACGCCTTTAACGTTGTCGTGTTATTCTGCACGCGCAGGAGAAACCAAGGCGGGACCACGGGGGCCCTAAACCGGGGAATAACCGAACAGAGGGAGGAGCGACACGAAACCACAGCCGAGCCGCGCGCACAAATACACAGAGAACTCACAACGAAGATTGAACAACGAATAAGGCAAATATATACTTATGATCAAGATTACAGCCAACTAGTCGGTAAGCGTCAACGCGCTGTCGTATGAATCTTCACACACTATGTAAAAAAATAATGAAATAATTATTATAGATTAGATTAGTAGCTTACTATAGAAAGATGGATATACTCAAGAGCTTCAAAATGTATTTTACTATATACAAAATGGAGAAATATATATCAAGTTATGTGAAAATAAAGTTTGAGAAGATAGAGAAATTAGAACTATCCCACATAGATAGGAAACTTAAGGCCCTGGCTATATAACCACCTTGAGCTCCCTCATTTTTCATTTGTTCTAAGAGCACTTTGGCCACTTTGTCTTGATGGATGATGGTGGCCAAATTCCCTAAATCCGGAAACCGGTCGGTAAACAAATCCGGAAACTGGCCGGTAAGCAAATCCGGAAAACGGGTCCGGTAAACAAATCCGGAAACCTGTTAGTATGCAAACCGGAAATTGGTCAGTATGCAAAACTGGAACCAGAAACTAGCTGGTATGCAAAACCGGAACCGGAACCGGCAAGCAAAACCGAAACCGGAACCGGTATGCAAACCGGAACCGGCCGGTAAGCAAAACTTGAACCGGAACCGGTATGCAAACCGGAAGCTGGTCGGTAAGCAAAACCGGAACTGGCCGGCGAGGGATTCGGCGATCGGGCGGAACCGGCGACCGTATGAGGTTGGACGCAAATCGAATGGATAAAAGGATCATTTGGCTATTTAAAGAAAGGTAAAAGAGACTAAAGTAAAGGTCAAGTGGACGGTCGCATGCAACTAAAAATAGATTCAACGAAAAGAAAAGTTATGCAACTAAAAGTAGAGGCCATGCAACAAAAAGTGGAGGCATATGATCAACGAGGAACTCTATATATAATTCCATTTTTTTTCCTATACTCATATGCTCTCTCCATATTATATTGTTCTTCTTTTCCTTCGAAGCTCTCTTATCTTATCAAAGCCAAGAACCGTAAATTTCCTTACGGAAGTCATAAACCCTAATTTCCTAATCAAAGCCATATAACTCAAAAACCCTAATTTTTGAATTGAAGCTAAAAACCCTAATATTCTAATTAAATCCATATTTCATTTCTTCTAATCTATTACTCTAGTCATCTCCATTATCAAATTTTTGTAATCCCAATCTTGGGATTAATTGTAATCTTTCTTTCCCTTTATTAATGAAATTTGTGAATCTTTATCATTTTGTATTAATTGTTTAATATAATCATATGAATCTGATATCTTCCGGTCGGAGGCCCCGGGGTCCTGCCTCAAAGTTCATGTATCCTCGTCGTATTTTCGCGACAGCACTAACACCAACTCACACAACGCACACGGACAACGCGAGATGGAGCCTCTGCCAGAAGCACTCAGGCTTTCCACAAAGCAGAGCCAACCTCCCAAAACCTGCAGAGAATAATGAAAGACAGAGGAGAAGAGCTTAGTCCTAGTCCGACAACACTTCCTCCTCAACAACACCCCCACTTAGTCCCTTTTTCTCTCCTTTTATAGCCCAAGGAGAGAGGGTCGTTACAATATGTTACATCACTTTTATTCTCTGTCCTTTTGGACAGAGATACCCCTTGATTCCCTACCTAGGATATTCACATCGCCGACCTGTACCTAACTATGTACAATACATCAAAACATGTGCCCGCATGTAAAGGCCGGTTCACGCACACTATTCACCGATTCCTCCTAGGGACGGTTTTCTCCACGACATCCACCCCCACCTAACCGCGCATCCATCGGTATGCGCCAAAATAGACCTTGGCCGGAGAAGACCAGCCCGCGCTTATCTTTCGTTCTCCGGATCGTCATCCGCTCTGAACCGGTCGCCGTCGCTATCCATGTCCTCTGGGTCTGGTTCGTCCTCGTGCCGCTTCTTGAATTCCTTGATCCTCTTCCCGGCCACCAGCACAACTATCCTCGTTTCGTCGAGCTTCACGAGATGGTAGGTGCCGTTGTCGTTGGCGCTTGTCACCGCGTAAGGCCCGAACCACCTCCTCGCAAATTTCCGCATCGCCTTGTGCTGGTTGTTGAGGTTGTTGTCGTAGACCAAAACCCAATCACCTTCCTCGATTTTCTTCGGTCGTAGTCGGTGAGTCCGATCGAATCACCCCTTGTTCTTTGTCCTTGCCGCACATAGCTTCGCCGTAGCTTGTTCCACGTCCTCCAGTCTTCGCTCGAGCTGTCGGATTTGTGCCGCTAACAGCTTGTCCTGGCTCATCTCGTCTCTCCAGTTCACCGCGGCCCATGAGGAGATCATTCGCTCCATCAGCATAATCGGCTTCTGCCCGTACATTAGCTCCGCCGGCATGAACCCGGTTACTGAACTGCACGTAGTTCGGTCCACCCACAATGCGTAAGGTAGGAGCCGCGGCCAATTCCCGACTTGGCCTTCACATGCCTGTACCAACGCCTTTACGATTGGCCCGTGTCCGCGTTCCACCATCTCGTTTGCCTCCGGATTGTACGCCGTGGTGAGCGAGAGTTTAACCCCTAACCGATCAAACAACACTTCGGCCTCTTGTGCATCCAGTTCTCCACGGTCCACTACGAGCTTCCCTACGCACCTGTACCGACATACCACCTCTTCGATCAGGAACCGGCACACAACCGCAATTGTCTTGTTCGGTAACGCTCGTCCCTCCACCTAGTTCGTTAGGTCCTCTCGTGCTAGCACCAGGTATCGCATCTACCCTACCCCCATCGGCATTGTCATTAGATCCACCATCCACTTGAAGTGGACGGTCGGCAGGTAAGTCGGGTGCAGCTCGTCCCGATGTCGGACTATGGAGTGCATCTGACAACTTTTGCAAGTCGTTACGAACTGATGCACGTCCCGGTGTAGTCCCGGCCACTAGTACTTCTTCTTCAGCTTCTCAAACGTGGCCCATGTCCCCCGATGTCCGGCCCAAGAATTCTCGTGGTACGCCATCAGCAATGCTTCCTGCTCCTCCTTCCTTGCCACTACCTAGAGTGGGACGCCGTCTCGCTTCTTCAGGTGCTTCCATATGCTCCCATCCCATAGGAAGAATTGGTACGCTTTATTCCGAATCCGGTTAGCCTCTTCCTTTGTCCACGCCGCGTTCGGCGTCATCGTTTTCAGGAACCCACCGATCTAGAGCCACTCAACATCGTACTTGCTCTCATCGAACTCGTTAAGCACCAGAGTGCTCCCCTTTCTTGTCGTCACGTAAGCCGTCTCGAAGAAGTCCACGCCAACTTCCTCGTCCTCTGAAACCATGCCGCCCTCGTCATCAAACCTCGCTCTCGAAAGCATGTCCGCCATGGCGTTGTCCTTCCCGGAGATGTGCCGTATCTCTGGATTCAGGTACTTAATATACGTTATCCACTTGAGAATTGCCAGGTCCAGCGTTGCGCATTTGGAAACCATACCGAGAATCGGTAGGCAGTCCGTCTCTATTATTTCCTCTGACCACCGAAATGATACCCCAGAGTTCGCGTTTAAGCTGGGTGTATCCTTGCTGTCGCTCGCTAAGTACTTTCGCACCAAACCGGATGGGGAACCTCGTGCCATTCTCATCCTCCTGGTTGATCACCCATCCGATTCCGATCGGACTCGTGTCTACGGTTACATAAATCGGAACACGTTTACCGTAGACCGCTTTCCGGAGTGTTGGTGCTACAGCAAGCGCTTCTTTCATTTTCCGAACCGACTCCGCATGCTCCCCACTCCATTCGAACTTGCGCCCTTTCTTCAACAACCCATAGAGCGGCTCTGCGATATGGGTGTAATGCGGGATCCAAATGTGGTAGAACGCACAATGTCCCAAGAACCTCCGGACTTCTGTAACTGACCTGCAATCTTCCTTTATCGCGGAGATAGCTTCCACTTTAGCCGAAGACGGTTTCCGGCCATAAGGCCCGCACAGGTGTCCGACGACCATGATTTCCGACTGTCCGAAAGCCGATTTCTCCCCGGAGAAGGTGAGTCGTGCGCCTTCCAGCTTCTTTAGCACCTTCTCGCAGTCTCTGATGTGGTCCGAGACGAATCTCCAACACCCGTCCGGTCCGACCGTTTCGTCCTTATCCTCCACTTGACATCCCTTGATCGGAATGTCATCCAAAAACGGCATGGTAATGTCCAGGATGCAGTCCCTTAGCACCTTATTCATCGCATTCACCATGTGCGCTACCGAGTTTGTCCCCCCTTGCGGAAGGGTTTAGGGTTTAGGGCGAGAGGAGTCCACATTCTCGTAATATCCCTGCTCTCCACGGCTAGTTAGAATTGGTCGTACCCCAAGTACAGATCCCCGACCGAGTAAATCGACCTTCCGGTGAAGGCCTCCGTGAACTCATCAATGGTCGGTCCGATTCCTGCGTTCTGAATGGTCACCTTGTTGACCGGCTGCAGGTCCTGAATAAAGCGCAACGTGTCGTTCTTCTTTGGCATAATAAACCACCGATTCGAGTATGGGGCACTTGACGGTTCGAGGACGTCCCTCTCCACCTTCTGCTTCAGCAGCTCCATCAACTTCAGGATGTGAGCTCTGGGTACTGGAATCGGTTTGAGATTCCATGGCACATGCGGTACCGTGAAGATAACCATCGGCTCAATGACCGTCGGGTCTACACACCCCATCTCTTCCGACGAAAATGCGAAGGCATTCCCGTGCCTCCCGAGCATTCTCCAAAACCGTTCCTCCTCCGCCGGCAGTAGAAAGCCACCCCCACCAACCTTGAGCTCCCGTAGCGTTATGTTGGTGAACCGGTCTCCTATGCCGGCCGGATCCCGTAGTCTTGGGTCCGACGCGACCCCTTTTATCCGTAACTCATTGCCCTCCGGCAAGGGTGCCGCGACTAGCCTCACCTTCCGGTCCACAGTCTTGTACTTCGTATGCACGTGGGTCGTCCGATCCAACTCAACCCTCTCCCCGAAATCAGCGATGACTTCGTACATCATTTCTGAACTAACCGAAATTGTCTGGTCTTCGATGAGGCCTACTTCGAACACCTTCTTTAATTCCCCCAAGGTGTCATCGAAAGAGACCGCCTCCACGGCTCCACCAATCTCATCGTTGGGGTCTAGGGCTCCGCACGCCCTGAGACGTCCCTCCGCCCGTTTCTTCTCCTGGCCGCTAATGTCGGTTATCGTACAACCTCCGTTGTCGGCGAACCAAAATTTCTTATCTATAGTATAGGGTTTCCTTCCTATGGTACATGTGTGGGGTTTTCCCGGGGTGTCTGGACTATCGCGGCCCCACGCCTTGATAGCCCTCTCTAAAAATCCCCTCGGCTTTCGCCGCCGAGGGTCTCGCGGTTGCGCTCGTGGTTCGGTCGCACCGTCAGAAATTGGACGGAGTGTCACCCATCTTGGCTCTTCACGCGTGCGTACGCCGGACCATTATCTAGCACCTTCGTCTCCATGCGTGCTGTCGTAATGTACGGTTCTCCGAGTATCACCGGATGCGAGGATGTCTCCTGCACGAAGAAGTGTTGGTCAATCTCGACATCACCAATTTTCACTCGTACATTTGGCCAGGCCCCGTGTAGGTCCTCCGTGGTGCGCGTCGCCGCTCGTATTTTGCACTCGTGCTTGGTGTTGATTGGCCACTTGCCCTTCTTGTAGAAGTCCATAGACCTCAGGTTGATCTCCGAACCGTGGTCTACCAATGCCACCACCGGCTCCTAGACGTCTCTGATCCGAACCGGGGTCTCTGTAGTGGCTCTTGCCTAGTGCAACTTCGAATAGTGGATTTCCTCCAACTCATCTTCCAAGGCCATGTCTTCTAGGTGCGCCGTTCGTACCTCCACCGGCTTCTCCGGCTCCGGCTCCGGCTCCGTCGAGAGCCGTTTACGCTTCACCAGGTCCATGATGGAATCATGGAACTCCTTCTTGATGATCCCAAGCACCTCCCTCAGTGACAGCTCCACCTTGTTGTTGAGAATATGCTCCTCGAGGACCTTCTGCAGGTCCGTCGTCCTTTCTATTTTGGTGCCCATTCGGTAACCGGTCAGCCTTGCTTTGTCTGCCATGCTGGAATTGCCAACTTCATTCCTCTTTGGCCCGAACCGAGTCTCATACCGTTGCAAGGGTCCGGCCCCTCTGGCCTTCCCCGCATGCTTGTCTTCTACTAGAACCTCGTAGTTTTGGCACGCAGCTTCCACGAAGCCGGTCTTTTCCTCAACCGGATCACTCCACCCGGTGACCTCCCGGAGCCGTCTTTCCGCGCGGTCCGCTTCCTCCTTCCTCAACCGCACGCCGGCGAGGCCTTCAAGCGCCAATAGCCAGAACCCGGAGTCCTTCGTCTTCCGGCCTTCGTCGCTCTCGACCCGGATTCCTGCCGACACCGAGTAGTGGATGGTCTCCGCACGGCGCGCCGCCGCTTCTTCCATCAGACTTTTCATTCCTCCTTGTCCGATATTCAGCTCCAGGGCTCTCTGGGTTTCGCTAGCGTGCACCCGTCTGTTCCACAGGTACCACCACGTTAGCCCTTATTGCTTCTGCGAAGTCCACGCAGTCCTTTCGGATGTGACCGACCGCATCACACCACAAGCACTGATTCCCACCCGGAGGCCTTCGGTCGCGATGCTGCTCACAGCCGTCCCTCCTTGCTTGTGCAATCTGGCCCCTTGACCACGGTGGTCGAAGTCGAGCCTATATCAAGCCAATCTCGGGTTTCCTCCCTTCGCACCTGTGGGGGCCCCTCAAGCTTTCTTGGCGCATCCGTTCCTACCCCCGATGAGCCCTTGTTGGCCCACTCACGCCGTTTGTTGAAACTGCTGTAGACCCCTTTTACCATGGCCCAGTCGGCCGTCAGCCCATTGTCTATCTCCAGCAGGAGACCCACTTGCTCCCAATCCTGCACATCCACAACTTTGACGAATAAAAGGACATGGCTCGTGTCCAGTACGGTCCTGTCCAGTGCCGAAAGACGCGTGAAGTGTTCTTCAAACTCCCGGAGAAGCGTCGATGCATTCCTCCCCTTTTCAGGGGTCTCCACCCAATCCATGAAGTCCCCCTTCGATAACCGAAGCATGTCATCAAGCCTGTACCGTTCGAGGAGCCGCACTTCGAATTCTCCCCAGGTCCAGCATCCAGCCTGCACCTCGAGCACCTCTGCGTGGATGCCCGGTGTCGCCACCAGAGGGAACCCAGCCAGACGCCTTTCCTCCGAGATGTCCCTCATCACCATTTCGGCTTGGTAGGCCACCAAATAACTCGTGGCATCCTTCCCATCGAACCGGCCTATTGTGTCGACAATTGCTTCAATGGCCCTGTCGAGGGCACCCGTGCCCTTGCGAGCACTTACTATCCGATCAACTGCTGCCGCCATGGCTTCGGCGAGCTCTAATCCCCTCATCTTTGATTCCTCTGCCACCTTGTTTCACGTCAGGTTCACCAAATTATGTCGTGTTATTCTGCACGCGCAGGAGAAACCAAGGCGGGACCGCGGGGGCCCTAAACCGGGGAATAACCGAACAGAGGGAGGAGCGACACGAAACCACGACCGACGCGCACAAATACACAAAGAACTCACAATGAAGATCGAACAACGAATAAGGCAAATATATACTTATGGTCAAGATTATAGCCAGCTAGTCGTTAAACGTCAACGCGTTGACACCAACTCACACAACGCACACGGACAACGCGAGATGGAGCCTCTGCCGAAAGCACTCGGGCTTTCCACGAAGTAGAGGCAACCTCCCAAAACCTACAGAGAATAATGAAAGACAGAGGAGAAGAGCTCGGTCCCGGTCTGACAACACTTCCTCCTCGACAACGCCCCCACTCAGTTCCTTTTCCTCTCCTTTTCTAGCCCAAGGAGAGAGGGACGTTACAATCTGTTACATCACTTTTATTCTCTGTCCTTTCGGATAGAGATACCCCTTGATTCCCTACCTAATGAATACGCGCTATCTAGGATATTCACATCACCGACCTGTACCTAACTATGTACAATAAATCAAAACATGTGCCCGCGTGTAAGGGTCGGTTCACGCACACTATTCACCGATTCCTCCTAGGGACGGTTTTCTCCACGACAACGTGTTTTACCCTTATATCGCCCCGTACAACTCCTACAGGTAACACATGGCACGCCTGTGGGACAGTGCATCGCACGGTGAACCCATTCGCCATGGCAACTATTAACGACCGGAACTCCATCGGTCGTGTCAACGGTCAGAAATCCATCGACCGAATCATAGCTCTACGATCGATCATAATTTCAATCGGAGCATTGCTTGACACGAACCTTCTCATTCGGTTAGCATGTCGCACAATTGGATCACACACCAATTGGCTCCTTCATTGCAGCATGGGCCTTTCATGATTCTGTTACATGTATGTGTATTTTTTGGTTTCGTCATGTGAATTGAGCTTTGTATTTTGTACCCTTGGTCTCTAAAATTTTTACCGTCAAAATTTTTTGAAATTTTATTTTTTGCCCTTGAATTTTCGAAATTCTGTATTCTGCTCTCCAATTTTTGAAATTTTCTCTTCATACCCCTCTTCTCTTTCTTCTTATGTCTTCGTCTTTTGCTTGCCTGTCTTCGCGGTTGTCACTCGGTCATACTCTTGGTCGCATATCTGGGTCGCACTCTCGACTGCACGTCTTGGCTGCGTGTCTCAGCCGTCTTTTCGACCACGCGTCTCGGTCGTAGTCTCAACCATGCATCTTGACCACGCTTCTCAGTCGTACTCTCGACCACGCGTCTTGGCCATATTCTCGGCCGCGCATCTCGGTCATGCTTTCGGCCACGCATCTCGATCGTGCTCTCGGCCACGCGTCTTGGTCGTACTTCTCGACCGTGCCTCTCGGCCATATTCTAGTCTGTGTGTTTCGGCCACGCGTCTTGACCACGCTTCACTTCGAACGCACGTCTCGGCCGTGCATTTTGGCCACGTGTCTTGGTCGTGATCTCGGCTATGCGTCTCTGCCATGCTCTTGGTCGCGCGTCTCTAGCGGCATCGGCCATCTCCGCACCTTTGTGCTGGGCCGAGTCTCTCGTGTCCCCGGCCATCTCTTTGGCTCTCTTGGCTTCCATATTATCTGTGAGAAGAGGAGTTGCTTCCCATAGTGATGTGTCCACCTCGCCATAGCTATGTTGTGCACATAGATTGACATATTCGCATTCGTGGGGTTTCCCATTCGAATGCAAACGAATACGAATACGAATGGGTAGTCAAGTATTCGTTTTACCTCCCCCCCCCAAAAAAAAAAACTTTTTTAAAAAAAAATTCCTAATATAGAAAAAAGGAACTTAACAATAAATAGGGATAATAAAAGAGGGACTTTGGGGACTTGACACTACTAAATTTTTATAATAAATGTGTAGTCGTTTTATTTTTAATAAATAAATAAAATAAAATAAAGGCTCATTAATTTCTCACTTTTTATTTCCTCAAAATTAATGGATATTTTTATCTTGACATTAAAAATGGTACTTCAAACTAATCATATCTTCAAAGTTCATACTAATCATATTTGTATAATAAATATAAAAATATTCGTTTTAAAAAAATTAGTTAATTAAAATAAGTTTCATAAACTCTCTTGACACTATAATCTATTAATGAATAATTGTTTTTTTTGGTGAAATACATTTATTTAAATAAATAAATAAATTTTTATATTTATTTTACAAAACAAATGGTTTTTTAATATTCTTGGGGCCATTTTTTATTCTCGAATATTGAGAATGTTGCGCATGGAGAATATCACGAATATCACGCATGTGTCAATCTATGGTTGTGCACCTTCACCTGTCTCTCTTTGTCTTCTTTTTATTTCTACTTCTTTCTTTTTCTTCTTTTTCTATCTTCTTTCTGCTTGTTTGTCGTCTCCTTCTTCTCTTTGTCTTTCTATGCTTGCTCTCTCCTTTCTCGTTCACTTCTTCTTCATTTCTCTCTTCTCCTCTCTTTCCTTATGTCTGCTTCAGTTTCCTTTAATCCCAGCCTTCTCTGAGGCTGTCTCGGCCGCATTCGATCTCTTCACCTTGAAAGTTTGAGCCCGCCTTAACTTGGAACAATTCCATGCCTGTCTTCATGTCTTCCTGCTTGTGCACAAGAATCTTGTACCATAGGTAGAATTTTATCTCGTGGGGACCCCTCGGTGCCATGTCTGCGGCAAATGCAGGAGGTATGGCTATGGCGGTTGAAGCTTCCTCCTGCCGAGTTTGGTGCCACGTCTCTCAGTCCAGCTATGGACGATTGCCGTTACCATTGCCGTTGCAATTCGCTGACCAGACACTGTCTGCCAGTTGTTTGGCCGGTTGTTGGATGTTGGTTGTCTCTATTCGAGCCCACCTTTGTGTCTGGTGGTCGTCGTTCTTCATCGTTGTTAGAGCCGGTTGCCGATGACTGTCTCTCTACCCTTTGGATCCCCACTGCTCCTCTTCTTGTGAAATGTATATCGCATTCATTGTCTGTGTATTACGAATCGTTTGTTGATGAAGCTGAATATGTAGGTATAATGAAAGCAGAAGGATCAACAAGACTTGCCATATCTTCCTTTTCTTCATCTTCTTCACTCAACCCTTCACTCAAGGGATTGATTGTCCAAAGCTGAGCCCGTTGATGCTCGTTGAGGTTCTTTTGAATATTTGTAGAGACATGAATCTGATGATCCAGAAGTTGAGCTTAGCTGCAGAGCTCTTGACACATAGGAGTTGCCATGGAAGCCACCGTGCCCTCCCATTTCCACAACTTCATATTGCCATTGTTGAAGAAACCGCATACCTAATGGTCTCCACGCCCATGTTCTTCTTCTTCTTCCACTTCTATGAGGATTTAGGGTTTTCATAGCATAGATAGAAACCAACCGATGAGCCTGAGGGGAAGGAGAGAGACACAAACACACACAGCACAAGCAAACACACAAACGTGTAGAGAGTTGAAGATGTAAATCACCATTTTCATCTCAGATTGGCTGTGACACAGAGAGATTAGTGATGGAGGGGGAGAGCGAGGGAGAGTGAGACTTCTTCTCAAAGGAGGGTCGTCCTTTCAAGCGTGCCAAACGTGTTGTTGGGTGGGGGGTGAAACCTAGAATGGCTTCACCCCCCTCCCAAGAGGTTACGTTAGAGAGAGAGCAAGAAAGAAAGATAAAAAGGAAATGACACCAAATGAGAGGGGAAAAAACTATATCTCCTTACATGCCCCATAAGGGGTTTATATAATACATAATGTAACGGTAAATAATATGTCCGTTACAAAAAGAGACCGTTACATTCTTGTCACATGCAAATAATTGTGCATGTGAGCACACATACTCACCCTCACACTCATATACATTACACATACCGAACAACCCCTTTAACGTGTTTTACCCTTATACCGCCCCGTACAACTCCTACGGGTAACATTGGGTCTATTTCAATAAAATCCCATGCCTTGTTCAATTCTAGTGCATCTACTTGTTTCATCGATATTGCGTTTGTCCAAACACATAAAATCCCCACCGTCCCCACAACACAACCCATATCCGTTGAAGCTATCGTCGGATGGGTTCTCTCTTCGGGGGCAGTTACTGAAGCCATTGTCCTGTTGGTACTTCAAGCCGGGTTCCACCAGGAGGTCTTAACATTCTATCTCATTGCAACCCCTCGACATCCACAAACACCAGCGCGGGTGGGTCTCTTCCACAAACACCGTTACTTGTGTGGGGGTTGCTTTCAGCTTGGGTGCACATTCTTCTGATTTCAACTCATATCTCCGACGTTGCCGATTCCGTTGTGGTCAATTCGAGCGTGGTCGCTTCCATGCCTGCTGTGTCACAAGATGTCTCTGTTCTTGTCACCAATTTGCCCGCAAGATATAGCGATTTTTTGGATGTGTTTGAAAAGCAAAATGCAGACCGGTTACCGACACATCGCCCCTATGATTGCCCAATCGAACTCCAAGATGGTGCACATCCACCATTTGGGCCCATCTATGGGCTATCGGAACCCGAACTTGAGGCTCTTCGCACATATCTAGATGAAAACCTCGCCAAGGGCTTCATTCAACCCTCCAAATCACCGGTTGGGGCTCCAATCTTATTTGTTAAGAAGAAGGACGGCTCATTACACCTACGTGTGGATTATTGGGGTCTCAACAAAATTACGGTACGTAATCGTTATCCCTTGACTTTAATTCCAACACTGCTTGACCGACTTCAAACCGGGCGTATCTTCTCCAAAATTGACTTTCGGGGAGCCTAGAATCTGGTGCGTATCAAGCCTAGAGACGAGTGGAAAACTGCCTTCCGAACATGCTATAGACATTTCGAGTACAAGGTGATGCCTTTTGGTCTCACCAACGCCCCGGCGGTCTTTCAGCACATGATGAACAATATATTTCGGGAGTATCTCGATCACTTCGTGGTGATCTACCTTGACGACATTTTAGTTTTTCCTTCCAACATAGAGGAGCACACCCGACATGTCGGACTGGTTCTATCCAAACTTCACAAACATGGACTTTACGCCAAAAGTGAGAAACATGAATTCAATCGGACCTCCGTCGAATTCCTAGGCTACGTGATTTCACCCTCCGGAACACAATGGATGCACGCAAGGTAGCAGCAATAACCGATTGGCCTATCCCTACTCGGTTGAAAGAGGTACAATCATTTCTCGGTTTTGCAAATTTCTATCGACAATTTATCAATGGTTTTCCCTCTTTAGTGCAACCTCTAACCATCCTTACTAGAGCAATCGTATGTGCCTTCACCGAGTGGCGACCCTATTTGGTTGGGGCCCAACATCGCATCCAGGTGTTGATCGACCACAAACATCTAATTTACTTCACCACCAGTCGTACATTGAATCGGAGGCAAGCCCGATGGTCATCTTTTCTTGCCGACTACGACTTTGAGATCTTGTTTCGACCTGGAGTTCAGCATGGGAAAGTTGATGCCCTCTCTCGACGTCTTGATTTTTCATTGCGCCCAGGAGATGACGCATATTCACAACAATCCCATTGTTTGTTGCGGCCCGATCAACTTCAGATGTTCGCCACCAGCATGTTGCATGATGATTCTTTGCTCAACGAGATTGCCATGGCAACCACGTCAAACCCATTCGCCAAAGAAATCATGGCCCGCATCAATGGCCCATCTCTAGGCATGAAAAGCTCATATCTTAACCAATATACAACCCAGGATGGGTTACTATATCATAATCATCTCTTGTATGTTCCCGAAGGATCATGTAGGACATGGGTACTACAAAACTGTCATGATGATCCTCTTGCCGGCCACTTTGGGGTCACAAAAACCCTGGATTTGCTATCTCGAGGGTTTTGGTGGCCCCAACCTTGGAAATTTGTCAAGGAATTTATCAAGACATGTGATGTATGTGCTCAGTCCAAATTGCCTCACCATCGGCCATATGGTCTTCTCCACCCGCTCCCCATCCAAGTCGACCATGGGTCTCTCTATCCATGGACTTTATCACCGACCTCCCTCTAGTTGGTGGGCATGACATGGTGCTAGTCATTGTCGATTGGTTTTCGAAGATGGATCCCTTTGTCCCATGTTCCAAAACCATTTCTAGGGAAGAGACAACTGACCTTTTTCTAAAACATGTTGTCCGATTACATGGCTTACCCGAGGATATCACTTCTAATTGAGGTTCTCAGTTCATTTCCCACTTTTGGCGACGACTTCTATAAACATTCGGGACTTCTGTAAACTTGTTCTCGGCATACCATCCTCAAATTGATGGACAAATGGAATAAGTCAACCA
Organism: Azolla caroliniana; assembly: GCF_043228905.1. Lineage (NCBI taxonomy): Eukaryota > Viridiplantae > Streptophyta > Polypodiopsida > Salviniales > Salviniaceae > Azolla > Azolla caroliniana. The sequence continues at coordinate 7,088,944 of NW_028230437.1, forward strand.
AATCCTCGAACAATACCTTCGGTGTACCGTGAGCTACCAACAAGAGGATTGGGTGGACTTCCTTGCAATGGAGGAATTTGCCTACAATAATTGTATCCATGCTTCGACTAAGGTTTCCATCTGAATCTTTGCAAACTATGGATTTCACCCTCGTTTCAGCATCTCCATACCTGCAACTTCGGTCAATCCTTCGGCAGAGACGTGTGCCCACACTTTACACGATGTCCATCATGACCTCTCCCTGGAGCTTCGTGCCACTGGTGACCAGTATAAAGATCAAGCGGACCGACATCGCTTGGCAGCATCGACGTTTGCAGTCAATGACATGGTTTGCTTATTACGTCGCCACATCACCACCACGTGTCCTTGTGCAAAATTGGACTACAAAAGACTATGCCCTTTTCCTATCACCAAGCGGATCAACCCAATCACCTTCCGGTTAGCACTTCCTCCAACATTCAAGATTCACAATGTTTTTCATGTTTCTCTCCTCAAACTCTACCATCCTTCTCAAATTCTGGGACAACAACCTCCTCCACCGCCACCTATGGAATTGTCGACGTGCGAAGAATATGAGGTTGACCAAATCCTCAACTCTCGATATCGTCATCGACAACTCCAATATTTGGTCTTATGGAAAGGTTACCCCATTTTGGATGCCATATGGGAACCGGTTACACATTTACAAAATGCTCCGGAGGCCATTCACGATTTTCATCAACAATACCCACATAAGCTAGCCGCGAGTTCTGGGAGGCGGCCTTAGAGGAAGGATAATGTCATAAACACGATGGAATGTAGGGGGTTGAACCCATGACCTCCTCTTACCAATTGAGCTACATCCATCTATGCATTATTGTATTGTATAAGTGTAAAGAATCAGATATGATTCTTGTGTAGCGGAAGAGATGTGTGTTATGTGTAGGTGTGAGAGGAATTAGAGAAGATAATAGAAACACAAGATAGATAAGCTATAGAGAAGATAATAGAAACACAAGATAGATAAGCTATAGAGAAGATAATAGAAACACAAGATAGATAAGCTATAGAGAAGATAATAGAAACACAAGATAGATAAGCTAGAGAAATGAAATACTCAAGAAGAAGATGTATATTCACAAGTAGAATGAGAAATGAAAATGTAGCATTACAAGGAGTCACAACCGACTTGGTATGAAATATGAGGAGGGTGCTTTATATAGAGTCACCCTCTCTCTTCATTAACTTTATAACAACCACTCTCTCTCTCTCTCTTGGGGAATGTGAAGACTTATAGTCATGGGGAATATGTAACTCATTAGTTATGTGTCATAGAATATGATTCTATGACACATAGTTAATGTGTAGAGAGTAGTGGTGTGACTCTTGACCTTTGAGTAATCATAGATTCTCAAAAGGTGTGTTCACACGTTGTGCTATGTTGAGCTTGATTCTCAACACGCCCCCTCAAGCTCAACTCGAGTTGGTTCCTTTCGATTGATGTCCGCTTCAGTTGGTATCCGGTTCGGACAGTATCCAGTTCTCGCTTGTACTCCCCCTCAAGCTTGGCAAGTCAGGGATCGTCAATCCAAGGTCTGACATGAATTGTTGAAGCTTGTCGGCTCCTAAGGCTTTGGTGAAGATGTCGGTTGTCTGAAGATTCGTATTGATGTGTTGAAGGTCGACATCTCCAACCTGTACGCGCTCTCGAATGAAGTGATAGTGCACTTCGATATGCTTTGTGTGTGCGTGGAACACCAGGTTCCGAGCCAAATATATACTGCTCATGTTGTCGCAGTAAAGGGGAGTTGGATCCTTGATGGGAACACCCAGATCCTTCAAAATCCTCTTGAGCCATACGGCTTCACATGCCACTACGGCTATGCCCATGTATTCCGCCTCCATACTCGAAAGAGCGATGTTAGGCTGCTTCTTGCTACTCCACGAAATCGCTCCGCTGCCGAGGGAGAAGACAAACCCGGAGGTCGATCGTCGATCGGCTTTGTAGCCTACCCAGTCCGCATCTGTGTACCCTTTGAGTCGTATTTGTGTGGCCGATGCGTAAAGAACGTCGTAATCCATTGTGCCGCTCACGTATCGTAATACTCGCTTAGCGCAATCAAAATGAATATCTCATAGAGTTTGCATGAATTGGCTAAGGAGTCCGACTGGATAGCTAAGGTCAGGTCGAGTGATCGTGAGATAGATGAGGCTCCCGATCAGTTGACGATATTGGGTCGGCTCACACTCTTTTGTGCCGGAGTCGGCATCCAATTTAAGGTTTCGATCAAGAGGGGTTGCCACAGATTTACACTGAGTCATCCCGAACTTGTATAACAAGTTGAGGATGTAGTGCTGTTGGGAGATCATGATGCTGGCCGGAGTTCAAATTACCTCAATGCCTAGGAAGTAATGAAGCTCCTTCATGTCCGTCATCTTGAATTTGTTGGAGAGGAGGGACTTCACCTTGTTGATGTCGACTAAATGCTCACCTCCAATAACTAGATCATCCACGTAGAGGATGATGACAATTAGGCTTCTAGAGTTGTGGCGTACGTAGAGGGGGTTGTCGGATTTCAACATTCGAAAGCCGATTTGATGAAGATAATGTGTAATCTTCGAATGCCAAGCACGCGGTGCTTGCTTGAGGCCATAGAGAGGCTTCTTGAGTTGGCATACGGCTTTTGGATGAATGCACGATTCGAAGCCGGGTGGTTGTACCATGTACACCTCCTCGCCTAATTCGCCTTGAAGAAAGGCGTTCTTGACGTCCATTTGGTGGAGGTGCCACCCTTTAGCCGCTACGAGTGCAATTATGGTCCGCACAGTCGTCATCTTTGCCACCGGGGCAAATGTTTCTTCGTAGTCGACGCCATGTGTTTGTGCGTATCCTTTCGCTACGAGTCGAGCTTTGTAGCAGTTGATGGAGCCATCAGCATTATACTTCACCTTGTAGATCCATCTACATCCAATTGCCTTCCTATGCAGTGAGTGGGGAACGAGATCCCATGTGTCGTTCTTGCGTAGTGCACGCATCTCCTCGTTCATTGCTTCGAATCCATCACGGGTCCTTCGCGGCTTCGGAAAAGGTTTCCGACTTGCGTACTGTTGCGACCTTCATCATAAAGGCGTAATGGTATGCCATATAATCGTTGTAGCCGAATCGACTTACGGGGTTCTTTTCACGGGTGGATTGGCGGAGCTTCTCGTTTGCGGATACTACGGCGTTCTCCGCTCCGTTTGTCCGGATCTCAAGGCCTTCAAAATCACTATCGAGGGAGTGAGTCGATTCGTTGCTGTCAAAGTGATCATCTTCATACTCCGGCATTTTTGCCTTCCCTTTGTCCATTTTCGGACTCGGCTGACATGTGCTTTGATCGCTCGGGGGCTCTTGTGGTCCGCTCAGTCGGGTCGTGATCGGGCTTTCTTTGAACTTGCACGCCATGAAAAAAATTGATAAAGAGATCAGGGAAAGACATTCATTTGTCACCCCCATTGTTTTTAAAACACCTTTGTGTTACCATTTCTCCAACTTCGGGTCAAGCTTTTGACGCTTCTCGTCGGGGATGTGCACGTACGCAATGGAGCCGAATATCGGAACATGCGATATGTTCGGCTTCTTTCCGAAGAACTTCTCGTGTAGAGTAAGTTCGTGCACACCCAATGTCGTACACCGATTCATGAGATAGACGGCCGTGCTAGCTGCTTCCGCCCAATACGATTTCGGCATGTGCTTTTCGTTAAGCATAGCCCGTGCCACTTCGAGGATGTGCCGATTCTTGCATTCAGCCACTCCGTTTTGTTGCAGCGTATGTCGACACGAAAACTCTCGCCGTATTCCTTCTTTCTGTAGAAACGCCAAAAATTCGTCAGAGAAGTACTCCTTGCCTCCATTCGACCGAAGACATCGTACATGTTGGCCCGTGGCTTTCTCGACTTCATTCTTGAATTTTTGGAAGTGTCCGAACACTTCGCTCTTTTGCCGCATCGGGTAGATCCAAGTGTGCCTAGAGAAGTCGTCGATGAAGGTCACGTAGTATCGGCTTCCGCCGAATGTCGCCGTTTGAGCTAGACCCCATACATCGGAATGAATTACGTTGAGTATGCCTTTGCTCGCGTTCCGTTCCTTCGGAAATGGGTGCCGATGTTGCTTGCCGAATTGGCAAGCGGAACACACGCCTTCAATCTCTTTCTCCGTGAATGTTGGGAGTCCGATGACGACTGCTTTTGATTGCATTGCCTTGAGCTTTTGGAGGTTGATATGGCCAATCTGCTTGTGCCATAACTCTATGTCGGAATCGGCTTTCACGCCCTTCGCGAACATAGCCGATTTCATCTCATGTGAGTCGAGAATGAACATTCGGCCCTCTCTTCGTCCGCGAGCGATGAGTTGGCCCTCGTTTTCGATGAAGCAACCGCCTTGATTAAACCGTACTTGCATTCCTTGCTCTACAATTTGGCAAACGGAGACCAAATTCTTCGTGATAGTTGGTACATGCAAGACATTTTTAATATAAGTTTGCTTACCTTCTTCTCCGAACGAAACATTGCCGATGTGCCGAATCGGGTGCGTAGTGTCGTCTCCGGTTTCGACATAGCCCCGGTTCTCGAAGTTCTCGAAACCATTCTTGATACGACGTCATATGGTTCGAGGCACCGGAATCGATGAACCATATACGTCTTCCGGATTGGAGGCACTAGTGGAAGTAGAGGCTGACATAGAATTCACTCTATGTCTCATCACGAACATTCCGCCGTGATCATCATAATCGGAGTTGATGGCGTAGTTGGTGAGTTGTCAGCTAGTGGAAGCCGACTCACATATCTTCTTACGACATTCCTCTTCGTGGTGACCGATTTTTCCGCAATATCCGCATTCGACCGACCTTTGTCAGTTCAGACCGGAATGGAAGCTCCCCCTTCTTCCGAAGGTTCCTCGATGGCTTCCGTCTTGATGCCGAAATTGCGAGTTGTTTTCATAAGTCGGGCCTTGTCCGCCACGTCCTTGGCCGAATCGGCCTCTTCTTGCATGGTCGTGTCCTCTTCCTCCGTCCGAATGCGTGTAGAGCATGTGGCCTTCCAAGGCATTGCTCCTTGTTCGAACATGATTCTCTTCGACCAACAACATGGATTGAAGATCGAAGAAGGAGGGCGGATTCTCCCGTGCTAGTAGGGCGGTCCGCATCACGTCGAATCTTGGTGCAAGGCCGCCGAGACATACTTGCACCATCTCATCATCCTCCACGTTTACGCTTATCGAGCCGAGCGAATCACAAAGCTCCTTGATCTTCAAGGTGTAGCTCGTGACGGACATATCCCTTTGTTGGATATTATTCAACTCTTGGCAGAGTTGAAGCTTCCTCGCGGTCGTGTTGGTGGCGAAAATCTTTCGTAGATTCTCCCATGCTTCCTTCGGCGTCTTGGCTTCTCGAATGTACCTGAGCATGTGGTTGTGAACACATGTCGCCAAGCAATACATCGCTCGGCTTGCCGCTTGCTCCCACGTTGCATAGTCGGTGTCTTCCGGGTTGGGCCGATTTTCTTGTGCTCCTTTGATGTAGCTCCAATAGCCTTGGCCGACAAGGTATTGGTGCATCTTGTACTCCCAAGATGCAAAGTTGTTGTGATCCAACTTCTCGCTAGGGAGAGCGCTCCCCATTTGAGTATTCATTGTCGATGTAGATTTCTTCCTTCTTTTCTTTTCCTTCTCTCTCAAACACGAGCTATGTAGTCACACTACGATAGCAATGACCCGGTTCTTCTTGAACGTTGGCGTAGAGCACAACACACGATCACGATGAGGCGAATGGGCTAGATCGATCTACCAAATCGCTCTGATACCATGTAAAGAATTGGATATGATTCTTGTGTAGCGGAAGAGATGTGTGTTATGTGTATGTGTGAGAGGAATTAGAGAAGATAATAGAAACACAAGATAGATAAGCTAGAGAAATGAAATACTCAAGAAGAAGATGTATATTCACAAGTAGAATGAGAAATGAAAATGTGGCATTACAAGGTGTCACAACCGACTTGGTATGAAATATGAGGAGGGTGCTTTATATAGAGTCACCCTCTCTCTTCATTAACTTTACAACAACCTCTCTCTCTCTCTTGGGGAATGTGAAGACTCATAGTCATGGGGAATATGTAACTCATTAGTTATGTGTCATAGAATATGATTCTATGACACATAGTTAATGTGTAGAGAGTAGTGGTGTGACTCTTGACCTTTGAGTAATCATAGATTCTCAAAAGGTGTGTTCACACGTTGTGCTATGTTGAGCTTGATTCTCAACAATAAGTTTCAACTTATTACATTCTATGGTAATCACTAGAACTTTCAAGAAACTTCTAGAGAATGCATTTTCGTGCACTCTTTAGATGTTTCCTAGCTTGCATGCATACCGCCATATTCTTGTATAAATACTTCGGTGCACCTTGATTACAATCAAGGTGAACAACACCAGTTACGGAAACATAATTTAGTTCTTGCTCTTTTGTTTAGCTTCTCTCTCTCTTGTTCTCTTGTCTATGCTCTCTCTCTCTCTCTCTCTCTCTCTCTCTCTCTATATATATATATATATATATATATATATATATATATATATATATATCTTTCGTTCTCTCTTAATATTTAGCTCGCCTACTTATCCTTGTCCTGGTCTACCCGTCCGTGACATTCTCTCCTTCTTGTTCTTTACTGACTGTTAGGGTTTGCTTGTGATCCTCACTCGTTGACAGCAAAGGATTCTCAACCCTCGTGCTCTGATACCATGTAAAAGATATTGTGCAGAAGCTAAGATAAAACCGGCTAGTCCGGATAATAGTAGAACACAGAATAGAGGTTTAATGGAAAGCTTGAATACACGGGAGAGACAGAGAGAGCAGAACAGTAAACTCAATTCAAAATAATAACACTTTGTACATACAAATGTCCTGCAGAACACTTTTTATACAAGCCCTTGAAAGGACTAACAGAAGTACTAACAAGTACTTCAATGCTCATAGGAGCAACTAACTCTAACTCCAAGGAATATGCTTACATACTAGGCTTGTACCGTAGGTTCCAACGGCCTACCGGTTCTTACTATTCTGAAGTACGATCTGTTTCTCCGATCCAACTCTAGGTTCCAGATACCGATATATCTGGACACCTATCCAGTTCTCCGTTCCGTATACCAATCCGGCTCTGGCTTATTTAGTCGATCCAAATCCGGTTGAGCTTGCCCGCTCAACAATTCTCATATATGAAAGGAACACGAGATCTTCAAAGCAATACTACAACAAGTACTTTGAGAGGTACTTTTGGTGTTGCAATGAAGGTTTGAATAAGGGTATTTCTAATAAGGTGCAATTTAGATTGTCCCTGAAGTAAAAATAAATAAATAAATGTAAAACTGACCTCACCATTCCCATAGTTTATACAAGTTATTGACCGATTGACATTTTCCAGGGTGAAAGGTGAGAATTGTTCTGGCTCCTCTGAGGAGACATCAATTGGATGTTAGACGTAGCCACCTCTCTCGGATATCAACGAACACCTTACCCAATGCCTTCCTCTTCTACTCATACTTTCTTCAGCAAATGAAACAATGTGCCATATCCACATATTATCACAAACTTTACCTTTTTGGCTCCACCTCTCAATTTCATATTGACCAATGAAGACATTGTGCGGAACCGATAGTGTAGGTATGTAGGTATACGGGCATACGAACATGCCGAATCTGGCCAAATGATACATACATGGTCACAGAGCGAGACAATGACAATGAATGATTGATGGTGGTCGTGTGTGTGTGCATGCACTTGTGGCTCGTGGTGGCGTATTGTTAAGGAGTAACCCTCAATGCTTAACACTTCAGTATTTGTATACAATAGAGATAGAATCATAGATGCTCGATGGTCTGTCTCGCCAATAAGGGATTAATGACCCCATTTTTGTAATTTCTAAATATTAGGGGTCCAGATTTGAGGTTAGTTTTTCTTTCTTTCTTCTTCTTCTTCTTCTTCTCGCGGATCTTTCAATTTTGGACGACTATGGCGATTCAATTCGACAGGGCGGCTCTGTCCCTGCAGGCTTTCTCACTGAAGCCAGCATCCGAACCACTTCCCTCATCGTAGGCCTCTCTGACGGCAGAAACCTCGTACACAGCAATGCAATCTTCAATGTGAGTATCATTTCATCAACAATTAGCGGATCATTTATGTGTAGCTTTGCATCAAAGATCTCGTTTATGTCTCGTTTAAGATCAATGCATTCTTTTATCCAAGTTACAAGATCTCCTTCTTGACTCTGAGGTTGGACTGAGTATTGACCTGTAAGTAGCTCTAGCAAAACTACTCCAAAACTGTATATGTCACTCTTTTCTGTGACTTTCATTGTATAGGCATACTCTGAAAAGAAAAAAGAAAAATAATGTATGCATGTATGAGAAGACATTTCTTTTGGAATGAACATATCCATAATGTATGTATGTATGCATTGAAATTGCTTTTGAAAGAGAGAGATCACAACAATGCAAATATATATATATATATATATATATATAATATGCTTTGAATTTTTGCTAGAAGAAAAAGAACAATTATGTATGTACGCATCAAAAATGTTTTTGGATGAAAAAGATCAACATTGCATGTATACAAGGATGAAATTTCACTTTTGGAAGAAAGAAAGCACTAATGTATACAAGTATGCATTAAAACTGCATTTGGAAGAAAGAGATCATGAATGCATGTAATGAATTAACATTGTAGTTGGAAGAAAGAGATAAACAATTATGTGTGCATTCAAGCATCCATTAGAAAACAGAAATAAAAAATGTATGTATGCATTTCATTTTCTTTTGAAATAATGAAATCAATATCAAGCGTCCGTTAGAAAACAGAAATAAAAAAATGCATGTATGCATTACATTTCGTTTTGAAAGAATGAAATCAACATCAAGCGTCCATTAGAAAACAGAAAAAAAAATGTATGTATGCATTACATTTTCTTTTGAAAGAATGAAATCAACATCGTATGGAGATGTATGGAAAATAACTGCTTTTGAAAGAATGACATCCACACCAAGCGTCCGTTAGAAAACAGAAATAAAAAAATGTATGTATGCATTACATTTCCTTTTGAAAGAATGAAATCCACATCAAGTGTTCGTTAGAAAACAGAAATAAAAAATGTATGTATGCATTACATTTCCTTTTGAAAGAATGAAATCAACATCGTACGAAGATGTATGGAAAGGAGCTGCTTTTGGAAGAAAGAAATCAACAACATATGAATGCATTGTGAGCATAAAGACATATGGACACAGATTACTTTTTGAAGATATGCATGCATTAAACTCTCAAAGATTTGTGAACAGACATAGTAAGTATGAAGATGTATGTAAAAGAACTGGTTTTGGAAGAAAGAAATTAACAATCCATGAACGTCCCGTAAGCATGACGATGTATGGGCACAAATTACATTTGGAAGTTACAAATATATATATATATATATATATATAATAAGCATGTAACAGAATATCTGTGGACAGACATTGTTTTTTGGAAGAAAGAGAACAAGTAGGTATATGGTATTGCATGAAAACAATGAAAATTTAAAGAGAATTATGTTTTGGAAGAATGAAGTCATCAAACATATATGAATGAAAAACATGAAGATGATGTGTGGACAAGAAAGTATCCGTGACTTACCAGGTGCAATATAACCGTATGATCCAGCCACGACAGACATAGATTTGGACTGAGAGACATCAATCAATTTTGCCATCCCAAAATCGCCCACATGAGCTTCAAACTTCTCATCCAATAAAATGTTGTTGGATTTTATGTCCCTATGTATAATACAAGGTTTGCAGTCATGATGCAAGTATGATAATCCCTCCGAAGCTCCAATTGCAATCTGGTACCTCATTCTCCAGTCCAATTGACATGAATCACTGTGTAATAGCTCACCTAGGCTGCCCTTCGGCATGTACTCATACAAGAGGAGATTGACATCTACATGGTAGCAGAAGCCATATAACTTGACAATGTTTCGATGTCTTATTTTACTTAGCGTAGTAATTTCTGCCTTAAAACTCTCCAAACTTGATCCATCCCTATCAACAAGCAAACGTTTTACTGCAATGATTTTACCAGAAGGCATATATGCTTTGAATACTGTACCACATGCACCCTTTCCGATTATATTTTCAGCTGAGAAGTTGTGAGTTGCTTGCATTATATCGTGGAAACTGAATCCAGGCTTTGGCAGTAATTGTGAATCAGAAGCAAATCTTTTCTCCAAGGGAGTTGACCTTGTTGCAGATCTTCGTAAGCACCACCAAATCCCTATCATAATCACTGTAATTGCTGCAGCAATCACAACTGCAATGGCACCCACAGTTTGTTGAATGGAATTTGTCTCTTGTGACGTAAAATCAGGGGCAGTGATACTCATACAGGCTGGGAGTGTTGGAATTCCACAGAGTCCATCATTACCCATGAAACAACTAGTCGGCATTTGTTGGAAAGTGGATAATTTTGGAAGAGGTCCCGTGAAATGGTTAAAGGAAACATTGAACACAATGAGACTTTTTAAACTTGCAAATGTTTGAGGAATAATTCCAAAGAATGCGTTCTCTTCCAAGTACAAGTACTCAAGAAGTGCCAAATTACCGAGTTCTGATGGAAGATGCCCTGTGAGCCTATTGAAACTCAGGTTAAGGGCCATCTGTAGACTTCCAATCTGTCCAATATCTGGTGGAATCTCGCCAGACAAGTTGTTTCCACCAAGTTGGAGCTCAGAAAGACGAGTAAGATTGCCCAAAGTTTGAGGTATTATACCTGTGAGTTGGTTATCTGAAAGTAATAGTTGATTCAACTGAGGAAGTCTGCCAAGCTCATCTGGAATAGATCCGGAAAGAGAGTTTCGGCTTAAATCAAGCTGGAAAAGTTGTGAGCAGTTTGCAAGGTCTGAAGGAATGCTTCCGAGGAGAGAATTGGAAGATGCATTGAAGATTTCTAGTTTTTGCAGAGCTCCGAGCACCCTTGGGATCTTTCCTGTCAAGTTGTTAGCAGCAAGGTTTATGCTTTGTAGGCTTATACATTTTCCAAGCTCTGGTATAATACCACCTTGAAACTGATTTTGAGAGAGATCTAGCTCTATGAGTCCTTGAATTTGTCCAAGTTCTAAAGGGATTGTGCCTTGCAGTCTGTTTCCATTGAGGTGAAGCCTGAGAAGAGAAGTGCAAGTACTTACCCCTATGGGAATTTCACCAGATAAACCATTGGACCATAGATTTAGCAATAGAAGTTGTTTATTCATGCATAGGTATCCAGGAATGTGGCCATGAAGATTGTTTACTGATAAATCTAACACTGACAGGTTACTATTGTTTCCAATGAGGGGTGGGATGATGCCATATAAATTATTCTCAGAAAGTTGTAAAGTGGTTAGCACTGTAGAGTCCTGAAATCCCATTGGAATAATGCTTGTAAGGCTGTTTATTGAGAGATCCAACTTTTGCAATTTGCTCAAATATGCAAGCCCAGAAGGTATGGCTCCAGAAAGATTGTTTTCAAAGAGATGGATGAGCTCTAGTCTTTCCAAGGTGCTTATTTCTATGGGTATGTTGCCTTCTAGATCATTTTGAGACATATCTATATGTATCAAAGATGTACAATTGCAAAGCTCTTTTGGTATTTGGCCGTTCAAATGATTTTTATAGAGATAAATCTTCTCTAGCATTTTAAGTTTGCCGAGTTCACTTGGGATTGGGCCAGTTAATGTGTTTTGATATAAGGCAAGCATTTTGAGACTGCTGCAATTGCCAAGCTCGTGAGGAATACTTCCGGAAATCCCACTTTGCCATAATACTAAATCTGTGAGACTCTGCATTCGTCCTATTGATCCTGGGATAGTTCCTTCTAACTTGTTCTGAGCCAAACCTAACACTTCTAACCTTCTACAATTACTTATCTCAGGTGGAATGTTTCCCGAGAGGGAATTTGATCCAACTCGAAGGACCTCCAGGTTCATGAGATTGCCTATAGATGATGGCAAAGAACCTGTGAGATTGTTTGTATAGATTAACAACTGTCGTAGAGATGACATGTTTCCTACCTCATCTGGAATGCTACCAGAAAAGAAGTTTGCAAACATGTGAAGGATTCCTAGACTCGTTAAATTGCCAAGTTCTTTAGGAATTCGCCCTGATAGCTTGTTGCTGCTGAGATCAAGGGCAATGAGGTTGGTTAGCAGGCCTAGGCCACTTGGTATTTCACCAAACAAAGCATTGTAAGAGAGGTTCAATATTTTCAATTGTCTACAGTTTGCAAGCTCTGATGGGATTGATCCTGAAAACTTGTTTCGTGAAAGATCAAGTATTTTTATTCTGGTCATTTCACAGATAATTGTTGATACATTTCCAGTTAAGTTCATATCTTGAAGACTCAAATTTGTTACTATATCATTGTCACATGTAATGCCAATCCAATCACATGGAGAAGGCTGAGAAGCATTCCAGTTCTCCAAATAGTTCAGAGGATCTTGTAATTCACTTCGGATCCTTAGCAAAGTGATTCCATCAGGAGAGAGTGCCAATAAAAAAGGAAATAGTATAAGAAAAGAGAGCACAGTACAGCCAATTTCGAACATGATGTAGAATGACGACAAATATATGTAAGCCAGAATCTCTATTGGTCAAGTACCTATTTTTTCGTCAATCCCAAGAAGGAATGCTGTTCTAGAAACCTAGCAAAACCACTCCATCCGGAGGAAAATGCAAATAGAAGTGGAACTGATGTATTAAAAGAGAGCATTGTCTTTTCAACCCTAAACATGATGTGGGACTTTATGTATAGGTATGTATATATAAGAGGGATCGATAGTCAAGAACTCATTTTCCCTTCAAATTCCAAGAAGAAATGTCATCAGACATTTGCTTTCACATTAGTTCAAAACATGGGTCATGATATATGTGATGTAGAATTTTTTGATATGAAGCTAATTTGAGACATGGATTTGATTTGTAGAGTTATTATAAAAGCAATGGCACAAAGTGAGTAAGAAAGAGTGTATTGAACATAATATTATTATGAGAGAAACACAACCAAAAGCAGTCTCTTGCAGCTTTGGGTGGAAATTCATATTTTATTATCAAAAGGATGGGTCAATGTAAGAAGGGCAAAATGCAGAGTAAAAAAACTGAGAATAATGGACCATAAGATGGAGCATCTGAGACTACAAAGATCATAAGGTGAAAATAAATTTATTCCATCTATTATACAACTTTAGGCCGGCTATAGACCCGGAAGAAAAAACACCGAGAATAATTAATCCCAACTTTGTATTGATGGGTTATATTCATGTATAGGATGAATGACATAAAATCCCCAGAACCAATTGAATTTGGAAACTTACTGATTCCCAAATGATAAGTGGAGACCAATAAGAACGCAAAAATGGAGAATGATTCTTTTCTCTTAGTCAGCAATCGGCAACAGAGACTGGTCTATTCCTCCAAAATCAACACTTCATCCTGTTTTTCTCTGTTTGGGGTAAATGTTTGAAAAGCAACACATGTAATTACGCTTTCTGGGTTGTCCTTTTGTCATCAAGAATGCTTCCATGAAATCATGTTGCATTCTGGAATCAGAGAGAACAACATAATTATTGACTTTCAAACCTACTTACTATGGAGTTTTGAGGAGCTCAACTTACATTATACTTTTTTTTGAGTGACAAGATTCCTCGGACACTTTCAAGGATAGTGGAGTAAGAAAGGAAATATTCTTATTCTCTTTCAGCCTAGTTAATAAGAGGCAACGAGAGGTTTTTGAAGGCAGGAATCCTGGAAAGATGCAAGAAATTTAGAAAGAGCCAAACCATAATTGTTTAGTATGGGTGGGAAATGAACTTTTTAGCTATTGATAGTCTCATTGTTCATGGCCGACAATAATATCTCTTGCAATAATATATAGGTGTGCCCTATCTACGTATTCTTGCGTTATCGCTTATTATCCAATGACATAACATTCTCGTTCACTTTGGTTTCCCTTGAATCTTTAAACTTTGATTTCTCTCATAACATGCTTAGCTCAATCATCAAAGACAATCATTAATGAACTATGATTCATTCGAGTGTATGAGTGAGTGGAATGTCAATCTTCTTACATGGATTTAATTTCAAATGATCCAACATTCCCATTCCAACAAAGTATAACCATCCTCAAATCTCATGGACAAACAATCTTTATGCTTTTTTCTTTCAGCCATACAAAATGCTTTCCTATTGAATGAAATAAACATGAACTTTCAAGCTTATTGTTTTGTTGAATATTCTAGCGTAAAATACTTGTTCCAATCTTTATTATTAATGCAAATGGGTAAAAGCATAGAGGCACTTGATTATACTCGGGATAATATATGCCTAATGAGCTAAAGATCTTTGAATGCAGATAAAAGGTTTTCGTTTAAGTAAATTAGAATTCATTTAATGATGAAAGGGAATTCATTCTTAAAAGTTATGATATGCTAGTGGCAAAACTAAAAGCGTTACACACAACGTGTCATTCTTGAAGGATAGGTTTAGGTTCTAAGGAAAGGGATATGCAAATTCTATTTTATTAGAATGAATGCATTTGTCAACAATATTTAAGAAAAAGCCCTAAAATTGGAAGGAAACCAAAAGTATCTTAATGATTGAATTCCACTAGATTGAACTCGATACACTAAAACACAAATTCAATATAAACCAAAATTGTGTAGAAAAAGACAAATATAATTACTATTAAGCACTATGATAGAATCCTTGCAATAGATTACTTTGGAAAGAGAGCTCGATTTGATTGTGAAGGTTTAAAAGTATCTGAAGAGAGATGAAAAACATTAACCTATTGCATGTTAAATTGATAATAATTGCAACAAGTCCTTAGTTGAGTGATGAGTCACAACAAGAAATTGAAAGGGATTTCCTTACTATTTGAAGAATAAACTGTAACAAAATTTGAAGGTTTCCACTTTTATAGTGACTACTAACACAATCGTTATTGCTCAAAGCATCATAATCATGTTATAGAAACAAGGTCCACACTTGTCATCCAATTATCTACTCAGAAAGGAATACTCGACAACATGGAATCAAAATAGTAGATTTCACACACACACACACACACACACACACACACACACACTCACACACGTACACATGTACCCAAGAAAAGGAGGTGAAGAAAATGATGGAAAACTTTAAATTATGTAGTAAGTGTAGAAAAGGGCTCATAAATACCACTATATATATTCAACTCGTAGTGTATGATGCATAATAACCTTCTACTATAAACCTCATGAATTTATTGATTAGCGCAAGCCACATTGTATGATGGATTATTAATAATCTACCACTATAATGTGATAATATGTATCGATTAGCTCAAAAGGGCAACATGCATCTCGTCGTACTACTTACATGAAGAACATAGAAATGAGCAAGATAATGAACAACTAGAAATGAATGGAATTTGAAAGGTTTAAAAATGTTTGTGCACATATGCTCATTGAATAAGTATCTCATTCTATGACATGAAAGATAACCAAAACGACTTTCCATGATGTGCATCATTAAATGTGATTTACTATAGCCATTTCACACACACATGTTCATATTTCTTGGCCACTTACAAAAGGAAACAAATGAAATGTCTTTGTATTTCATATAAAGAACACAAAGGAAAACATCCCCCCAAAACATACGAGAAAAATACTAAACAAAAGATAAACAAAAGACTAGGTGCAATTAATGTGACTTAGAATCCTCACAATATTTGTCTCTTACAAGAGAATACTCTCTTCTCAAGGTGAAGGTGATGGTATGTATATGATCTAGCATATGTGAGGTGTATAAATTCCACTTAATAATGGATATGCCATGCCATGTCTATTGAGTAGTCATGTATATAGTACACACAAGCCATTCCTCATGACATGATAAGTTAGTTGCGCCAAACATACTGGGGTTATACTCTTATTACAAAAGCCACTTCAATTGTGTTGCATCTTCCTTAAAATTGTTCTCTTTTCTTGGGAGTAGACTATTGTGTATTGCCTCTTTCAAGCCTTGGTTAACTTATATTGGCCTCAATCGGACTCTTAAAACTTCATCATCATGCCATCTTCATTCATACCTTTTCTCTATGGACACCTTGCATATCCTATCCTTCGCACATGGTGGTGGTCGAATAAAGACATGGGGCTAAGTGTTGACACTATTGGTGTACAAATATAGAGGCGAGTTGGACTCTGTGCAACATATGTGGATGTAATGCTTATCTCCTTCATCTTTGGAAACTACATTTCATATACATTAAATATGGTGAAACCATCAATTTTGACCCTACTACACATAAGGTGCTCCCCTTCTATAGGGAAATTGTAAAGAGACATCAGTATGATCACACCTTCAACACCTCATACATTGGACTTATCCTATTAGAGGGACATTATCTTTACAACTATTTTTTGTGCCATCTAATTGAATTTGGTAAACAAAGATTGTGGATCAATACATTGACTAACCAATTACTACTAGAGTTGTGATCAAGGTGAGAATAACCTATTTGAATGGTGCCTGCCTCTTGAGTTAACCTCCAACTAGGACAGAAGTAACTAGAAAACATCAGTTACTTTAGATAAGGATGCCCTCAAATACACATATCTAACACAAAAATGTGACTTAGATCACACTCACAACAATATGAGGCAAGGCATTGGCCCGTCGGGCCAAAGCGATGAGAGTAATGCACACTTTGCCCTTAACAAGTTTGTGAGTTCAAGTATCACACTTTGTACAATGCTCTACATTTGATCACATCTAACTATGCTTCCCACACATCTTCAACGAGACCCAATCCTTCAATGAATTTCTCTCCCAGTTATAGTATGCATCCTTGATTGCAACATTCATCTATAAAGTTCTTGAACATCGAGTGTACTATGGGAAAATGTTATATTTTTGGTCATGTAGGTCATCTTTGACCTTTGAAGATAATAATAAATCTCCCTCTCCTCCCCCCTTATAAATAATGGCTTTCATTAAGAACGAAATGATAACCATGACTAACTTACAAAAAACTTTAGAGCTTTGGGGATCTAAAAACTACGAATTCAAACCTACCCTACATGACAATTCAATTTATGAATATGATGACATGTCATCTAGCATAATTGGCTCTCTTCATGGTTTAGATTTTCTGACTTCTCTAACACTATCAATTACTTTGCATATTCCCTAACTTGTGAATCAAAAGTGAAGGCATTTTGCATTATGCAATTAAACCATGCACCCCAATACAGCCTCAAGAACTCAAAAATAATCTGGGGATGGGCCATCACTCTATTGTTCTTCATATGTACCAAAACTCAATTGAATGAAGATAGTCTTACTCTAGTCAAAGCATCCACACTAAATTGATACACCTCCAAATCATTCTAGTGATTGGGCAAGAGAGAAATCAATGCCTACAATGTTTCGCTTCCACTAAGCTAAAGAAGCACACTTCCACTAGCAAACTTTCTTTTGTTTAATGCATCCCTTGATGGTAAAGCTTCAATCATACCTTGCAATGATAATAATCCTTGCAACTTATGCCCACTAAAGCGATAACCTCTTGGAACACGAAATGTTGATCTTGATATTTAGAATGCCATTAATCTTCTTTTTGAAACCAACATAACATCATTCACTATTACCAAACCTAATCTTCTTTGTGATATGTTGTGTATAGTGGACTAGGAAAAAAGCATCAAATCCAAGTTTATGAAAGGTTAAAGGTTGGGTCGAAAACATGACTACAATGAAATGTCACGGGATGAGACTTACGACAACTAAAAGATATTACTCAACTAGTGAGAGCTAACCCTTAGATTGATAAAGTGTAAGGTTCAAATATAGTTAAGGGGGGATGATGGGAGAAAGGTGATCTATGGTAAACAAGGTGTATGATAAAAATCAAAAGGGACATAAAATTTGCGTCAATGTAGTTTAGAGGTCAAATGCTACAAAAAGGAAACTTGCTAGATTTTGTTTGATGGACTCTAAAAACCTATAAAACGAGAGCTCATTGCTAGGGATTGGCATCTTTAGAGAAACACTTAGGTTTTGTTAGTGAATAGATTGTTGCATGATAGTGAACCACGAGGGTGTGTAGGAGGCCTATTATGACACAAGATGATGTGGCCATCGATCAGAGACTTGATCATTGAAACACGAGAATCTCCTCCTAGCACTCTATCAATTCTTATTTTCTTGATTTCTTCTCTCTAAAGATGGAATCTAGCTCCCCATGAAACAGGATTGAGGGTTTATACTATGTTGCATCATGTTATAATCTTCTGACTTGTGAATATCTGTAATTTTATTATCGTAAACTATGTGGATTTGTGAAGGATCTTGAGTATGTTGTAAAATTGAAGTCAAACAAGGTTCATCACGACATTTTGGATCAAGGATTAGATCATTGAGCACCCATCAACATGTGGAAATGTGTAAATTCAAAAGAGGTGGCATTCATCTCTTTATAGTTGGTTTCCATTGTGTAGTTGCCCAGAAAACTTTGTAAAAGTCACTACAAAATTTTCAGGAGCTTCTCTAAGGAAATCACAATCAAATGAGTTGCAAATGAGTAGAGTTGAAATCGTAGCAATGGCTCATAAAACTCGGCGTTCAGCCAAGCGAGTGGCATTCATGCTTTCGAAGTCAAGGAAACTTGTGAAGAAGTGAATTGGAGAAAATATCGTCAAATCAAGCACAAATCAAGCATTGGGATGTCAAATTAGCTAAAGTCCCATCAACAAGAAAAGAGGGAACAAGGAACTCTTCTCCCCCCCTCAGCCTTAACACCAATGAGTTCGAATTCAACTCCAAGTCCCACCTCCACAACTCCCTCTCCGTAGACTACAATTATGATTGGCCGGTCGACATCCACGAATCCCCCACCTCCCACCACCCGAACCACGAGCCCAAGGCTATGACAACCTCTCACTCTCGGTGTTCGTCCACTTTGGAGGTTCCCTCTCCCTCTCTCTCATCACTCAACAGTCGTTGCCTATGGCCTCCTATCGGTCTCTCTCTCAAGTTTTAACTTCTAACTTCTAACCGTCTAATTTCTAACTTTCTAAACCCTATTATTAAATCACATAAACGCCTTAAACAATTTGCGCCAGTTTGGCAAGGCTCAAGCGAAGCTGAGCTCATACAGTTTAGGTAGGTTCAAGCCTAAGCCGAGACGAGACGAGACGAGCCCCTAAGCCATTTTAAACCGGTTTAGCTAAATGGTTTAGTCTTGAGCTGAGCCGTTGTCGATCCCTAACAACACTCTTAAAATAATATAATGTAATGATATTATATATTATATATTCTTAAATCTTTATTCTTTACTAATAATATTAGTTGAAACTTAAAATTAAATTTATACAATAACCTTTGTTAAATATTCTAAGAGTCTAGACTCTAGGTTTAATTTTAATGTTTTAAGTCTTAACTACTAAACCTATTTTTTTCATACTTATTGCTATCCTTTATTAAAAACTTTAGGTCAGTAAAAACACTAAGTAGTTAATATCATAGTGTAAACTTACATGTGTAAGTTACACTATCCTAAAAATAGATACATATCTTGTTTGTGCTTTGGCTTAAAAAACATTAATACGATATTTATTTTATGTATTTCATTATCTTTGTGAGCTTTCTCATGAAACACATCCTATGTGGCACCCACATCCCGCTTTCAAATGGATCAATCAAGGAGCGAGCACTAAATATTTGGGTTTCCAAAAGTGGTTTCAACATATCGCCGGAGATTATGATTGCACCTGTTGTCCATTCCATTCGACAAAAGTTGATATGTTGGAGTTCCAAAAAACTGTTGCTAGCGGGTCGAATCATAATGGCAAACCAGGTACTACTCGCAACAACATGGTACAGTCTATCATGTTGGACAATCTCCAACGAAAGTATACATCGGATTCAATGACTGGTATGCAACTACATTTGGTCTGGTAAGGAAGATAATGTAACTTGTGCCAAGGTGGCGTGGCTTATACTCACAACACCGAAGTTGAGAGGGGGATTGGGTCTTATTGATCCCCTCTTACAATCAAAAGCCTTATTCGCCAAATTTGTGGTGTGAGGACTTCTACCAGGAAATGATTGTTGAAAAATGCTACTGCGGTTACGTTTCACGTACTTTAGGCCACGAAAAGGGGTCAATTGGGCCCCCCAAACAGGTTGGATTCTAAACATGGATCTCAAACCTAGTTTCTCCCGCCAATTGGAGGATAGATTCAGTGCATCCATGTGGAAGGCATGGTGTGACATTAGGTGAGGGCTCAAGTGCGATCAACCGAGTTCCGAACCTGCTTGGCTCAGTCAACGTATCCTTGATACATGGAACCCATGTATCAAGGATGAATCTAATCAACTACTTGGATCAAGTAAGGGGTTGTCATGTGGTTACATTGCCAAAGGTCCAAGAAGAAGTATAGAATGTTGGAGACGGTTTATGTCGCTGCCACTACAAGATCAAGCCAACATACTCCATGGAATCAAGGGCGGATTGACTATGAGATCAAAAATCATTAACGCTCTACTGATTAGGGAAGTTGCTACTCAAAGGACAACAATGGAGAAATGGATAGGATATGAGGAGGAGGGATCTTTGATCCCGAAAGGTAGGGGATCACCGGACAGGATCGAAGGCTTTGAATTACGAGGCCCGGAGACACCAACATAGAATAACGCAATTTGAGTACTTGCGTATATTGGTCATAAATGGATTGTAGATCCTGATCCGATTAAAGTACAACCCGATTGGCACATATGTACTCATGAAAACACATGGCTACATAAGGTCAGTTGGGACCCTTTGCAATGAGCATGGCGTGATCCTTACGTGGGGCCAGGAAGCAAACCCATCCCTTTCTTCCAATTCACAACTACATTGGGTCGCCACATTCTAGCTGCTCAAACCGTTCGAGAGTCGGCTGCTGCAAAGGTCTGGCACACATATCAAGTTCCTCACACAATTATCACCAAGTTTTGGCAGAAAATCTGGAAACAACAACACACGAGGCGAATTACCACGTTCCAATGGCTATTAATACATAAGTCACTACCGGTGGGAGCATGGCAACATGGGAACCTTAGCTCTCCTAATTGTGTAGAGTGTCCAAATGTAGTAGAATCAATACGCCATGCTCTGTGAGATTGCCCAACGTCCCATTGAATATGGGGCCGCTTGCTGCAATTATGCCAGGTGCAAGGCTCAATCAAGTGGGGAAATATATGTTGGCTATCATGGCAGACCCCAGCTAGCAGATACGAGCATCATGAGGAGGGGATGACTTTCGTGTTAAAAGCATAAGAGGTTTTTTTCTCCACCATCGGCAATGTCCACTCAACTCCTCTTAATGACGAATCTCAAGTTGTGTTGGAATTGGTCAACCCAATAACTCTTTGGATTCTATGGAATGTAGATGGGTCTTCTCTAACCAAACTGTGCATTCAACAATGTTACTGCAAGAGGTATGGAGTGAAATTGTAGCCACTCTAAAGAGCCAATATGATGGCCTCAAGGGCAGCTCTGATGGAGTTGAAAGACAACGAATAACCTTCATCCAACAATGGTCTTCCTGTCCCTTTAGAGAGTTAGTGGGCATCCCCATAAGATGGAACTATTGCGTCCCTGCAGGGATTTGTACATAATAATCTCATTTGTAAAATTTTATAACTAATGGAAGGAGTTTTTTTGGAAAAATAAATAAATCTTTGTGAGCTAGTTATGTTGATTTGTCTATCTTTGCGTGCTTTTTATAGTAATGAAATGTGTAACGATGTAGCATTATAGAGCTTTTCATTTTTACAATTGTTATGTCAAATGACATGTTAGTTTTTGCAGTCTTATGTCAAATTCAACATAACTAGCAGAAAAAGTTTTAACTTCCAACGTCTAAGACATGGTAGTTTTTAAAGATGTATGTCAAATGAACTTCCAACAATATTGTTGATGCCATATGTGCGTTTGTCTAGTGTAGAATACTAAATATTGCACTATTTTTCTCGCCTCTTATTCAAATCTTCTCCACAGAAACTCTTTTTGTCAAATAAACGCAAAACCTCCATAGCTTTGATCCCACAACCAATTTAGGAATTACATTTCTAGCATGCATTTAAACATGATTACAAGACAACCATGATACATTAACTAGAGCTTTATGCTCATGTGTTGATCCCAAATGAATAGAAACATATACAACTAAATGGTTCATATTAAGAAATTAGACAAAAAGTATTACACAAAAGTAATGGCTTGATATTTCACCCACAATATCATGGTGATACTATCAATTGTCATTCTTGTGTCGTTCTAAAATGAGCACATATTTTACAAAATTGACCATTTTTGGCCAATCATGTTTTCAACTTGTGGCCTTGGTATTAATTATAGGATACTTTTTGTGACTCATAAAAGTAATAATCGTATAAATAACATCATTCGAGAAATTTGCACCCTTCAAAAAAGAGCTCAAAACCATAGATGTTATGGATACTTTTATTTGTGATAACCCCCCATTAAAATAGAGGGCCATTGAGAGTGAGACAAATTGTTAAGTGGGAGATTGAAGAAAATAATAAACTTCCATTATCTCCACTTTGCATGATAGGTTGTAGAGAGGAATTTTTGTTGGTGGGTAATAAAAGAATCCCATGCTTTAACATCTCCCATGAATTTTCCATAAAAGAGCCAAATTAATAGATATTTTCATGTTTTATCCTAAATTAATGGTTTCATGATAGTACATTGTCTGTATCAATGCCTCTTCAATGCTCTTTGAAATCTTTATAGAATCATTGGCAACCTCACCATAGTCATTACAAAGAGTGAAGACGGTTGCATACCACTACTAGGCTTTACCCAACTAGTACAAGTGTAGCAAGTGACTTGGGATGACGTTGTTCACATCGGCATATATGTATCAAGAATGAACACCTAAACTGGATTGTCAAAATACAGTAATCATTTGGTTAAGTGCGAACTTTGAACGCAAGGAAAAAGTGCACATTTAACCGAGCGCTACACACTTAGGGGTTTTTTGAAAAAGTTCAAGTGTTTTTTGAAATTTTTCCCTTCTATGCTCTAATAATATAATTCTTAATAAGAAAAGTGATCAATTTACATGATATAATTGTTACACTTATGTGTTCCTCAAGTAGCTTTGATGTGAACCTTTTCCCTATACATGGACACTTTTTACTCTGGTGCTGGCTAGAGGTTTTTTCCCACATTACCACTTACATTATTCACTCATATGTGGTGGTACTTTGTACTTAGGGATATATTTTAGCTCTTACTTCAGTTTAGCATAATTCATCAATAGAGAGAGTTATTCTAGCCATCATCTTCTCTGTGTGTCATGTTTAAGGTTGTTAGGTACATTAGATACGGTGCGAATACAATATGTATATAACGTATTAATACGGATATAGTACCTCCCAATTTAAAAATTCGTTAAATACGTTTTTTAATATGTTAAATACTTATAAAATACGTATTTTACATATAGTACGTTAAATACTTCTAAAATTTGAAAATTATTTAACTTTCTAAAAAATATTTGTAATATTGTAAAAAGCATCTATATTTACACAATTTTGTGATGTACATTATAGTTCTACAACTTAAAATACTTATAATATGGATGTCAACATTCACTTATTCTATAAATCAGTGTAAGCGTGTATCACGATATTCTATTTCAAATTGTAATTATTTACGATTATGCCTTCATAAATTGAGGAATCGGCTACGATTATCACACTTAAGATAAGTTTCTGTCTTCTTTTCTCTCTTCTTCATCTCCATCTTCTATCTTCTATGATTATCACAGGTACAGTCAGGACATGTTTATGTCTTCTTTTCTCTCTTTTTCTTTTTCTTTTTCTTTTTCTTCGTCATCTCTTTTGTTCTTCTTTCTATCTTCTTTTTGCTTCTTTTTCACTAAAATCTTTTTTTTCTTTTGCTTTTAGTTGGGGTTTTACTTACATTTTCTTATAAATACGTATTATACTTGTTTTTTCAGATGTATGTTAAATATCGTATTGGACAAATGTACATGATATTTGACCGAACAACATTGAGGTATAGTACGTACTATACAAATTATGAGGTACTATACGTATTTAAATGTTAAATACGAGTACGTAAACAACCATGGGACTTATGTTGCATTTGTACTTCTTGTGTGTCTCTCACACTCCTACACACACCCAATAGTGGTATCAGAGCAGGTTCTTCATTTTCTCCATTTTTTTCGATTTTTTCGCGCTATAGTGCGCTCACAGTTTTAAGAGTGCAAATCAACTTTCGAACATAGAGAAGTGAATTTTGGCACTATGGGAGCATGTCCACTAGGTGTCTCGATGTTTTACCCCCATTTCAAAGTTGTTCGAGTAGTCAAAATTGCCATCTGAGTGACAATTTGTGAGCTGAAATTTCAACACTCATTTCAGATTTCGTTGAAGTAAGATTTTGTCACTTTCTTGTTCTTTGGTGAAATGGTGAACAATAGTGACTTGTTTGGGATGCTTCAAGCTGAAGGTAAGCTTGATGGGACTAACTATCTGATGTGGTCCTACATTATGAAACATGTTCTTGCTGCCAAACAATTATGGAACATAGTGGCAAATGTAGACTGGTGCCCTACATGTCCTTCTACTTCACAATCTACTGTCATAGATACAGGTTCTTCTTCGAGCACAATGGCTACACCTACTCCATCTACACAGGAGCAACTTAGATGGGATGGCAAAGATGTTCAACCTCATACATTGATTGCGTTTTCTGTGAAGCGTCATATAGTTCCACATATTAGGTCATGCTCTACATCAAAACAGGCATGGGACACTCTTGCTTCTTTGTATGTCGTGCATAATGAAGCACGTGTTGTATATTTGAGAAAGCAACTTGAGGATGTATGTATGGCTGAAAATGAGTCAGTGGATGTGTATGTGTTGTCCGCCGGAATAGTAACCGACGGCCAAAAGCGTAGGAATAAGAAACTATATAAAGCGTAACGTATGTAACGGTTCACGCGGGGAAGCGTGAACGGCTAATTAGACCCTGCATATATAAAGGGCAGAAAACCTCTTAAGGAGGTACATGTAAATTTTGGGAAATGTAAAAGAACGCCTGATAATAGAATACTATCTTCTCTGAGTTTTTGTGTATAGCTATGACTAATTCAATGTCTGTGTCTCGGATACGTAATCGTAGTAGTACGTAAGCGCAACCTGTGATAAGGAGTCGGTTGTAGCCGTCTCCCCTTACACACGGAGGAATCACAGAGGTTCTCTCCTCATGTAATACGATTAAGCTCTGTTCGTTGTTCCACACCCACCTTGGGGTCTAGGTTGAAGGATTGAGGCGCAGATTGGACAGAAAAGATGGGTGGGGGTTGGTAAAAAATGCCCCCACAGATCCAGAGGCACCTACCGCAGGCGAAGGCCCCGCAACAGTAGAGCCGAATACCACCTTCGAAATCATCCGGGAGCCGCGGCCGATTATTATGACTCAGTCCCAACGAGAGAAAGCCGTATTGACGGCGGAAAGCGAGGTTTTGGCATATCCGGATATTCTGGATACGGCCCACGAATTCAACGCCCTCTTGCAGTTCGGGACCTCTTTCGAGCTCATGGAGTTCCTGGCAACACAACAGGTCAAAGCCGCCCAACGCATGGCCGAGGAGCATGCGGAACGACAGATGATAGAGCGCGCCCTAACACAAACAACGGAGAGCGACGATGAGGACCGGCTAGCCAGGGTCGGCAGACAGAGGAACGCTGGGGTACGACGAGTAGGGATGGAGATACCACCCTTAAACACAGCCCTAGTCGAAGTCCATCGGGAACTGGCAAAGGTGAGCATGGGCACCAAGGAGATGGCCATAAAAAATAAGAATGTCTGGAAGAAGGTTAAACTGACCGAAGCCGAACTACAAAAGGCCAACGCACGCATCGCGGAGTTAGAAGCTCATACAACTACGGCGCAACACGAAACCCCGCCACTGAACCACGTTATCAACGCTCTCAAAGAAGAAATCGAGGCTCAGACCGCCATCGCCTCAAAAGCAAAAAGGGCCGTGCAGCTAGCGGAATCCGAAATTGACCGTCTTCGAGCAGAGCTACGCCAATCCTCCGATAGAGAAAAGGAGATACGGGCTAACGGACGAAAGGCCGTAAAAACGCTTGAAGAGAAACTAGGTACGGAGGTGGCTTAGCACATCCGGACAAAAGACGACAACGCCCAATTATGAGAGGATGCGAAGAAATCAGAGGCGGCAATAGCAGGACTTCGGGCCTTATTAGAGAAAAAGAAGGTATGGTTCGATGAACAGTTGGTAGTCGAACAAGACAGAAGGCATCAACTCGAAATCCGCCTAAACAATGAAATGGGGAAATTAGAAAAACAACATGAAAAGGAATCCCAGCTATGGGCGGGCCTGAAGGCCACGTATGAGGAAGCGGCAACCGTTAAACAGCAGGAAATCGCGAATCTCCAGAAGTCGATGGAAGACGCACACAACCGCTGCCAGGCCATCACGGATAACGTGCGCATCCTTCTCCAAACCAACCGAGAAAGGTTCACAGCGCAATTGAAAACGACGCTGGACAAAGGATGGATGGCGTGGGCAACCCAAGCAACGGAATTGCACGCGTATCGTGCGGACTGGGAGAGCCGGCGGAAAGACGACCGAGGGTTTTATAAGCTAAACAAGGAGAGCATTGCGACCGTACGGGAGGACCTAGCGCAAGACTATCGCGCGTTAGCAGACCAACACTCCGAAGAACTCGCACAACTCCTAGATGATTTTGGTGAAAGTCAGGAGGAGCTATTTCACCAGATCACACAAACCGGCAACACGCACACAAACGAGGAACCCAGCGAGACACCAATTCCGGTCACAGCCGAAGAAGAGGAACCTCAAGTCCGATCACCAGCGAGGACAATGGGGGAGAATAGAGGGGACGAACAAGCGGAGTTCCCCACAAGACCAGACAGCGAAACCATTAACCAACAAAAGGTCCAACCCACACCATCTTCAGAAAACGCGGAAAATAGTGCGGACCAGGCGGAATCCCCGCCCCACGCCCAGGGACACACAAAAACGGCCAACACCGCGGAGGACGTAACAATAGAGGCGGAGCAGCAGCCGACTGCAAGCACGCTATCGGTGGAGCCCAGCCCACGAACTCAAGAAGAGCCCACCGTACCCGGACCACCCGCACACGGCGAAGGCGACTCCGAGAGAAACCAGGCCAACCAAGCAGAGGAGCCGCACCACGATGCACCTACGGGCCCTACATCAACTCCGACCGAGGACACCACAACAGAGCCGAACATCCGGGGCATTTTGGAAGAAGATTAACGAAATGGGTCCGACGTGCAAAGGCACTGTCCCACAGGCGTGCCAGGTGTTGTCCGCCGAAATAGTAACCGACGGCCAAAAGCGTAGGAATAAGAAACTATATAAAGCGTAACGTATGTAACGGTTCATGCGGGGAAGCGTGAACGGCTAATTAGACCCTGCATATATAAAGGGCAGAAAACCTCTTAAGGAGGTGCGTGTAAATTTTGGGAAATGTAAAAGAACGCCTGATAATAGAATACTATCTTCTCTGAGTTTTTGTGTATAGCTATGACTAATTCAGTGTCTATGTCTCGGATACGTAATCGTAGTAGTACGTAAGCGCAACCTGTGATAAGGAGTCGGTTGTAGCCGTCTCCCCTTACACACGGAGGAATCACAAAGGTTCTCTCCTCACGTAGTACGATTAAGCTCTGTTCGTTGTTCCACACCCACCTTGGGGTCTAGGTCGAAGGACTGACCACGGACCGTGTTCCTAAGAGGCAACAGTATGTGACACGCATCAAAGATTTGAAAGAGAAATTGGTGAACATAGATGAGATCATTTTGAATACATCACTCATCTCTACGTTGTTGAAAGGAGTACCATAATCTTTTCAAAGTTTTGGTGCTACAATCCATTTGGTTGCAAAAGGGAATGCCGATATGTATGCATTTGATGAAGTTGTGTCTCTTCTTTTGCAAGAAGAACAATCTAGAGTGAATAGAAGTGGTTTGATAGAGGGAACACAAGCACCTGCTATCTCACAGAAGGGAAAAGCAAGGATGGCTCAACTTTGAGTTCATCAAAACCAAAGCCTCAACCTTTTTCTTCTACTTATTCCTCTAATGATGGTGATTTGCAAAAGAAGAAGAGCTGCAAATATTGCCGAAAACCTAGTCATACTATTGATTGAGTGTAGAAAGCTTGCTAAGCGCAATGAGAAGAAGGAATCTGGCATGATCATTGCTGAAAATTCTTCGTGCGCAAAGAGTGATAAAGCCAACATGGCTCAAGATTTTTGGGCATGTGTTGTTACATATCATTATGACTCATCATTGCACTCTAAGTGAGGTTGCTTTGAATTGGTTCTTTGATACTGGTGCTTCAAAGCACATAACTTCATGCAAAAGTTTTTTTGCATCCTTGAAAGATATGCCCAAAGAAGGACATGTGGTGTGTGCAAACAATGCCTCTTATCCTATCATTGGAGTAGGAGAAATTGAGCTCACTGCTGCAAATGGAGGTGTTGTCATCTTGAAGAATGCATTATATGTGCCCAATATCAAGAAGAACATAATTTCAGTTCCTTTGATTGCCAAATTTGAACTTCATTTAAATTTTGTTGATGATAAGTGTATGGGTCATTATTTCAGCAATGACAATGTTATCGTGATGTCCTGTACATTATGCAATGTCTT
This sequence comes from Azolla caroliniana, assembly GCF_043228905.1. NCBI lineage: Eukaryota > Viridiplantae > Streptophyta > Polypodiopsida > Salviniales > Salviniaceae > Azolla > Azolla caroliniana. The sequence goes on from NW_028230437.1 coordinate 7,117,799, forward strand.
GTATCGCTTGGATACATACCAAAGGGTTGCCGTAAATGCCTTGGCTATCCATACTTCCATGGCTGAAGGGCGCTTTGGCATGCTCATTTTGGTCATTTGAACTTCAATAATTTTCTCTACTTGCAAAAGAAGGATGTGGTTATTGGTCTGCCTACACTTGAGTCCATTGAAAACCATGCATGTGAAGGTTTCAGTCTTGGAAAAAGGCATCGTGCTTCTTTTCCAAAAGATAGTCATACACACACTACAAGAAAATTATAGCTTGTTCATAGTGATGTGTGCGGTACCGTGAAGACTCCATCTTTTGGAAAGAATCTATATTTTGTTACCTTCATTGATGATACTACTCGCCATACATGGGTGTATCCTATGAAAGCAAAGAATGAGGTATTTTCTTGCGTCAAATAATTTTTAGCTATGGCTGAAAATTTTTCTGGAAATAAGCTCATGACTCTACACATGGATTGTGGTGACAAATACATGTCACATGAGTTTAATGTTTTTCTTTGTGAAAGAGGTATTTCACATCAATGTACTATGCCATATACACCTCAACAAAATGGTGTTGTGGAGCTCAAAAATAGAACACTCTTTGGGTGGCGAGAAGGAAATATAGACAAGATGTGCCCTTTCTATACGGATTTAGTAGAGACTGCTAAACATTGTTTATGGAGTTGCGGTTTTGCTATGGACATATGGAAATGAATAATAAAAGTATTAACTCTGGTATATCCTAGAGCAATGTATACATGAGGTGTGATATTATGGGTGATGGTACATGATAAACCTATCGTATATGAACATGAGGAGGTTGCAGATGCTATTGTGATGAGATATGGTTTGATGGAAAAAAAATTGATCCCTTTGAATCCACAAATACAAACTGATAAACCTCAAATATGGCAATTGGTAAGTAGTATTACAATTTGTTATGGGTGTAGGTCAATACACCCGCAATAAGTTGAATCTTATACATACAATAATGCATAGATGGGTGTAGCTCAACTGGTAAGGTTACCCAATAAGACTAAGAGGTCATGGGCTCAACTCCCTACATTCCATCGTGTCCATGACATCATCCTCCCTCTAAGGCCACCTCCCAAGACTTGCGGTCAGCTTATGTGGGTATCGTTGATGAAAATTGCGAATGGCCTCTAGCACATTTTGCAAATGTGTAATCGGTTCCCATGTGGCGTTGGAAATGGGGTAACCTTTCCATAAGACCAAATATTGGAGTTGTCGACGATGATAGTGTGAGTCGAGGATTTGGTCAACCTCATATTCTTCCCCGGTCGACAATTCCACAGGTGGCGGTGGAGGAGGTTGTTGTCTCGGAATTCGAGAAGGATGGTAGAGTTTGAGGAGGGGAACGTGAAAAACATCGCGAATCCTGAATGTTGGAGGAAATGCTAACCGGAAGGCGACTAGGTTGATCCGCTCGATGATACGGAAGGGGCCTAGTCTTTTGTAATCCAATTTTGCACAAGGACGCGTGGTGGCGATGTGGCGATGTAACAGGCAAACCATGTCCCTGACTACAAACGTCGATGCAACCAAGCGATGTTGGTCCGCCTGATCTTTATACTGGTCGCTAGTGACACAAAGTTCCAAGGAGAGGTCACGATGGACATCGTGTAAAGTGCGGGCACACGTCTCTGCCGAAGGATTGGCCGAAGTTGCAAGTATGGAAATGCTGACATGAGGGTGAAGTCCATAGTTTGCAAAGATTCAGATGGAAACCTTAGTCAAAGCATGAATACTATTATTGTAGGCAAATTCCTCCATTGGAAGGAAGTCCACCCAATCCTCTTGTTGGTAGCTCATGTTTCACTAGAGCTATTGTTTGAGGTCCAAAGAAATGGAGCATCTTTTCTCATAAGGATGATTAGAGATTGCACTAAAGAGGAAAACCATTGATAAATCTTCGATAGAAATTTGCAAAGACAAGAAATGATTGTACCTCTTTCAGCCGAGTAGGGATAGGCCAATCGGTGATTGCCACTACCTTGCATGCATCCATTGTGATCCCGGAGGGTGAAATCCTGTAGCCTAGGAATTCGATAGAGGTCCGATCAAATTTACATTTCACACGATGATACGAAAGGGGCCTAGTCTTCACTCGATGATACAGAAGGGGCCTAGTTTGTCGAATTTCTGATCCGCTCAATGATATGGAAGGGGCCTAGTCTTCACTCGATGGTTATTTGAAACGGAAAACTGGTCAGGATACCGAGTGAAGATGCTCTAATCCGATAACGGGGGTGTATACACCTCTCGAGTCTTCAAACAATACCTGTTCGACAAAGGGATCCAAAACCAGAAGACTGTTCCATACACACCCATGCAGAATGAAGTGGCCAAACAGATCAATCGAACGATCCAGGAGAGGATGACGGCAATGCTCTAGCAACCTGGAGTAAAGCTGGAGTTTTGGGCCGAAGTGTTGTAGACAACAGTTTACTTGATAAATCTATCACCGTCAAAAGCAACCAGGCTCGAAGTGCCACAGGCACTATGGTCAGGCAAACAACTGAGCTACGATAGACTTCGTATATTTGGCTGTGAAGCCAATGCATTTATCCCCAGGGAGAAAAAGACCAAGTTGGCACCCCATGCAACAAAATGCATATTTCCCGGTTATAGAACCGATGGGGATTTCGGCTACTGACAATGGGACCCAGAGAACCAGAAATTGATCCGAAGTAGTGACATAGTCTTCAATGAAGCTCGATTCTCTTTGAGCGGAATCAGTAGAAAATAGTCGGCAAAAGAGTCTCCTTTGATACCGACAAAATCGTCATAGAAGGACCAACGCACTGGGCTGAATCAGAAATTCGACAAACAGTCGAAATCGACCAAGCCGACAACAACCCTGTCGACTCTGAATCGGCAAGAGGTCCACTAGTCGAAATCGATTCAACTACGAGATTGACAAGAGTTGTAAAAGACAAAATGAGCAAGGCCAAAGACCACTCTATCAATCAATCTCGAAATAGGGGAGGCCGACTCGACATCGCCAAAATCCTATTATGAGGGCGAGTCATCCAATGGGACTTCTAAAGACGGTTCAAGCAATACCGATCGGCCGATCGAGCCGACTAAAGAACTCAAACCGACAAAATTATCACCCAGGAGATTCGAACAAGTCAAAAGGCCTACAGAATTTTATCAACCGGACCTTGACTACGTCGACTACACGGATGCAGGCGAACCAAGCACATACAAAGAAGCTATAGTTGAATTAAAATCGATCCATCAGAACAATACATGGGAAGTGGTCGAACTACCAACCAAAAGGAAGCCACTGCCTTGTAAATGGGTATTTAGATACAAATATGTATGCAATTCGAAGAAGCCCAAATACAAAGTTTAGCTCGTCACGAAAGGGTTCAAACAAGAACATGGAGTCAACTATGACGAGATATTCTCGCCAATAGTCAAGATGACTACGCTTCGGCTCCTACTTGGGTTTGTGGCGACAAAAGACCTACAGCTTGATTAATTGCACATCAAGATGGCATTCCCACATAGAGACTTGGATGAAGACACTTACATATCTCAACTGGCAGGCTTCACGGCAACGAGGGAGGAAGGTCACCTCGTATGTCGACTGAAGAAAATCCTCTATGGCTTAAAACAATCGTCGAGGATGTTGTACTAGAAGTTTGACTCCTACATTTGGCAACTTGGTTACCACCGATATGACTCTGACCCATGCATGTATGTTCGGCAACTGGCCGACGAGTCCCAGATCTACATGATCCTATATGTCGACGACATGCTAATTGCAGAGAGCAATCAAGCCAAAATCGAAAAGCTAAAGCGGGGCCTTCACAACAATTTCATCATGAAGGAACTCGAACAAGCCCGACAAATACTGGGCATGAGTATCGAGCGAAATCAGAAGACAAAGACTCTCCCGACTGTCCCAATCCGTCTACATCCGAAAAGTGCTGAAGTGCTTCTACATGGAGAACACAAAGCCATCACCAACACCGCTTCCAACGTCGATTCGACTATCAGACAGAGAATCTCCTTCAACGGATAAGGAGAGAAATTTAATGGAAAGATACCCTATGCATCGGCAGTAGGAAGTATCATGTACGCGACGGTGGCGACCCGACCCGACCTTGCATATGTCGTAGGGGTTGTCAATCGGTACATGTCAAAACCAGGAAAAAAGCATTGAGAGGCCTCCAAGCACACCTTCAAGTACTTGAGAGGAACTGAGGATGCATAGTTGACTTTCAAATCGGCAAATCCGACCAAATGTCGGAGGCTACACCGACTCTTACTATGCCGGGAATTCGGATAATCGGATGTCGACATCAGGCTACATCTTCACCTATGGTGGTAGTGGCATATCATGGAGGTTGAAGCTTGAAGAGTGCATGACTCTATCTACCACAAAGGCCGAGTACATAGCAGCATCGGAGGAAAGGAAGGAAGCGATCTGGCTGCACCGATTGATTGTCGACTTCTCGGCTACAAGACGAATTAACCACCCATCACTGACCATCTACTGCGACTCACAAAGTTCAATACACCTCATCAATAATCTTGTCTATCATGTGAAGACAGTGCATATTGAGGTGCGGTATCATCACATCTGGGAGCTACTAACAGAGAGGAAGCTCGAAGTCCGAAAGATCAACACCGAGGTGAACATTGTCGATTGCCTGATGAAGCCACTCCCAGAACAATGCTTCGGAGTACTAAGACAAGGATGGGACTACAAAACAAGACCGAGCCAAAGAGTGCCGAGCAAGGAGCAAAAGGTAAGTCGAAGACCGACCCAATCGTATGAGCCAACAAGGCAAAATCAAAAGAGTCGTAACGCCAAGAGGCTGAAGATGCAACATTAAGCGAGGACATTGCCTGGAGAGGAAATGATCAAGGGATGTAGGACCCAAAGACAGATCGAGGATCCAATGAGGAGCACAAGAGCAAGCACAAGTAGATAGCAGACGATCGACCCAAGGCCGAGAGTTAGAATTGGACATGACCCGCTCCAAAAAACTAAGCCGACTCGGACGCAAGACGTTTCGAACAAGTCGATCCGACCGATCCGGACAAACCGACCAGAATGACTAGCTGAATCAGGCTAGATGCCGATTTTACATCTGCTAACTTGGCTATACGCCGAATGACTTGTAATTATAACTTTAGATTGAATTGTAGTCTAGGTTTACAGGAGAGATAACCCCATACAATTGTATCAAGAAAGAGTAGTCCTTTTACGGGGGAGTTTGTTGGCATAAAAGCCAAACTCCTTCCACTTTGTATCCTAGTATGAAGATGGCTTGAAGTTAGGGCTTGAGTATATAAGCTCAACCCTAACATTGTATCTATGAGATTGATCATCTTGTATCTTGAGTCTTGTAGACAGAGAGTTACAGAAGAACAGAGAACTTCCATTGAAGCTCAAACTTTGTCTATCTTCTTATTCTTCTTATTGCTACATGCAACATATCTGTGTCGTTTATTGTGCATAGATCAATAGGTCCTCACACACATACTTCCGCACATCTATTCTCCTACTTTCCAACATCGACAAGTCGGCCTTGTGGGCACCCTCCTTTCCGGTCTAGCCCAAGCTTGGTTTGCACCATTAGTAGAAACTTCATCACCTCTATTGCAGGACTTTGCCGCCTTCCTCACTGAGTTAGAGGCCACATTTGGAGAGGCGGACCGACAACATACAACCCTCACCAAGATTTATTCACTTGAACAAGGTTCCCGTGCAACTTCTTTCTATGCTACAGAATTCCGACAACTAGCATGCGACATCAATTGGGATGATCAAGCTTTAGCTTATTACTTTTCGTGGGGCCTTTGGAGCAATGTTAAGAATCTTCTCTTGAACTTTCCGGAGCCCACCTTGTTATCCCAAGAAATCTCACAAGTAGTCCATTGTAACAATCATCTTTTTGAATTTCGCCAGGAAGAGCGTCGGGCTTGGGGGATTCATTCACTTCCACGACATGTATTGGTAGTACAACCCCAAGTATCATTCCTGCCGGCTGCGTCAAGCTCCCCTACTTTGGCAAATGGTGTAGTCCGAATGGAAATTGATGGACAAGCCTGATTTCGGCCATTGCCTGATGCCAAATGACAATATCAGCGAGCTAATGGCTTGTACCTATACTGTGGTGCCTCCAGTCATCTCCTTCGTCATTTTCCTAGGAGTAATCACCCACAAAGCCATTGATCCAATGGACCCTACTATCTAGAAAATGACATCATTCGGTTGCAGTAGGAGCCATGCAACTAGACGTCTCCCATCACGCACATTTTCTTGATTCCATTTCCAGGGTACCCGTCATCCACCTCTCAAAACCCATTCCTATTGAAGCCATCGACGGATGCGTCCTCTCGTCAGGATCGATTACCCAGACTACAATCCCATTAGAGGTTCGTGTGGGATCCTATCAGGAGGAGCTCCTTTTTTACCTCATCACATCTCCTCGGCATCCAATCGTCGTAGGTCGAGCCACGATGCTCGTGCAAAACTATGAAGGTCAATTCGGTTTCACATCCTCTGGAGAAGGTTAATTCTAACTTGGCCACCCCACCCTCAGTCCAGGATGGGACCGTTTACACCTTAGCTCATCACCCATTCGCCGTTTGTGGAGCCATTTTTGACATACTCCACATTATTCCCAACAAGTATAAAGACTTCTCCAATGTTATTGAGAAATGTAATGGAGATTGTTTGCCTGAACACCGGCTCTACGACTGTTCAATCAATCTTCAAGAAGGCGCATGTCCATCCTTCAATCCTCTATATGTGTCTTCTACACCAGAGCTAAAGGCCCTTTGAGTGTATCTCGATGAGAACCTCGAGAAAGGATTTATTCAATCTTCTAAGTCGCTGGCTAGGACCCCCATATTATTCATCAAGAAGAAGGACAACTCTCTATGCTTATGTGTAGACTACAAGGGTCTCAACAAACTCCTTGTGTGCAACCACCATCCACTACCTCTGATCCCCGAACTCATCGATCGGCTTCGCGTTGCACGTGTCTTCTCCAAAGTTGATCTCCATGGTGCGCACAATCTGGTACACATCAAGCCCATTCATGAATGGAAAACCACATTCCGAACAAGGTATGGGCATTTCAAATACAAGCTAATGCCTTTCGTCCTTACTAACGCCCCAACAATTTTTAAACATATGATGAACGATATATTCTCGGAATATCTAGATCATTTTGTGGTCATTTACCTTGATGATATTTGTAAAAGAATAGCGTGTGCGGAAGCGTATGCGAAACACAGAGTACACAGTTCTGAAAACAACAGAAAACACAAAGATGGAGAGGGAGAGGGAGAGATAGAGAGAGAGAGCAGACAACTCAATTCTATTTCAAAATAATGGTACTCTGTACATAGGATGTGCTCAGTGAGCACTTTTATACAAGTCCATACGGACTGACAGAAGTACTGACACGTACTTCAAGGCTCATAACTAAGCTCTACACTAACTCCCAAAATATATTCCTACGCAGAATATCTTTCCAACGGCCTCGCGGTTTACGCACCGCTATGGCTTACGTTATCACGCACAGTGTTATGCACCCAACGTTGAGGTTGTCACTCAACACTCCCCCTCAAGCTCAACTTGAGGTTTCGTCCGCCCTTCCGGATCTACGCTCTGGTTCCTTCTGGCTTCACGCCTTGTTCGCGCTCCTCGACCCATTCGATTTTGCACGCTTCGACTCTTCCGGTCAGCTTGTTAGCTTGTTTGGCCCTTCTCAGCTCCCTTGCCGTCGCGGTGTCGGCGCATCCTTCGCTGCCCTTTTCTCCGCATGGCTTTCAGTTGATTCGGCGTATCCGAATCGAACACTTCCGATTCAATTCTGCTCTCATTCGAATTGGCTGTCTCCAATTTGTCTCCTGTCTTTAGGCCTTTGACTAAATCAGAGCACGTCTTGATCTTGGCCTTTACGCCCTTCTTGGATGTATCTCCCCCTGATTTGGATGTCCTCAGGTCTTCCATACGATTGCGTCCCTTGCTCTCTTCTTCGGCTTCTTCAGCCGGTTTGAAATCGAATTCTTCATCCGATTCCTCATCACGGTCACTTCTGCCGTGATGAACACCCCCGCTCCTTTCACGCTCTTGTTCTTGTTCTTCCTTTCTCCCCCTCAAGTTCGGCGTGTCGAGGTGACGCAACCCTAGCTCACACGAGAAATGTCGTAACTTGTCAAGACCAAGAGGCTTGGTGAAGATGTCGGCAACCTACCGATCCGTCGGAACATACGCTAGTTCAACTTCACCTGAAAGGATCCGCTCGCGGAAAAAATGGTAATGCACCTCAATGTGCTTGGTCCAGGTGTGGAACACGAGGTTTTTCGCAAGGTGAATACTGCTGAGGTTGTCACAAAAGATCGTCGTCGGATCAGACACCTCTACATGCAGATCCCGTAATAGCCGTTTTAGCCAAATGACTTCGCACGTAGCGACAGTCGCCCCTCGATACTCGGCCTTCGTGCTCGACAGTGCTACTGTCGGCTGCTTCTTACTGCTCCACGCAATCGCCGCACTTCTTAGAGAGAATGTGTATCCGGATGTGGATCTACGATCGTGGGTGTTTCCGGGTCAATCAACATCCGTGTAGCTGACTAACTATTCGGCTACGCCTGCCCGATAAAACAACGCCATGTCTTTCGTGCCGTTGACATAACGTAGTATCCGTTGCGCACACTGAAAGTGTTCGGTCATAGGCTGTGACATGAATTGACTGATTAGGCCGACTGGATAACTAAGATCCGGCCGAGTAATCGTCAAATAGATAAGGCTTTCGACAATCTGTTGCAACCGTGTCGGGTCGCACGCCTTCCCCGAATCTCGGCGAAGCTTTGCATTTCTATCCAGAGGGGTCGAGATGGGCTTACAGTTTGCCATCCCGAACTTGAAGAGCATATTCTGCGCATAATGATGCTAACTGATCAATATGCCCTCAGGTGTGCGGATCACTTCGATCCCGAGGAAGTGATGAAGGTCTCCGAAATCCTTCATTTCGAATGATGCACGAGTTGAGACTTTACGCGACGGATTTCGTCTAGGTCGGCACCGGCGATGACAAAATCATCAACATATAATAGGAGACTAACCGGTCCGTGTTGACCTTGCCAAACAAATAGAGAAGAGTCTGATTTCGACTTTGTAAAGCCCATCCTACGCAGTTGTTGCGTAATCTTTGCGTTCCAGGCTCGCGGGCTTGCTTAAGTCCGTATAGTGACTTCTTCATGCGGCAAACTGCCGAGATGTTTCGTTCAGATAGAAATCGGGGTGTTGTACCATGTACACATGTTCCTCAAGAGCACCTTGTAGGAACACATTCTTTACATCCTCAAGTGCCACCCCTTTGTTGCTGGTACAACTAGCAGAACGTGCACGATGGTCATCTTCGTGACAGGCATGAAGGTCTTGTCATAGTCTACGCCATGCTTCTGCGCGTAGCCTTTCGCTACTAAACGGGCCTTGTAGCGGTTGACAGAGCCATCGGTGTTGTATTTCACCTTATACACCCATCTGTATCCGATCGGCTTTACACCCTTTGGTGCGTCAACTAGGTCCCAAGTTTCATTCTCTGATAATGTGCGCATCTCTTCCTCCATTGCGGCATTGCAATTCGCGTCCTTCGCCGCTTTTGCGTAGCTCTCTGGCTCACGCACTTCCGCCACTTGCGTCATCTACGCGTAATGGTGCGCCATGTAATCATCATACCCGTACCTCGTTATTGGGTTCTGTTGGGAGACAGGTCCCTCCGGATGGGAAGGGAGAAGAACAGTGCTGAAACCGTATGACGAGTACCCGGCTAGGGAGAGCCGGATGGTGCAGACCCGGTGAGAACCGGATGAGGAGTACTCGGCTACAGAGAGCCAGATGGTGCAGACCCGGTGAGAACCGGATGAGGAGTACCGGGCTACAGAGAGCCGGATGGTGCAGACCCGGTGAGAACCGGATGAGGAGTACCCGACTACGGAGAGCCGGATGGTGCAGACCCGGTGAGAACCGGATGAGGAGTACCCGGCTACGGAGAGCCAGATGGTGCAGACCTGATGAGAACCGGATGAGGAGTACCCGGCTACGGAGAGCCGGATGGTGCAGACCCGGTGAGAACCGGATGAGGAGTACCCGGCTACGGAGAGCCGGATGGTGCAGACCCGATGAGGAGTGCTCACCGGATGAAGAGACATATTCGTAAATATGTTTATGAGAGTCCATCATGGCTATATTTGTAAATAGCCGAAAAGTCATATTAGTATAAATATGACTTAGGGCAAACTTATAGTTGTATGTAGAGTGGTTGTCATTCTTGTTGGTGCAAGGAGAGAGAGAGCGTGTAATAGTGTATAGAGAGAGAGAGAGAGAGAGAAAGAGGTCATTGCCTCTGTTGTAACCGCCGCCTGTGGCGAGGATCGTGAGCACGAGGTCGTTGCCTCCGTGAACTCACTGTTGTACATTCTAACATAGTGATAGTTTGCAACCTGTGGGCTGCCGTGATTTTTCCCTTAGTTTGGGTTTTCCACGTAAACATCCTGCGTACTCGTCTCTTCTTCGTGTCGTTCATTATTTCCCGTTTTCTGTGTATGATTCTAAGATCGGTTGTGGCCGAGCGTTGCATATAGGGAGCGTGCAGTTCCTGTCAGGTTCTTTTGGCGGGTAGATCGACATAATTCGTGATTACCCAATTTCGTGACCTTTTCAGCCGATTTCGACCTCTTCTGCGGAGGTTCCTTCTCGACTGGCTCGAGGTCAGATTCGCTTCGAACTGACTTAGCACTACCGAATTCGTATTCTGGCGTCTACTTCTTCCCCTTCTGCTTGTGCGTAAACCGTCTCCTCGGTTCCTTACAGGGGGACAGCACGACCGAGTCTCCACCACTCGCCGTCTCATCATCTGGGTGGCCATCTTGGCCCAACCCCTCATTCAACCCACTTAGCCGAAGTGAGATCTGACTCTCTCTCAGAGCTCCAATATCCTTGTCATGTGGAGGCATTTCAGCCTCGCTGATCTCTTCTTCAGAAATCGGAATGGAGTCGTCAGGTATTGGAGAAGAAGGCAAGTACCATGAAGTGGACTCATCAAATATGACGTCGCAGCTCACGCGTACTTCCTTTGTTTGAGGGTTATAACACTCATACCCTTTCTGTTCATCTGGATAGCTGACCAAGATACATTTCTCGGCTTTGGCATCCAGCTTCCTCCTCTTCTCTTTTGGCACGTGCACATACGCAATGCTGCCGAAAATCCTCAAGTGTGCCAGATTCGGCTTCTTTCCGAAATATAGTTCATGTGGCGACACCTCTCCATTGGCAGAAGTCCGATTCTGCAAGTAGACAACTGTTCTCACGGCTTCGGCCCAATAAAATTTTGGCATATGCTTCTCTTCAAGCATTGCCTTGGCCGCTTCTTCAATCGTCTGATTCTTCCGCTCGGCTACACCGTTCTGCTCCGGCGTATATCTACATGAGAATTCGCTTCAAATTCCCTCCTTCCGTAGATAACATGTGAACTGGTCGGAGAAGTACTCCTTCCCACCATCGGACCGTAAGCATTTGATCTTGCGCCCTGTTTTCCTTTCCGCAAGACTCTTCACCTCCAGGAAACATGCGAACACTTCGCTCTTCTTCGCGATCGTGCATGCCCACGTGTGCCGAGTGAAATTGTCGATGAAGGTTACAAAGTAACGGCTTCCACCGAGACTCACATCATGTGCTATGTCCCACATATCCGAATGGATCAAATCCAGCGGACTTCGACTACGATTACGCTCATTGGGGAATGGAAGTCGGTGCTGTTTTCCCATCTGACAGGCTTCCCAAACTTGGGCATTACGGCCCCGAAATTTCGGCAATCCGAACACGATGTTCTTCGTCTGCATTTCACGAAGCTGTGGGAAATTTATGTGTTCGAACCGCTTGTGCCACAGGTCGATGTCTGATTCGACCTTCTGTCCTTTCACAAACATAGCGGTGTCCACATTGTTGGTTTCGAGGATAAACATCCTCCCTTCTCGGCGCCCTTGCGCTATGACTTTTCCTTCTTCTTCGATGAGGAAACTGAGATGCGTGAATCGAACTTGCATAGCTTGGTCAACGATCTGACCGACAGACACAAGTATCTTTGTTATTGTCAGGACGTGCATCACATTCATGAGTTTCCCTTTCTGCCCGACGTGGCTGAGGGGAACTTCGCCAACATGTTCGATGGTATGCGGGATGTTATCTCCCGTTTCGACAACCCCTCGTGATTCGAGCTTCTCCAAGTACGAGAACCATTCCTCGTGACTTATCATATGATTCGACGCTCCGGAATCCACATACCACACCTCACTCGATTTCGAGGTGTTCACGGCCATTGAGTTGGCCTTATGCTTCATTACGAAGGCAGGGCCCGTTCCATTTCCGGCTCGTTCAGAGCCTTCCGTGTTCTCTTGCCGTCTTCCGGCGCCACCATGACTCCCCCTGCTTCTGGAGGGTTCGGAATTGCTTCCGACATCTCGATTATGCCATCCATTCTGCTCCTTTCGGCCGCCTCCATTGCGCGCTGATCCGCCTCGTCCACCACGACCACGGGGCCTATCATCCTCCGTGTAGAGCATCTTGCCATCGGCGTGCGCACTCGTTGACGCACCCGCATGGTTTTCCTCTACGAGCAACATTACCTAAAGCTCGAAAAACGAAAGCGTATTCTCCCTGGTGCAGACCGCCGTTCGGAAAGCTCCGAAATTAGACGCTAACCCGCTAGGACAAACCTACACCATCTCGTCCTCCTTGACGTTCACATTGACAGAGGCGAGTGAATCACAAATTTCTTTAATCTTGGTGGTGTAGTCAGCCACTGACATATCTCGTTGTCGTACATTGCTCAACTCTTGCCTAAGTTGAAGCTTCCTGGTTGTAGTGCTTGCGCTGAAGACCTTTTTTAGGTTTCCCCAAGATTCTTTGGGCATCTTGGCGTCTCGGATATGGCTCAACAGCTGGTCTTCGACACTGGACACAAAGCAATACATCACTCTGCTTACTGCTTGTTCCCACATTGGGAAGTCCTTGTGTGTCGCATCAAGTGTTGTGTCGTTAGCTATGTCGACATAATTCCACTAGCCATGCCCAAGCAGGTACTAGTGCATCTTGTACGACCAAGATGCGAAGTTGGATCTGTTGAGTTTCTCCACAGGGAGCGAGCTAGCCATTCCTCAGTCCATATTACTATCTTTTTCTTTTCCGAACAAAAAAAACGAAGAACAACTTCAACTCTATTTTATCGCAAGCTTTCCTTGTCGGCTACAGAGGACTTCAACCCTCGCGCTCTGATACCATGTAAAAGAATAGCGTATGCGAAACACAGAGTACATAGTTCTGAAAACAAAAGAAAACATAGAGAGGGAGAGGGAGAGAGAGAGAGAGAGAGAGAGAGAGTAGACAACTTAGTTCTATTTCAAAATAATGGTACTTTGTACATAGGATGTGCTTAGTGAGCACTTTTATACAAGTCCATACAGATTGACAAAAGTACTGACACGTTGTCATGCCTTTTGGCGCCAAATCACTATGTGAGTCAGGTGGGAACCACTGGGGTTTTGGACTAGGAGGAGGAGAGTTTTAAGGCTATTGTATTTATTAGATTATTCAATATTAAGATAAGAATATGAATTTGGATTAAAAGAGAGATATTAAAAACTGTGAATCCCACAAGTATAGATTATTAGATTTATTAATATTTAGAATCCTAATAACAATTTATCATAGATTGAAAGAGATAGATTTTATAAAACTTTGTGAATCCCACGATTATATTTTATTAATTGGTGTTTTAGGAAATATATCCAATTTCCAAATATTCCACACCCCCCTATTACATTGTGCTCCCCATCCTTATATAGTGATGAGAGAGTCTTAATAATCCATGCTTTTTCTCTAACAATAGACTATATGCTTTATCTAACATACTTTTTCTAAAGTGATCTTGCTTTTTCTAACTTGATGTGTTTTTATCGACTATAGTGTTTATGCACGCTAGATGTGCATCTGTAGCTTTTTCTTTTATCATGCATTTTCTTCTAACTATAATTTATCCTAGCATGAACTTACCTTTCTATGTGGGACATCTACATTATTATTATAAATGTTGTGTTAGTGTAATGGTAAGGCTTTACATTATTAATATGGAGGTGCAAGGTTCAAATCTTGCCCTATAAATTTAATTTATATTTTAATATTTTCTTCTATTTCTTCATATTTATTGAATCTAGTACTATATATGTTTTTCACGTAGTGTACGAAATACATTACGACAACGTACTTCAATGCTCAAAACTGAGCTCTACACTAACTCCCAAAATATATTCCTACACGGAATATCTTTCCAACAGCCTCGCGGTTTACGCACCGCTACGGCTTACGTTATCACGCACAGTGTTACGCACCCAACGTTGAGCTTGTCACTCAACAATATTCTCATTTTTACGCCAAGCATGGAGGAGCACACCCACCAAGTCCGATTAGTTCTTGCCAAACTTTGGGAGCATGGCCTTTATGCCAAAAGGGAGAAATATGAGTTCGACTGTACCTTAATCGAATTCCTTGGCTACATCATCTCACCCATTGGCATCATGATGGATATGAAGGTCTCAATCATTCGGGAGTGGGCAACTCCAAGTCAACATAGAGATGTGCAATCCTTCCTTGGCTTCGTGAATTTTTACCGACACTTTATTAAGGGGTTTTGCAACCTAGCACAATCTTTGTCATGATATGGCAAGACTCAAACCCATGACCTTATGTTATATGGGTCGAGCTCTTGACCATTATACCATCTATTGTAATACGCAGGATATTATTTTCATTTAAGTTTTATTATAGGAAATTAATGTATATTCCAGATTTCTCTAAAACATTCTAGAAGCTTCAGGACTCCTCTTGAGAACACTATAAAAGGAGGCACAAGGAAGAGGAGAGAGAGAGAGATAGTGAGGACAAGAGAGAGAGAGAGAGAGAGAGAGAGAGATGATAATAGCAGATGATATATTATATGAAGAGTAAGTACAAAATGGTTATGAGTCTTAAGACGCCAGTGTCATGATATGGCAAGACTCGAACCCATGACCTTATGTTATAGGGGTCGAATCTTGACCTTTATACCATCTATTGTAATACGTAAGATATTATTTTCATTTAAGTTTTATTATAGGAAATTAATGTATATTCCAGATTTTTCTGGAACATTCTAGAAGCTTCAGGACTCCTCCTGAGAACACTATAAAAGGAGGCACAAGGCATTATATTGAAGCAAATTGGTTCAATGCCAATCTTAAGCCTCATAGCCATTTTGTACTTACTCTTCATATAATATATCATCTGTTATCATCATCTCTCTCTCTCTCTCTCTCTCTCTCCCCCTCTCCCTCTCTTGGGAGTTTTACGCAGTCCCGTCCTCTTAGTACTAATAGTACTTCCCTTCTCCAATACTAATTCTCTCTCTGTTTTAGTACTATTCCTGACAATCTCTTATCGTCCTCATCCGCAAAGGTACTCCCTTTTTATGGACCTCGGTGGCACAAAACGCGTTTGACTCAAACAAACATTCATCACTGCCCATGTGCTTCTACATGCCAACCCCAAAAGACCCTTCCAGGTCGAAACCAATGCCTCTGACTTCACCATTGGTGCCACCTTATCCCAGGCAAATGACCCAAGCACCACACACCTAGTGGCTTACTAGTCCCGAAAATTCATTGCATCTAAAATCAATTATTTTATCTACGACAAGGAGCTTGCTACTATCATTGTTGCCTATGAAGAATGACGCCCATACTTGGAAATTGCACAACATCGTGTTCAGGTAGTGACTGATCATAAGAATTGAGTCTATTTTTCCACCATTTGTACTTTGAATCGAAGGTCTGCCCGATGGTCAACATTTCTCAGTGACTATGATTTTGAGATCGTATTTCGACCTGGTCGACAACATGGGAAGGTCGATCCCCTTTCTCATAGAGCCGAACTTCCAATCTGCCTATGGGATGCCGCTTATGCTCAACAATCTCGATGTTTGCTAAAACCCAACCAATTGCATCTTTTGCCACTTGTATGTTACAAGATGATTCCTTACTCCAACAAATCACTGATGCATCCACAATCGATATGTTCACTGACGAGATTCGAGATAGTCTTCAAAACCATTCAAGGTGACCAAAAGGACGGACCTTGACCACTTCACCATACCAGATGATTTGTTATTCCAAGATCGTCTCTTATACGTCCCGAAGGGCTCATGTCGCACCCGGGTGTTGCGGGAATGCCATGATGACCCACTTGCGGGTCATTTTGGGGCCGCAAAAACCCTCGAACTAATCTCTTAGGGGTATTGGTGGCCACAACCATGGAATTTGGTCAAAGAATAAATCAAGACTTGTGATGTTTATGTTGTCATGAGGATTTTCGTCTATGGTGAGAAAACCCGGGCGGGATGAATAAAATGGGGATGTGCAACATTGCACGTCCACTTGATAGAATTGTAAAATAAAGTAACAAATGTAAAAGGAAGGGTAGAATGTAAGGTGCTAAAAGTGCACTACAAAGTTTGTGAAGTGTAAAGGTGATGTGTACTTAGGGGCTCATGCCCATGTAGACTAAAGGGGAGTCCATAGGAGTACGGATGTAGTGGGTAGTGGCATAGAGTGTGAGGGGAGAGAGTTAAGGCCCCATCAATCTATAATCAAGGGGAATATTCCCTATTAAAAGAAGGGGATTTGACCCCTCCTTATGTAATGTGCCTCACCCCTTACTACTATAAAAGGGAGCGAGGGGTCACTTTAGAAGGGCTTCCACTTTGGGGTTTCTTTGGGTCGTCATTTTGTTGGTTTGGGTAGACCATTAGGGTTTCGGATCTTAGGATTTCGGGTTTAGGGTTTCGGTTAGGGTTTCATCTAGCGGTTTACATTCGGCCTACACGGCCATGGTTCTAACTCATGTGGTGTTTTTGTAATATAATCATTCAATGGATCTTTACTCGGTTAAACTCTCAAGCTTCCTTCCCTTTCCTCAATCCCTAGTCCAAGATCCCCGCGGTTCCGTCCTACCCGACACGCACGCGCAAATTTCCACGACATCTTTGATGAACAAGACGTGAAGGGCGGCCAGGGAGAATGATGATAGAGGAAGAAGATTTAGAGGAAGTGATGTTGAGCATGATTATGAAGTTTTCAAAGGAAAGAGAAAGCCGGGATGCGGCTCAACAAGCCGTCGAGAGCATGGTTAAGAAGGTCGGTTGTTTCTTTGGGAGCGAGGTCCCGAAATTTTTAGAAGCCTACAATGCCGAGATGACGGCGAGGGGGGTAGACAAAGCGACGAGGCTAGAGTATTTTCACCGGGTGGCGGCCATGTTGGTTCATGAGGAGATAAGGACGCTTCAAGGACGTCATGGGTCACGGGTGTCATTCGAAGAGGCACTATTAGAGACATACAGGTATGAGAAACCAGAGGGGCAAGGTCAGCGTGAGTTCGATCGATGGGTGACGTCGGTGAAGGCCCATGAACGCAATGAAACCATTCCAAGAGTTCAAGCGCCCTTTTGCTTAACTCTCGGAGCGGGATCGGAGATCGGTGGGGGCGGACAAAGTAAAACTATTTTTTAAGTCGGTCCATCGGGAGGAAAGGATGGACATTCTACTCGAACTCGAAGATGATTATGGGGCACACGGCCTCACTGAGGATTGGACCGAAGTGGAATGGGTATGTCGGTGACATGAGGAGAAGCGGTCGGCCGCAACATGACCCGCGAGCGGCGATGAAAAGAGGGTGGTGAGTGACTACGCACTACCACTAGGAGAGAGCTCATTGCGTAAGGGTTCGGAGGAGTTCAACCTAGAAGTATTGGTACGGGAAGCATACGAGATCTTGAAGAAAAAGGTCGAAGCCGAAGAAGGGTTTATTATGGAGTCGAGCATGAGAGGATCAGAGGACGGGGCAGAAGACACCTCCCTAAGCAGGAAGGACAGGGCCTATGAGGAGGCCGAAGAACGGTGGTGGAGTTCGACGGGAGAGGGTGCAAAGCAAGCCACCCTCTCGACTTGTGGAGGAAGACTGAGCGAGGATAAGGTCAGAATTGGGGAGGCAAAGGTTGCAGGTTCGGAAGAGGTCTGATGGTTTCGGGCACGGTGGTCTGAAACGTCGCTTGCATAATCGATGATGAGATGGCCACGGAAAATGGCGTCTGGATGAAGGTGGCTTTAGCCAAGTTGTCGGCGAGTGATGGTACTGGGACATTCCCCACACCGATTCTAGAGACTTGGGCAGTCAGGCCCGAAAGCCAACGTGAGACCGGAGAAATGGAAGGTGGCGGCAGGGAAGCGAAGGACAAAAATGGTGATATGGGAGACGGTGCAGAGCGAGCGACCCTCTTGTCTTGCGGAAAAAGGACGACCATGGAGAAGGTCGGGGACTACGGAGCAATAAGCGCCACTTTGAGAGTGGGCGGAAGTTTCGGGACACGGTTGCCCGAAAAATCGAACGAGGAGGAGGCAAGCGTAATCGAGGCTTGCGTAATCGAGAACGGGGTAGCCACAGACAACGGCGTCCAAATGGAAGTAGCTCCGGACATGACATCGATGAGCGAGGGTGCCGGGACTTTGCCCACACCGGTTCTAGAGTTGCGGCAATTCTCGGGTGCGCTTGGGTTGTGACACCTCGATGTGCCGAACTTGAGGGGGAGAGAAGTCCAGGAAGACCACGGCAAGGAGCAAGAAAGGAGCGAAAAAGACCGTTACGCCGAGTTGGATGACAAAATCGATTTCGGGTCGGCTGAGGAAGCCGAGGGCGGATCTGCAAAAGAGTTCGAAAGTGGACGTGAGGGCAATAGTCAAAAAAAAGAGCCGAATCCAGCCAAGCATGGGGGAGATGAAGCCAACTCGGATGAGAGCGAAAACCGATCGCAGGAAGCCAATTCGGTTCGGATGTTTGATTCAGAGACGCTGAATCAACCAAGGGCCAAGCGGAAGAAAGGGCAGTCGAAGAGGCGCCAACACCGCAACAGCAAGGGAGCTGAGAAGGGTCACACAAGCACACACGCTGACCGGAAGGGTCGAGGTGCGCGGAATCGAACAGGTCGAGGAGCGCGAGCGAGGCGTGAAGCTAGAAGAAACCGGAGCGGTGATCCGAAAGAACCAGAAGAGCCTCAAGTTGAGCTTGAGGGGGAGTGTTGAGATACAAGCTCAACATTGCCCGGATCGGTTGTGCAAGCCGAGAACCAGATCGGTTGGGACCGATCGGTTAGGCCGGACCGGTGCATAAACCAGGTGCGTAAACCGGTGCGCAACAAGAAGCCGTAGCAGTGCGTAAACCACAAGGCTGTTGGAAAGATATTCCCCGTAGGAATATATTTTGGGAGTTAGTGTAGAGCTCATTTATGAGCATTAAAGTACGTGTCAGTACTTCATGTTAACTCTTAGGGCTAGACAATGGCCTAACACAGGGTGTCTACGGAACACACTTCACCAAAGGGATGTTACGGCAAGAGGATTAGGCTCAACGATTAATCCGACTTAATTAGGTTACTTAGCAAGATCGTCCTTAATAATCACACGCGTAAGATATAACAATGAATGCAGAACGGCAATTAACACAAAGAGATAAAAAACATTAAGCTTTATTAATTAACCGCTCCTCATTACATTGCATCCGGGCCTTTAAATAGGTTTCCGGTTTGTAGTACAAAACGGTGCCATCCGCACCTGTTCAGGATCGGTCTGGATCCGGAACGGCATACCATTCCGGTCCGTCCGTCCACACTGATAGCTTACTTACAACCATTCCTTAATAATTAAATAACTCCTTCGTTACACACTCTGGACTCCTTTGCCGGCCAGTAACACATGGCACGCCCGTGGGACAGTACCTTGTACGTCGAATCCACCATCCGACCCTTGCTATTCTTCGTCCAAAATATCCAGAATGCTTTGTTCAAGAGTCTCCAATGGTTCATCTGGAATTGGTTGTGGTTGTTGTTGTTGTGGTTGCTGCTGCTACTATTGCTGCTCCATTGATGGCTGCTGCGACTGGTCCGTTGGTGGCTGTTGCGACTGCTCCTCCGTTTGTCGCTCTGACACCGGCGTTTCCGTCGTTGCTCCCACCATCGTAGTGGTCTCCGATTGACTAGTTCCGGCCTGGCCCTCGGCCGGCGACGGTTCCTCATCACTAAGGTTAATCGTTGCCGCTTCCCCTGCTTTTTCTTCCCGAACCCGGGACCGCTCATAGCTTTCAAACTGGATTTGAGCGTCCAGCCTATCATCGTCTAGCTGAGCTACGAGTTGCCAGACCTGTACCAGTTGTTCATCCGCCAGGACTTGGAAGTCTTCAGCCAGCTCGTCCCGTATGGCGATGAAGTCCTCGGAAGTCAACGTGTAACAATCATCTCCTTCCTTCCGCCGGTTTGCCACGTCTGCCCGTAGCAATTGGAGTTCTGTCGTATTTTGTGCCCACTTTGTCCACCATCTTACGGAGCTTTCGTCAATCAAGCGTTTTGTCTAATTCAGCCATGCCCGGAGGATGCACTGAATCCGGCCCGTTCCCATCTGCGATTTGATCTCCGCAGCTTGCCGTTCCTCCTTCAATTGCTTGATGATTTTGACGTTGTCTTCCGCCTGCTCCTTGTAATGCGTCAATTGCCTTTGATATGTGCTTTGTAATTTTTGCAATACCGTTGACGCTCTCTCCATTTCTTCCTGCTGCTGCCTCTGGACCTCCATCCGGACCTTCTCCGCCTCGTCCAACCGTCTTGTATTTTCCGCTCATTCGTCGGCGAGCGCCGTCGCCGCCTGATCAACTTCCTTCTAGAGCTCGGCCACCCGTTCCTTATGCTCCGTTTCCAGCCGTTTGTAGTCCCGGTGCAGGTGCTCAAAATCATCTGTCTTTTGTTTGAGCTATGCGTTGATCTGTCGACGGGCCCGGTTCTCGCGGTCCTTCTACTGGCGGAGCTCCTCCTTTAGCCGTTCAATTTCCGTTTCCGCCGTCTTCCGCAGGTTGTCCTTTTCTTGCAGCACTTTGTCTTTTTCCTCCCTTAGCCGGTCGTAAGCTTGATGGCCTTTCCAGAGGCTCTCCTCTGTCTGGCGGAGGTTCTCAGCAGTCTTCTTTAATTCGGCTTCAGCCGCTGTCTTCAATTCCCGTTCACGGCTCCTTAGCGCTTCTTGTGCGGCAAGTTCATCTCTCAATTCTGCAAGCTCCCAGGCTTGCGCCACATCTCTCTCTGGAACGGTTTCCGTTGTCGGGGTCTTATTAGTATGTACAGGTTGGTCTGTTCCTTTATTCTGTACAGTTACCAGAGTCATCGGTGATTGGATCTGTGTTGCTGTTAAGGCCATTTTGGCCATTTCTGCCATGACCTGATCCAAGTCTTTTTCAAGGCACCGGATTCTGGACCGGGCCGTCTCTAGTTGTTCGGTTGTGACGAGCAACCGTTCGCTTTGCGCTCTTTCTTCCGCCTCAATATACCCCACTGCTCCGGCAATCTGTTCGCCTATCCACCGGAGCCACAGGCTACCGGTGCATTGTTGTTGCGCTTGCATGGCGGTTTGACGGATGGGCTCGCTTGTGGATGGGTGGTCCCGCCTGATTGCGCCGAGTTGCAATTCCGTTTCTGCCCGTGGACCATCCTGCTGTCCTGGTTCCCCTTGCGCTTCTTCTTGGTTGGCCGAGGGAGGCTGCATTGACCTTTCTGGCACTGGCGGAATGGGACTTGCCGGTGCTGCCGGTGGTGCAGGGGCTTCTGATTCCGGTGCCATGCGCGCCGGTTCCGGTTCCTCCCTTGGCGTGGGAGTCTCAGTATGGGGAGCTGGTGTTCCCTCCGTCTGAGGGTCCAAACGTTTCCCGGCTGCCTCAACGGTCCTTGCCGACGACCGTCGCTGGAGGTGCTCTGTAGGCTCCTCCTCTATTTCCTCTTCCTGAGTCCCGGTATTGAGTTTCGCCGCCAAGGGGTTCGCTTCTCTATTCACCGGTTGGCGGAGTGTGATCTTTACGGGCCGTACCGGTGATTCCTCCTGCGTATCCGTTGGCCGCTTCCGGCTGGCGCTCTCCTTTCCCGCCTGTTCTGCGTCCGCCGCCTTCCCCTTAGTGGCCTTAGAGGCCAACAACTGTTGTCTTTTGGAAGCAGTCTTTGGGGTGCCGTCCGCCACTCTTCCCCGCTTCTTGGGCTCGATGGGCTCAACGGATGGCACAAGCAAGGTGAGACACTGCGTTACTACGTGCCATATCCTCCGTCCGTCTCGGCCTTCTTTGCCGTCTTTTCCTCTAACGATTTCGATCGCCGCACACAAACCGTCTGCGATCAATACCGGCCAATCCACCTTGATCCCTTCATAGGTGGCGATGATCATCCTTGCCCGGTTCTGCGGCATGACAGGGGGTCTAGGGTACACATGGCCGTATTCGTGGAGCACACGGCCAATCTCGCGGAACAACATATCTCCACCGCCTTGTGTCCGATAGCCCTTGCTGGCTAGGGAGTACTCACCAAAATACCTGATGAGTTGCTCCGAGGTCGGATTGTCAATCGTGAATATGCCTCCCTCTGGAAGGCCTGTTAACGCACGAACCGCCTCATCCGTTATGACCTCTGTGTCAATTTCCTTGATCACCTTGTCAGCTTCTTTGTGTGGCAGTGCCTCCATAATCGTCAAGAAGCCCTCGAGCCCGTGTAGCTTTAGCCATTTCTTGGCGGCTTCCGACAGCGTCTGCGGGTCCATGTCTGTGTCGAGGTCGGATTGTGGTGGTGAGGTTGGATGCTGATGAGAGTGAGAGTGACCGAGAGAGAGTTCAGAAAGCGGGGGTTCTCTGTGCGTAGGTTCTCGTTTGATGATCTTCCAACGCCTTGGTGCTTCTGTGCTCCTGGGTTCGCGAAAGTAGAGGGTCTCCATGCGCAGTGGTTTTTCTCTGTGCATTCTGGCGC
The DNA here is from genome assembly GCF_043228905.1 of Azolla caroliniana. Lineage (NCBI taxonomy): Eukaryota > Viridiplantae > Streptophyta > Polypodiopsida > Salviniales > Salviniaceae > Azolla > Azolla caroliniana. The sequence continues at coordinate 7,140,751 of NW_028230437.1, forward strand.
CTTTTTCGAGCGTGTGTACTAAAATAGCATTATGTGATGTGGCAGCCCTTAAATGCCTACTACGTACCTTTTCGCTCCTCGCTCTCTCGTCCATTCATACCTCGCTTTTGCATGATTACTTCGCTTTTTTTTTCTTTTTTTTTTGTCGTGTGAGGTTACAGACCCTTACCGGCCTCATTCTCCCCAGTTATCGGCTCGTCGTCTCGGTGGTTGCCGTTTCCGCACTGGTGTCGGTCCTTTGCTCAAATGGGTTCTTGGGCATCGGTTCTCTATATGGCTTCAATCTGAATCCGTTGACCCATTTGCCTAGCACTTCGCCGGCAAGTGTTCCTAACTGGTAGGACCCATTATACTCACGTGTCAGCCAATACGGGCCGGTCCATCTAAACCGTAGTTTACCCGGCATCTTGCCCATCCGGGTCTGAAATACTAACACCGGCTTGCCGATTCCGAACATTTTTTCATTTCCTTTCCTATGCCGGTCGACAAATGCTTTCCGTCGCCGTTGTTCCAATTCTAAGTGCAGGATGCTTGCCAGTCGTTGTTCCTCGAGTTCACACAGCGTTGTTAACCGTATTGCCTCCAACTCCTTCTCGTTCAGCCGTTCCCGTAGCTGGATCCGTAAGCTTGGTACTTGGAATTCCACCGGCATGACCACCTCTAGTCCGAACGCTAACCGAAACGGTGTTGTTCGGATGCTCGTTTTGTATGATGTCCGGTATGCCCAAAGCGCGCTATGTAGCTTGGTATCCCAATCCGTTCGGTTTTCGTTGACGATCTTCCGGAGGATATTCTGGAGCGTTTTGTTCGTCGACTCAGCTAACCCGTTTGCTTGCGGATAGTACGGTGTGCTCCGTTTATGGACAACGTCATAGAATGTCGTCAGGCTTTCAACTACTTGGCCGAGAAAGTGACCCCCTTGGTCGCTTATTAATTCGATAGGGCATTCGTAACGGCACCAGATGTATTCGTATAGAAATTTTGCCATTGACACAGCGGTGTTGTCTCTTAAGACTTTGGCATCCACCCATTTCGTGCAGTAATCCGTCGCGACGATGACGTACAGATTACCTGTTCTCATTGCCGGTGGTTTGAACGGTCCAACAAAGTCCAGCCCCCACTTCTGGAATGGTTCGAGTGGTAGTACAGGCTGGTGTGGCATCCGAGCCTGCTCCGTTGGCTGGCCCATTCGTTGGCATAGGTCACATTCTCTTGCATACCGTTGTCGTGAAGATTTTCGTCCACGAGCAGAAACCCGAGCAACGAGAGCCAAAGAGCGATGTGCAACGTTGCACACGTACATAATGTATTTGTAATAATAATAGGGGAAAAGGGTATGGTGCTAGAAATGCCCCATAAGATCCCTAAGGTATAAAGGCGATGTGGTCTTGTGCGCACATCCACGCGAGAGAGAGAGAGAGAGAGAGAGAGAGAGAGAGAGAGAGGTACTATGCGGTACATAGGTACCTAGTTGTTTGTGAGGAGGTGGGAGTTAAAGGGCCATCAATCTCACCCTCCCCAAATCAAGGCAAATATCCCCTTTGAATGAAAGGGGATATTTTAGTCTCGTTTTTGTAAACGGTCTTCCCTCCTTGTGCTATAAAAGGAGAGGGAAGGCACCATTGTGAGGGTTGCCTATTTTGAGTGTGCGAGGTATACCACATAGGTCGAGCGTTAGGGTTAGGGTTTCTTTATCTTTATCTTCATCTTCGTCGGTTAGGGTTTCAAGTAGTCGTTTGGTGCGGTCTATGCGGCCACCATTTTGTAATCGTTCATTTCGTTTTAATACATCTGGTTGATCATCTTGTCTCCATCTTCCTCTTGTTCAATCTAATCTCTTGTTCATTCTTCTTCTTCTTGAGCAAAGCTTCCATTCCATGTCCGATTCCTTCTCCTCTACTCCTTAGTCCAAGACCCCCATGGTCCCACCCTTCTCCACGCACGCGCGTAGCAACGCGACACCGTACAGCATCTCTTAATGTCGTTGGCCACCATAGGCCACTTTGCCATATTTTCCTGGCCGTCGCATCTCCGGCATAGTGACCTCCGGCAACTCCGCAGTGGGCTTCCCTCAGTATGAGGTCCTTTTCATCGCTGCGCACAGCCCGTCTCCATATGTCGTTCGCGCCCTTGTGGTAAAGTGTGTCTCGCAGTAAGCAAAAATGTCGGCTTTGCAACGCCAGGCATTTCCTTTTGTCCCGGTTCATCTCCTCCGGAGGCAGTCCAGTGCTCAAAAACTGGTGCATGTTTGTGAGCCACTTGTCTTCCTGTGCCACCGATTCATCTGCTGCAGTTTCCGTAGTGACTCGAAATAGCTCCGCATCCGGAAACTCGTCCGCTACTCCGTCGCCCGTCTCTCCGGACTCTAGACGGCTTAAATAATCCGCTACGGCATGCTGTATACCGGGTCGGTGGAATATTTCGAACTCGAATTCTTGTAACAGTAAGGTCCACCGGGCCAACTTACCGGTGAGTGACGCAGTGCCGAATGATCTACATGGAAGGAAAACTTCCTTCCCAATAAATAATGTCGAAACTTTGTCACACTGTAGATCATCCCTAGGGCTTCCCGTTCCGTGGTAGAGTAGTTTCGTTCCGCTTGGGATAGCTTTCGGCTGGCATAGTACACTGGCCGGTACCACTTTGGCTCCGTAAGCCGCATCAATGCGCTTCCGATTGCGATGTCGGAGGCGTCCACGAACACATGAAATTCTTTACTCCAATCCGGAGGTTGCACTACCGGTGCTTGCAACAATAGTACCTTGAGGGCGGTATACGCCCTATCCTCGGTGGTCATCCACTGGAATGGTGTTCGATGTACCGCGGCATGCAACGGTGTAGCCAGGTCGGCCAAGTATCAGAGCATCCGGCTGTGCCACCGGATCAGACCTAAGAACCGGTTCAATGCCTTTGCCGTTACCGGCACTGGTGCTTCTAATATGGCTTTCACTTTGTCCGGGTCAACTGCAATGCCTTCCTAGCTCACAATATGTCCTAGTAGGGTTCCACTGGACACGCCAAATACACACTTCGCCGGATTCAAGCTTAGCCGGTAAGCTCTACACTTTTCTAGACAAAGACGGAGGTGCTGAAAATGATCCTCTTCCCGGCTATAGACGGCGAAAACGTCAAGGAAAACCTGCATAAAAGCCGGGATATATTGACCAAAGATTTCCATGATGATTCGTTGGAATGTTGCCGGTGCCGTTTTGAGTCCGAACATCATCACGACGGCCACAAACATCCCCCATTCGGTGACGAAAGCCGTTTTCTCTTGGTCGTCGGGGTGCATCCGGATCTGATTATACCCGCTAAATCCGTCTAGAAAGCTATAGACCTCATGGCCGGCGACAGCATCCAACACTCCATCTGTGAATGGAAGTGGAAACGCATCCGTTACCGTAGCCGCATTGAGTTTCTGGTAGTCCACACAAACTCGAATTTTTCCGTTCTTCTTCGGTACGACTACGATCGGGCTCAGCCATGTCGCTTTCTTTACCGGACGGGTAAAGCCAACTCTTAGCAGTTTGTCGATTTCCTCCTTGACTTTGGCGGCATAATTGGGATTCATCTGGTACCGTCTTTCTGCCACTGGTTTTGCGTCCTTGCTCAAGTGAATCTGATGCTGGTATAAGCATGTCTTCGTATGACCAGGCAAACATGTCGCGAAATTCCGTGAGAAGTGTGATCATCGTCGTTTTGTCTTCGGACTTCATCTCCTTGGCGATGTGCACCGGTTTTGCTTCGTCCGTGGTCCCTAGGTTCACCTCTTCAAGTTGCGACGCTTTTACGCGCTGTGAAATGGTCATTTCCCGTTCCAACGCTTCCTGCGCTTGCCGTAACTCTCGGATTGCGTCCTTATCCGGTTCTGCTTTAGTCTCTTCCGGCTGCAGTAAGTATGGTGCTACTGCTTCGGCAATGTCAATTTCGAAGAGGGGTACGATCTTCGGGTTTTTCCTACAATTACTGAGCTTCTTCTTTGTCAGATAACCCTTCTAGCATGTTGACGCACTCTACATACAACGGTGTACATTCCTTTCCAGTGCTCGTCCTTGGCAGTGTTGGTACCCGTACCTTGGTTTTTCCTCGCCGGAAGGTAATTATATTTTTCCTCCAATTCTGTTTGATATGTGCCGTTTTCAACCACGGCCGCCCCAGCAATAGCGGGTATGCGCCTTGTGCCTGTAATTGTAGCACTACTGTCGAGATGTGAAATGTATGACCGCCAACGGTGACTTCTAATTTTCGTATTAATCCTGTCGACCGCATTGAGCTTGTATCAGCCATCCATAACCAGAACAGACATGGCTCCCACTCGTGGATTCCCAGGGCATCACACGTCCAGAGGCTTATTACATTCACACAGGAGCCTCCGTCTATTACTGTGCCGGGGAGTTCTTTCCCTTTTACAATGGCAGTGATTACCGGATTGTTGGTGTCCACCACCGTTGGTCCCTCCTTCGGATTCGAGAAGAGTACTGGTGCCGATGATGATTCTCCTGCCGTCATGGTCATCTTCAGTCCTTCCGTGAATCTCGGCACGAGCTATAGGAGTCTTCCTAGTGGCAGCGTAATCTAGCATTCTTGCAACGCCAGCCATGTCTCGTTCTCGGAGTGACTGCCGTCGGCAAGCCCTATGGTGTTCTCCTTTTGCCACTCTAAGTCTGTTATGTTTTGCTCGTTTTCTTTCCTCACCCATTCCGTCGCTTGCTTCCGGATGGTCTCCTGCGTCTCCCATTCCTTGGCCATGCCCTTCGATCTTGTGGTCACTTGTTGCAGATCTGCCACTTCAGGTACTACCATATTTACTGCCGGTCGTTTGTCATAGCTCTTCGCCGGGCATTGATTACTATAATGGCCTTCCTGTCGGCAGTAGTAGCAGTAGGCTTTCCGGGTATTGCTGGATTCGGCATTGTTTGTTGTATCCGGGGCAGGTCCTGTGGTAAGCCCGGGGTTTTGGGCCGGTTGGCTGCTTGAAGCTCCTTGTTCCGGATCCCGTGGGTGGCCGCCTTTTTTGAAATGCCGTTTTCTGTTATAGTTCTTCTTATTGCGGTACTCTTGACGAGGTTGGTCGTTATATCTGCCATATTCCTCCCGTTGTTGACGATACTCGGGGGAGTGCTCCCGGTCGTAATGTTCGTATCGTCTATTGTAATCCCGGTACCAATCATATCTATCATACCGGTCATAGTTATCCCGCCGATCACCGTACCGGACATCATTCTCCCGTCGATCGCCATACCGGACATCTTGTGCCGGTCGGTCGCGGTCCGTTTGCCGCCAGCGTTCCTCTTCTTCATCCCGGCTGCTGCGTGGCTCTATTTGTCGGACGGGCGGTGCTTGCTGGTTCAATAGATTATACTCGCACCTATCCGTCGTATGGCCCTTGGATTGACAGATTACACATTGCGTCCTCATAGTGCATTCTAGTGCCGAGTGTCCGGAATTCAAGCAGGTTGTGCACTGTATTGCTTGCCGAAACCGGAGGTCTTCATCGGATGGTAACGCCCGTTGGAGTGCTCCCAGTGTGAGCCAGGAACTTGTCTTTTCCATCTCTCTCACCCGGTCAAGGACCTGGTCGATGGTACTTGCGCGGAAGTCAATTACCGTGCAAACCGTGCGTAGGGGTTCCCGGAGCGCATTTAGGAATATAGTCCGTAATTCCTCCTCCGGGGGTGCGCGGGCAAGTTGACTATGCATCCGTTGAAACCAGATGACGAACTGAGGAATGCTCTCCCCTGCCTCCTGTCGGATGGTATAAAACAAGCCCACCACTACTGTCTGGTCCACCTCCTTTTGGAGAAAATGCAAGAATTTAGCTTTTAAATCTGCGAAGGTGGTGATGGTAGACGAGTCCTGCGTCCGGCGCCATCTTGCTGCCGGTCCCTCCAATGTGACGCCAAATTCCGCTATCTTAGAGCGTTCCTCTTCCTCCGAGGTCAATCGCTGGGACACATGGTTTGCTTCCTATGTCTGTTCAAAGGTGTGAACATGAGCTTCCGCGTCCGGGTCATCTCTATACTTGGAGTACTGGAACGGCATGTTGTCGTCCGGTATCGGTGTGCGGGCTGGTGGTATTGGTGGTCGTTCCTGGTTTTTCTCCGGCGTCAGTGGTCTTTCCTTATTTGTCTCCTGCGTTGGTGGTCTTTCCTCTTCTTTTGGTGATGGAGGCCTCTCCTCCTCGACTTCCGGTGTCAGAGGTCACTCTTCCTCTGCTTCTGGTTCCGGAGGTTCCAGCCTTAGCACTTCCGGTTCCGGTGTCGGTAAGGTGTCTGATCCTTCGTCCTCTGGTCCGCCCGGGGTGTCGTTACTGCTACGGTAGTTCGTGTGCACGTTGTATCCCTCTTCGGAATCCGATTCATACGCTAAAAAGGCTTCTACGTCGCCTTCCCCACTTGCCAACACCTGGAGAAGGGATTCGGTTTGCCGAAGGCTGCTTAGGCTGCTGCCATCGTTCGGGTGCGATGTTTGCTGTAACCGGAGGGACTCCTCCACTACTCTCCGGATTATGTTGGAAAATGAGCGATCCGCTCTAATTTCCTGTGCCACTTGCTGGAAAGCCTCACGTCTCCTTTGCCTTTCGGCAAGGCGTCGAGTTCGATCTGTAACCAGGTCGTGCGTTGATCTAGTCATCCATTCATGCCGTCGTTCGCTACAATAACAGGAATCGTGGTCGCCAAAAACTGTGTTAACTCTTAGGGCCGGACAATGGCCTAACACAGGGTGTCTACGGAAGACACTTCACCAAAGGGGTGTTACGGCAAGAGGATTAGGCTCAACGATTAATCCAACTTAATTAGGTTACTTAGCAAGATCGTCCTTAATAATCACACGCGTAAGATATAACAATGAATGCAGAATGGCAATTAACACAGAGAGATAAAAAACATTAAGCTTTATTAATTAACCACTCCTCATTACATTGCATCTGGGCCTTTAAATAGGTTTCCGGTTTGTAGTACAAAACGGTGCCATCCGCACCTGTTCGGGATCGGTCCGGATCCGGAACGGCATACCGATTCCGGTCCGTCTGTCCACACTGATAGCTTACTTACAACCATTCCTTAATAATTAAATAACTCCTTCGTTACACACTCTAGACTCCTTTGCCGGCCGGTAACACTTCAATGCTCATAAATGACTTCTATCAATCCATATGGACTTGTATAAAAGTGCTCATTGAGCACATTCTATGTACAGACTGAGTATTATTTTTTTAATAGATTTGTGTGTATTGACTCTCTCTCTCTCTCTCTCCCCCCCGCATACTCTATGTGTGTCCAAGCTCTCCATTAAACCTGTGTTTTCCTACGTTCTGCTTTCTGTTGCTTCCGCACGTTGTTCTTTTCACACGAAGAATGCACTACGGCCGCTTGAGGGCCAAGGAACAAGCATGCATCCGGAGGAGCCGCAACGAGTGACCAACGATAGCAGTCGAGTCGAGCCTTTGAGAAGCAAGTACGAGACGAAAGATAGAGCGGCGAGGTGCCAAGATCAACGGAACGAGTTGAGCGTGATTGGCATGAGCGGAGGGTTGTGTCTAGGGAAACAGAGGAGGTGCGTGGAGAACGAAGGGCTACACACTAGGAAGAGCAAACACGGCATCCCGAAGGATGGGTGGGGCCGAGCGGGCCGAGAGGGTGTGCATCAAGATGAAGTGGTAACGAGATCCACGAAGGACACCGAAGCGGAGAACCACGACATGGATGTTGGGATGGAGGTGTACTCTATCCTGAGAGAGCACCATGGGCAAGGGAGATACGAGGAACGTGTGACATGGTCACGTAAGGACCTAAGAACGAGTGTGTATTCGGAGGTCGACATCGACGCACAGGTAGAGCCTTCGAAAGGCACGCATGGAATGAAGGGAGACGGCATGCCGAGGTGCTTGGGACGAGGAGACAATTGAGCCGAAGGAGGAACACATGTGTTATGCGAGGGGTTGTATCCGACATACAATCGGAGTGATCAGGAGTCCAATCGGATGACGTGCACGGTGGACAAAGGAAGAGAGATCGAATCAACGACTCCTTTAGGGAGGTCTACTGCGACCAGCTGGGGAGGAAGGTGTGAGCATCGGATATGGTAAATCGGATGGAGCCAACGGTTCGGGGACATGTGGCGGATACAGTGGATCGGGAGGCTATGGTAGTTTGTATGGGAAGGATGGGCATGCTCGAAATGGAAGACGAAGTCGATCGAGGTCAACAAGGGCGTAAAGGAACCCGGTTAATCACCATTGCCAAATCTCACATCTTTCCCTTTCTTGGCACATACCGGTGGATGTGCGGTTTGGTGGGGGTGGATGTCATGAGGATTTTCGGCTATGGTGAGAAAATCCGAGTGGGATGAATAAAATGGGGATGTGCAACATTGCACATCCCCTTGATAGAATTGTAAAATAAAGTAACAAATGTAAAAGGAAGGGTAGAATGTAAGGTGCTAAAAGTGCACTACAAAGTTTGTGAAGCATAAAGATGATGTGTACGTAGGGGCTCATGCACATGTAGACTAAATGGGAGTGCATGGGAGTACGGATGTAGTGGGTAGTGGTATAGAGTGTGAGTGTGAGGGCTGAGAGATAAGGCCCCATCAATCAAAGATCAAGGGAAATATTCCCCATTAAAAGAAGGGGATTTGACCCCTCCTTATGTAATGTGCCTCACCCCTTACTATTATAAAAGGGAGTGGAGAGGTCACTTTTGAAGGGCTTCCACTTTGGGGTTTCCTTGGGTCGCCATTTTGTTGGTTTGGGTAGACCATTAGGGTTTCGGGTTTAGGGTTTCGGTTAGGGTTTCATCTAGTAGCCATGGTTCTAACTCATGTGGTGTTCTCGTAATATAATCATTCGATGGATCTTGTCTTGCCTTTAATCTTAATCTCTTCGATCTTAACCTCTCTAATCTTAACCCTTCTACTCGGTTAAACTCTCAAGCTTCCTTCCCTTTCTTCACTCCCTAGTCCAGGACCCTCGCGGTCCTGTCCTACCCGACACGCACGTGCGGATTTCCACGACAGTGCTCGCTCCAAAGTCGCTCATCATTGGGCATACGGCTTACTCTAGCCACCTCCATTCCCAAGCCTTCCTTGGGCCTCTATCTCTATGGACCTCATAACAGATCTACCCTTGGTCAATAGTTATGTCTCTGTGTTGGTTATTGTCAAAGATTTTACAAAGATGGCTCACTTCATCCATGCTCAAAAACCATTTCCAGTGAAGGAATGGTGCATCTATTCCTCAACAATGTGGTTTGTTTGCATGGACTCCCCAACCATGTCATCTCCGATCGCGGATCCCAGTTTGTCTCTCACTTCTCGTAGCGCCTGCTGTAAACTTTAGGTTGCCATCTCTATCAAGTTATCCTCTGCCTATCACCCCCAAACCAACGCCTACAATACCTCGTCTTGTGGAAGGTTACCCCATGTCTGACACCACGTGGGAACCAACGAAGAATTTACAAAATGCCCTAGAGGTGGTCCAGGATTTTCATCACCGGTATCCCCACAAACCGGCAACCGGTTTGGGAAGACAGTGTAAGAGGGGGGATAATATCACATTCTAGATGTGAACCTCTAACCTACAACACACCCAATACATAGTGTTAGATAAACCATATGGAAAATCTTAAGTTATATGTGAACTTATATATGTTTTAATATTGTATAGTTTAGCATATAGTACATTTGAGAATATTCTAGCCTTTAGTATATTCTAGAAATATTCTATAGTATATTTTAGACGGGTATATTCTAGAGATATTTCTTGGGTATATTTTAGAGATATTCAATTTCGGAACTTGTATAAATATGTGTGTTCACCTAGAGTACAATCAAGGTGAACAACGCCAGTTACGGAGTCTTTCAATTCATCAACTCATCCATTTGATTTTCTTCTAGTGTCTTGTGCATATTATCTATCCATGGCAGACATCAGTGGTGCAGTCTAGGATTTCGTCACAACGGTCGTGTTAATCTCTTCCAAGGTATTAGTCATCCTAATATCTGGCAGTATGGGACGTTGGTGATAGGTTGACTATGTCTAGATCATAGGTCAGGGGTGGTCAGATGGAATGGGTTCTTCTATCTAGTTTATTTACCTTGTTTTTACTTTACTTTGGTCTATTGATTAGTAATAGAATCTTAACACTGGTATCAGAGCATTTATTAACAAATGTTTTTGTTGTTTTGATGTTTTTCGTGTGAGTGATGGGGATCTAACAAGGCTCGTCATGCTCTTCTCAGGATCAAAACAGCACTCTAAATCCAGTACTTTCTTCTTTCTCGATCTCTCTTCTTTTCTATGATGCATTATTCTTGGTCACATGGAAATTGTATTACGTTTTCTTTTCTTTCTTTCTTCATTACTACCATGAAATCACCATTTTAATTCTAATTCTGCATCAAGTCGAGCGTGTTTGCACTAATCGCCACCCTCAACTCATGGCCCTTTTTCAGAGTGCGTTGTATATCCCACTCTCCCCTCTATTGCGTCATCTCTTACAATAATAAGTATTCTTATGCATCGGGCCGAGCGTGTTTGCACTAATCGCACATGCTCACCTCATCACCCTTTTGAATAGGTTGTTGTGTATGTCATTCTTCCCTCTATTCAACCATCTTTTGGTCATTCTATGGGATGTTTTGGTCTTGACGAGGTGTATGTCGACTACCTATGCCACTCTACTCTCTATTGAGCCATCTCTTGGCCAATTCTATGGGATGGTGTGGTCTTGATGAGGTGCATGTTGACTACACTAGGGTTTCTTACCTTCGGGCATGCTTAATGTTTCATACACCTATTTGATTATTTTTCTAATTATTTTCTAATTATACAAGTTATCTTCCCACTTTCTTAAGATTTTCTTGTGATTGTCATCTACCCACCCATACTTCACTCTCTTTTTACCCTTACTTTTCACATTTAAAATATTTACGTACGTTTACCTATGATGTCACACTTCCATGTAGACTATTTTTTCATATTGAACCATTTTTGTAACATGTCATCTAGGGTTAACTCATGTTATCGAGCCTTAGAACTCAATTAAAACCACATGAGTTCCCTTATTGATGTTTTACTCGTAGATTTGAGTACTACATCTTTGCACACAACACCACCATCACTTGTATCAATTAGTGGCTTAGGTCACAATTGTGCAAATTACAACCACTGTATTGGGATGGATATGTGCATACCTCACACCATCCATTTATTTGTGACATTTTTTTTAGTAGGTAACACATGGTTTTTTAAACCTTGTTTTCGTCACTTATTGTCTCGTATAGGTAGTGATTTATTTTATCTTGTTTTTTCATAACATTTGCTTGTAACTCACAACACTACTTGCGAGTGCACTTGTTTTTGTACGTAATACCCTTTCCCAACCATATCAATACATGCTAGGTTGGCAATTTAATATAAGGCTTACTAGGAAATTACATTGATGGTAGAACCATGGTTGAGCCTCTAGAGATGTACTCTCCCATAATCTTCTTCACAAACTTCGGCGAGCCTACATCATATGAAGAAGCATCGGCTGATCGATTCGGCCACATGGCATCTGGCAATGGAGTTAGAGATGAACTTCACTCGGCAAAATAAGACTTGGGATCTAGTCGAACTACCGAAAAATCAACATGCTCTCCCTTGCAAGTGGGCTACAGATTAGAAGAGACATCTGATTTGGCCAACCAAAAATTCAAGGCCAGATTAGTAGCGAAAGGGTTTCGACAGGAATATGGCTTTGATTTCGATGAAATATCTTCACCAGTGGTGAAAATGACGACCCTACGCTTTATGCTCAACGTCATGGCAACCGAAGATTTGGAGCTTATGCAGCTAGATGTCAAAATGGCATTCCACCATGGTGACCTAGAAGAGGAGATCTACATGGAGTAGTCGAAAGGCTTCGTGGTATCCATCTTGAAGCAGGCACCCAGTCAGTGGTATAAGAAGTTCGACGATTTCATCCAATCAGCCGACATCTCAAAGAGCAATCAAGACCATTGTCTCTTCACCAAAATAGTTCGAGATGGGTCACCCATCTTTCTCATCGTTTACGTGGATGACATGCTACTCTCCAGCCAACATGTCGGAGAGCTCGCCGAACTCGTTCGGCAACTAAAGTTGAAGTTTGACATGAAAGACCTCGGTCCGGCACAACACATTCTAGGGATGAAAATTAGTCAGCTTCGGAATCGACGACAACTACTCTTGTCACAAGCCGACTACATTGGATGTGTCTTAGAACACTTCAACATGAAATAGGCAAAATTTGCTTCGACCCCACTCCCAATTAGCCTTTGGTTATCTCAGAAGGATTGCCTGACATTCGGTCCGGAGGGGGAAATTATGATGTCGGTGCCATACGCATCGATTGTCGACTCCTTAATGTACGCGATAGCCACCACACGGTCAGACTTAGTTCACGCCATAGGAGTCGTCAGTAGATTTATGCACAATCTCGGTCAATCGCATTGGAATGCAGTAAAGCATGTGTTCAGATATCTGGTGGGCACAAAAGACTATGGCATCCTATTTGGCCTAAATAAGACTTCAGGTGTAGTCGGTTACACTAACTCAGACTTTGTTGACTGCTTGGACAGCCGAATCTTGACAATTGGAAGTCAAACTCGGCAATGGAGCAATCTCGTGGAAGTCGAAAGTACAAGATTGCATGACCACTTCAACGATCGAGGTTGAATATGTAGTCACATTCGACGTGGCGAAAGAGGCCTTGTGGCTCGGTTGTCTAGCACGCACGTTTCGACAAGCTCACTCCGATTCGACTCTAGTTGTCTATAGCGACAATCAAGGCATTGTCTCTTTGTCAAGAAATCTAGTCCATCACATCGGCTCGAAGCATATAGACGTAAGGTATCACTTCGTTCAGGACTACATCATTTCAGGGAAAATCGACCTAGAGAAGATATTTACAAATGATAATGTCACAGATGGGATGACCAAGTGTCTTCTGGTAGACCATTTCCGGTCTCTTCAGCACCATACGGGCATTCAATGAAATCAGTCTAATTGAGTCGGACATTCAGGATGGTTTCGGATAATCGGCATCGATATTTCAAGATTTGGCAATCAACATAGTTGACTCGGCTTCAAACTCTCCGACTGGGACTCACTTTTAGACTAGCCGATTCGACCTCAACCCTCTCGGCTTCCAGTTTTTCGGACATTGCTGAATTTGGACAAAAGCCTACTTGTTCGACAACCTTGTATAAATCTATATCTTTGTTCATTCCTTTTACAAAGTTTTGTTGTATACGCCCATTACAAGGGAGTGTCGAATACGGGTTCATAATGGACGTATTACACATTGTCCCATTGGACAGACTAGGTTTAGGCTAAATTTATATATATTGGGAAGGGAAGTTGCCCTAGGTCGGTTAGTATTTAAATGACCTTTGTAACCTAGTTAGTGGTTGTTGTGTCATTGTAACTTTGAGAGCAATAATATAGTTACATATCTTTGTGCCTACTTTGGTGTCTCCTTGTTCTCTTGATCTTGTTTCTTGTTATTGTTGCCTCCATTAATTCTTGTAGAGTTGTTCTTTAAGACTTTGTTCATTAACAAATAAGGATCTTCATAGGAGAAGTGTTGGTTTTGTTTTGCATCCTGACGGACGCCTCCAATAGATAATTTAATGACTCGAGGTATGAGTCGTGGGTTTTCGAAGTCTTCTCGACTGATGGAGAAGACACCCATGACTCGAGTGTGAGTCGTGGGTTTTTCAAGCCTTCTCAACGGATGGAGAAGATACACATGACTCAACGTGTAAGTCGTAGGTTTCTAAGTCTTCTCGAGGTTTGAGTCATGGGCTTGTGGCATTGTCGTGAAGCAATTTCACGATAAAAAACAAACTCAAATATTATATAAAGTGAAATTAGTGAGCCTTGAAACCACAACCTTATATATCAAATACAAAGATGTCTTATGTCTATTGTCATATGTGGGAACTCCGATGAGCAGGATGGCTATCGTGTATCGCATGTAACACATGTGCGCCAAATGGCAATCATGCATCACATGCATTGCATGCACCCTCACATACATCTTGTGCTTGTGAGCACCTATATAAAGAGAGGGAATGGATGTCTAAAGGGACAATTAATTTAAGTGAGTTAATGGAACCTATTAAACTGGATAGAGGGTGGTTGTGGTATGTTCACTGGGTCCAAATACTTCACCTAACCATCCTTTGCATAGTAGAGTAGTGTCGGTCATGTGAGTCCGATCAAAGATCCATACTAATTATAAAACATTTTGATGGTGTAACAAGGGGGGAGCCACATTTGCATTAAATGTAAATGTGCCTTTCTCTATATTTAAAGTGAAATAAGTATATTATTAAAGGTAGTTCTAAGAGGAATCGAACTTTAGTCCTCTTACAAAAATTGAATGGCCAAATCTACTAGGCCATTCAATTTCATTAATCCCTTAAACTTTATACTCTTACTCCCTTTTTTCTTGTTCCACATGCTACCCCTCCTCTCTCTTACTTTTTCACCCTCAACACGCCACATCACAACACCGTGATTAAGGTGTGAGTCATGGGATTGTTGCGTGTGTACTAGCCAAGACGCACACGTTTCACAACCTCCGTGAGTACACTTGACTTGCATACAAACTTAGGTTATATCCTAGAGGGCCCACCCCTCTTGGTGCTTGAACAATGGGGCACGTGAACGGACGTCAAATTTGGGGGATAAAATCTCCCATGTGTGTTCAATAACCTTATAATAAATATAATGTACTCAAATACCTATGTGAGGGATGGAATCTCTCACGTGTGTTCAATGACCTTATAATAAATAAAAGGTGTTGAAGTACCTATGTGGGGGATGAAATCTCCCATGTGTGTTCAATAACCGTTTAATAAATATAACGTATTCAAGTACCTATGTGGGGGATGGAATCTCTCACGTGTGTTCAATAACCTTATGATAAATAAAAGGTACTCAAGTACCTCTTGTGGGGGAAGAAATCTCCCATGTGTTTTCTATAACCTTATAATAAATATAAGGTACTCAAGTACCTATGTGGGGGATGGAATCTCCCATGTGTATTCAATAACTTTATGAGTTGCATTATTCTTGTTGAGAAATTGGACAGCCACTATGTCCGTCCGCGTTGATTTACTAGGCACAACTATAGAGTCGCGTGACATTTAATGAGGAACAAATTATGATGTCTTATTTAAGTTGGATAGAGGTTGGTTGGGCGATATGTTCAACATGTCCAAATGCTGCTAAGTAAATTATTCACACTCCCTCTTCAATCCGTCTGGATTCAAGATCTAAGTTAAGTTTTGAGTCCTAGCCACCGTCACATACGAATCCGAGTCCATTCGAAGATCCACTTAGCAATGGGCATGGTTTGGGCTTAAACCAAAGTTCGTAGAATACTTAGCATAAAATACATGTAAAATACGTATTCTAAGTATTCTACATGTATTCTAACTTTTTTTTTAAAATACTTAGAACAACGTATTTTATAGATAAAATACGTTGAATACGTGTAGAATATTTGTAAAATACGTTAAATACTTTGTAAAATCCAAAGTTTTTTTTTCAAAAAACAATTTAAAATTTTTTTGAAATGATAAATACTTGTTAAATACGTAAAATACATCTATTAAAAAATTTAGAATACGTCAAATTGTAAATGGCAATTCTAAAACGTAGAATACTTCAGAGTATTCTAAAATGTACTCTAAATGTAGAATAAGCGTTTTTTAACAACTATGAACCGAACCAAACTATTAAGCCATGGTTTAACGGTTTATTGGTTCCAAAGAAATTTAATGGTTTGGATTTTCGATAAACGGTTCAATTTCGGTTCGGTTCGGCTCTAAAACTCGGGTTTATAGGTTTGGTTTAAAGGTTTATAGGTTTTTGGTTAACTTTTTTTTACCTTAATAGTCTATTAATTTAATGGTTTTTTACGTTAAAGAGCATCATGGGGATGCCATGATCCCCAAATTAAGAGTTTTTCTGCGAATGGTCTCAATAAAGGTGGACCACGTACTTCGGGAATTGGATAACACGACAAGCCTTGAGAATGCCATAGAAATAATTGTGGAAATTGCTGTCCACTTCGATGGGAGGGATTTAAGGAGAATATATGTATTATAAAATACACAAGTCATCCACACATTCATGAATTATTCACACATACACAAATTTATGCATAAGTGTAAATGTGCAATAACAAACACACACCAAAATAGTGATATAAAATAAAACATATACTAGCAGACTATTCACCAAGTGCACAATTGCACATTAATAGGCACCAACACATATATCATTTGTGAGCATACAATTCTATACCTTCTTGGCACACAAATTTCTTTCTATATAACACTCACAAAAACAAGAAAAGTAAAGCAAGAAGACCTAACACTTGTGCACCCACTCACATGTACATTCTCTAAGGGAAATAGCATTTGCTCTAGAACATATTGAGTGGGAAAGTTTTGGGCACAACAAATACGAGTCACTTCAAATTGACAACTTCAACAAACTTTAAAAGATGTAACCTCCAACCCTATCTTTGCTCAATACTTCACATGCATGCAGGGATTTCCTAGAAATCAACAACCCATGGGTTGTCCGACAATTATAAAAAATATGTTTTACATTATAGAAAGATGATACAATCTATCATAATAAAAATATTAAATACATTATAAACCCATGTGATATTATAGGAGGATGATATTTCTATACCTATGGCATGACATATCTATTGATCAATGTTGTGTTGTTTATAATTATCCAACTCTTCTATTCCTTATACCCTTATACTAATTAAAGCATTTACTGAAGATAGCCTCTTTAAAGTTGGTTTCATTTGTTGTAGTGATGACCACAAACATTAAAACTTTTAAGATCAAGTTGGTTTTGGTCTTATTCGTCTTAAAGAACCCAATTTCACATGGAAAACAAAGATTATGCTCCGTAGTTTTCATTATCAATGGAAAACCCCAACATTTTGATTACACCAATCTTTCCAAGTCTTGTGTACATTGTCGTCAAGTGTATCTTTGCCAAACATCTACGCAAACCCTTAAATTTGATCTTGAGAGATAATAAACCTTTATAATGAACTAGCTTAATCTCTTAATGATTGATTTTTTTTGTGGTGCTTCAAGTCCTATTTAAATGGGTTTTTGAATCACAATTGTTTGATCACCACTTGGCAGACATGTGCTATGTGTGATGCATGATAGCGATATTGCTCATTCAAATCCCCATGTATGCAATGCTTCATGAGACATAAGTATGAAGATGAAAATATAAACTTATAGAAGAACTTAATTCTAATTGTTCATACTTAGTGGTTGATATTTCAAGTTATGGGTTCGAGCCATTTGAATTTGTTTACATATCATGAAGTGATTGCTTCAAACACCCACCCCCTTTGAATTCGCACTCTTGTTGTGCAAGTTCATGCCTTTTGGCCTTCAACGATACCTCTATTCTATAAATCATTTACTACCTTGTTATTATCAGCAATCACTATATTTGTGCCACTAGTTGACATTGCACACACACCCCTTTTACTTCTTCTTCTTATAACCTTGGAAATTCAATTATTGTTCAGGCCATCACAACCCCTTCCTATTAAGCCCCGTCCTAGAAATCATGGAGAAAGTCTTCAGATTCTTGCATTAGATGGTCATGAATGTGCTCTTTACTTCGAACATGGTTCAATCAAATAGTAAGGAACTAAACTAAACTTCTTTCATCTTGGTTTTTGATCGCACAAACATTGATCCGTGTTGTCTATCACCTTCTTCTCCATTTAGAGTGTAGTGATACATGGCTAACCCTTAATAACTATGTTGAGAAACTTATCTTGAACAAAGAAATCATGATCTAGAAAAACATTCCCAATAATTACTTTAATGTTGGGATATGGTTCGTAAAGATCTTTGATTGCTTCTGTTGCCGCTTGAACTTCCTATCCATGGTTTTTCTTGATTGGTCACTTCCCACGATTATGTAAGTCAAACGACATTATATTAATTTCAGAACCATGTTTGCTTGATGTAATACATTATTCCATCTCTTCCCCGATCTTGAATAGGCCTTATGTCATCGCTTGAGCCCAATGACCACGAGTATAATGACTTCTATCTTTGTCTTGATTGATATCTTTATTTGCACCCTTACACCTGCTAATAATGCAACTTCCTCATCCATATTTTCTTGGATTTTCAATGTATTAAATCTTGTAACTTCATCCTCCACTTGCATCTTTCTTCCCTTTGCGTAAATTATAACCGCATGAAATTCTTTCTTCGCGACTCCCAATAGCTCCTTGAGAGTAAGCTTGACCTTATTATCAAAGTTCTAGTTTCTTAATAAATCTTTCTATTATTGATGGAAATCTCTACATCCAAAACTAGCTAAAATGTCAAGGTTGTTAAATTTTGCTTTAACTTTCCTTATGCAACGACTTTAACTTTTTGCTCCTTGGTTTCTAGTCTTTGAAAATGACCAATTTCATCTACCTTTCGTTTTTTTGTTCTCCCTGGTTTCTAATCTTCGATGATGACCAACTTCATCTAGTTCTTTTTGTCTTCTCTTCTACTTGAACTTCATGCGCGTTCACCTCAACAACTTTTGCAAACATTTTTAATGTGTATACTAGATTATTCCACCTAGTACTACAAACCTCATTGTCGGCCTTCCTTAAGTCCTTTGTTTAGACCGTTCCTTCACCTCTAGTTGGACTTTTCCTTTACTTTTCGAATAGTAAGTTGTCAACGTCTGAAGTTTTCTTTTTGTCCTTAGGCTTTTATTGACTCAAGCTTTCAACTTTCTCCAACTTGACGAACTTGAATTGTAGATCCTTCATGCCTTTTTATTAGTTTGTCAAGTGGTGCTTCTAATTCTTTCTCTTCTCGCTCGAGTAGTTGATTCTTGTGTTGGATGATTTGATACAATAATATTGTTTGAAATTTTCGCATTATCCTCCATCCTCAATGCCCTTCTTCTAGGTATACAACAAGCCTCTAAGACCTCAATCCAGTTGGACATAATTTCAATTGTGCTTGTATGATCCCCCAAAAGGATCGATATATCTTTTTTCAATTTTTTTGTTATTTGAACAAACAAATCTACATTCTCTTGATCTCTTACTAATAGCTTGTTGGACTTCTTTTTAAATTCTCTTAGTAATTCTGATAATAAGAAACATTTCCTTCTTTTCTCGGTCCACTCAAGGATGGCCTTCTTTGTCACTCTAGTACAATCATCAAGCATATACTCATCTAATAGTTCTTGACAAAACATATTCCAATGTACGCTGAATCTTTCTTGAAATTTTGCTACCTTTACTTGAACCTCTAGAGTCGCCACTCTATTGAACTAAGCCACCATGTGTAGCCCAGTTCCACATGGTTTGGCCATTTCATAAGTCTCATAGACCTCTAGAAATCTCATAATGTCTTCGCCATAGAATTGACCAATCTTTTGAATAATCAACTATGTAATAAGTGTCAATTTGTTTTCCTATTGTTTAGTTTCCCTTTGTTCTTGTATGATTTGACACATCATGGTCATCATGAAGTTGACAATGTTAAAGCTGTAGTCAGCCACTTCTTTTATCAAAGACCTCTTTCATCAATAGTTCATGTCAAATTCACCAAAATTTATCCTAGGGTTCGTGATCAATCAATGTGTTGAATCATCGGGGTTATGATTGAGGAGAGTTTGTAAGGCAAAGGGAGAGAGATGAGAACAAACAATAGACGGAGATAGTGTAGGATTCAAGAAGCAAAATGATCAAATTTTGGTCTATTAAATTGAGAATACAAGATGTTATTTACTAAGGTTACAATATTCTATTATAAGCATGTTACTGTATCAAGCCAAACTTCGGCTCTAACCCATAATTTTCTTAATGATAAACTTTCCTAATGAGCTAGGTTAATTTCTTGATTATTAATGAATATATTTTTCTTGATATCGATGTGCTTCAATTCCTTTTGCTTAAATAAGTGTTTGAATAAGAATGCATATGATGTGTGAGTGCAAGTAATGCATGCGATGTTGCGATGCATGACAACCATGTTGCTCATCTAAGTCACCATGTATGCAATATTGCATAAGACATAATTATAAGAATGAGAATGTAAATTTGTACAAGAACTTATCCTAGTAATTCAAACTTTATACTTGATGTAGTGGAAACAACGATGTAGGCGAGTCTTCTCCAACCAAACCACACATCCAACAAAGTTACCGCAAGAGATATGGAGTGAAATTGTAGCCACTCTGAAGAGCCAATATGATGGCCTTAAGGGCGGCTCCGATGGAGTTGAAAGACAATGAATAGCCTTTATCCAACAATGGTCGTCCTCTCCCTTTATTGAGTCAGTGGGCATCCACATAAGATGGAACTATTGAGTCCCTAAAGGGATTTGTACATAATCGTCTCATTTGTAAAATTTTATAACTAATGGAAGGAGTTATTTTTTTGGAAAATAAAAAAACTTTATACTTGATGGTTACTATTTGGGGTTATGGGTTTGTTTTCATATTGTGAGAACATTTTTCAAATTCTTTAACAACATTGCAAACATCATAATTGAATATTGTCTTTATCCTTTACATTCTTTTAAATTAAATAATTGCCACGAATCTTTCCCAAAATGGTTGCACAACACTTGTTACCACTCTCTTACGTATGTGTGTACTTTTTCTGAATCTTTATCATAGTACTATGGACAAAAGAACTTTACAACACACAGCCACATAATGCAATAATCAAAATTCCCATAAATATAGCTCTGGTTTATATCAATACTATGAGCATTGTATATGTAGTATGCGTCATGTCATGTATCTTTATACACTAGACCCAAAAGTAGGCGATGTTGACGTGAAATGCATTGAATATTGGGACAAATCACAAATGTTTGCTCTGTAACTCTATAGTGTAATAAGTCTCCTACCTAAAGGAGTAATACAACCATCCACCGCAAAAAAGCAACACTATACATCCATTTCCACATAAGCAAGATGGCTTACTCGGATGGAGAATAATATGTCACGAACAACGTATAATGAATTGGCATCTCGCAGCTTGCTTCAGCCGGAGCATGGATCGTGACAAACGGACAGATGATAGCCAGGCATTTGTGAATCCGATAGTCACCGGAGAATTTATGGTACTTTCGGGTATGAGAACCATGGGGGGGTGGGGGGCCCATAAACCCGAGTGAAGGTGTTGAAGCCCAATGAGAGAGAATTTATATGAGCAGTTGTTATTGTTAATGAGTCTTGGGGCCCAATATATATACATATATGATATATTCAGTGACTGAGCAGAGTGACCGAACAGAGGAGCAGAGGATGGGAGAGGCTCCATTAGAGGAGGAGAAGATCGTATCAGACGTCACACAGGCATTCCTTCTATAGCATTCCTATGTCTCTGTGTGCGTGCGTGTGTGTTTGAGAGAGAGAGAGAGAGAGAGGAGGAGAAGGAGAAGGAGATTTATTTTGCTTGTGTGTTGAATTATGTATAGTTGATCGGATGGACACCTTTGATTGAGCTCAAGACCATTGCTCGCAAGGAGGGAAGTTTGGCTAGAATCATAGGCAAGCTAGAATGCCAACAACCTTTTGGATCTGTGAAAGATCGGATCGCTCTTCAGTGAGTGATTGATGCTGTTCGGATTTCCCAGATTATTATAATTTTCTTTTATCTTATGCTAAATCACATTATGTATTACCTGCCTACGTGCACACATATATACACATGTATGTATATACACGCGTACGTATGTAATGTATGTATGTATGCATGTAATGTATGTATGATTTGCACAGTTTGGCCTCTCTGTGTGTGTATAGGGCTGATTTACAATGATACGTATGTAATGTATGTATGATTTGCACAGTTTGGTCTTTGTGTGTGTGTATAGGGCTGATTTACATACGTACGTATGTAATGTATGTATGTATGCATGTAATGTATGTATGATTTGCACAGTTTGGTCTTTGTGTGTCTGTATATATAGGGCTGATTTACAATCAGATTTTTGTGGTTTGATGATATACTAATATACGTTGGGCTTTGATAGCATGTCTGAGTACATGATCTCTCTGCAATATATGTGAATTTGCTTTTAATATGTATAAAAACCAGGTTTTTATATTTTCTTTGCAAAATCCAGTATGATAGAAGATGCTGAAAAACGTGGATTGATCAAACCTGGCGTAAGTACCCTTGTGGAGCCCACCAGTGGGAATACTGCCATTGCCTTGGCTGGTATAGCCACTCAAAAAGGTTACAAAGTTGCTGCAGTGATGCCGAAATTTTCATCCTTGGAACGCCGAATGCTCTTGAAAGCATTTGGAGCAGATGTTTATGTCACAGGTCAATTGTTAATGTCTCTGAATATTATGGAAAAGCGCAGAAATATTACTGTTCTTTTCTGTATCTCCCCAAAGAGAAAGAAAGAAAGTTATCTTGATGTCTACTAGGGCCAATACGGACCTATGATTACAAATATATGTGAATTCATGTTATCCACACTGGAACCAAAAGTAACAGCTCTAGGCTTGAACCTAAAGATCACTGATAATGATATTAATGAATGTGGTGAAATGATTTTGGAGATGGTTTACAAGCATGAAGTGCATTAACTAATATGTAAGAGTTGAGCTATGGTAAGCAGATCTGAAATCTAAGGTTGGTTTTTGTAGTGGGGTGAGGATATAAAGAAGTTCACAAATTGCATTGGGTGTCCTTGGGGGAATGAAATCCATGATCTTATCCAGGTACTCCCAGTCTCTGCTGTTGTGGACATTCCTCTGCTTGCTCTATGGTGACGCCTCCGCATGTTTTCAGTAGAAGTTTGGGCCTACAAAAGAAGTTACTGATGTGTGATTGTTGTTACATCCCATGTAGTAATGTAATGTAAGGGTTGATTCTCTATGCTTTTGGGTCAAAGTGCCAGGGTGAGAGAGAGAGAGAGATGTTATTATTTATGTGACCAGCTGTGAAATATTTTACATAGAACACATGGAATTGAATAGAGACTCTTAGTGTTCAAGAATTTTACTAATGAACATTGCAATCGAAAGTGCACATCATAACCATGGTAGGAATGTGTGTAGGGAGTGGATCAGTTGGCAATGTGTGAAAAGCAAACTAAATGTTTTAAGAAAGACAGTGGATGGGATAGGGGAAGGGGATGAATTGCCAATATAAGTGGTTATAGAGCACGTATAATTTCACTTGACCAAAGATGTCGGGGAAATAAAACAAGATCAGGGGCATTTGGGGGGATAATGAAAAACTCAGGGGTATTTGGAGTTTTCCACTAAATATTATTCCTAACAACTTTGTCATTCTTTTCAACAAATGATAATTTCCATGATTGTTGTATGTCAGATCCTGCTCTGGGATTTGATGGTATGTTTGCCAAAGTTGATGAACTACTTGCCACTATTCCAAATAGTTATATGCTGAATCAACTAGCCAATCCAATGAATATTCAAGCTCACTATGTAACCACAGGTGCTTGATAATGCTTGAGGATTCACTGCTTTCAAGGCATAATTTAAGCTCCCATTAGTTGTAAATATTCCATGAAATTAAATTTACTCTTTTCTATTCAATTTGTTAATATCCCCTTTATATAGTACAGTTCTATACGTAAAGAATACCTTAGAATTCCTGTGATAACAGTTATGTATTTCATAGTTATTCATGATTTGTTTGAATTAAGGACTCAATCTTAGAAATGAATCAGGTCCCGAAATATGGAAAGACACGGCAGGAAAGGTAGATATTCTCATAGCTGGCGCAGGAACTGGGGGCACATTTTCTGGAGCTGGAAAGTATCTGAAGGAGCAAAACCCATCTATCAAAGTCATTGTTGTGGAACCTTTGGAAAGTCCTGTCCTATCAGGTGCTTCTTTTGTTCCTGTTGTACTCCTTGTTTTCCCTTTTGCTTTTACGTTTATTCTAATATTTCTAATGATGAACATATATCATTCTATTTGAAAGGTGGATGCAAGGGTCCACACAAAATTCAAGGTATTGGCCCAGGCCTTATACCAGAAAATACCCGTGTTGAAGTTAGTGATGAAATTATGGTTATCTCTTCTGAGGAAGCTTTGACATATGCACGAAGACTTATAAAAGAGGAAGGCTTGCTTGTGGGTATTTCATCAGGTGCTGCTTTTGCTGCTGCCCTGAAGGTAACTAATCCATTGATGTATCTTTACAGGCCTTTTGTGTATGTGTGGTAAAACTATTCTATTCTACTAGCAGGAAGTATGTTTGTGTCTGGAGATAGTGGATCTTCATTTCTCACTATCATGCTCATAGAATGATAATTCTATTGAACTCTTCCCAAGCCTACAAGTCTTTGAATCTATAGTAATTTCTTTACTTGACTTTCTTCAGCTTGCCATTAAGTTTTTGCTAGAGTTTTCTGCTGAAGGTCTGTCTCATTATTAGCCTGTTCTGGTAGATTCATCCCACAAATGATGTATAGCTGTTAGCCTCAGTTGCTGACTTATCAGCATTCATATTTTTGAAAGAGGTTTTCTTTTTTGCAGAAGGTGCACATAGTACAATAATAAGCTCCAGTCCCAGAGTTAGTTTTGATGATTTATAGTAGTTCAATAAAATTTTGGAAAGTTGGTAAACATTTAATTAATAAATTTCATATAAGAAAAACACTTACAAATGATCAATATCAAAGTTATGGTTGAAAAGAAAAACTATGGATAATTGGCATCTAAATTCTTGTGCAACTTTATTTACCAATTCTTGGCTCATGACCTTCTTTGTACCAACTCCCACATTACGTCAATCAATAGTTTACATTTTGTATTGATGGGGTAATTTTATTCTGCTTCTCATATTACACCAGAATGAAGGGATTTTTAAAAGTCTTTCTATAATTTATTTTCCCTTTTTCTTCTCTCTCACACTCACACACTTGTGTGACAGGTTGCAAAAAGATCTGAGAATGCTGGCAAGATGATTGTAACAATGTTACCTAGTGGCTCGGAGCGGTACATGAGCACGGACCTTTTTGCTTCAGTTAGAGAAGTGTGTGAGAAAATGACTTATTGAAGTCAAATAAACACAAACCAAGAATGCTACTGTTTTGTGGTTTGTAAGTTTGAATAAAAAACATTATGACTTTGTGAACGCGTAACTTAAAATAAACTAAGGACATTCCCTCAACCTCAAAGATGTGTTTGAGTATTCTTTGCAACTGCTATGACTATAAAGCGGAGCTAGCATACTGAAACTTTTGCCCCAATTTTAACATGATTATGTAAACCATGTTCAAAAACCAGTTATAACCCACTAAGAAACATAGTTTAATATTGCTGCAATATTCGCTGAGTTCTTTCACCATCCTTTATAAGATTTGCCTTGATCAATCACATCTAAATCAGAACTAAAGAAAACCAGTTGTTTTGTCCTGTTCAGCAAGATCTTGTGCAAAGGGGGGCATAATAAATGCCTTGTCAGTAATTGACAATTGAGAGAGATGCAGAACATGGTCAAATGCAAACAGAGTAGCAATAAAAGGTTGAGCAAAATGAAGAAAACAGATTGCAAAAGAGAATCAAATTATTAATTGATGATATAAACTTAAAGCATTTAAGTGATTATGGTACAAGGAACCTTTCTGCTTCATTTAAATCACACATTCCCTAGAGACGTATGTTTTACGTGTATTCTGCACACTGTTCTCTTTCTTCTAGTCCTTGTACACATGCATTGTTGATCTTTTTCATCCAGAAACATTTTCCATGCGTAAATATATAATTGTTTTCTTTCTTCTAGCAACAATTCAATGCATATAAACATATGCATTGTTGTGATCTGTCTCTTTGAAAAGCAATTTCAATGCATACATACATACGTTATTGATCTGTTCATTCCAAAAGAAATGTCTTTCCATACATGCGTACATTATTTTCCTTTTTTCTTTTCAGAGTATGCCTATACAATGAAAGTCACTGAAAAGAGTGACATATACAGTTTTCGAGTAGTTTTGCTAGAGCTACTTACAGGTCAATACTCAGTCCAACCTCAGAATCAAGAAGGAGATCTTGTAACTTGGATAAAAGAATGCATTGATCTTAAACGAGACCTAAACGAGATCTTTGATTCAAAGCTACACATAAACGATCCGCTAATTGTTGATGAAATGATACTCACATTGAAGATTGCATTTCTGCGTACGAGATTTCTGCCGTCCGAGAGGCCTACGATGAGGGAAGTGGTTCGGATGCTGGCTTCAGTGAGAAAGCCTGCAGGGACAGAGCCGCCCTGTCGAAGTGAATCGCCATAGGCGTCCAAAATTGAGGCATCCGCGAGTAGAAGAAGAAGAAGAAGAAGAAGAAGAAGAGAAAAACCTAACCTCAAATCTAGACCCCTAATATTTAGAATTTACAAAAATGGGGTCATTAATCCCTATTCTGGGACAGAGTCCAGACCATTGAACGTCAATCTCTATTGTATACAAATACTAAAGTGTTAAGCATTGAGGGTTACTCCATCGTCACAATAATCCACTGCGAGCAACAAGTGCATGCAAGACACAGACACAGACACACAACCACCATCGATCATTGTCATTGTCTCGCTCCGTGAACATGTATGTATGTATCATATGGACAGATTCGGCATGTTTGTGTGCCCATATACCAAAAATATCTACATTGTCGATGCCTGCACACAACGTCTTCGTTGGTCAATATAAAATAGACATGGAGCAAAAAAGGCAATGTTTGTGATAGTATGTTGATGCGGCACATTGTTTCATTCACCAAAGAAAGTATGAGTAGAAGGGGAAGGCATTGGGTTTAAGGCGTTCATTGATATCCAAGAGACAGGTGGTTGTGTCTAACATCCAATCGATCTCTCTTCAAAGGAGGCAAAACACTGCTTGTCTTTCACCCTAGAAAATGGCAATCGGTCAATAGCTTATATAAGCTATGGGAATGGTGAGATCAGTTTTACATTTTTTTTATTTATACTTTGGTGACAATCTAAATCACCCGCTTACTATAAATACCCTTATTCAAATCTTGCAAAACCAAAAGTACCTCTCAAAGTACTTGCCATAGTATTGCTTTGAAGATCTCATGTTCCATTCATACATTAAATAATTAGGAAAGTATGAGAACATACCAAACATTTATGCATGTAATTATGCCAATGTTTGTTTCCTTTGATCAATAACTTCAACCGACCAAATAAAAATTTGAAATTATTTAATGTATCATCCCACACAATGCTCATTATTCTTTATATTTAGTTGTGCCATCAAGCTTCTCATGTATACTAGTACTACAAAATAGAATGGCATTTTAATACAGCACCTAATTAATATGTTGAGGGGGAAATGGCATACTAGTCGTTATTGTAAATCAACAAGGGCAACCTACTTGAATTTAATCTGATTTTTCATTTGGCATTGTATTTACCCTACTATAATCCTCAAGTCACATAAATGAAAACTTATGCGCAACTCGACTCCATTACATGAAATAAATGCACATTGACGATTTCATATTTCTATCTTACATTGCTCTAGAAATTTCTTGATTGTGTAATCATATTTTTATGTCATCAAGATCATGTATACTAGTACTACAAAATAGAATGACATTTTAATATAGCACCTAATTAATATGTTGAGGGGGAAATGGCATACTAGTCATTATTGTAAATCAACAAGGGCAACCTACTTGAATTTAATCTGTTTTTTCATTTGGCATTGTATTTACCCTATTATAATCCCCAAGTCACATAAATGAAAACCTATGCGCAACTTGACTCCATTACATGAAACAAATGCACATTGTCGATTTCATATTTCTATCTTACATTGATCTAGAAATTTCTTGATTGTGTAATCATATTTTTATGTGATCAAGAGCCTCAATTTAAATTTTAGACCAAGCATGTATATGAAAATGAGAAAGCATACATTTATAGTTTCTCATTAATGTTAGCATATTCAACAAATTGTCTTCTAATTGTCTAGCAATACTCAATGATATAGTGAACATTGGCTTCAAATATTAATCTACCGGTTCATAAAGGCATCTTAAATGGGAATAGTCCAAACTAAAATCATTAAATAAGTGACAATACTTAATAAGCAATTCAGCTAAATGGAATATTAATTCAGAAAGAGATGGCTAAAGTATTCTCATGATACCTAAGTTATAGTGTCTTTCAAAAAAAAAAAAATCCATAAAACATATGCTCCATTGGTATTAATAAAAGGCCAGAGGCAGAGCATGGCGAGAAGAGGAAATGGCGAGCAGGAGCAACACGGTGAGGAACGCGAGCGCTGGTTAGCTGTGTGCCGCTGTCCAAGAACTTGGCCGCTCGTCAGAGGCTGTTCGGCTGCACAGAGTGCCTCGAATGAACCACATTGCTTGTGAGCTTACCTACCCCTACAGTGTCAGTTACGTTCTGATTAGGGAATAAGACTAAGTGTAGAGCACTAGAGGATAAGGGAGCCTAAGGGCTGCGGGATACAAGAAAACATGGTGGCAAGGGAGCCATCTGAGGGTGGTAAAGTAGACTCAATGTCATCGATTAAAGTATCAGCGGCAAGGGTGCCGCCCGTGCGGTGGGTGGAGTCGAGGTATGCACTACAAAGGATGGTTAATGGCCGCGAGAAGCAGCAAGTTGGGAATTTGGAACACAAGGAAACAAGTGACGATTGGAAAGTCGTAGGGAATCATATTAATGGAGGTGCTGGTAGGATAGGTAAGGATTCAGTGAATCAAACAGATAAGAGGGGATGGATGAAAGAGATGATTAGGGCTCCTTCCAGCAGTATGGCTACAACCCTCTTTGCAAATGATGGCATTGAGGATTCACGAGTGTGGGGAGAAGCGGAGGTTTGGAAAGTAGATGCACGGAAGCAAGAAGCTGGAGGAGATCATGCCAACCTTGCATCATGGCAAATGGATGAAGAGGGAGTAGAAGAGGGGCAGCGGGGATTGCAAGGAGGATCGTCTCAAGGGTTGCCTATGGTGGAGAGTGAGGCCAAAGAGTACACGTTACAAGTGGAAAATCTTTTGAATGAATGTGGTCAGGCACATAATGCACATAATACATGCACGAGAGGAGATGATGATAAGGATTTGAAAATGGTGGAGACTTCCGATGTACTGGATGTTTTTCTGTCCGAAGAAGAAAGTACAATCTTAAATGCCGAGATCAAAAGATTAAAAAAATGTTTGTTCATTTGTAAGCTATTTGGTGGTAGGCCCAACAGAGGTATGGTCCGTGATATGCTACAAGTAGCTTTAATGGATAAGGTCCCACATATAAAGCGTGTGGATAATATGGGTCGAAATTTCTTTCACATTGAAGTGAACGAAGGGAGTGATGTATCGCAAATTATCAATATGAAATGTGTAGAACTCAAATACGGAAGAGCTTTGTTGTTGGAGTGGCATGCTAATTTCAATGTTATGGATGAGGCTAAGAAAATTGGTAATCCCATGGTGATATCTATGGTATTCCCTAATCTGCCTCGACACTTATATCCGTTGATGCAAAATATTGGGGAGAAGATTGGCACAATTTGTCCTTCCAAGGCATCCATGGTAGACAAAATCCGAGACTCCCCTAAGATTAGGGTGCTTGTGCAAAGTTTGTCCACACTTCCCTCCCTAATTAGAGTGCATGATGTGGAGGGAAGATTGATAGATGTGGAGGTGGAATATGAGGGTTTACCTGGCCAATGTTTCTATTGTAAAAGAAAGGGTCACATTGCCAAGGAATGTCCAAGGAAGATTAATAGAAATGTAAGGGGGGAGAAGGATACTGGGCTGTTAGATAAGCAAGAACCGATAAGGGAGTCAAGATTGAGCAACCTCATTGGGGCTGAGAAGGCGAACAATAGTGCAAATGGTTGGACTCATGTTTCGGGACGGAAAAATGGCTTGCAACGAGAAGTAAACACGAATACACCTCATGCAGATTTGAGAAATTGTTTTGAAGTGTTGCAAGAAGAGGAGGACCTAGCACAAGATTCAAAGAAAACTATTGTTGAAGAGGTGGTAAGTATGTACACCCGAGGTCATGTTAAAAAGTGGAACACTTAGACAAGAATCTACCATGGGCTCCCCTTCCTCTATTGGTAAAAGTGGAAGTATGGGACTGAGAGCAATGAAAGACTGGCTGCGTAATGGGAGATGTCAAGAAAGCTCACCCAACGCTCCTGAAATTAAGTTGCAAGCAGTGGGAGAAAGAAGTAAGGAGGCAAATGTTAGAGTTCCAATCAAATTTGTTAGGTCAAAAATATTGGAAGGGGACATGCTGGACAAGGGATATAGGTTTAGTCAGCAAGCTCTCACAAGACTGACAGATTTGTCACAAGGGGAAGCTCTAGGGCTAAGGGTTTATGTAATTGTTGCTGAACGAAACAAGATGCCGGCTATAGGCTTCTCTTTTGATCTAACAGACCTAGAGGTTACAACTAGTAACATGCCACGGATCTCCAACTTTATAGAAGTCAAGGCACACAAATACTTTCGCAGCCTACCTATCAATTGGAATGGAGATAATTGGAGGTTGATGTGGTTGAATGCTGGAATGATATGTGGGAGTTTTCATAATTCTTGCATTAAAAAACAGATTTTACTATGCCTAGAGGAGATGATAGACCCTCTTGATGAGGTGTTGCACTTCCATGAGGAGGAAATGGCTGAAGCTACAAGGCAAGATGTTGTTTTAGGATGGGAGAGGATCAAGTCGGGAGGTTGGGCATGGGCTAGTGGGGAGGGACTATGTCCGGCTTGGGAGACCTCACAATTGTTCTCATGAAATTAATCACGTGGAACATACAAGGTCTAGGCGGTAGCAAATGTATGTTGGAGAGGAAGAACCTCCGCCAAGAGTTCAAATCCCCTAGCTTTAGGGGGATCCCAGACATTTTGCTCTTGCAAGAGCACCATTTGAGTGCGAACAGAATCTCGAGTATTGGCAATCCTCTAGCGGGGGATTGGCATACTATTTGGTCCCCAGCGCAAGGTGAGCATGGTAGAAAAGGGGGTGTTTGTACATCTATTAAGAATAATCCAGATATAATTGTTGTGGGCCAAGGCACCATCGTGGAGGGACGTGCCATCTATGTGACAATCAGATGGCAACAACGTATCATTGGAATAATAAATGTGTACGCGCCCAATTCGACAGTGATGCGGGCCCTTTTTTGGAGGCAATTGGCTGATGGATTGCCGATGGCAGATGCATGGATCCTCGCAGGGGATTTTAACATGACTATGCACGCAGAAGACAAGGTGGGGGGCATGCATACGGCGGTGCAGGGGTCAGAGCTAGTTGCATGGGATTTGTTGATGGGCAGAATGGGAGTGAAAGATGCTTGGTATGTACTAAAAAAGCCTCGGAGCTCATTACGCTTCTCAAGAGCAGGCTGTAATATAAATGGCTATTGTATGTCTCGCATAGACAGAATATACATAAGCTCGGAACTGGAAAAATATGGCAGCAATGTTGAAATCATCGCAGGTTCAGCTTACTCTGATCACATGCCGGTTTCGATTACGTTGGTCACTCAGAGGCTGAACAAAAGGGACTGCAACTTAAGGATTAGTAATAAGCTTTTTGAGGATGTGGAGGTGAGAAGTAAGATAAGGAGTATATGGGAAAATAATCTAGTTGGTTGTGGTGCTTTGGATAATCTTCAAGGAAAGATTATTGAAACTTCAAAGTATTTGCATGAAGAGACTAAAAATAGATTGGAGAGATCTAAGGAAAGAGAGGTGAGACTAAGAAGATCGATAGCGGCTGCCCAAAGAATGCTCCAAAAAAATCCCAAGTGTCTTTGGTCAAGATCAGGTTTGGAGGCTGCCAAAGAAACACTACAGCGGCTGATTGTGTCAAGAAATAAGATGGTATTCAGGAGTTCAGCAGCTTGGTGGAGTAGGAATGGGGACAAGGTGAACCAAGAATTTTTTAAGTTTAAAAAACCGTGCACAATTGGTAACTTCATTCCTAAATTGATCAAGGAGGATGGTTCACTGTCAGAAGATGTATCAGAGATCATGGAGGCAGTCACATCTCACTATAATGGGCTACTATCAAATAATTATAATCTCCCAGACCAGCCCTCACTGGCAGAATTTGTATTGGAGGGAATGCAACCAAGAATTTCAGAGGTTGCACAAGTTAAGTTGTCAGGGCCACTCTTGGAAGAGGAGGTGTCAGATGCTCTGGCAAGTATATGTAGAACGTCTTGTCCAGGAGATGATGGATTATCAAAAGATTTTTATGAAAATTTTTGGGAAATAATTAAGGTTGACCTGGTTTCTGGACTAAATGAGGCATGGGATGATGGGTACCTCCCTGAACATTTTAAAGAGGGACTAATATTTCTAATTCCTAAGGTAAAGGGTATAGTATCAGATGTGAGGCAATGGAGACCGATTACGTTGCTCAACACAATCTATAAGATTTTTGCTAATATGCTGGCCAAGAGGGTCAAACCCCACTTACATGCGCTAATTAATGTTGGACAAACAGGATTCATGGAAAATAGATGTATAATCGATAATGTGTTGACCTTTTGGGAAGCGATAGCCCTGGCGAAGAAAACCAATCAACATATTGCATGCCTCATGCTTGACTTTGAGAAGGCATATGATAGAGTACAATGGCCTTTTTTAGACAAAGTCATGGAGCGGTTGGGACTACCCTCAAAATGGAGAGCAGCTGCGTTGGCGCTTTACAAAGGAAGCTTGAGTAGGGTGTTGGTACTAGGGCAACGGGGCCCATCAATTCCATTATGCAAGTCTGTCAGACAGGGGTGCCCATTGGCCCCCTACCTTTATTTATTTATCTCAGAGGCATTCTCTTTCTTTTTAAATAGACCGGATGCAGGAATTCGAGGTTTGGTTGTCCCACATGCTTGTAAGGACTTGTTGGACTCCATGTATGCAGATGACACCATGCTCTATCTGCAAGGCAATGATGCTAATTTACAGCAGGCTGAAAATCAAATTGAGTTGTTCTGTAAAGCATCAGGTGGGAAAATTAATTGGAACAAAAGTAGAGGGTTTTGGGTAAGTCCAAACTCTTGGCCGAATTGGCAACCTAATGCTGATTTTCAATGGGTTCCTAATGGAAGGGCTGTTAAGTATTTGGGCTTTTTGGTGGGAATAGAGATTCAGAAAAATTAGCAACTTGAGCAAGTGAAAGACAAAATCAGAAAAAAGCTTCGGTTATGGGCATCAGTAAAGCTTTCCCTTGCAGGTAGAGTGGTTGTGGTAAACCATATCTTGTTGGCCACCATGTGGCACTCGTTGGCATGCTGGATGTTAGATAAAGAGTGCATAAAAAATATTAAGGCAATGGTGAGAGGGTTCCTTTGGTCGGGTAGAGACCATGAGACTGCTTCAACTAAAGTGGCCTGGAGTTTTTTGATCAAGGCAAAAAGTCAAGGTGGACTTGGGATGGTGGATCCAGGTCACCAAAGTAAGGCTTTACTTGGTAAGCTCTTGGTGCGAAGTCTCCAACCTGGACCAGAATTGTGGAAATTGCTTCTTAGAGACAGAGCTGAACTCTGGAGTCCGAGGAATGGCGGCCCTTGGAAGGCAAAGATGTGGTGGTTGTTCAGTCCAGGCCTAACGTTAAAAGAACCTACTAGCATGGAGGATAGGGTGGCCCGCACCATAATGAGGGCCTGGTCAAGTTTAAGAGAGGGGCTGGTCTTAATGCAGCCAAAAACAATGGAGGAACAACTCCGTCAACCTCTGTTTTGGAACCCCAGGATTCGAAGTGATGATGGTATGATGCTTGGTCAGAAAAAATACTTGCCATGGGGGAAAATGGTAGGGTACAATGTTAGTTCAGTAAGAGACTGGGAGGAGTTCAAAAGGAGAAGAAGGGAGGGTCTGGTTGGAAGTCCTAGATTTACCGGCAGGCTGGAAAAGGTTACCCACTTGATAGATAAGGCTGTTGATGGTCTAGCTAGGTTGAATGAAGAAGAGGGGGTCTGGTTTGGGTGGTTTGTGGTGGCAGAAACCGGGTACAGACAAACTTGAACGGTTTTTCGAGTACATTACCAAGCTAGGAAGGCAAATCATTGGCTCTAAATTGATGGGTGCTGGCCTAACTCGCAATAGTTGGAAGGATAAAGGCATTTCTGATGACTGGTTGAAGTCGTTTTGGAGGAGGCTATGGGCGTTTGATATGCCAGAAAAAATAAAGCTTTGGTTGTGGCTTCTTAGTCACAAAGCGGTGCCGGTGGGGGAGTGGCTTAGGTGTCGTGGTGGTGAGGCTGGATGCAAAAGTTGTGGACACCCTTTGGAATCAATTCCTCATTGTTTTTGGAACTGCAGCGAGGCTATTAACATTTGGGGTAGAAGTCTCAGGATAGTGGCAACATGCGGAGTGAATGGGAGAGTTGTATGGGGGTCCGTACAAGGGCTGAAGTTAACAGGGGAAGGCTGGGCTGAACAGTTAAATCCCCACGGACATGGTTTTATAGTGCAGGATGGCAAGGTGTTTCAACGGGCTGGAGTTCGACATGGCACTAACTCAGAATTTTTTGAGGAGATATGGATGATGGTGTCTTGTTTATCGGTCTGGCACATTTGGACCAACCGTTGTAAATTTGTTTTTCAACAACAAAAGATCCCTAGCGGTGAGGTATTATTAAATATCTGGTTTGAGTTGGTATCTTGGTTGCGGGGACGATACGACTCAATCAAGGGGGAATCTGATGCAGCTGAAAGATCTCGATCAAAGTTCTTGCTGAAATGGGGTAATTCTCCTATGGTGGGCAGATCCTCATCAGGGCCTCAATGGAACTACCAAGCACCCCGATGGTTGTTTCTGGTTTCCAACAGCATCTAGGTGCTGTAAATCTGTATAGATATGGTACAAATTATTAGGTTATTGGAGTTGTTTGGATACGTTTGTTGAAAATGAGGTGGGGACTATGTCCACTTTGGTGGGAAGGCCAGAGTGAGGGCTGGTGAGAAGAACTTTGGGTGTTCTATGATGTAATTTTGTTTGCTAACTAATGCGAAGTAGTGTTTTTTTGGAAAAAAATAAAAAAAATAAAAGGCCAGAGGCAGTATACAAATAGTACATAATATTTTTTCATCTCCACAAATATATATTATCCAAAACGAGACCAAATATAAGCTTTGGCATTTGGCAAGATAATGATAATTATAATACATGAATACAACTCTCAGCCTTGCCAATAACGCCTTTGCTACGTCGAGCTAGAAGACCACATATAAAGGTGAAAACAATCTCCAACATGGTTGTCCACCATGGCTGGTAGTTTGAAAACTTCATGTTCGCATTTTGTTTTGCATGTATTGAAGACCATACTCAACATATAAACAACATCTCTGAGTATCTAGCTTTTTCGATGGTTCAATCACACAAAGCCTGATGCTTGCATCTAGTGATAGGCTTTTTAATTTAGCACTTAGTTCCATATCACTACCCTTCAAAATAAACCTTGAGAAGGCATCCACTTTAGCACGAATAAACCTCTTTATCACCTGTGGCCTTTGATATTGACTTCCACTATATAAAATATTAGCTCCAATCCAATTGCTTGAAGGTCCAACATCATCTCTTTTATAGAGTATTCCATTTGCACAACCTTTTGGTCCTTGATTTTATCATCTGAAACAGAAGAATATGGTTGGAAGATGACCATCAGCGTCAAGAACAAAATAGTGACTGTTAATCCCAAGCAAGATGCATGACTGAATAAGCTCTCCTGACTGAATTGTGACCTTGTTGAATCTTAAGTACTTTCCACTGCCTATAAGAATAGAAGGCCCTAGAGGCATTTCGTGACTCGTGAAGAGTTGTTCCATCATCGTTCTGCAGGCCTATAGACCCACCTCCACCATCATAAATGTACTCATCAATTGAAAAACAGTCAACTATATGTGGCCTTCTCGGTGATAGGATCATTTCTTTGTCCTCTTGTCTAAACATTGGTTGATCAAGATAAATTCCAACCTGAAGATTCATAGGATCCTCCTATGTCTCCATCGAATTAGAACCCTTAGAAAGAAGTGATCACCAATCTCAAACTTTCCCACATTTCCATAATCGGCCTGAGATACCATCATACGTCGCCCACGGAATACCGTCGCTGTATCTACTTCAGGATCATCCAAACCTTGCACAACATTGCTTGGAAACATCAAGCTAGCCTCTGCTGCCCTCGAGTCCACCATGAGCATCACCTCTTTTCCATTCACCTTTGCTAGAACATGTGGGATATTGTGAAATAGAAACATTCTCTGCCATTTTCGCTTCTTCGCCACTGCCATTGATTTATATTCCATGGGATCATATATTGAAAATGTGCGATGTTTTGGAGACATCTCGATGACATAGCCATAGAACAAATCAAAACCACATAATCCATCCACCTCCTTCAATAGTTTGTCAATGTTAATCTCCATGAATACTAGGTTGGTTATTTTGACATGTCCAAGTTGCAAGCTTTTTCCTCAAAAAAATTGGGACTTCATCACACCACCACCAGAAATACTAGTTGCATATACTTCCCCAAAACCATGCATGCCTAGTTGCATCGCTTTTTTCTTATTGATCGCAAGACAACCTGTCCCAGTATCAATAATGAAACACCCAACCTCTTTACCATCAACTATAGGACGGACCATGTAATGACCACTTTTTGTATATCGCATCAAGACACATTGCCAGTTAGATAACTTCCATCGATCTCTCAAGAGAACTTTTGAATCGAAACCCATAGTGGTAAGCATGTAACCTTATCAATGATAACATAGGCAACTACCTATTTTTTCTTCAATTTGACTGAGAACAAGAGTTCTTTATCGAGAGCATGATGCACAAGTCTAGAACCAGAACTTTCCTGTTGAATGT
The DNA here is from genome assembly GCF_043228905.1 of Azolla caroliniana. Lineage (NCBI taxonomy): Eukaryota > Viridiplantae > Streptophyta > Polypodiopsida > Salviniales > Salviniaceae > Azolla > Azolla caroliniana. The sequence continues at coordinate 7,177,716 of NW_028230437.1, forward strand.
CTAAATACTTTTGGGCTTCTTCTGTTGCCCAAAACCCAGTCCTAATCCATGTGGATAGCACATAAACCTCACCCTCATCAAGCTCTAGTCTTGAGACACCACTTGCATCATCAACATACCATGTAAGCATGCCGTCATGGCCCCATTCATGAGTAAATTCTTCATTTTTAAATGGCTCGAAAAAGAAACTGTCCATTCCCCACTTTAGAGTCCATTCACTCTCAATTCCCCATGTCACTGCCTTGCCTGAAAGCATCAACTTTTGATTAGGCAAGCAATCCTACATCTTTCAAGGAGAGGAGGTGTACCACCTCTCGTCGTAGACCACCAACGCCCTGTACATACAAAAAACATAATGACACTACTGTCTGGATCCCCTCATTAAATTATGCTTCTTCCCCCGACACCATCGTCACTCATCCTTGTCAGAAATAGATAATGTGCTTCGTCTTCTATCAACAGTGTCATCTTTTACTACCAAGGTCCTTGAGATTGGAAGACGCGATGACCAACATCCAGTATGCTCTCCTTCTCCCCTCATGAAAGTATGCTTCAGCCCCTACACCATCAAAAAATAGAATGAATCACTCTCCTCAGACTAGTGTCTTTCAAAATTATTATCCATGCCTCCCCTTTTGCGTTAGGATACATCTAATAGTTCTTTTATTTTATGTTTTTTCAAAAAAAAACTACTTCCATTAGTTAAGGCAATGTACATAGGATAATATACAACTCATATCTTACAGGCCAACTTGCATGTCGAAAAGAAAACGGGTGTAAAGGAAACAACAAAAAAACTCCAAAACACCACATTATTCGATGAGCATAGCATTACTCAACAACATACCCTCCATGTGAGCCTCATACAACCCAAATTCAGCATAGCCATCCTCCACTCTCTTCTCATGGCAACACCCATCTATATGTTAGGCACACTCGGAGGGAACAACCACCGTGATGATAGATAATTCCACTTCGCTTTGCCATCCACCATCTGCAACATCGAAGTACCGCTCCATTTTAGAAGGAACCGAGTTGTAGCTTCTTCACTTGAGTCTGAGGGCTCTTGAAGGCTTTCAAACCCTCCTGGTAACATAGAAATCAGATTAAACCAGATCATCATTAAACTCTTGGCTGGGGGGGTTCGCTTACTTGAGAAAGTCTCCTTGCACCTAGATACCCACACTTGCCAAACTGTAAGGCTGACTACTAATAACCATATGTCCATGTAGCGTTCCTGTATGTAGAATGAACCTCCTTGTGCTGGTTGTATAGTCCCTTGCATCACCTTTAAAGAATGACTATTTCCATTCCACCTTTGAAACCACGCAACCGATTCAATGGCCAACCAAGTGACTGTTGCGCTCGATACATGAACCTCAACCCCGAATCGAGCCAAGATTCTTAAGCTCCTCAGCCAAACTTCTTGGGCTTGTGGGCAGATCCACAAACAATGTGCGATGTCCTCCAAGCTCGCATGGCAGGCCTTGCAACTACTCATGCCATCTCTTTTCCCAAGCCACTCTCCCGTTGGAACAACCCGATGGGTGATTAACCAGAAAAACACTTTGACTTGCTCGGGGAGGGATGAGTTCCATATCCTGCTCCTGGTTCTATCCATGAAGACCAAATTGACAACTACATGGGTCCATTTGTTGGCACACTTCTCACGATGCCAACATTACTTTCTCCCTAAGCGTGTCGAGTATTCGAAGAAACCTATTGATTTATCTTGTTCTCCCTTCCACTTATATTCAGCAGGATCCCATTCTAAGCACTCAAGTGGCTTGCCTTCAACCACGTACAAGATCCAATCCTCCTCAACCTCATTGACTAGTGGATTCACCTTCCACTTCTTGCCGTCTTGTGCCACAATTCTAATCGGGCACCAACCCCAGGGACTCCACTATATATAAGAAGGTTGTATCACGTGCGTTCATGACATCATTTATAAACCCCTTATACGTATGTTTTTTACTATTTTAGTGACCCTCGTGTAGAAAAACAATTAATAAAAATACCCCTTATTAAGAATATATTTTTTGATAACCACCCATTTTAAATACCCTTACATATAAAATATACATGCACACATAGTTTCTATTCCTAGAAAGGATCAATGACCGGCTTTACAATTGATGACTCACAAAATTATGAATCAACATTAGACATCATATGCAAATTCCTTGAAATGCTTCATCAAGTGCCACATAGATTGAAAACACAATATGTAAAGTACAAAGTAATGCACACACAATTAGGAAACATTACCCAAAAACACTAGAGGTATAACATATATAAGCCACATACAAGTTTTTGTTTTTAGTTTATTGAGATGTATGAAGAATATAGAGTGACAAAAAACAATGTAATTTACAATAAAACAATCTTGAACTTGACATATTGTAAAATGCCTCTAAACTCTCCTCATTTTCCATTTCATCTGAATGTATTTATACACCATGGTAATACATTCCAAGATCCATTCGGTTATCTTGGCACACTTCTATTTACTTACTTCTAACTAACCCTTTACTAACTATAGCCTAACTAACTAACCCAAGGTCTAACACCCTAACCCTAGTTATAGCTACTTGGGTTAGGTGAGGGGTTTTATCCTGTGGTTTTACCAAGTGACTCCACAGCTCCCCCCTTCGAAAAAATCAAAGCATGTTGACTGTGTCTGATGGAGTCTCTGCTCCTTTACTGTGGGAGCTACCGCCGTCGCGTTGCTATGGCAGAACGCGTCGCGCTTGCTCGTGTACGATGGTGGCTCTGCGTCATCTTGCTTGCTCGTGTGTGATGGCGGCTCTACGTCGTCTTGCTTGTTCGTCTGTGATGGCGGCTCTGCGTTGTCTTGTTGGCTGGCTGCGACCGAAGGGTTTCCGGAGTCCTCTTCGCGGGGGTCATCATGGTGAGTTTCCTCTTCATGGGCTGATTTAGTTGTGGATGGGAGTAGATATGGCTTCATCCGGATCACATGCGCATAGGTAATCCGTCCATTAGCATCTCGACGGAGAGAATAGGTGTTGGCCCTCATTGAACGGATGACCGTAAAAGGGCCAATCCATCGATGCATCATTGATTCACTAAGTCCTTGTCGCCGGATTGGAAAATAGACTAGGACCTTTGCGCCAATTGCATATTCTACCACCTGACGGCCCTTATCATAGTGTGAAAGTGTTTTTAGAATCTAAGCCATTGAACATTAGGAGAATATAAAGTATAGATAATTCACCTTTTGAGGATAAGAACACGAACTAAGACCTTAGGGAAGAAGTCAAAAGTAAAAGTACGAGACCAAGAGAAAAGTAAAAAGAGAAAACGCAGACTATAAAAAACAGTAAAAATAGAATGGTCATAACTCCCTCGTTGTTTATCCAAATATCACGTTTAAATATGGATTAGAAAGCTTGTAAAAAGAGCTTTCTATAGCTTTTTAAATCGCTTAATTTGGATATCGGATGAGGGAGATATGACGATTAGAAGGTTGATGTGTCATAGCTAAAAATAGGGAGATAAAAAGCTTCTAAAAATAGCATGAACGTGGATAAGAAGAGGAAGGTTATAAAAGAAGAAGTAATATTAGTGAGAAGGGGGCTAAGAGTGAAGGCCAAAGAGTGGATGAGGAGTGTTAGGAAGAAGTGTCTTTGTGGAAGAGGAAGTGTCTTAGAAGAGGAAGGTCTTTGGTTTTAGTTCAATGTGGAGTTTGTCTCCTTTGTATTCTCTTGATGTTGGAATATCAGAATATTCTTATTTCTAGCTCGCTTTCTCTATCTTTTTTCTTAGTTTCTTGAGTTATACTCTCTAATCATAATTACCTAGAGCTATATAATATATTATGATTTTCAACTCCATCTAATCGGTTTGGTCAAGCCCTCATATAGTGTATAACTATCTATTATCTTATACACCCTATCATTTTGGCGCTCCAGGGAGGGTGGATCCTTTCCGTATAGGAGGGAGAACTTATCATTTAATTGTGTTACTATATTACATTAACTTAGCTATGCAATTTGCATTTTCAGGTGAAAGAACACAAGATGCGGGTGCCTTTTTGGCATCTTTTGAGCATCATGCTGTCTCTATTGGACGCATCACCGACAATGAGAAGTTACCTTTATTGGTAGCTACATTCTATGGTCGAGCTCGAGATTGGTATGACTCTCTTCCTCCAAACCAACAGGGAGCATATCAATTGTTGGTGCACCAGTTTCGTGCCAAATATATTCAACGACGAAGTGCAACCGAAGTAAGGGAAGAGCTATTTCGACTAAAGATGGAATCACCAATTGGTTTCACTGAGTATGAAAGAAATTTCAAGGATTTGTGGACTACATGGATTCGTCTTCGTGGCGGCACTGAAGACGAGTGGTTTAAAATGGAACGATTCAAGATGGGTCTTGATATGTATTTCCGTTTGGAAGCAAACTTGAAGGATCCCACATCGTTTCAAGCTCTTATCCAAGTTTGTCAAGCTTATGATCGACAAGTGAAGATGATGAGCTCCTTGGGGGATCCCCAAATGACGGCTTTGGGTGCAAATTTGATGCCTCGTGCCAACTTTCAAGCCTCATCTTCAATTGTGCATGGGGGACAAGTGTTTCCAAATGTGTATACCACCACAACAATAAACCCAACAAGTATATCCCAAGAAGTTGAACAAGTGAGGAGTGAACAAGATACCATGGCATTGGTAAATCGGCGCTTTGATGAAGTGATGACCCACTTGCGACAATCCCAAGCAATTCACAACACTATTCCCGATGGTGGTGGCTCTAGAGGGCATCACGGTGTAATTTGTTATTCTTGTCAAGAGGAGGGACACATCTCAACAAGATGTCCTCATCGACAACAAAGAGGCATGGGAAGAGGCATTTATCAAGTGCAAAGGAATGGACAACGACCTAACAACAATGAAGTCGAAGGAAACGTAACACTCCCAATGACTCAGGTTCCTACAATTCCTCATAATGTGAATCTTCTTAATTTTATTGATGATAGTGATAGTGCTTGTGAAGTAGCTCTTGTGAAAAGGACAAGAGCCTCGCAAAAGGAGAAAGAAGTTGAAGGAGAATCTAGTGACTCAAGACAAAAGAAGAAGTCTAAGGAGAATGAGAAAGAGGAAAAATTGAGAAGGAGACACTCTAGAAGAAAGATCAAGATGGAGGACATTCCTATGGGTGAAGGTGTAGAAGCTTTCAATTTGAAGCATGAGTTGATTTCAAGTGGACCAAGGATAACATGGCCGCAACTTCTCCAATTATCTCCCACATTACAAAATGAGTGGGGGAGACTTGCAAGTATTCGCCAAAGTCGGAAGACTGTGCATTATGTGGGAATCGTGCGAGTAGAAGATCGAAAGGACATACGACCCACCATCCCCGTCTCCATCAAAGGGTTTCACATCAAAGATGCGTTGGTTGATAGTGGTGCTAGAGTAAGCTTGATTTCTGAATTTGTGGTAAACAAAGTGGGAATTCCTATTAGTAGGTCATCTTCAACAAGGGTGGTTGTAGTAGATAGTGGAGTGGTGCATTGCACAAGCATAGTGGAGGATGTGTTCATCAAGTGTTTTGGAATAAGAGGAGAAGCTTGCAACAAATACCACATCAACTTGAAGGAAAGTGTATCAATTTCCCCAAAGCTTCGGCAATTGAGTGTTGAACAAAAGGAAGAATTTATGCAAGAGTTCAACGCATGGTTACAAGAAAGTTCCAATTATAAGATGGAAGATTTGAGGTGTGTGTCACCTATAGTTTTGGTTCCAAAGAAGAATGAGATCAATTTCAAACCCTTGAATGATTCGACCAAACGAGATGAATTTTCACTTCCTTCTCGAGATGAGATTGTCGATAAAATGGTTGTTTATACAAAACAAGGTAGTGTGGACAATATGTTGTGCCAAAAAGGATTTCATGTGGATGATTCAAAGATTAACATAATTACAAAGATGACAATTCCGACAAGTCTTGAAGCTTTGAAAGTATTTGTGCAAAAGGTGCGCTCGCTCGAAAGATTCATTTATATGTTGACATGCTTACTGCTATCAAGAGTGATGTATCCCATGGCCCTACTAGTCTTTGGAGAGTTAACGAAGACATAATGATTGTGGTAACCTCTTTCTTTGTGTTGACAAGGAGAAAGATGATGATGGAATTGTCAATGTGTGTGTGGGTGTGTCTAGGAGTGTGAGGTTTTTCCTACCGATTAGCGGGGGTTTTACTCACATCTTTTTATTTTCTTTTTATTATATCTCTCTCATTGTCTATAGCCAAGAGATTGGCGAGAGAGCTTTTGTTTGTTAAGTACTGCCAATAAGTGCTTCGCCATAAATGGCTTAGCCTCTAACAAGGGGGAGGGCTAAATGTGAAAGTGTTTTTAGAATCTAAGCCATTGAACATTAGGAGAATATAAAGTATAGATAATTCACCTTTTGAGGATAAGAACACGAACTAAGACCTTAGGGAAGAAGTCAAAAGTAAAAGTACGAGACCAAGAGAAAAGTAAAAAGAGAAAACGCAGACTATAAAAAACAGTAAAAATAGAATGGTCATAACTCCCTCGTTGTTTATCCAAATATCACGTTTAAATATGGATTAGAAAGCTTGTAAAAAGAACTTTCTATAGCTTTTTAAATCGCTTAATTTGGATATCGGATGAGGGAGATATGACGATTAGAAGGTTGATGTGTCATAGCTAAAAATAGGGAGATAAAAAGCTTCTAAAAATAGCATGAACGTGGATAAGAAGAGGAAGGTTATAAAAGAAGAAGTAATATTAGTGAGAAGGGGGCTAAGAGTGAAGGCCAAAGAGTGGATGAGGAGTGTTAGGAAGAAGTGTCTTTGTGGAAGAGGAAGTGTCTTAGAAGAGGAAGGTCTTTGGTTTTAGTTCAATGTGGAGTTTGTCTCCTTTGTATTCTCTTGATGTTGGAATATCAGAATATTCTTATTTCTAGCTCGCTTTCTCTATCTTTTTTCTTAGTTTCTTGAGTTATACTCTCTAATCATAATTACCTAGAGCTATATAATATATTATGATTTTCAACTCCATCTAATCGGTTTGGTCAAGCCCTCATATAGTGTATAACTATCTATTATCTTATACACCCTATCACATAGCACCGTTTTTGTTGTGCCTGAGCCAATTGCAGATTCTTGTGTATGCTCGTCCGTACGATAGGTTGGACCTGCTGCAAGTGCAACTACCAATCCATGGCATCGGTTCAAGTATGTTTTTTGGGCAAATCCACCTTGATGTCGGGGGGTAAACGAGGGTCTCTTCCATATAGTGCTCTAAAAGGACTAATTTGAGTCGAGGCCTGCACCAAAGTATTATACGCATGCATGATGAATGGTAGGATCAAGTCCCACGTTGTGTGTAGTGGATCGAGGAATGCGGTAAGTTGTTGTTTAATCGTCTTGTTCATCCATTTTGTCAATCCATTTGTTTGGGGATGATATGGGGAGGTAAAAATTTGTTGAATGCCTAATTGTGTGGCTAATGCTTGCAATACCTCTCCGCTAAATTGTGGGCCTTGATCTGACAGGATGCGAGCTGGGCAGCCATGTGAGAAAATGATCCACTCCATCAACTTTGTTGCTATGGTGACAACTCGTGCATCCGGAATTGCGGCGGTTTCGGTCCATTGTGTCAAGTATTCCGATATGACTAAGATATACATGTTTCTTGCCTGGGATTCGGGAAAGGGGTCAATGATATCCCATCCTATTAATTCAAAGGGTTCAGAAACAATAATAGGCTAGAGTAAGCCGTCATTGGAATGGGGTGGCTTAATTTGTTGACATGAGTGACATTATTTGATGTAGGTTGTGATTTTTGTACGCATTTGTGGCCAATAATATCGGAGACGGATCTTGTCCAACACCTTGTGGACTCCGAGGTGGCTAGACATCGGGTGATCGTGAAAAAATTGCATATGTAAATTCCTCAAGCTTTGTGGTATGTAGATTTGTGGCTCTTTTCCTGTTTGTATAAAGTATAAGACATTATTTTGCAACTGGAAATGGTTGTGTACCTTGTTGCTTGTGGTCGATTGGATGCCGTGGGTGATTTGTTGTATTTGTTCGTCGGCTTGTTGTAGGGCTGCTATCTGGGCCATCGTTGTGGGTAATTGGACTACTGTAGGGTTGAATTGAACACATTGTGTTTTACTCTTGACAACCCATCGGCAATCACATTTTGGACTCCTTTTTTATAAGTTAATGTGTACCGTTACTCCTGTAAAGCCATTGCCCATCTTAATAGGTGACCTGGTGGGTGGGGCTTGTTAATTAGATGGACTAGGGATTGGTGGTCTGTTTCGACGTTGACGTGGGTGCCGTGTAAATAGGGATGGAACTTTGTGAAAGCCCGTACGATTGCTAACCATTCCTTTTCTGTTGTGGAGTAATTCTTTTCTGCAGGGGTAAGGGATCGACTTATATAGGTGATTGGGCGCTCCACTCCTGTCGCATCCGTTTGTTGTAGGACGGCTCCCAATCCATGATTGGATGCGTCTGTCTGCAAAAGAAAGGGGCGTGAGAAATCTGGGTGAGCCAACTGACCTGCGTGGTGTAGTGTATTTTTTAATTGGATGAAGCTGTTTTCACATTCTGTTGTCCACTTAAACTTGGAGCCTTTTCGCAATAGGGTCGTAGGGGTGTTGTCATGGTGGCCATATTTGGAATGAATCGGAGTGAAAAAGTCGCCATGCCTAAGAAACGTTGCAAGGACTTGATTGTGGTTGGTCAAGGAAAATTAGTCACAGCCTCGGTCTTCTTTGGGTCCATCTGGAGGCCTTCGGCAGAAATTATGTAGCCCAAAAACTTTAGTTGTGTGCTACCCCATCTGCATTTTTTCCATTGTAATTTCAAATTGTGTTGTTGTATTCGTTGTAGAATTGATCGTAATACTTGAAGATGTTGTGGCCATGTGGAAGTATGAATTAGAATGTCATCTAGGTAGACAAGCACTGTACCATCAGAGATCAGGTCAGCAAAGATTGAATTTGTCATCCGTTGAAAGGTGTTGCCTGCATTGGACAAGCCAAATGGCATCCTGTTGAACTGGAATAGGCCTCTACTTGTTCTGAAAGCTGTCTTATGTGCATCTCTTGGGTCCATTGGAATTTGCCAATATCCGGCCGCAAGATCGATAGAGGTGAAGTACTTTGAGCATCCCAACTGGTCCAAGAGGTCATCTATTCTCGGCAGAGGGTAAAGGTCATGGATGGTCACTTGATTGAGATTGCGAAAGTCCACACAAAATCAGTATGTGCCATCATCCTTTTTGACCATGTGTGGTTCTGATACCCAATCACTATGTGAGGGTGAGATGATCCCTTTTTTTAGCATCTCATTCACTGCTTGGTCGATGCGTGCATGATCTAAAGGAGAACGTCGTCTTGATGTTGTCCGGACAGGTGTTGTGCTTCCGGTGTTGATGACATGTTGGACCGGAAATGAGACTGTAGTGGGCTTGTCAGATGAGTTGATTAGCTCGGGGTATTGAGTTAAAATCTTGTGGACAGCATTTAGGCAAACCTCCTTGCTTAATGCTACCTGTGCATTGCTGATTTGGTGGTTGCATTTGCTTGTGAACAGGGGAACTGAACTTGCTTGTGGTAATGTGAGGCGATGCGTATGGAAATCGAGTTGGGCCCTGCTCTTGATGAACCAATCACATCCGAGTGTGAGTGGAAACAATTGATGTGGAAGTACGTAGAAGGTGTGCGTGATTGTGGTGGAACCTAGCTTGAGTGTGCAGGCAACTGTGGTGTCGAACTTATATAGGCGTTGGTGATCGCCAAACAACACCCTGATGGGGGGGGCTTTGGAGGTTGAAAGATTGAGGCGGGCAACTAGATCTTGGCTAATGGAAGATATGCTACTACCGGAATCGAAGAGAACTTCCTGCGGGCTATTGAGAATTGTGGCCATGGTCGTGCACACGGGAGAACTTGAGGATGTGGATGCTTGTATATGCGGGGGTTGTGCTCCCTTCAACACCCCGCGACTCAGTTTTCCGACAGGTCGGCCCGGTAACTGTTGTCAGCCAACTATACTTGCACATTCTGCTTCTGTGTTTGGTTGTTCCATTTTCGACAGTGTTTCTTCACGTGCCCATAGTTGTTGCAAAAAAAACACTTAGGTCGTCCTTGTGCATCACAGGTTGGCAAGTTCCTTCTTGCTTGTAGTTGAGCATTCTGGATATCGATTTCCATCGGTGTGGCATTGTTGTTGTACTGCTTCTCGGAATTGACATTGGATGACCAGCTCATCTGGAGTTCTGTTTGTGTTGCTGCTTCAATGCGTTGCGCAATGAGGATGGCTTCTTGAAATGTTTTGGGGCCTTGGTCGCGCACTCGACGATATAGTTCTGGGCGTAGCCGTGGCCATAAGAAGAATAGCTTCATCGATTCAAGCATTGTTGGATTTGCACGAGTAAGTAATTGTTGTAATCGGATTGCGAATTGTGTTATTGGCTCATGTTGTTGTTGTTCGATAGTCTCTAGTTGCTGTAGAGCTGTCTGAGTTGAGTCATGGTGAGCAAAATTCCCGATCATGAGGGATTTAAGTATCGACCAATTGTTCTTGGACTCCTCTGGTTGCTGTATGAACCATGTGGTTGCAATGCCCTCTAATAAAGTTCGCATCTCTAGTGCTTTCCGTGCTTCGGGCCACTGATGATAGCTTGCCACCATCTCAAAATGATCGAGCCAAGAAAGGATGTCCTCAGACGGCAGACCTGAGAAGGATTTAGGTCGTACTCATGGATCTGGGCAATTAGCATGCCTATCTGTCTGCGAAGAGAAAAAAGACAGCATGGCCTGATTAGTCAAATTGGATTGTATTGCTATGTTAGATACCGCTTGTATTAGTTGATCCATCTAAAAAGTTTGACGATTTTCTTGGTGTTGTTGCAGAAATTCAGGATTCATGTTGGTGCATTCTGTTGCATTGTTGTTCTGTATTGGAGATGTCATTTGTATGTTGGTTTCGACCTGCTGTTGTTGCGTCTTGTTGTGTTGGGTATGGTTGTTTCAGCTTGTTATTGTTGTGTCTTGTTGTGTTGGGTATGGTTGTTTCAGCTTGTTATTGTTGCGTTTTGTTGTGTTGGGGCAGCGTTGCGGCGCCTTCTTCTTGATGTGGTGGTGTCTAATCTGTTGGAGTAGCGTCTTGTTTTTGTTTCAGCTTTTTCTTGAGTTGGTGTTTTCATTGTTGCCTGTCTTCTCCACCAAAGTGTGTAAAATGCCTCTAAACTCTCCTCATTTTCCATTTCATCTGAATGTATTTATACACCATGGTAATACATTCCAAGATCCATTCGGTTATCTTGGCACACTTCTATTTACTTACTTCTAACTAACCCAAGGTCTAACCCCCTAACCCTGGTTATAGCTACTTGGGTTAGGTGAGGGGTTTTATCCTGTGGTTTTACCACATGACCCCACAATATATATATATATATAAAAGAACACATGGAACAATCTAAAATGCATATCAATAATGAAATTACTAACAAATTAACATTATGTTTGGTTTCATGGATAGACTCATATGAAGCCATAACATTATTTTTTCTCAAACACATTGATCAAACAAATGGCAACCTACTTCATATTTCTATTTGAAATGTAAGACATCATCTATTCACACATTCTTACCCAAATAAAAAAATGAAATAAAATAAATCATTTTGTTATTGCAGTGTCTACTTTAAAAACTTATTACAATAAAAGTTGCCCTTATAAAGACCAATTATATAAAAAGAAAACCCTAAGAAGTTCATTTTAGGCTATAAATTTCATGTCGTTTCCATCTTCAACGTTGGACCTGTATTATAACATGTAACAACAAAGGCAAGAAAACTTAATATACATGGAAGTAAATAATATCTTAAAGAAATCAAAAAATATATTTGGAATACCGTAGGTTTATATTTGGTTTCTACTCTTTTCTCCTTTTCTTGTTAAAGTAAAAGGCATAAATATTAAGTTACGTGGTATGTTTGTATGTGGTATGCATGTGTGTCGTGTGTTATGTTTGTGTGTGTGTGTATGTATGTTTTATACATCATATATGTTTGTATGTGGTATGCATGTGTGTTGTGTGTTGTGTGTTATGTTTGTGTGTGTATGTATGTTCCATACATCATATATGTTTGTATGTGGTATGCATGTGTGTTGTGTGTTATGTTTGTGCGTGTGTATGTATGTTCCATACATTATATATGTTTGTATGTGGTATGCATGTGTGTTGTGTGTTATGTTTGTGCATGTGTATGTATGTTCCATACATCATATATGTTTGTATGTGGTATGCGTGTGTGTTGTGTGTTATGTTTGTGCGTGTGTATGTATGCATGTATGCATGTGTCTATGTGTGTTATGTTTGTGTGTGTGTGTGTGTGTGTGTGTGTGTGTGTGTGTGTACATATTGTTATGTGTGTTATGTTTGTGCGTGTGTATGTATGCATGTATGCATGTGTGTATGTGTGTTATGTTTGTGTGTGTGTGTGTGTGTTTACATATTGTTATGTGTGTATATGTGTATGTATGTATGTGTATATATGTATTGTATGGATAGTATTGCATGTGTATATAGGTATGTGTGTTATGTGTGTGTGTGTGTGTGTGTGTGTGTGTGTGTTTACATATTGTTATGTGTGTATATGTGTATGTATGTATGTGTATATATGTATTGTATGGATAGTATTGCATGTGTATATAGGTATGTGTGTTATGTGTGTGTGTGTGTGTGTGTGTGTGTGTGTTTACATATTGTTATGTGTGTATATGTGTATGTATGTATGTGTATATATGTATTGTATGGATAGTATTGCATGTGTATATAGGTATGTGTGTTATGTTTGTGTGTGTGTGTGTGTGTGTGTGTGTGTGTTTACATATTGTTATGTGTGTATATGTGTATGTATGTATGTGTATATATGTATTGTATGGATTGTATTGCATGTGTATATAGGTATGTGTGTTATGTTTGTGTGTGTGTGTGTGTGTGTTTACATATTGTTATGTGTGTATATGTGTATGTATGTATGTGTATGTATGTATGTGTATATATGTATTGTATTGCATGTGTGTATAGGTGTGTATGTATGTACATATTGTATTGTATTTTATTTAATTGCATTTTGTGTGTGTGTGTGTGTGTGTGTGTGTGTGTGTGTGTGTGTGTGTGTGTGTATGTATGTATGCATTATATGTGTATATAGGTATTGTATGGATTGCATTGCATGTGTATATAGGTATGTGTGTATTATGTACATATTGTATTGTATTTTATTTAATTGCATTTATTGTATGTATAGCATGTATGTTGTGTGTTATGTTTGTGTGTGTATGTATGTTCCATACTACATATATATGTGTCCATATGTATATGTATATTCTACACACACGTGTGTGTGTGTGTGTGTATTGTATTGTATTCCATGTGTATGTATGTGTTATATATGTAAATGTGTATGTATGTAAGTGTATATATGTGTATATAGGTATGTGTGTATGTATGTACATATTGTATTTTTTTTTTTTCCGGAAAAATATCCTTTCATTAGTTATGAACAACATTACAAAAAATTGACCTACCATCAAGCTACCATTGATCTGGTGCATTCTTCCTTAGGTCCCATCCCTCAACACTCCACCACTCCTTAACCAAGTTATGTGATTGGTGGTGGGAACAACCATACTGGTGGCGCTAAGCACCATTTAGGTCTTGAATTTTGTATTGTGAGAAAAGGGGTCTTCTTCCAATAGACAATAAATTCGAGACGTTGCAACACTGCAACATCTGTCTCACCTTTAATATCCTCATACCACCCTTTCAAGGTATGTACCAACTCCATCCAGACATTCCGTGTACTTTCCACTGGATGAATAGTAGTATTACCAAACACCTTAGAACACCTAGGAGTCCAAATAAACCACATTGTGGTGGTGCATAGTAGCTCCCATACCTATTGCATTGTCTTTACCATGTAAGGAGCCTCCATTTGACTTTGTTGCACCGCCATTATCCTTCCTCTTTGAATTCTAATAATCGTGTCATTTGGGCATGCATCATATGGCCACACCACTTGTGCCACTGTGGCCCATACTACCATACCCCACGAAAAACTGCAATCCCTAAACATAAAGGCAAGAACTCGGAACACTCGCCTCCAAACTTGCTGTGCAGCATGACATTCCCACAAGCAATGTTTCAATGTCTCCATCTGACAACAACAATAGATGCATGCGGTCGGTGCAGCTGATTGTTGCAACCATTGGCCAATTGGCAATGCTCTATGTATTACTAACCATTGGAAGACATTTATTTTCATATCTTGCTTCCTTTTCCATAATGTTCCCCAAAACTTTGTTAGGAATTCCGATGTGATCCCTTGGTGGTTCCAAAATTGACTAGCTCGTGGTGTAGTCCTACGTTGAGCTGCCAAAATGTGTCGTCCCATCTTAACTGAATACTGAAAAAAACCATACCTTTTTCCCATACGATCAAACGGATCTTTCCACCAAAATTCTCCCGGATCCCATTGCAACCTTATCAAAGGTTTCTTTTCAAAAACTCTCAGTTTCCAATGCTCCTTGACCGCCTCAACTTGTGGGTCGATGAGCCACTTAGATCCGTCATAAGCAAGGACCCTTATTTTAGAAAATGTAGCATATTGCAAGATCTCTGTTTGTATCGTTGCACTACTTTTACTGCCATCTTCCTCCACCTCATAGTCTTGACATCGTCCGCAAGACAAATGTCCCCTTACCCCCACTAGCACTTAAAGCCTCGTAAGTGCTCCTTCCCACTTGGGAGGGTTAAAGGACCATATCGTAACATCAGAGTGCCCCAAAACTGACTGCACTTGGTCCCACATAATCAGCCCCCCTCTCAAGGAAGACAAGAATTCTGATCTGTCATTTATATTCAGAGTATGAAATGATTTCCATCCATCAACGGACGCTCCTGGCCCTACATCGAGCTTGGCCCAATCCAATCGCGTTCGGGACCCCAACATGTGCCCTGATGGCAAACGCATATTCGGATTCCACACTAAGTTTTGTCTCAAGTATTCCTCCTCACATGTTGGTACACAATGTTCCAACCCTTTATGTACATGCTCCCATGCTCGTAGAAGACCATTAAAAAATTTGTCTTCCCAATTCCTAGACATAACATGTTTCTTGTCTGGTATAAAAATCCACCTTATGCTATCAGCCCATAATCCACCCATCGACGGAGCACAACTATACAATCTTTGCATAAGTAATTGCTTCCAAGGAGCATGTCCTGGTAAAAGGCCACGAATTATTAGTTTTGCTAACAAGGCCATGCATTAGTCTAATGGATCTATAATCCCCAAACCACCGTATTGTTTTGGGGTTATCAATGTACTCCAAGCCACCTTCGGTCTTACATGACTCTTATCTTCCCCAGCCCATATAAAATTCCTAACCAGCCTTCGAATTTGTCCAATGCACGATTTTGAAAAGATCCAAGATGAGGCTATATACCACACCGTAGATAGTAGCACATGGTTGACAACTATCACTCTACCGGCCAAAGATAGTTTAGCATGACTCCACAAGAATAACTTTTTCCTCAAAGTTAATAGTAATGGTGCAGCATGTAATTCTGGAACCAAATCAATCCCAACCTGCACTCCAAGATATCGAACCGCAACTCCTGTTTGAGTCCATTGGAAAGTATGATGCGGTGCCCAACAAGGCGGCGGCTCCTTGCTTACCCAAAATGCAACAGTTTTCTCCCAATTTAACTTAGCTCCAGCCGCTATACAAAACTGTGACAAAGCCCCTTGTACTTGTTGCAAATTCGTTAGAGTCCCATCCACATATAATGCAGTGTCATCTGCAAATTCCGAGTCCAATATATCTTGTCCATGCATTGGCATTGCCAAACCACGGAAGCCTATAGATTGTGATGATATAAATGCATGCATTGCTTCCGCAAACAGAAGGAACAAAAATGGTGCAAGTGGACAGCCTTGGCGAACTAATCGAGTAATGTTAAAATGAGGTCCTACTGCACCTGCCAACAACACCTGACTGTGTGCATTTCTATAAAGACAAGAAACACCTTTAATCCATGCCGTGTTGAAGCCCAAGTGATGCATAGTACCTTCCAAAAAATTCCAGTCAACCCTATCATACGCTTTCTCAAAATCTAAAAGCAACACGGCTAGATTTTGTTTGTTTTTTACCGCTACTGCAATAGCCTCCCAAAATGTAAAAACATTATCCATAATACTCCTTTCCCTCATAAAACCAGTTTGCGATACATGAATTATCTTTGGTGATACCTCTTGTAACCGAGAACTAAGCAACTTTGCAAATAGCTTATAACTAGTATTCAAGAGGGTGATTGGCCTCCACTTACGAATATCTTCTGAAACTCCTTTTGTTTTAGGTATAAGATAAATAAGCCCCTCAGATAACGACATGGGCATCTCTCCACTTTCAAACATATGTTGGTAAGCATCTTTTAAGTCTTTCTTCAGTATCCCCCAATATTTCTTGTAGAATTTAGGTGTAAGTCCATCCACTCCAGGACAACTATTGTCCGATAAAGAGTGTAGCGCTTGTTCCAACTCCAATTCTGTAATAGGTGACAACAATGAATCTTGCATTGCTTGAGTAACCTTGGGTTGAATTTCCGCCCAGACCTTCATTCTATTTTGGCTTATCTCCTCAGAGATAGGCTCTTCTGACAAAAGGGTAGCGTAGAATTTCGTGGCAATTACCCGCACAACATTTGGATCCATTTCAAGTTCGCCATTTTCATTCCGCAAACAACAGGTTACATTACAGACTCTTTTGGGGCCTTTAATATTAAAAAATTGTTTTGTACATCTATCCCCAATTTGCGTCCATCTTGAAGCAGAGTTGTGATACCTAAATTGACTACGACATTCTTCCATATGTTGAACTTGTTTTCGGGCTTCTTCAAGATGTGAAGCTATCCACGCACACTCTGGTCGACCCTGTTGCAATCTTTGCAAAGATATCAATCTTGCCCTCATCCCTCTTTCCTTCTCCAGATATTCCATATATTCAGATCTTGATTTTAACGCAAAATATTGTGATATCTCCGTCAAAGCACAAGCCACTTTGATTGTAATGGGAGCATCCATATTATCTTTGTTCTGCCAAATATCTGTCACTTGATTATACCATCTATCATGTAACATTACTTTTTCGGGTATCCTAAATCGTATGGACTCCCTTTTCGATTGCCCAAAGGTTCTCAATATAACAGGAGCATGATCAGAGAAAGTTGTGCCTGGCATAATAGTGATATTTCCCCCATTTAAGACAAAGGCCTCCCCCACATAAAATCTATCCAATCTTGAAAGATTGGTTCCAGCTATTCTCCTATCCGAACGTGAGAAACTCAAGGAATTCTGAGATCTATAAACATTAGGCATATGCCATGCATCAAAAATACTCAATTTCAAACACATCCGTTCCCATACTGCTAATTCCTCCCCATGAATTGTTGAAACACTCCCACCTTTCCTATCCTCTGGGTCCTCAAGCATATTAAAATCCCCTGCAGCACACCAATGAGACACATTTGGTAATGCATTTGTAATTTCACACCAAAAGTGTTTCCTAGCCGATGCATGATTTGGCGCGTAGATATTCAAGTAACCCCAAGTTGTATGTAAATCTTGTAATACAATATATTGTGCTCGTCCTGGCACAATGATCTCTTTGCATATAATACTTGATTTCCAATGATGTGCAATTGCCATACACACCCCGCCTTGTGTACCACTAGTGCCAATAGCCGGGGACCAAAACATCTCCCAACTACCAGGTAATATAGTGCCATAGTTCCTTATTCTTTGCTCATTCAAATGATGTTCTTGAAACATCATAATGTCCAACGATCCATTCGTGAGACACTTTTGTAATTCCTGCCTTAACCTACCTCTATATCTTCGGTATAAGGGACCTCCCAAGCCCTGAACATTCCATGTGAGGAGCCTCATCAACAATTGTTAGAGGCCGAACCGGACCCGATCCTACGAGTCTTAGAGGATGGTTCCACGGAGCTTACGCCACCCCCATCTCCCATAATCACCATTTGGCTTTTGAGTATGTCACAACCTTCTTTAATGAATCTCCAATGATGATGGGCCCGAGCCTTGGCTTGGCTTTCCGGCACATCATCTTCATGAATATAAACATATCCAAAATCAAACAATATATCGGAAGGTACATCCAATACAACATGCTTGCGGTTCATTGCATCCAAATACGGAACCACTAAACAACTTGCATTCTCTAACCCCCTCAATATTGTTTCCCCCAATTGAGGATTTTGCACGTATTTGGCAAAATACAAAACTTGTCCTCTCATGGCCAACATAACATTCGGTTGATTCCATATGTCATTTCTCTCATAACCACATAATGGAAAGGAATAACCGACCAATGAGTTTTCCACTTGTTTTTGTCTAAATAAAACATGGACCCTTATTGCATTGGGTTCATGAACATCTTTAACACCCAAATGTTTTGTGAACTCATGCCCAAAGGGGGCTGCATAATCAAGTATGGAAAAGCCACCATTTCCGGTATCCTCCTTCAACATCCCACATGTTCTTATTGTGATCGCATTATCCAATTTTTGTGATTGTATTGTTCTTTTTGAACGAAATGTTTTTGCCTTGACACATCCATCATTTGGTTGGGTGGTACTAACAATTTTCCCCCTTATCTCAGTAGTGGATGTTGGTTGTTCTTGTGTATCAATTTCTATGTCCAATGCATTATACGCATTAGGGGTGAGACACGTCTCTTGCATAGGCACCGTACGTGTCTTGCATCCATGTTTAGCCTTTACATTTATCCATTGAGTGTCTCTTGTTTCCCCTTGTGCCCGTACACCCATACAATCTGAGGATAGTTTCTCTTGACATTTATCTGCCTCATGCCCTTCTTGTTTACAATATTCGCAACAACGTTTTTTTTCCCCCAATTTAATATTTCTCCTTAGGCAATTCTTGGCTAAATGTCCCATTTGCCGACAATAGAAGCATTGTCCAGGGAGCCCGGCAAACTCCACCTTTTGTTCTATAAAATCCCCTTCTTCATTTGGTAGCCTTACCTTTGTCGGTAAGTTTTCGAGTGATTCTACCAAGATTCGGGCTGACGGAAATCCTGACATTTTACTTAATCGCATAGCCATACTTTCTTGGACCCTCACTACAGTTCCGATCCTTGAAGCTATTGCTTCAAGCATCGGTAAATACTCCTTACGTAATCCCGGGAAGACAATCGTTAACGGAAATATCCGATCTCCTTTCCGTATTGCCTCCACCGGATTAAAACCTTGTTTCCAAGGCATCACAAATGCACGGGCACCTCTTACATCAAGAGGACTATGCTCCAACATTATTCCCACTGATTCGATTGTATCCAATTCCACATGATAAAATCCTCGTCCCATGAATTGGACATCTATTATTCTACCAATTAATCCATGCATAGATGCTTGTAATAAATCTTTACACTCACCTCTATTCGGCCGAGCTCCCACCACTCTGCAGATCACCGAGAGTTGAGTTAGGCGCTGAATCTCTGATTTGAATTCAGCCTCTTCTTCTGTCGAGAATACGATCGGTAGAGGCCGCTCCTCAGATTCTGTTGGCGGGGCTGCTTCTTTAGAGTTCCCCTGTTGTGTCGTTGAGGTGGCTCTCTGCTGCGTTCTCTCTCTTCCCTGTTCCTCCATCTCGTTTTCAATATCTCCTATACATCGATACAAAAATGTACATATTGTATTGTAATGTATTACTTTCGTTTATTGTATGTATGGCCTATGTGTATGATTGTATATGTTATGTGTGTGTGTGTATGTATGTATGTATGTATGTATGTGTAAATGTGTATGTGTGTAAGTGTATATATGTGTATATAGGTATGTGTGTATGTATGTATGTATGTATGTATGTATGTATGTATGTATGTATGTATGTATGTATGTATGTATGTACGTGTATGTGTGTGTGTGTGTGTGTGTGTGTGTAAAAATTTATGTGTTGGTTTATGTATGTGTGCATTATGTATGTATGATGTTTTCTTTTTGGAAAAATATCCTTTCATTAGTTATGAACAATTATTACAATAAAAACTGACCTACCATCAAGCTACCATTGATCTGGTGCATTTTTCCTTAGGTCCCATCCCTCAAGGATAAATAGTATGAACACTCCACCACTCCTTAACCAAGTTATGTGATTGGTGGTGGGAACAACCATACTGATGGTGCTAAGCACCCTTTAGGTCTTGAATTTTGTACTGTGAGAAAAGGGGCTTCTTCCAATAGGCAATAAATTCGAGACGTTGCAACACTGCAACATCTGTCTCACCTTTAATATCCTAATACCACCCTTTCAAGGTATGTACCATCTCCATCCAGACATTCCGTACACTTTCCACTGGATGAATAGTAGTATTACCAAACACCTTAGAACACCTAGCAGTCCAAATAAACCACATTGTGGTGGTGCATAGTAGCTCCCATACTTCTTGCATTGTCTTTAACATGTAAGGAGCCTCCAGTTGACTTCATCGCACCATTATTATCATTCCTCTTTGAATTCTAATAATCGTGTCATTTGGGCATGCCTCATACGGCCACGTCACTTGTGCCATTGTAGCCCATACTACCATACCCCACGAAAACTTGCAATCCCTAAACATATAGGCAAGAACTCGGAACACTCGTCTCCAAACTTGTTGTGCAGCATGACATTCCCACAAGCAATGTTTCAATGTCTCCATCTGACAACTACAATAGATGCATGCGGTCGGTGCAGTTGATTGTTGCAACCATTTGCCAACTGGTAATGCTCTATGTATTACTAGCCATTGGAAGACATTTATTTTCATATATTGCTTCCTTTTCCATAATGTTCTCCAAAACTTTGTTACGAATTCGGATGTGATCCCTTGGTGGGTCCAAAATTGACTAGCTCGTGGTGTAGTCCTACGTTGAGCTGCCAAAATGTGTCGTCCAATCTTAACTGAGTACTGGAAAAAACCACACCTTTTTCCGCACGATCAAACGGATCTTTCCACCAAAATTCTCTCGGATCCCATTGCAACCTTATCAAAGGTTTCTTTTCAAAAACTCTCAATTTCCAATGCTCCTTGACTGCCTCAACTTGCAGGTCGATGATCCATTTAGATCCGTCATAAGCCAGGACCCTTATTTTAGAAAATGTAGCATATTGCAAGATCTCTGTTTGTATCGCTGCTCTACATATACTGCCATCCTCCTCCACATCATAGTCTTGACATCATCTGCAAGACAAATGTCCCCTTACCCCCACTAGCACTTGAAGCCTCGTAAATGCTCCTTCCTAGTTGGGAGGATTAAAGGACCATACCGTAGAGGCTGAGTGCCCCAAAACCGACTACACCTGGTCCCACATAATCAGCCCCCCTCTCAAGGAAGACAAGAATTCTGATTTGTCATTTATATTCAGAGTATGAAATGATTTCCATGCATCAACGGACGCTCCTGGCCCTACATCGAGCTTGGCCCAATCCAAGCACGTACGGGACCCCAACATGTGCCCTGAGGGCAAACGCATATTCGGATTCCACACTAAGTTTTGTCTCAAGTATTCCTCCTCACATATTGGTACACCATGTTCCAACCCTTTATGTACATGCTCCCATGCTCATAGAAGACCGTTAAAAATTTTGTCTTCCCAATTCCTAGTCATAACATGATTCTTGTCTGGTATAAAGATCCACCTTATGCTATCAGCCCATAATCCACCCGTCGGCGGAGCACAACGATACAATCTTTGCATAAGTAATTGCTTCCAAGGAGCATGTCCTGGTAAAAGGCCACGAACTATTAGCTTTGCTAACAAGGCCATCCATTGGTCTAATGGATCTATAATCCCCAGACCACCGTATTACTTCGGGGTTATTAGTGTACTCCAAGCCACCTTTGCTTTTACATGACTCTTATCCTCCCCTGCCCATATAAAATCCCTAACCAGCCTTCGAATTTGTCCAATGCACGATTTTGAAAAGATCCAAGATGAGGCTATATACCACACCGTAGATAGTAGCACATGGTTGACAACTATCACTCTACCGGCCAAAGATAGTTTAGCATGGCTCCACAAGAATAACTTTTTCCTCAAAGTTAATAGTAATGGTACAACATGTAATTTTGGAACCAAATCAATCCCAACCTGCACTCCAAGATATCGAACCGCAACTCCTCTTTGAGTCCACTGGAAAGTATGATGCGGTGCCCAACAAGGCATCGGTTCCTTGCTCACCCAAAATGCAACAATTTTCTCCCAATTTAACTTAGCTCTAGATGCTATACAAAATTGTGACAAAGCCCCTTGTACTTGTTGCAAATTCGTTAGAGTCCCATCCACATATAATGCAGTGTCATCTGCAAATTCCGAGTCCAATATATCTTGTCCATGCATTGGCATTTCCAAACCACACAAGCCTATAGGTTGTGATGATATAAATACATGCATTGCTTCCGCAAACAAAAGGAACAAAAATGGTGCGAGTGGACATCCTTGGCGGACGGATCGAGTAATGTTAAACCGAGGTCCTACTCCACCTGTCAACAACACCTGATTATGTGCATTTCTATAAAGACAAGAAACACCCTTAATCCATGCCGTGTTGATACCCAAGTGATGCATAGTACCTTCCAAAAAATTCCAGTCAACCCTATCATACGCTTTCTCAAAATCTAAAAGCAACACGGCTAGGTTTTGTTTGTTTTTTACCGCTATTGCAGTAACCTCCCAAAATGTAAAAACATTATCCATAATACTCCTTTCCCTCATAAAACCAGTTTGCGATACATGAATTATCTTTAGTAATACCTCTTGTAACCGAGAACTAAGCAACTTAGCAAATAGTTTATAACTAGTATTCAAGAGGGTGATTGGCCTCCACTTACGAATATCTTCTGAAACCCCTTCTGTTTTAGGTATAAGATAAATAAGCCCCTCAGATAACGACATGGGCATCTCTCCACTTTCAAACATATGTTGGTAAGCATCTTTTAAATCTTTCTTCAGTATCCCCCAATATTTCTTGTAGAATTTAGGTGTAAGTCCATCCACTCCAAGACAACTATTGTCTGATAAAGAGTGTAGCGCTTGTTCCAACTCCAATTCTATAATAGGTGACATTAATGAATCTTGCGTTGCTTGAGTAACCTTGGGTTGAATTTCTGCCTAGACCTTCATTCTATTTTGGTTGATATCCTCAGAGATAGGCTCTTCTAACAAAAGGGTAGCATAGAATTTCGTGGCAATTTCCCGTACAACATTTGGATCCATTTCAAGTTCGCCATTTTCATTCCGCAAACAACAGGCTACATTAGAGACTCTCTTGGGGCCTTTAATATTAAAAAATTGTTTTGTACATCTATCCCCAATTTGCGTCCATCTTGAAGCAGAATTGTGATACCGAAATTGACTACGACATTCTTCCATATGTTGAACTTGTTTTCGGGCTTCTTCAATATGTGAAGCTATCCATGCACACTCTGGCCAACCCTGTTGCAATCTTTGCAAAGATATCGATCTTGCCCTTATCCTTCTTTCCTTCTCTTGATATTCCATATATTCAGATCTTGATTTTAACACAAAATATTGTGATATCTCCGTCAAAGCACAAGCCACTTTGATTGTAATGGATGTATGATGTTTGTACTTATGTGTACTTGTAAAATATTTGTAGAGTAGTTGTGGCAGCCCCGACAGAGAATAATGGTGAGCAAAAGCGGCACGACAAGGCAAGTGGCGGCGGCGGCGGCAAAACGAGAACAAAGGCGGTGGCAAAACAAGAATGGAGGCGACAAAACGAGATCAAAGGCAGCAAAACGAGGACAAAAACAACTAGGGGAGAAGAGGCGACAACGGCAATGAGGAGAGAAGAGGAGGGAGCAAAGGAGGCGGCAAAAATCTAAATTAAAAAAAGATGAATGTTTGAATGTTATGTTTAGTATGCATGTATGTTATGTATGTATGTGCAAATAATGTATGCATGAATGAATATATATATATATATATATATATATATATATATATATATATATACATATATATATGTATGTAATGTATGCATAAAATATGTATGCTTGCATGAATAAACATGAATGAATGAATATATGAATGTACATATGTAATATGTAATGTATGTATATTTGTATGTGTGTGTGGATATTTGTTTGTAATATGTATGTATGTAAGTATGTGTATGTACATGTAGCAATGTATAAAAGACTATATATGTATGTCCATGTACATATGTGTATGCATATATGCATATGCAAATGTACATGATTCAATGTGTATGGAGATGTGATTGTAATATGTGCATAATATATATGTATATATATGTGTATGTATATGTAGCAATGTATAAATGAATATATGTATGTCCATGTATGAATGTACATATGTGTATGCATATATCCATATGTAATGTATGTGTATGTATAAAAGACTATATGTAGGTGTGTGTGTGTGTGTGTGTGTGTGTGTGTGTGTATACCTAATATATGTATGTATGTATGTATGTACATATGTGTATGTACATGTAGCAATGTATAAAAGACTATATGTAAGTCCATGTACGAATGTACATACGTGTATGCATATATGCATATGCAAATGAACATGATTCAATGTGCATTGATGTGTGATTGTAATATGTGCATAATATCTATGTATATATCTGATGTATATATGTGTATGTATTTGTATCAATGTATAAATGAATATATGTATGTCCATGTACGAATGTACATATGTGTATGCATATATCCATATGACAATGTACATGATTCTAATGTATGTATATGTAGCAATATATAAATGAATATAGGTATGTCCATGTACGAATGTACATATGTGTATGCATATGTAATGTAATGGTCTTCTTTGTGAGTTTAGTTCATGCATCAAGCATATACTCATCTAATAGTGTTTGACAAAACCCACTCCAATGTATGTAGAATCTTTCTTGAAATTCAGCTACCTTTACTTGAACCTCTAGAGTCACCACTCTATTGAACTAAGCCACCATGTGTAGCCTAGTTCCACATGGTTTGGTCATTTCATACTCATAGACCTCCAAAAATGTCATGATGTCTTCATCATAGAATTGATCAATCTTTTGAATAACTGACTATGCAACAAGTGTCAACTCATTTCCCCCTCAAGTAAGTAGAGTAATTTCTATATAGAATTTTGTAGAACCAGATCGAAAATTCTGAATGGTTATTACATTACTAAGGCAACTTGTGTGTACCCCACCCACCTTTTCTCGAGGCCTAGATTTATTTATCTACCCTCTTTTATTTAATTTAAATGGTCATATTTTTTTAGTATTAGTATCTATTCTCTTTCCAAATGAGTGGAACTTTTAGGGTAAGCTCGACGGGGGGCATGACCTGTTGCACCAGCAATAGAGAAAGAATCGGTGGTTTCCTTTGCGGAGACAAGATTTGAACCAATCATTTAATTTCTCTTTGTTCTTGTATATTTGACACATGTAAATAATCAAATATGTGATTATGTAGTGCGGAAATAGATTAGAGGGGTGTGTGTGTGTGTGTGTGTGTGTGTATGAGAGAATAAACACAAGATAGACAAAAAAAATAGAAACTGCATATCCACAAGAAAGAACAACAATCTACTATTACAAAGAGAGAGAGGAGGGTGTTGAGTTGGTGGTCGAGGAACCATGGAAAGATTGGTCATTTGGTAATGGGAAATCGATTTATGTGGTGCACACTAATGATGTGTACCATAAGTTGGTTGAAGATAGAGCTTGGTTAGCAAATAAGGTGTTGGATACATGGAGCATTACTAGAAATGTGAAGTGGTGGCGTAGAGTTTTAGATGCAAGGTGGTAGTCTCATCTTCCATTCCGTGCAAAGGTGTTTCTTTGGCATGCCATAGTTGGTGGGTTGCCTTTGGTGGTGGCCTTAAAACGAAGAGATATTTCGAATGGGACATGTTTTTTCTATATGGTGGTTGAAGAAGATGCCAGACATAGGTTCATTACATGTTCGGTTGCTAAGGCCATTTGGGTGATTATGTCACAAATTTGGGCATCGATAACAGGAAATATTTTGTCACCTTATAAATGGGTTTTTATGGATGAGGATAAAGTTATGCCCACACCATCGTATAAGGTGGTTTTTGATTACCTTAGATATTGGCGGTGTCGTAGTGTATTTCGTACACTACGTGAAAAAGTAAAAATAATATAACCGATTTAATTACATATAAATAAATAAAATAAGAAAATCAAGATATTTATCACGTGCACAGGGCAAGATTCGAACCTTGTACCTCCACATAGCCAAACCTTAACTTTACCATTATGCTACCTTATATTTAGTGTTTTATAAATAGATTTAATAAGTATAATTGCTTTATTTACGCCTACCTTTATTAAAAGGTAAATCATGCATTTTTAGAGTGCGTGAATATTTTATAGAAAAACGCAAGCAACTAAAAAGTGACTCATGCACATCTAGCGTGCATGAGCACTATATTTAGCAAATAAAAGCAAGGATTACAAAAACATCACATGCACATTTAGTGTGCATGAACATATTAGAAAAAAAAGCATGTAGTTATGCTTAGTCTCTCCCATCACTACATAAGGATGGGGAGCACAATGTAATAGGTGTGTGAAATACTTGGAAACTGGATATGTTTCTAAAAAACACCAATTAATAAACTATACTCGTGGGATTCACGAGGATTCTATATCATTCTCTTTCAACCCAAATTTATATTCTTATATTCATATTGATTAATCAAATACAATACACTCGTGGGATTCACGAGTTTGCTATAACTCTTTCTTACAACATATTTATATTCTTATTAGCCTTAAAACTCTCCTCTTCCTAGTCCAAAACCTCGGCGGTTCCCACCCGACTCACGCAACGATCCGGAGCCGAAAGGCACGACAGCGGATGTGGTTTAATTGGACCATGAGAAATGAGTTCTTGTTTGATGGACTTCATGGGATAACACAACAACTCTGTAGGATGAAAGGGAAATTAATTTGGAAATTTTCACAACTATCTTGTATGGAGATCTTGTCCCAAGAGGAGATAGACTTATGTCATCTAGTTTTACAACACTTGAGAGGGTTTCCCTTGCACGATCACTATTTATGAAGTAGTGAAGATAGCAAGGGTTGTATTATCATCTTGTTTTAATAACAAACATTGATTTACGAAAAGAAAAGAAAAGAAAAGAAAGAGAGGTGGGTGCTTATAAGGTCACCCTCTCTCTATAAAACGGTCTTCTCGGGAAAAGGGGGAAGGAACCTTAACTAACTCTTTAACTATGTTCATGGAAGTTATATTCTATGAGACATAATTATAATTACAAAGTGGTGGAGTGTTCAGACCCATTACATATCCTTAGGGTGTGTTCTCACACTAGGTTAAGTTGAGTGTGGTTCTTAACAACATCATGGTCATGGTGAAGTTGAGAATGCTTGCATTGAAGCCCTTGTCAGCCATTTCTTCTGTCAGAGACCCCTCTCATGGAAGCTTCACGTCAAATTCACCCAATTTTATCCTAGGTTTCGTGATCAGTGCATCGAATCATTGGGGTTATGAATGAGGAGAGTTTGTAAAGAAAAGGGGGAGAGACGAGAACAAACAATAGATAGAGATAATGTAAGATTCAAGAAGCAAAATGATCAAATATATGGTCTATTAAGTTGGTAATATAAGATTTTATTTACCCAGGTTATAATTTTCCATTGTAAGTACAATACCATATGTTACCAAATTTCAGCTCGAGCCCTTGACTTTGATCTTGAGAGATGATAAACCTTCCTAATGAGCTAGCTTAATTTCTTGATTATTAAATCACGAATAAGAATACATATCATGTGTAAGTGCAAGTGATGCATGTGATGTGTGATCACCACTTGGCACACATGTGATGCAAGAGAACCATGTTGCTCACCTTAGTCACCATGTATGCAATATTGCACAAGACATAATTATAGTGATGAGAATCTAAAATTGTAAGAGTGTATCCTAGTAGTTCAAACTTCAAATCTGGTGGTTAATATTTGGGGTTATGGTTTATTTTCATATCGTGAGAACGCAATTCCTAACATCATAATTGAATATTGACTTTATCCTTTACATTCTTTTTAATTAAATAATGCCCATGAATGTTTCCCAAAATGTTTGCACAACATCTGTAACCACTCTCTTATGAATGCGTGTAATTTTTCAGAATCTTTATCATAGTACTATGGACAAAAGAACTTTACAACAAACAACCAGATAAGCATAATCAAAATTCTCATACATATAGCTCTGGCTTATATCAATAATATGAGCATTGTATATGTTGTATGCGCCACGTATATTCACTTTATCATCTTTATACATTGGACCCAAAGTAGTAGGCGATGTTGGCATGAATTGAATTGAATATCAAGACAAATCACAAATGTTTGCTCTATAGTACAATAAGTCCCATACCTACATGACTAATACAACCACCCATTGCAAATATAGGCAATCCTATCCATCCAATTTCCACGCAAGGGGATGGCTTACATGGATGGAGAATAATATGTCGTAGCCAACTTATACTGAAATGGCATCTCGAAGGTTTCTTTCACAGGACATGGATCGCGACAAGCGGAACGAAGAAATGCATGCATTCATGAAGCGATAGTCACCAGAGAACTACTAACTACTGCTACCATTCGATATGGCCAACGTGCAACTATGAGATAAACTCAAGTGAAGTTGTTGAACACTTCCTAGTGTCCAAGCTGCCCATAGAGAGATAGAGAATTTATATGAGCAGTTGTTATGAGTCTTTTGGGGCCAATAAATATTCAGTGACTGAGCAGAGCCTAGAGGAGCAGAGGATGGGAGACGCTCCATTAGAGGAGGAGAAGATCGTATCAGACATCACACAGGTATTCCTTCCATTTGCATCCCTGCATCTCTGTGTGCGTGTGCGTGTGCGTGTGTTTGAGAGAGATGAGGAGAAATTTCTTTTGTTTCTGTGTTGACTTATCTATAGTTGATCGGATGGACACCTTTGATTGAGCTCAAGACCATTGCTCGCAATGAGGGAAGTTTGGCTAGAATCATAGGCAAGCTAGAATTCCAACAACCTTTTGGATCTGTGAAAGATCGGATTGCTCTTCAGTGAGTGATTGATGCTGTTCGGATTTTCCCAGATTAGTATAGTTTCCTTTTATCTTATTCTAAATCATATTATGTATTACTTGCATACCTGCACACATGTATACACATTTATGTACTTACATATGTACGTACGTACATATGTATGTATGATTTGCACAGTTTGGTCTTTGTGTGTGTGTGTGTATAGGGCTAATTTGCAATAGGATTTTTGTGGTTTGATAATATGCTAATCTACATTGGGCTTTGATAGCATGTCTGAATTCATGACCTCTGCAATATTTGTGAATAGGCTTTTACTATGCATAAACCAGTTTTTTTATTTTCTTTGCAAAATCCAGTATGATAGAAGATGCTGAAAAGCATGGATTGATAAAACCTGGCGTAAGTACCCTTGTGGAGGGCACCAGTGGGAATACTGCCATTGCCTTGGCTGGTATAGCCACTCAAAAAGGTTACAAAGTTGCTGCAGTGATGCCGACTTCTGCATCCCTGGAACGCCGAATGCTCTTGAAAGCATTTGGAGCCAATGTTTATGTCACAGGTCAATTGTTAATGTCTCTGAATATTAGGGACAAGCGCAGAAATACTACTGTTGTTTTCTGTATCTCCCTCGAGCTAGTGTTTTTCCCAAACACCCTTGGTCAACCATCCAAAGACAAAGAAAGAAAGATATATTAACGTCTACTAGAGGCCAACATAGACTTATGATTACAAATATGAGTGAACTCATGCTATCCATACTGGAACAAAAGTAACAGCTCTAAGCTTCCTAAAGATCCATGATAATAATATTAATCCATGTGGTGAAATGATTTCAAAGATGTTTTACAAGCATGAAGTGCATTTGCTAATATGAAAGAGTTGAGCCATGGTAAGCAGATATGGTCTCTAAGGTTGGTTGGTGTGGTGGAATGAGGATATAAAAAAGTTCAAAATTTGTATTGGGTATCCTTGGGGGAGTGAAATCCATGATCCAGTGATGGTATGGACCATGTACATCTTATCCTCGTACTCACAGTCTCTTCTGTTGTGGACATTCCTCTGCTTGCTCTATGGTGGACGCCGTGGCATGTTGTCAGTGGAGGTGTGGGCCTATGAAAGAAGTCACTGATGTGTTGTTACTTCCCTTATAGTAATATAACTGTTGATTCTCTATGCTTTTGACGCACAAACAAGACTTGGTCAAAGTTCCAGAAAGAGAGAGAGAGAGAGACATGTTATTATCT
Organism: Azolla caroliniana; assembly: GCF_043228905.1. Taxonomy (NCBI): domain Eukaryota; kingdom Viridiplantae; phylum Streptophyta; class Polypodiopsida; order Salviniales; family Salviniaceae; genus Azolla; species Azolla caroliniana. The sequence goes on from NW_028230437.1 coordinate 7,208,218, forward strand.
ATCGGACCAACTGTGAAATCTTTTACATAGTACATATGGAATTGAATAGTGACTCTTAGTGTTCAAGAATTTTACTAATGAACATTGTAATCAAAAGTGCACATTGTGACCATGATAGGAATATGTGTACGGAGTGGATCAGATTGGCAATGTGTGGAAAGCAAACTAAACTAGAAAGACAGTGGATGGGATAGGGGGAGGGGATGAATTGATGATATAAGTGTTCATAGAACAAGTATAACTTCCCTTGACCAAGGATGTTGGGGAAATAACACATGCTCAGGGGCATTTGGGGGGATTATGAAAAACTCAGGGGTATTTGGAGTTTCCACTAAATATTATTCCTAACAACTTTGTTATTCTTTTCAACAAATGATCATTTCCATAATTTTTGTATGTCAGATCCTGCCCTGGGATTTGATGGTATTTTTGCCAAAGTTGATGAACTACTTGCCACTATTCCAAACAGTTATATGCTGAATCAACTAGCCAATCCAATGAATATTCAAGCTCACTATCTAACCACAGGTGTTTCTTAATGCTAGGAGGATTCATTGTTTTCAAGGCATAGTTTAAGCTCCCCTTATTTGTAGATATTCCATGAAATTAAATTTACTCTTTTCTATTCAATTTCTTAATACCCCCTTTATGTTGTACAGTTCTATATGTAAAGAATACCTTCCGCCCTGCGATAACAGTTACATATTTCATTGTGATTCACGATTTGTTTGAATTAAGGACTCAATCTTAGGAATGAATCAGGTCCGGAAATATGGAAAGACACAGCAGGAAAGGTAGATATTCTCATAGCTGGTGCAGGAACTGGGGGTACATTTTCTGGAGCTGGAAAGTATCTGAAGGAGCAAAACCCATCTATCAAAGTCATCGTTGTTGAACCTTTGGAAAGTCCTGTCCTATCAGGTGCTTCTTTTGTTCCTGTTGTAACTTCTTGTTTTCCTTTTGGCCTTTTCATATATTCTAATATTTCTATTGATGAACATATATCAAAGGTGGATGCAAGGGTCCACACAAAATTCAAGGTATTGGCCCGGGGTTTATACCAGAAAATACCCATGTTGAAGTTAGTGATGAAATTATGGTTATCTCTTCTGAGGAAGCTTTGGCATATACACAAAGACTTATAAAAGAGGAAGGTTTGCTTGTGGGTATTTCATCAGGTGCTGCTTTTGCTGCTGCCCTGAAGGTAACTAATCCATTGATGTATCTTCACAGGCTTTTCGTGTGTGTGTGTCTGTGTGATACAAGTATTCTATTCTACTACAAGTGTGTTTATGTCTGGAGATGGTGGATCTTCATTTCTCACTATCATGCTCATAGAATGATGATTCTATTGAACTCTTCCCAAGCCTACAAGTCTTTGAATCTATAAGTAGTTTCTTTACTTGAATTCGTCAGCTTGCCATTAAGTTTTTGCTAGAGTTTTCTTCTGAAGATCTGTCTCATTATTCACCTGTTCTGGTGAATTCACCCCACAAATGATGTATAGCTATTAGCCTCAGTTGTGGACTTATCAGCATTTCATATTTTCGAAAGAGATTTTCTTTTATGCAGAAGGTGCACATACTACAATGATAAGCTCCAGTCCTAGAGTTAGTTTTGATGATTTACAAGAGTTCAATATAATTGCGGAGAGTTGGTAGACTTTTGATTAATCAATTTCATATAAGAAAAAAACCACCAAATGATCAATATCAAAGTTAGAGTTGAAAAGAAAAACCATGGATTAATAATTGGCATCTAAACTCTTGTGCAACTTGAATTACCAATTCTTAGTTCATGACCTTCTTTGTGCCAACTCCCACATTAAGTCAACCAATAGCTTACATTTTGTACCGATGGAGTAATTCTATATTTCCAAATTCTTTAGGACTGCTTCTCATATTACACACCAGAATGAAAGGATTTTTAAACGTCTTTCTATTATTTATTTTTCCTCTTTCTTCTTCCTCTCACTCTCTCTCACTCGTGACAGGTTGCAAAACGATCTGAGAATGCTGGCAAGATGATTGTAACAATATTACCTAGTGGCGCAGAGCGGTACATGAGCACAGAGCTTTTTGCTTCAGTTAGAGAATTGTGTGAGAAGCTAACTTTTTGAAGTCAAATAAACACAAACCAAGAATGCCACTGTTTTGTGGCTCGTAAGTTTGAATAAAAGCGTTATGACTTTGTCAACCTGCAAGTTAAAATAAGATAAGGACATTCTCTCAACCTCAAAGCTATGTTTGAGGATTCTTTGCAACTGCTATGCTTATAAAGGGAGAGCTGGCATACTGAAACTTAGGCCCCAACTTTAACGTGATTGTGAAAAGCACTTTCAAAAAGCACTTGTAAACCTCTAAGCTACATAGTTTTATATGGCTGCAATATTCACCGAGTTCTTTCACCATCCTTTATAAGATTTGTCTTGATCAATCAAATGTAAATCAGAATTAAATAAAACCAGTTGTTTTATCCAGTTCAGCATGATCTTGTGCGAAGGGCAGGCATAATGCCTCCTTAGGTAATTAACAATTGAGAGGGATGCAGAACATGGTCAAATGCAAACATAGCAATAAAAGGTTGAGCAACATGAAGAAAACAGATTGCAAAAGGGAATTAAACTATTAATTGGTGATATCAACTTAAGCATCTAAGTAAGTAATTATGGTACAAGGAACCTTCTTGCTTCACTTAAATTGCATATTTCCTAGAGATGTATGTTTTACACCTTATCTTCATACTATTTAGTGATTGTGTTTATATGTGGGCATTTAGTTTGTCATTTCCTTACAATGCACTTTAATTGAAACAAGCCAATGAGGATCACATATGAAGGGTTGGCATGAGCATCACAGTTATTAAGAAGAAGACACAATTAATAATGAAATATTAATATGCATTACCATGGTAACAATGAGGATTGACATCTTTGCATAGCTGATGCATTTTTGCATGTATGTATTCACATTTTTGGAGTGATCAACACAAAATTCCTTCCAACTCCTATTTTACAAACATCCATTTTGTTCATGCAAGGGATTCTATTTTTCTTTATTAATATCTAAAGTGCCATCAAACTTTCGTCATTTTCATGGAAGGAGGTTCGAATCATTTTCATGGAAGGAGGTTTTCGAACGGCTTTCAAGTTGGTGCAGACAATACAGAAAATAGTGTGGTGCATTTTCTATATGAAAACATCATGACTCGGCTCAGTTACCCAATCCATAGTTTATTACCCTCAAGTAAACAGCTAAGCTCAAATCACCAACAAGACCGTCGAATGATTTATATAAAGAATATCATCGATGAGCATCACATGGATTGGCACCTACAATTGCAACCCACGATGTGAGCGACTTGTACAACCCACAAAAGCAGCTTGGGTTGTTCGCCATTCTGACTAATTTACTGCTTGGAAGCAATTGTTCAAATGGAGTACATTGTCCCAAGTCCATATATAGCAGTGTGCAAGCGATTGGATAACGACGCAAGTGTCCGATCAAGGAAGAAAGAGCTACTCAAATTGGATGAGCAATGACAGGCACGTGCGAGATCATTCAAGAGGTCCAACAAGCACACCAAGCTGGTTGGGTGGACCAGCATCCTGAACAATATGGAAAGGAATTAACATCTGAGGCAGCCATGTAAGTATTTAAGTGATGTTCTGGATTAAATCCCAGTAAACCGAATTTGGCCCTTTTTGGATTTTTCGAAAAGACAGCGGATCGAACATTTTGATATTAGGAAAACATTGCAATCGCAGTATGTACCAAATCCGAGAATGGACATTGGAAGGGAAATATGTAGCAAATCCCATGAATGGATTTCGATTACACAGGTACCATACTGAGCTACCAATCAACCCATTTCAGGCAACGTTCAATCCTAATCCAGTTTCAGCTAGAATCATCAAGGATGATACACCCATGAGCATTGATATTTTGTGGGTGGATATATTAGGGCTACCCGTGACATGGTGCCAAACACCAAGAGGTGAACTCATCCATTAAATTCCTAGAAATATTGTGAAGGAGACATTGCAACTAGCAAAATGCAGAAAAGAGCTGGCAGGATTACAAGATAAACAAAATTTGTACAAAAGTTCGATGGATGAACAACTACCACATGTAGCAAAATTCGGGAGCCGACTATCAAGAGGTTCTCACAATGGAGTACAAAGCATATTCTGCAAGAATGGAGAGTTGTTAAAGACTGCAATTGCATGCAAATGGCCTTTGGATTCCAAACTGCTCTACCACAACTCCAACTGGATGAAGATGGAGGAATCTTCAAATACAAAGTGTTAAGTGCTGGAGTAGTAATAATTGTACTAATAAATGTCATTTCCAAATATTACATATATCGCTAAACATGCATTATTACCAATTGCACCTATCCATGGATATTGCTAAAATATCCATTATTACCCAATTGCATGTATCCCTATATTTCGTGTCCATTCATTCCAGGATATTGATTACCCAATCGAGTATGCCAAGTGTTAAGGATGGAGTAGTACCTATTTTGCTATTACTTGTAATTTCCAAATATTATGTATTCCGTCCAAACATGCATCATTTCCAATTGTACCTGTCCAAATATTGTGTCCATTTGCTCCAGCAGTTATTTACTACCCAATTGCACCTATTCGAATACCTTTCCGTCCTCTCACTAATACATTGGCAAAAATCATGCTAATTAGAAGTTTTTATTCTGCATAATCCACTGCATTTCAGCAGTCAATCATCCAGCAAAGGGTGCAAGGCTCTACAGGATAACACCTATTCGAAAGCTTTCCAATATAAAAGCTCCACAAAACGAATGTATCTAATAAAACCACATGTGTACAAATCATATTCACAAAATTGAACAAAAATCTAATGCCACTTTCATTCCCCTTCTAAATCTTTCAAAAGATGTTTAATACTCATCAGCAACATACCAAGTGATCGGGCATCAACAGTCATACAACATGGTTCAAACCATATTCACTGCAAAATTCTTTCAAATAAGATGTTTCAGCCTAAAATATTAAGAGAGCATATATTTATACAGGAATAAAACCAGATACAAAATAGAATGTAAAGTCACTCGGATCAAACAAGAATCTATAGCCTAATTTCATTCCTCTTCAAAATCTTTCAAATAGATGTTTCAACCTCATCAGCAACATATCAAAATAGTGAGGCTGTAAAACATATATACAACAATCACCCCACATACAAATAGCATATTCAAACCAGTTCATTCATGGAACAAGAGTCTTGCCTAAAATCAGTTGCCATAATCTATAAAAACTTCCTATTTAAGCACATAAAAATAGCATATGACCACCCATTGCTAGTTTCCTTCCTCTTCAGAAGCTTTCAAATAAGATGTCTCAGACTCATCGCCAACATGTCCAGAACCATGCCCTCCATTGTTACCCCCACCTGAAGTCAAAAGATCTGACTTGAAACCTCCACTCAAACCTCGGCTTATAGGTACACCAGAATTACTTCCAAGATGTCCACGAACAAAATCTGGGTAACCACCAGAATTCATAGAATTGTTACCTCCCATGGCTACCTCAGATGATATTCCAACATGAGAAGTACTTCCTCCCATGGTCATTCCATGTGGTCCTTGCATTATTTGTTGTTGTTGTTGATGTGCTTGGTGTAGAAATGGATATGATTGTTGTGAATATTGAGCAGAATTCCTTGCTGCCGCTGAGGATTGCTGTGCTGCTATCTGTTGCTGCTGCTGACCCATATAATGCAATCCAGGTTGTTGCAACACTGATGCTTGTGGAACCTGCTTATTTACATGGCCATAAAATCATATAGTTAATTCTATGTGAATTGTGAATGGGAATTATCATGAACACAATGAAGGGAGAATTATCATCAATACCCTGATTGTTTTCCTCTCCATCAAATGCCCTTATGTTTACATTAGCTCACCAAATGCCATTGGTGGAGTCTTGGAAGTGTGATTTTATGTGCTGTTTCAGAAATTATATGGCCAATCGATCCCCTTTCTCTTTCTTGCAAAGGTAAGGGCATTGGGAACTAATGGGGAACCAGGGGAAATTCAGGAAATAGCAAAACTTGAGGGTGTATCTAATATTTTCCCAAAGATGAATGTGTGTGAACATGAACGAAAAAAGGCAGTGCAATGATTAACATACTTGAGCTGCTTGAACAGTAGGTGGTTGAGGTTGCGAATCAGCAATTGCAGCCAAGTACATTAGATTTGCTTGTAGCTTTGCTTGATATCTGTGTAAAGATACAACCCAATATTTAATAATACTGTGAATAATTGATGGTGATATAAAATGCGAAATAAAGACACGTGACATTGCAGAACTTCAAGAAGTGAGACAAAAATATAATTTAAATCATGGTTTCTCAACTAGCATATTCTGACTATCAAGAAGAAATCCTCAACAAATATCTTGCCATAAAAACAAGACTTGTGCAAACTAGAGATGCTCTACAAGTACATAGCATGGTTAATTAGAGAAACTAAGATTCAAAGCAACACTAAATCACCATAGCTCTAGCGACAAGTTGAAACCAACCACGAAATCAGACAAGTCAATAGTAGTGTTTCCCTAAAGAAGATCATGTTGGCTCTTACGCTGCACATTCATTTAGTTTTCCGAGGTTTTGATTGTCCAGAATGGCCAGAATCAGCTGTTTGTTCTCGTCCAAGTACTGGAACAATGAAAAACAAAGATAATGACAGCTTATCCTTTCTGGAGGTATAATGAAACCATTATATAGGGTTACCTGATGACACCGGTTTACAACAGATTCACAAAGAAATTAGCAGCACACTCAAAGCATACAATTTATTACAGAGGATATATTGATATGAGCAATCTTTTTTGAGAAAAGTATTCATAAAGAAGATTCAAAGTATAAATTGGTGGCTACAAGATAAAGAAATGTATTTCCAAAGAGATAAAAAAAAGTCACAGTGCCGTTGCAACTACATTCAGAAAAGCTCAAGCAATATGTTTTTCTTCATAATACTCACATATGAAAGAAGCTCAAATGCTTAAACATGAGATGATAAATCATTTTTAGAGAATATGTACATTTAACCATGAACTAACTTACTCTTTACTCAACCATAAATTAGCTTAAACGTCAATCACTACGGGGAAAGGTACGAGAGTGAAACACTGCAGAAATGGAAAAGATAGATGTGTAGGGGGGGAGACAGAACACTTCCATGGCAAAGAAGATAAATTTCTGCCAGGGGCTACCTTCCATTTCACTATGTCATTGAACAAACTGAATCTTCTTCAGTTTTAGCATGTCTTTGAACCCAAGACATTCACTTCACCATGGACTAACGGAGTAATATTCTTTGTTTCCCCATGAACTAAGATCTTCATTTGAACCATGGATTTGCAGAGAGGAGCTGGATGAGATTTAAGAGGAAACACTGCCGAAATGAAAGAAAGTCATTTCACCATGAACTATGATTTTCTTTTTTCATGTGGACATTTGGTCATTTCACCATGTGCTAGACTAAGCTTCATTCCACCATGACTTAACTTAACCTTAAGTCCACCATAAACTAACTCAACCTTCATTTCCCTCGAACAAGATTAATCTTCATTCATTCATTTCACCCTGAACGCAATAAAGGAGTTCACAATTCACTGTGGGCTGGGCAGAGGAACTACCTAAGAGAGAAAGAAAACACTAAAGAAACAGAAGAAAGAGTAAGGATATATACATATGTATATGTATGTGTGTGTGTGTGTGTGTGTGTGTGTGTGTGTGTGTAGGGAAAGAGACAGAAATACCTTCTGGATTAGCTCTGTGGTGACGTTGTGGGGTGGATAAGCTCCCATGTGAGCTTGCTGCATCGAGGCAACGCGGATAGAGAGACACTTAAAAAAGAAAGAAGGCAACAAAGAGCAGAAAATCAGTCGAGGAGGAGAAGATTCTGCTTCTCTGCTTCTCTGCTTCCCTCTCCGTGTCTGTATGTAAAAGCCCTTAAAAGAGATTTAAGCGACACAGACACCATAACCGCATGTTGACTGATACATTTTTGTCGATTTATGTTGCCATTCACGAGGAAATATTCCCCCCATCCATTCCCATATCACAAATCGCCATCACCCATCACCCATCACCATCACCATCATCGCCCATCACCATCATTACCCATCACCATTATCATCATCACCCATCACCATCATCATCATCATCATCATCACCATCATCACCCATCACCATCATCATCATCATCATCATCATCACCATCATCACCCATCACCATCGATTCTTGAGCTTGGCACTGCAACTTCCAAGACATGTGCCACATGGAGGCAGGGCAGGGCAGGGCAGGGCATGGGGCTAATTTACTTTGAGACGGAACTCAAGGGAATCTCTTCTATTTTTCGGGGGCGAACTTTTTCTATTTTCGGCGAGGAGAGAGTTCTAGAGAGTTCCAAAGAGTTCTAGAGAGTTCCGGAGAGTTCCGGAGAGTTCCGGAGAGTTCCGATCAATGTGTGCCTAGCGTGCATGCCCAAAGAGTTAGTGGATCCACGACATTTCCTATGCAGGAGAGCTCCGGATCGACCCGTGTCACTTTGCCCGGGGCAAGATGCCAGACTCCTCAACTTCTGTGGCAACACTGTTGTCGAATATGGATGCGTTCAGTCCCTTCAGAGTTACGATGCGTAAGTTACGGATTGACATGTAGTTCCTGACGGTGAACTCAAATTCCGGCTTTTGCGGGTTTACAATGGAAATCTAATCAATCATATCGAGCTAAGTTGTATGGCCCTATACGTTCTGCGGTCTAGCCTTTTTTCCATTCTTGTGTGAAAACGGTTTATTAAATTGGAGTCTTCGATGGTAAAGTATAACTCTTGTGTTCCATGTATGGGTTTGATGACCAAATGTGATGGTTTTGAATGACATCAAGCTTCTACAATATCACATCAATATGCTACCTGAATTAGCTACTTCAAAGTGCACAACATCGTCTCATTACGTTATTACGACCACTCGTAAGCCGTTCAAGTTCATGAGAAACCTTCATATTTCTTGTACTTTCTAAACAATATTGCTTGCAATCCATCCCTTTCAAAGGGAATATATATGTGATGTTGATGCTGAAATAAAAAGTTCACATGTTTTAACCTAAACAACAATTTCCTCATATAATGAAGGTATGCACAAAGTTCACATTATCAAAGCTAATTTCCCTCTTCATCCATATAGCAAACAACTCTCTCTAAGACAACAAAAATCCTTCAATTACGAGGAAAATCTAATATCTCAACCTTAGTTAGCCATTTATGATGAAGCAAAATTTGATAATCCTACATCAAAGATCATGGTAGGACATGAACCATTTGTTCCATATACTTTAAGGATGATTCTTCCGACAATTTCTCCTTTTTATTTTGTGAGGGAGAAGAACTCTCATAAAATCCTTTTGTACCAAAATAAACACCATTCATAACATTCCCTGGGTACATGACACTTATCCATCGTACAACATGAAATGCACAACATCTTTACAAGGAAAAACAAAGGACACTTGTCTTGTAATCCCATAAAGGGTTCAACCATTCATTTGACAACTTGAAAATTTTAGATAGTAAAATAACATCCAATGCTTTTCTAGCCTAAGGAGAGTCAAATATTAGACATCTTAAAGCCACTTTTCATCCTTTGCATTTTGATAATGGACAATGAGAGATAATTAAGCTACCTAGTGAGGAGTCAAGACTAAACAAAGTTGAATGTGAGTGAGTAGATTTTTGAATGTTGCTTAAACTCGGGTTTATTGCCTAAACAAAGGGTGTTGTTGAAACAATGTTTGTTGGACATGCTTGACAAATAGCATCACCATTAAAAGATGAGAACTAGTAATTGTCTCTATTTGAGACTTCATAAAGTATCAGAATTAATGATTTACTTGTGATGTACTTCTTTATCATCAAGAACTTTTGTCAATCAATCAAATGACAATCTTTGACTTAAGATTCTAGACACACTATTCAAGAAACTCTTTTGGTTGAGTGGCCTATTTCCTACTCAATTGCAAGATGATTTCATTTTTTTCCATCAACCCAACTTTTGGGCAGGTTGGAATCATGTGCACTCATTGGGCAATGGCTTGTTGACTTTCTACTTCAAGTCTTTTTTGAGACAATCTCTTTATTATTGTCTCCAATATGTTGTATTTCACCTTTATTTTGAATGCTATGGACCATTGAAAGTTTGTACATGTTTTGTGGGCTTTTACCTCTCACTGAACTTTCCCACCAATAATATATCAATATGTAAGTACTAACCACCATATGGATACGCGCCCTTTTACTTCACACACCCAACATTGTTCTCTCTCTCTCTCTCTCTCTCTCTCTCCAATGTATCGATGAAGAAGCATTGAAATTTGTTGACAATGTTGATGAGTAGAAAGGAGCATAAGTAAGTGCATGCATTGAAACGTACTTTCAATGGCTATGTTGTTGCAAAGTTAAGTGCTTGCTTGTGATATGTGAGCGGGATCACCGAGGAATTGAAACAAGGATGATGGGTTTGATGGAGTTGTCGAGTAGGATTTTCCTCTAGATTGTCAGTAATATATGGTATTGATGTCCATTTAGCAATTTATTAGGATCCAAGCTTCTGTTCACTTTTGTATGTATTTACTTGTGTGGGAGAGTATGTATATTCATGTACGAGCTCATCTAAGTATCGATGCATGAGTGCACTTATTGTATTTGTTTTTATAAATGTGTTTGTACCATATACACGTACTTATATATATATATATGAATATGCATATATGTGTATCCATTTATAGAAGTTTGTATATATGTATGAGCGTGCACGAATATGTGTAACTTGTAAGTACATGCATATATATGTATCTATGTGTAACAAATATGTAGAAATTTGTATATATGTATGAGTGTGCCGAATATGTTTTACATGTATTTTATTTTTTGTTAAAGATATCCATTCATTAGTATAAAGCAATTCACATTGTTATAAGTTATACCTTATGATTCTCAAGGAATAACCATCTTGGTGGTTGAAAATGCCAAAAAGGCTTAGCTTCTTTCTTTCAAGGACAAATGGAGTATCTTTCCACAAAGCTAGAATTTGGAGGCACTAAGTAGCTTTAGCTTTTGAATCTCCAATAAGACAACCCCATTCTCCTTTTAAAGTATGGATCACGTCTAGCCAAATGTTACATACCATTTCAACTAATGAGACTCTACCTTGATGGAAAATGAAAGAGCAACGAGCCTTCTAGATGTAGCATATGGTGGTACTACTCAATAACTCCCATAACGGTTGCATCACCTTCCTTCCTCTTAAAAATTGCATGGACACTAAAGGAAGTACACAAACTATTCCGGAATAAGTGTTAAAAGCATGATCCATAGACTCAACATCATAATGAAAAACAAAGCAAACAAATGATGTCCAAATCACCATGCCCTATATGAACAACGACAGGGGAAAGTAATTGGCAAATATTCTTAACAAACATTTCCATACCAATTGTGACTCAAGGTAGTCCCCTAAACAATGTTTGGAATAATGCCTTGATGACTCCAATATTGAAACTTAGAAACCACTTTGGAGTAATACCTTGTTGACTCCAATATTGAAATGTAGTTGGTGAAACATCCCGTAAAGTAGACAAAATATGTCTACCTAATTGCACTCTATATATCTACGTAGTTGATGGAAGAAATTAAATTTATTACCAATAAATGGGTTTCTCCATAAATAGTTAGTTGGGTTCCAACTTCCAAGCCAATTTGAACAAAGGTTATTTACCAAACACCCACAATTTCCAATGTGACTTTATGTCCTATATCAGTGGGTAAATATACCATTTGTGATCAATGTATTCTATTACCCTTATCTTGCATTCCACGTCATAAGGATACTCATTTATCGTTTCCATCAAGCGGAGACAATTAACTTGCACTATTCACATAAAAAAAAACAAAAGGTTAGATCTTGAAAATATCTTTTTACAACCAAGAGTACATATATTCTTGGGAAAACACTTATCCATCTGAGGTGAGAGCTAGTGGATGGCATGGTTATCAATAACTTCCTGAATTTGTCGATACATTATTTGTCCTCGATGAATCCTGGCTAGTACATGCTTTTGTTCTTTTGCAAGAACGTAATAAAAAAACCTACCAAGTCTTGACTGAGTTTGCAGGACCTTTTGGTATTTTGTCCAATGCTAACCACTGTCATTAAACCACATGATGTTGTAAAATATGGGTTGCATAATAGCCTTTGTGCTAAATTGTCATCATATTGTCTAGGTAATTTGCGGAGCAATTCATGTAAGACTTGTTGTAGAAAAAATAGTTTGAATAAATCTGTCCTCGCACATATGAGATGATGGTAATATGAATTTTTCCGTAAATATCTAACTTACATCCTTTGACCAAGGTGCACCTAACTAAGGAGGGCATTCAAAACAACAATTAAGCAACAACAATTTCCATATATCCTGACTAGAAGTAAATCCTCAAATAATGAAATTTTCTAACAATGCTCGGGTCTGATCTACTGGATCAATAATACCTAATCATCATTTGGATTGAGGTAAGGTAATTACATGCCTTTGAAGTTTGGACCGACCATGACCCGCAACTTTTCCTGCCGACAAGAAATTTCATATTAACCTCCATATTTGCAAGATGTATAATTTGGAAAAGATCCAACAAGACAATGCATACCGTGTTGTTGCCAATCATACTTGGGTTGTAACTATAATCCGGCCTGCAAAGGAAAGCTTGGCTGAATGGAGAATAAGCTTTCTCAAAATCATGCATAACAATAGCCAACTTGTATTTGGATTTGACAACTACTGCACGTGATTCCAAAAATATATAAACATTATCCAAAATACTTCTTTCACAAATGAAACCTATTTGGGATGGGTGTATAATTGTAGATAACGTACTTTGAAGGTGTATACTAAATACTTTAGGCAGGATTTTATAAATTGTGTTGAGTATCGTAATAGGGAGCCATTTCTTGATATAAAATGAAGGACCCTCTAACTTAGAGATAAGGTAAATTAGGTCTTTGGTAAAATGGAAAGGCATGCAATTGTCATAGAGAGTTCCTTGATAGGTTGTACATAAGTCCACCTTGATCAAATTCCAGTATTTAAGGAAAAACTTAGGGGTTAGACAATCCATACCTGCGCAACTAAGTTTGGGCAATGCTTGAAGTGCTTGTCTCATTTCATCTTAAGAGAAGACCACCTATAGTTGAACATTCATGTGTGGTGTTAGGTTTGGTTCCAAAGTATTCCAAACTTGCGATCTACATGTTAATGCATCAACTGAAAAGGTCTCTAATGATAATAAACTAGAATAGTAACGTGTGGTAATCTCTCTCATTGCATGTGGGTCAGATGTGATAGTCACATTTTCACGTCGTAGTTGTTTGATAGAAATAACATTATAATATGGTCTCATTGTGTGAAAAAATTTGTTGCTCCTTTATCACCCATTTGGGTCCACATAGATGTTATGCAATGATATTGGAATTTTGTTGCTTTTCCAGAAGTAAAGCAAGTTCTTCTTTTGTTGTCCCAAGTGGCTTAGGGATCCAGGCACAACATGGATAACGTTCCTGCAATCATTGTAAGGACACTAGAGAAGTACGTTGTTGTTTTCCTTAGATTTATGTTTGAATAATTATGAGATTTCAGGTAAACAATTAGATACCTTCATTGCCATCATATCCCTTAAAGTGTTTTTTTGAGACCATAATTCAACAACTTGCAATGAAAAGTTATCGTTTAACAACACATTTTTTGGAATCTCCAGAGTAGATAGGTCATGGGATCGTTGACCTAATGTGGGAAAGATAATCGGAGCATGATCAAAATAATGTACTACCCGACATTATGTGTATTGTACCATCAGTTTAGATAAATTTGCCAAACACATGAAATCTATTTAATCTCAATAGATTGTTACCATTATTACGCCTATTTGAATGTGAGAAAAGGAGTGAAGACTCTCTACAAACCACCTGAAGGGAATCCAACGTTCCTTATGCGCAACGCTCGGCCACAACCGAGATTCTTTTCATACACAGAAAATGGGAAATAGAACACGACACGAAGAATAGAAATGGTACACGGGAGGTTAACGTGGAAAACCCCAAACTAGGGGAAAAAACCACGGCAGCCCACAGGCTGCAAACTATCACTATGTATGAATGTACAAAACAGTGAGTACACGGAGGCAACAACCTCGGGCTCACGATCTTCGCCACAGGCGGCGGTTACAACAGAGGCAACGACCTCGTTCTCTCTCTCTCTCTCTCTCTGTACAGTTACGCTCTCTCTCTTCTTCCTGCACCAACAAGGGAGAATGACCACCACTACTTAAAAGTTTTCCCTAAGTCATATTTATACTAATATGACTTTTCGGCTATTTACAAATGTAGCCACAATGGGCTCTCAGAAACATATTTACGAATATGTCTCTTCCTCCGGTTCATACCGGGTCTGCACCATCTGGCTCTCCGTAGCCGGGTACTCCTCATCTGGTTCATACCGGGCCTGCACCATCCGGCTCTCCGTAGCCGGGTACTCCTCATCCGGTTCATACCGGGCCTGCACCATCCGGCTCTCCGTAGCCGGGTACTCCTCATCCGGTTCATACCGGGCCTGCACCATCCGGCTCTCCGTAGCTGGGTACTCCTCATCCGGTTCATACCGGGTCTGTATCATCCGGCTCTCCGTAGCCGGGTACTCCTCATCCGGTTCATACCGGGCCTGCACCATCCGGCTCTCCGTAGCCGGGTACTCCTCATCCGGTTCATACCGGGTCTGTATCATCCGGCTCTCCGTAGCCGGGTACTCCTCATACCGTTTCGGCCTTGGCCTATCGGCCTCGACCGAGTTTGTTCGTCGGCACTGTTCTTCTCCCTTCCCATCCGGAGGGACCTGTCTCCCAACACCACTGAGGGTGCATGCCAAGCATCAATCAATTGTAAGGAAAAACCTAATTGTTCGCAAATTGTTAATTCATGTCCATGTATCATTGTTGAACTATCTCCTACTTGATCTATGGGATCCTCAATCATGTTGAAATCATTAGCAATGCACCAATGCTCAAGAGGAGGTAAAGCATTCAATATATCTTGCCAAAACTATTTCCGGGCATAGACCTTAAAGAGTCCCCATATATATTCTCGTTCTTGTACAATAATAAATTGAGCCTTCCTAGGAATAACCACTTGTTTTTGGATAAATACATGTATGTTAATATATGTATGTGTAAAGGTTAATGTGCATAGGTGTGAAAAGGGGAGAGGGTGATGATGTAAGAATGACGTGCACGTTATTAGACCATTCTTTGTCTTGATGCTTCAACCTAGAAAGAAAGAATCCTAGGGACAAAGCCTATGAATAAACGACCTAGGGGGTTCCTTTCCCTCCTCTCAAATGAGCATTGTCCAATTGTAGAGTGTTAGGTTTCATGAAGATGCAAGTTCAAATCTCATCGCTCATAATTTTCTACTCTAGCATATTTTTGAGTTGAAAACTCCATCATGATCGTCTTGGGGTGATCTTGGTAATATTGAATGTAGCTTTCTGAATTCTGAACAAGAATCCGCTTTCTTGTGAAAATAGCAATTTCACATAGGTTTTCGCTTGGTTTTCAGATTTTGGATTCAAAATTACAATCTAACAAATGTTTGCTTAAGGGGGAAGAGAGGAGTAGGAAAGTGTGAAGCCTCACTTAATGGGGGAAGCACAAAGGAGGCTCAAAATTATGTGTTGGTCAACAATATCGAATTGGAACTATAGATGTTGCATCAGTAGGGAGGCAATTGTGTGTTGCTCCTTCTTGTTCTTCTTTGTGGCTCCTAGATGAGCAGAGGCTTGTTGCTCACTTGTTCTAGGAGCCTTTCATTTGTTGAGGCCTAAATTACCCTAAGTTAGGGCCAACTTAGGATTAGCTCTAGGTTCGAGTTAGGAAATTGGCCTTAACTAGGGCCAACTAATATCATATTAGGTCTAAAAGGACGACCCAAGGACAATTGAGGGGTCCTTAGGGCTAAATAAGGGACATTAGGGATGATTTAGGGTCTTGAAGATTTGAATTATGACCTAAGTGTCGAATACAGGTACATAATGGACATATTCACAATGTCCCATTCGATAGGCTAGGTATATGTCATATTTATAAATATTGGAAAGGGTAGTTGCTCTAGTTCAGTTTGTATTTAACCGGAACTCTGTAACCCAGTTGAGGGGTGGTTGCCACCATTCTTTGTAACTTCAATTTTGAATATGTAAAAGAATATGTGTGGAAGCGTTATGCTAAACACAGAATACACAATCTATTATACGGAAACACAACAGTTAGGTAAACACAGAGAATGTAGATACACAGTATGAGAGAGACATAGAGAGACATAGAGAGACATAGAGAGACATAAAGAGAGAGTAGACAACAATATTTGATTGAAAATAATCAACACTTTGTACATAAACCTATGCTTAGAGAGCAATTTTTATACAAGCCCTGACAAGTGGGCTGACACAAGTATTTGAAAACTCATTAATTGAGCTTGAACCTAACAACCTATAATATTCCTATTTACTAAAATAGGAATATAGGCCCCTTATGGCCAGATTCCATTTGACTCGGCCTAGTCAATCGGTCTTTGTCTGATTTGGCTCTCGACTTCTTCAGCCGATCCGGCCCAAGTTGAGCTTGCTCGCTCAACACTACCCCTCAAGCTGAACTTGAGGTTCTTCGTCAGCTCCAACTGGTCCACCGTCCCAACATTTCATGGCTTCACACCTCCTAGCTCGCGCTCCATGACCCGTCCAGTCTAATGTTCCTTGACCTACTCGGTGACCAGTCTAACGTTCCTTGATCTACTAATTCGGTGACCCTTGATCTATCAGCTCTCTTGCCGTGGCATTGTCTTTGGCTACCTTCTCGTCTGTCTTGCATTCATGTGATTCGGCTTGGCCATCATCTTTAGGTCGGTTCTGCCCCACATTGTAACACATCCCTCTCCTTGGTCTATAAAAGGAGGGGAGCACCTCTTGTGAAAGGGTTGCCTATTTTGAGTGAGAGAGGTATACCACTTAGGTCTAGGGTTTGGTAGTTTTCTTGGTCTTCATCTTATTCTTAGGGTTTCCACTTTGGTCTTTTCACTCTATTTCGTTTAGGATTTCATTTGAGTCTTCTTCTTCATTGTCTGATGGGTTTCGTTCACTCTTTTGAGTGGAAGTTAGTATTCCGTTTAGGTTCTTCTTCTTGAGAGAGTTTGTGCAAGTTAGGGTTTATGTACTCGGGGTCTTCGGGTGTTACTCTCTCTTCGTCGTGTGAGAGTTTGGTTTGGTTTGGGGGTTCCTACAACGACAACTTTAGGCATTTCAGTGGAGGCACTTGGTGATTCAGCTTCCTCTCCTCGATGGAGAGCGTTTCATGTGGCGGCCAGTTCGAGAAGGGAGGACAAAGTGGCATGGGAACACTCCATCGTCTTTGGGGCGTGACGAACGGTGGACGTCATGGTCCCGACGGCCCACTTGACTCGCCTTCGCCGGTTCCCATTCTTGTCTTGATGTATTAGCCGATTGTTTTGTAATAGCCACCGGATTTGGGGCATGTAGCCGTGTTGTAAAGCTATTGTAATATATATTCATGTTGGTGTATATGTATCTTCTATTATAACATATTTGAGTCGGGTCCATATTCGCGGTGAACCGTTTTTGTGAAACCCTACATTTGTTGGAGCTGGAAGCTGATTCCAGACCGAAGCCCACAAAGCTCAAGGACTCCACCATCCGTCTCCCTAGTCCAAGACCCCCGTGGTCCCGCCTAAGATCCTACACGTACCCGCGGACTATGAATTTCTAAATATAGAATTATATATTACATAATAGAGATTTAATGGGCTAGTGCATAGATATATTGACTCCTAGCTAAAGGTGCACAGTTCAAATATGGTCTTATAATGCAGCGTGATTTAAGGAATTTTATTCTTTTTGCATTGAAGATGAATGTGGTGACCCCTGTTTTGAGAGGAGGAGAATATCGCCAATTTTCTTTCGGAGCTCTTCATCTTCATCTTCACCATTTTTCTTCATCTCATACCCCTTCATCCCCTCATCATCACGTGCTCGTCTTCTTCGTGTTGGCACTCGAAGTGCCCAGATTGTTTACGATGCTCGTGAGCCCGAGCCTCATTGGTTCGACATTGTTTCGCCCCCTCGCCGTTTGGGTGGTCATGGTTCGTTGGGGTCGGCATTTTGTGGTGGGTGTCATGATATGGCAAGACTCGAACCCATGACCTTATGTTATATGGGTCAAGCTCTTGACCATTATACCATCTATTGTAATACGTAGGATATTATTTTCATTTAAGTTTTATTATAGGAAATTAATGTATATTCCAGATTTCTCTGGAACATTCTAGAAGCTTCAGGATTACTCCTAAGAACACTATAAAAGAAGACACTAGGCATTATTTTGAACCAAATTGGTTCAACGTCAGTCTTAAGCCTCATAGCCATCTTGTACTTACTCTTCCTATAATATATCATCTATTATCATCATCTCTCTCTCTCTCGTCCTCACTATCTCTCTCTCTCTCTCTCTCTCTCTCTCTCTCTCTTCTCTTCTCTTTCCTCCCTCTCGAGAGTCTTACGCAGTCCCGTCCTCTTAGTACTAATAGTACTTCCCTTCTCTACTACTAATTCTCTCTTTGTTTTAGTACTATTCCTAACAGTTTGAACCAAAATTTCCTCTCTAGTCTTTCTTTTGGTTTCCCTCATCCTCTTATCCTTTTTCTATACAATGGCTTCTGTTAACACCCAAGAATACCAATCCGTTTTCTTCGAGCTACAGTGTCTAAAAGAAAAATTTGTTGCCTTGGAACAAGAAAACCAACGGTTGTTAGGGGATCTTCAACAAATCACCCTAGAAAAACAGCAAACGCAGCAACAACATGGGGAGTTGCAACAATAACATGGGGAGTTAGCGTTACGTGTGCAACAACTCAAAGCAACGTTGCAACAACAAGGATCAAGTTCCCACGTATTTCATAAAGAGCCCAAGATTGGACTTCCTATGAAATTTGATGGAACACGGTCGCAATTTAGGGGATTCCTCAATTAGGTATGCTTAGTCATTCAAATGCATCCTTCTCGATACCCCACTGATGCATCCCGAGTCGGCCTAATAGGCACGTTGCTTAGCGGCTCAACCTTGGCATGGTTTGCGCCGCTTCTGGAAAAACAATCGCCCTAACTTAATAACTTTGAAGACTTTATTAGTGAGTTTAAAGCTTGCTTTGGAGATACAGACAGCATCCAAACGACAATCAACAAAATCCGACGATTGCGTCAAGGCGATCGTCTAGCCTTTGCCTACGTGGCAGATTTTTGTCTACTCGCTTCAGATATCCCCTGGGATGATCAGGCACTAATGGAGCAGTTTCGCTACGGCCTGCGAAACGATGTCAAAGATCTACTTCTAACCTTCCCCGAAGAACCAAAGTCTCTTACGGAGGAGGCAATTAGTCGAGTGGTCCAATGTGACAACCGCCTTTTCGAACGACGTTCGGAATATCAATTACAAATAACACGCTCTAGGCCGGAGCCCACTTACGCCTCAGTCGCGGCTAAACCGTTTGCACGAGACATACCTCAAGCAAATACTCCGACACCGATGGAGATCGATAGCATGCATCGACGTGGCCCGTTATCGGAAGAAGAAAAGCAACGACGACGTGCAAATCGATTATGTCTTTATTGCGGTGGACCAGGGCATATCACACTCAATTGTCCCCATAGGCCAAGAAGATAGGTAAATCAAATCGTAGCCTATACTAAACCCGAGTCAATTCTTCCCTTAGGAGTGTCTGATAGTATTAATAGTACTAATAGAGTGTCTGATAGTATTAATAGTACTAATAGCCCAAGTATCTCAAACAAATTTGAAATCCTTAGTCAATTAGATGAAGAGTTAAACGATTGAGTCCAGCCAAAATAGGAGCCGTTTGGTTGGACAACCCTAGATCTGTACAACCCATTAGTGGTTCCATTCCCTCCAAGCAAGTTAGCAATGTGTTCCTAGCCCAAGTCATGGTTAGTACTAAAAGTACTCCCCCAATACACGTCCTAGCACTTCTAGATTCCGAAGCTAATTCTTGTTTCATGGATCGAAAGTTTGCCCAAGCTTCTCAGATATCCTTAAGAAAACTTCCTTACCCCGCATCTGTAGTAATCATTGATGGTCGTCCCATTGCTTCCGGGAATATTGTAGAAGAGTCAGAACCCATTCAAGTTGTCCTAGGTAGTTTTGTGTGTGTAGTAGCATTTAATATAATTAGTAGTCCAGAGCATCCCATTGTCCTGGGATTACCTTGGTTTGAATTACATAATCCAGACATAAATTGGAGAACAAGAGAAGTCCGACATTGACAACCCCAAGAATCTACGCATCGAGTTTCGACCATTTCACTATGTCAATTACACGAAGAAGGACACAAGGAGGCAATGTTCCTATTTGCAATATCAGTACATCCTTCCAACACTATTAAGGAGGAATCCTTAGTGCAACTTCTGGCGAAATATCATCCTTATGCCGATGTATTTGACAAGGTAAAAGCCGGTACTTTTCCTCATCATCGTCCCTATGATTGTCCCATCGATTTACAACCAGGAGCAGAGCCACCGTGGGGACCAATTTACAACTTGTCACCCACCGAGTTAGAAGTCCTTCGAGCCTACATAGAGGAGAACTTGGCAAGCGGGTTTATTTGTCATTCGAAATCTCCGGCCGGTGCACCCATCTTCTTTGTCAAGAAGAAAGATGGCTCACTTCGTCTCGTCGTTGATTATCACGGCTTGAATAAAGTCACCATCCAGAATAGGTATGCACTTCCTCTTATATCAAGTCTTTTAGAGCGAGTTAATGGTGCCAAGCTTTTTACAAAAATCAATCTACAAGGAGCGTATAACCTCGTGCGGATCCGACTAGGAGATGAATGGAAGACCACCTTTCGCACGCGGTATGGGCATTTCGAATATACTGTTATGCCGTTCGGTCTAACCATTGCACATGCAGTCTTCCAACACATGGCAAATGATATATTCAGAGACCTCTTGGATATCTGTTTTATCATCTATCTGGATGATCTATTGATTTATTCGAAGACCCAGGAAGAGCACGATTCTCATGTACTATTAGTACTAAAACAACTCCACGAGAATGGTCTTTATGCCAAGCTAGAAAAATGTAGCTTTGATTGCAAGCAGTAGAATTTCTAGGCTACATCATCTCCTCAAAGGGCATCTCCATGGATCCAGCTAAAGTCCAAACTGTGCTAGAGTGGCAAATTCCACAGTCGGTACGAGATGTACAATGTTTTCTAGGTTTTGCTAACTTTTGCCGCATGTTTACACAGGATTACTCGAAGATTATTTTACCTCTCACACAACTTACGAAGAAGGGACAAGCATTTCTTTGGTCCAATGAAGCAGACATGGCTTTTCGGCATCTTAAGAAAGCCTTTACATTAGCTCCTATTCTAGCTTATGTGGATACAAAGAAACCATTCATCATGGAGGCCGACACATCAGATTTCGCCCTTGGTAGCATCCTTTCTCAACAAGGAGATAAAGAAGACTTACATCTTGTGGCTTTCCATTCGCACAAATTCGATGCGGCGGAAATCAACTACGAAATACATGACAAGGAGTTATTAGCCATCGTGGATTCCTTTGTGCAATGGCGGTGTCGTGTGAATCTTCACACACTATGTAAAAAAATAATGAAATAATAATTATAAATTAGATTAGTAGAGTACTATAGAAAGATGGATATACTCAAGAGCTTCAAAACGTTTTTTACTATATACAAAATGGAGAATTACATATCAAGTTATGTGAAAATAAAGTTTGAGAAGATAGGAAAATTAGAACTATCCCACATAGATAGGAAAGTTAAGGCCTTGGCTATATAAGCACCTTGAGCTCCCTCATTCTTCATTTGTGCTAAGAGCACTTTGGCCACCTTGTCTTGATGGATGATGGTGGCCAAATTCCTTAAAACCGGAAACTGGCCGGTAAACAAAGTCAGAAACCGGCCGGTAAGCAAAACCGGAACTGGCCAGCAAGCAAAATCGGAATCGGAACCGGCAAGCAAATCTGGAACTGACCGGCAAGCAAAACTGGAACCGGAATTGGCAAGCAAAATCGGAAACCGGTCGGTAAGCAAAACCAGAACCGGCCGGCAAGCAAAATCGGAACCGGAACAGTCCTGCAAGCAAAACCGGAAACCGGCCGGTAAGCAAAACAGGAATCAGCCGGCAAGCAAAACCGAAACCGGAACAGTCCGACAAGCAAAATCGGAAACCGGCCAGTAAGCAAAACTGGAACTGTAACCGACAAGCAAAACGGAACTGGCCGGCAAGGGATTCGGCGATCGGGCGGAACCGGCTACCGGACGAGGTTGGACGCGGACGGACGGAAGATGTGATCAAGCAACAAACTAAAGTAAAGTGAAAAGAACTAAAGTAAAGGCCATGTGGATGCAAGCAACTAAAGTTGGAGTGCATGCAAAAAGTAAAGGTCATGTGGATGGTCACATGCAACTAAAAGAAAAAGCCATGCAACTAAAAGAAAGAGCTAGGCAACTAAAAGTAGAGGACATGCAACAAAAAGTGGAAAGGCTATGATCAGGGGAGAACTCTACATATATTCCATTTTTTTCCTTACACTCATACTCTCCATATTATCTTAATTTTCTTTTCCTTCTCAAATCCATTATCTTAGGGAAGCCATATCTCTCATAAACCCTAATCTTCCCTACGGAAACCATAACACTCAAAAACGTTAATCTTCCCTACGGAAGCCATAACACTCAAAAACGCTAATCTTCCCTACGGAAGCCATAATATTCATATAACCACAATCTCTTATGAAAGCCATGAACCCTAAATCTCCATGGAATCCATATCTTAGTTTCTTCTAATCTATTATTCTAGCAATCTCCTTAAGATAAAACTTTTGTAATCTCAATCTTGAGATTGATTGTAATCTTTCTTTCCCTTTATTAATGAAATTTGTGAATTTTTATCATTTTGTATTAATTGTTTAATATAATCATACGAATCTGATATCTTCCGGTCGAAGGCCCCGGGGTCCTGCCTCAACGTTTACGTATCCTCGTCGTATTTTCGCGATAGTGGCATTTCTTAGAGGGCTCTCCACATCAAGTCATCATCTTTAGTGATCACAAAAACCTTGCTTATTTCTAGAACGCTTGGGTGCCAAATCGACGGCAAGCTCGGTGGGCTCAATTCCTCACGCGTTTTGACTTCAAAATCACATATCGACCAGGGAAGCAACAAGGAAAAGCAGATGCGCTATAACGACGTTCATATCTTGCACCTCGTCCTGGTGATCCAACGTTTGATAATCAAAAGCAAGTAATCTTGGGACCAACACGATTGCACACAACACGGATTTTTCACACCCCAATGGATTCCCGGATTACCGATGCCATACATGCGAACTTGAAGACATACAATTTTGCTCAAGACATTCTGGCGCACATTGATACCTTGTAAAGAATCAAGAGATGGATTCTTGTGAAGCGAAAGAGATATGAGTTATGTGTGTGTATGAGAGAGACAGAGAGAGAGTGAGTGAGAGAGACAAGGAATAAGACACAGAGAATACGCAAGGTAAGAGTATATTAACAAAGGAGAAAGAATCCACTAAATACAAGGTGGGAGGAGGGTGCTTTATATAGTCACCCTCTCTCTTCATTAACTACAAGGCTCATGGAGCATGGGGAATGTGAAAGCTCATAAGTTATGTGTCATAGAATATGATTCTATGACTCATACTAAATGCTAGAATACAAAGATGTGACTTAATGGTGACACTTGACCGTTGGAGTGTCTATTCACTCTCAAGGTGAGTTCACACGTTAGACCAAGTTGAGCTTGATTCTCAACATGCCCCCTCAAGCTCAAGTCGGGTCGGTTTCAGACGGTATCCGAAATCCGCTTCGACTCGCGTTCTGGAGTCCGCGTCGACTCGTGTCGACTCGCTTTATGCGGAGTTGTGGAATCCGTGCTCCAGCTTGCGTTGTGCGTAGTTGCGAAGTCTGTGCTTCGGCTTGCGTCTTTCTTCGCGGCTTTGCGCGGTAGATGGGCTCTTCGCGGCTTCGTTGCGTGGTTGCGTAATCCACAAGTTGTTGCGTAGTGTGCGCGGCTTGCGGAATCCACGCGTTGTTGCGTAATGTCTTCAGTACTCCTCCTCAAGCTTGGCAGGTCAGGGATCGTCAATCTGAGATCGGTCACGAATTGCCACAGCTTGTCGGCTCCTAAGGCTTTAGTGAAGATGTCGGCCGTTTGAAGATTTGTGCTAATGTGTTGTAGGTCGACATCACCAGCTAGAACGCGCTCTCGGATGAAGTGATAGTGCACTTCGATGTGCTTTGTCCACGCGTGGAACACCGGGTTCCGAGCCACATAGATACTGCTCATGTTGTCGTAGTACAAGGAAGTTGGATCCTTGATGGGTATGCCCAGATCCTTCAAAATCCTCTTGAGCCATACGGCTTCACACGCAGCTACGGCTGCGCCCTTGTATTCTGCCTCCGTACTCGAAAGAGCGACGGTAGGATGCTTCTTGCTACTCCAGGATATTGCTTTGCTGCCGAGGGAAAAAACAAATCCGGAGGTTGATCTTCTATCGGCTTTGTAGCTGTCCCAATCGACGTCTGTGTACCCGTCGAGGCATATTGGCATCGCGGTCTTGTAGAGGATGCCGCAATCCATTGTGCTGCTCACATATCATAGAACTCTCTTAGCGCAATCCAAGTGAGTATCACGTGGTGTTTGCATGAATTGACTAAGGAGACCGACCGGATAACAGAGATCGGGTCGAGTGATCGTGAGGTAGATGAGACTCCCGATGAGTTGCCAATACTGAGTCGGCTCACACGCTTTGGTGCCGGAGTTCACATCTAGTTTGCAATTGCGATCGAGCAAGGTTGCCGCGGATTTGCACTCATCCATCCCAAACTTGTATAACAAGTTGAGGATGTAGTGCCGTTGAGAGATCATGATTCCGGCCGGAGTCCGAATTACCTCGATGCCGAGGAAGTAGCGGAGCTCCTTCATGTCCGTCATCTCGAACTTGTCGGAAAGGAGGGATTTGACTTTATTGATTTCGACGAGATGCTCACCTCTAATGACTAGGTCATCCACATATAAGATGATGACGATAGGACTTGCGGAATTGCTTCGTATGTAGAGGGAGTTGTCCGATTTTGACATACGGAAGCTGATTTGATGAAGATATTGTGTTATCTTCGAATGCCAAGCACGCGGTGCTTGCTTGAGGCCGTAGAGTGACTTCTTGAGTCGGCATACAACTTTCGGAAGGGTGCTTGAGTTGAAGCCGGGTGGTTGTATCATGTACACCTCCTCTTCCAATTCGCCTTGTAGAAAGGCGTTCTTGACGTCCATTTGATGGAGGTGCCACCCTTTCGCCGCGGCAAGCGCAATTACGGTCCGTACCGTCGTCAACTTGGCCACCGCGGCAAAGGTCTCCTCGTAGTCAACTCCGTGCGTTTGGGCGTAGCCTTTCGATACGAGTCGCGCTTTGTAGCGGTTGACGGAACCGTCGGCGTTGTACTTCACTTTGTAAATCCATCTACATCCGATCGCCTTTTTTTGTGGTGAGGTGGGAACGATATCCCATGTCTCGTTCTTGTGGAGGGCCTGCATCTCCTCGTTCATAGCTTTGATCCATTGCAGATCCTTGGCTGCTTCGGAAAATGTTTTCGGCTCACGTACTGTCGCCACCTTCATCATAAAGGCATAGTGATATGCCATGTAGTCGTCATAGCCAAATCGGCTGACCGGATTCTTTTCACGGGTGGAGCGACGGAGCTTTTCATTTGCAAAGATGAGGGCTTTCTTAGCTTTGATTGGTACATCGAAGCCGCCGAACTCACTATCGAGTGAGTGAGTCGACTCATCGTCGTCGAAGTGATCGTTTGCGTATTCCGCCATTTTCGCCTTGCCTTTGTCCATCTTCGGGCTAGGCCGTGATGTGCTTTGATCGCTCAAAGGCTCTTGTGGTCCGCTCAGTCGGGTTGTGATCAGACTTTCTTCGAACATGCGCGTAAGGCGATTGTCATCCTCTATCTCTTGTTTGGCGGATTCCGGGTCGAGCGGAGTCGGAGTCGAAGTTGTCTCTGGTGCGTATCAAGATGCAGACTCGTCAAAAACGACGTCTCGACTTACTCAAGATTTTCGAGTTGAAGGGTTGTAGCACTTGTACCCCTTTTGCTCCTGTGAGTATCCTACGAGGATACATTTCTCCAACTTCGGGTCAAGCTTTTGACGCTTCTCATCGGGGATGTGCACGTACGTTATCGCGTCGAATATCTAGGTGTGCGGTAAGTCCGGTTTCTTTCCGAAGTATTTTTCGTGCGGAGTGACCTCGTGCACGCCGGATGTTGTGCATCAGTTCATTAGGTAGACGACCGTATTTGTAGCTTCGGCCCAATATGACTTGGGCATATGCTTCTCGTTCATCTTGGCCCGCGTTACTTTGAGGATGTGCCGATTTTTGCGCTTGGCTACTCCGTTTTGTTGCGGAGTGTGTCGACAAGTGAATTCTCGCCGAATTCCTTCCTTTCAGAGATACGCCGTGAAATCGTCTGAGAAGTACTCCTTGCTGCCATTCGATCGAAGACAACGTACATGTCGGCCCGTGGCTTTCTCGACTTCATTCTTGAAAGTTTGGAAGTGTCTGAACACTTCGCTCTTTTGCCACATCGGGTAGATCCAAGTATGCCTAGAGAAGTCGTCGATGAAGAGTACGTAATATCGGCATCCGCCGAATGTAGCCGTATGCGCCAGTCCCCATACGTCGGAATGGACTACGTCGAGTAGACCTTTGCTCACATTCTGCTCTTTCGGGAATGGGTGGTGGTGTTGTTTATCGAATTGGCACGCTTCGCATACACCTTCTCTTTGAATGTCGGGAGTCTGATGACGACTACTTTCGATTTTATTGCTTTGAGTTTGTTGAGATTGATGTGGCCGATTCGCTTGTGCCACAACTCTATGTCGGAGTCGGCTTTCACGCCCTTTGCGAACATGGCCGATTTCATCTCGTGTGAGTCGAGAATGAACATTCGACCCTCTCTTCTTCTGCGTGCGATGAGTCAGCCCTCTTTTTCGATGAAGCAACTGCCTTGATTAAATCGAACTTGCATCCCTTGCTCTACAATTTGGCTGACGGAGACCAAATTCTTCGTAATGGTCAGTACATGCAAGACATTTTTAATGTAATTTTGCTTATCTTCTTTTCCGAACGGAACATTGTCGATGTGCTGAATCGGGTGCGTAGTGTCATCTCCGGTTTCGACATAACCGGGTCGCTCCGGCTCTCGAAGTTCGAGAAACCATTCTTTATGGGATGTCATATGGTTTGAGGCTCCGAAGTCAACAAACCATACATCCTCCGAATTGAGGGCACTAGTGTTGTCTGCGGGAATAGTAACTGACGGACAAGAGAATAGGAATAAGAAATAATATAAGATCATAACGCATGTAACGGTTCACGCAAGAAGCGTGAACGACAAGATAGACCCTGCGTATATAAAGGGCAGAAAACCTCGGATAGAGGGTGCGTGTAATTTTGGGAATGTAAAGAAACGTATCATAATAGAATTCCATCTTCTTTGAAAGTCTGTGTATAGCAACGTCTAATCCACTGTAGGTCTGGAATACCAGAGAGTGTAAGAACGTAAGTGTAACCCTTGCTAAGGAGTCGGTTGTAGCCGTCTCCCTTATACGCTGATAGGTTATAGGGAACCTTCCCCTACACATTATGCATAGATGCCTATTCGTTGTTCCACAACCACTTGGAGGTCTAGGTCGAAGGACTGACCGCGGACCGTGTTTCTAATTGGCAACACTTTTGGCACGCCTGGTGATCTGTGTCTTCTCACAGACGAGCAACGACGAATGGATGTTTAGCCGCAGACACCCTAGAGAACCAACACGAAAAGACCAGCCAATAACAAGGTCCGTCACACACCAGGTAGAAGAACGCTGTCGCGTTGTTACGCGCGTGCGTGGAGAAAGGCGGGACCACGGGGGTCTTGGACTAGAGAGTGACGGAGTGTAGGAAGTCGTACTTCACCGTTTCCGGGGCATTCCAGAAGCACACCGGAAGCAACCGAAGGGAGAGAGAGAAAGAGAGGGAGCGCGCGCTTAACACCGACTCACGCACACGCATGCACGCGCACACACACACACACACACACACACACACACACACACACACACACACACACACAAACACACAGGCCGACCCGACTCACGCCCTTATGTACAGGAAACGCAGGAAAAGGGGAAGCACCCGACACCAACAGAGACGCGAATATACACAGACAAACGCAAATGTATATATATAAAAGGAAGAATACATTCCCGGCTTCGAGCTGGACCAAGGTAGGTTACAATAGTCGTTAGCTGCCAAGCCGCCGGTCGGGGAGCTCACGGGCTTGTCGCGCCGAGCGGGGTCTTGTGTAGGAGATGAGCTGAAGCAAACCCTAAGCGAACACGAAGGGGGGGGGGGGGAAGAAGAAGAAGAAGAAGAAATGTAACTAACCCTAAATCTAACGGTATACCCTCTAACGCAAAATGGGCAACCCTTTCACAAAGGGCGCTCCCTTCCTTTTATAGAACAAGGAGAGGGATGCGTTACAATGTGGGATAAATCCCGACTTACATGGGTTCGTCTGTCTAGGCTTGACTACTCTTCGTCGCCATAAAGGCGCCCTCATTATTCACACTAAATGTACAAGGGTGAGCACACATGTTGCACCCCGCCGATGTAGCCAATGTTTCCCGGTTTCGGCCTCTGGACGAAATTCTTCACGACATCCACCCCCACCAAACCGCACGTCCACCGGTACGTGCCAAATCCGGTGAAGGGTGAGAGATTTCGACCGGTGAGAAACCGGTCAACCGTAATCCGCATCCCGGCTCGCTGCCAGTTTGATCCGTCAGCTTCGGTTCTTACTTCGCGCTTACCTCCCCGTAGGCTCGTTCGACCCGTCGATGGGCCCTCTGCCGCGATCTCCGTAGTACGCGTACTTCTGTTGGCCCTTGTTCGGCCTTATGAACACCCTGCTCCCCGCCGTATGCCCGATGTCCTCCGCTTGGGGAACGCCCGTAGCGGCCCGCTTGGCCTTCGTTGATCATTCGCATCATTCTGATTGCCATCCCATGTTGTTTCGCGTTGCCCTCTTCCTCTCGTCGCCACCTTCCTTCTCCATGGTCTTACATCGCCGCGTCGGCTCGAACTGCCATGGTCTCCGAAACGGTGTGGAGGATCCCTTTCTGGCCTTCTACGCGCTACCTCCGAACCGCGCAACCTATCTTCGCGCTCACCTTTCCACTCCGGCACCTCCGTGTGCCACATACCCTCGTCTGTTGTTTGGCACTGCCTGTGCCATACTCCGGTTCATTGCACACCTTGTTGGCCCCTTTTCTGGCCAGATCGTGCATTGCCGCTCACCCGCATACTGGTGTCCTCCGCATTCGAGGAACACCCCGTAGTAGCCCGCTTGGCCCTTCCCGTCTTCGTGCTGCTGCAACAGGTCTTGAGTCTTCCGCTTGCCGTCGTCCCCTCGCTCCCACCAGCTTGTCACCCCAGGCTTGCCGTGTCAATCTTCGCTACTTCGACGGAGCTCCGAGATCTACGAAGCGCGTGTGGAGGATCCTCCTCCGGCCTCTCTTGCCATCCCCTGACTCCGACCCTGTGCAGTCCACTAGGCACTTGTCACCTCGTTCCCGACACCTCCCTTGTGCTGTCTTCCACTTCCTTTGTTCGGCTCTGCCTGCGCCGAACACCGTACCGTAGTCACTCTTCGATCCGGCCCGCGATGGCCACTTGCGAGACTCTTGTTCCGTCCCAGGTGTGCCTTTCCGGCCTAACACATCTCCCCGTGTTTGCCCCTACCAGCTCCTTCCGAAACCGTAACCGGCCGGTGAGGGTTTCACACTTCGTCCGCTCCGTCTTACCGGCTCCCTATCCGCTACCTTGTGCCGTTGGGTCCCGTTCCTTGCTGCCACCTTCCTTTTCCCTAGGTCTCACGTTGCCACGTTGGCCGAACTGCCGGAGTCTCCGGATCGGTGTGAGGGTCCCATAGGACCGGACTCCGTTTCTATGCTTGACGAAATTCGGGTGACTTTCGTTTGAGTCCCTACCGGACTCTCCTCGTGTCTTCCGCGTAGTCGGGTCCCACTTCCCGCCGCCACCAACCCTCTCTCTCGGTCTCATGTTGCCACGTTGGCCGAACTGCCGGAGTCTCTGGTTAAGTGTGGGGATCCCGTAGGACCGGACTTCCTTACGCCCACTCACCTCGTCGGAAGGTTTGAGATGGTCCGTAGCCACCTTGCCGGACATCGCCTCTTGTCGTCCGATCACGTTCCCCTGCCACCACCGATCTCCCCTATAGGACTCACGCCGGCACTCGGGCCGACCGCCGGATCGGTGTGAGTGTCTTCGTTGGACCTCTCCTTCTGGCTTCGGTTGCCCGCCTTGCCGCCGCCACTGTCCCTTACTCTAGGTCTCACGCCTCCTCTTGTCCTTGGCTACCAGAGTCTCTAGAATCGGTGTGTGTAAGGTCACAGCTGCTCCGCTCTGCCTTCGCCATTCTCTTCTGTTGGTCACGTTCACCTGCCGCCACCGTCCTTTCCTATAGGACTCATGCCGGCTCTCGGGCCGACCGTCGGATCAGTGTGAGGATCTCCGTAGACCGCCCATCCGTAGCCCTTTGCTTTCGTCCCCTCGCCACCACCGTTCGTCACTTTCGGCCGACCGTCGGTTTCTGTAGAACCGGTTTGAAGGATCCTCCTTGGGCCTCCGATTTGTCTTCCTGACCCTGTCCCGAGTCGTCCTTTTCCGCATGCCGAGAGGGCGGTTTACTCCGCACCCTCTCTCGTGGTATCGACGTACCGTCACCTCGGCCTCTTCGTAGGACTGCTCTCTTCCTCCCTCCCAGAATGGTCATTCGGGAGTCCGCTCCGCCCGGTTCTCATCCGGGTCCGTTCGTCCTTCTCCGGATTGCTGGGTCCCGTTCTCCTGTCGCCACCAGCCTTCTCCCTAGGTCTCACGTTGCCACGTTGGCCGAACTGCTGGGGCCTCCGGACTGGTGTGGGGATCCTGTAGGACCGGACTTTGTTCTCCTCTTCATCCCTTGTACTTCTCCCGAACTCGTCGTTTGTCTCCTTCTCGTGTACCCGCCTCCATCTCCCATCTCTCTAGGTCTCATGTCGGCACTCGTTACCGGCTGCCTGAGTCTCCGGATAAGGCGTGGTGCTTCCGTCTCGTAACGATTTGCGGACGCTCGTTCGGGATACTGCTCCTAAGTACGTTCGGTGAGAAGCATTTGGTCTATGATCAACCAAGCCCCACCTGGGCTTGGTTCTTCAATATCCGTAGTTTCGGTTCTGATGCTGACCTCTCCGGACTCGTTCCGAACCCTTGACCACTTCCCTTCCAACTCCCCACCTTCGCGCGGTTGGTCTTTCTCCCCATGTAAAAGAGGGCGGCTTGTCCCGCACCCTCTTCCGTATCAGCACTTTCATGCCGAATCCGGCCCCGATCGAACGATCCACGACCGGATTCTGCTCCATCCGAATCGGAATGTTGATCTTTCTGTGCCGCCTCCATCCTTGGCCTTCTCGCAGGCTGTTTCCCATCCATCTTCGCTGGCATCGTGCCAGGACTCCTTGTCGGCGCCTTCTCTCCGGTCTCATGTGGGCACACGGGCATGATCGCCGGAGTCTCCGGAATCCGTGTGGAGGGCTCTTCTCCGCTCTCGACCCTGTCCTTGGTCGGCAATTCTCCGTGAGTCGAGAGGGCGTTTTGTTCCGCACCCTCTCCCATGGTACCATCGTACCGATCTTCCGCCATCTCGTGGGGCAAGACCGTCTCCTCGGTCTCAGCTTGGAGCCTCGATCTTTCCTCTTCCTTGAGCATCGCTTCGAGAGCTGCGTATGCCTCCGTAATCTGGGCCTCAACGCCAACCCTTGCCAACTCCCTTTGCCGTTCGGCCTCTTCCCGCTATGATGGCACGCCGTCGCGCGCCTTCCTCTTAGCCTTCTCAGCTCGCTCATCGTCTAGTCGTTGGCACACCCTTCCGACCTTCGACCATTCCTCCGTAAGCCCATTCGCTCCGTCATCGTCTTCGAGCTCCATCCCGATGGCCTCCCGTTCCACTCGGTCGATCGACCTGACGAACAATAGGACCTTGTCCGTCCCCACCAAACCCTGTTCCCGCTCCGAGAGCCGAGCAAGCCGTCGCTCGAACTCTCAGAACGCCTTGGTCGCGCCCCGGTGGGTCTTTGCCGATGCTACCCATTGGTCGAAGTCATGTCGTCCCCGACTCTTCTGTCGTCCTCCGTATGCCTTCAGGAGCGCCTCTTCGAAGGCCTCCCACGAACTATGAGCCTCACGGAGCTTCTTTACTTCCGCATGCATCCGGACAGCTACGACCCGACAGAAGAACTCCAGCCTCAACGCCTCGTCTATGCCACGCTCCTCCATCTCCGCGTTGTAGGATCCCAAGTAAGATCGGACTTTGTCCCCGTTGAAATGACCGACTCTTTCGACCACTCGCTCAACTGCTTGTTGCGCTGCTTCTCGCCTCATCACCACTCGTGCCGACTCCAACACCACGTCGGTCACCATCACCGCGAGGTCGTCGTCTTCCGACTCCATCCTCCCTTGCGTCTTTCACGTCGGGTTGACCAAAGATGTCGCGTTGTTACGCGCGTGCGTGGAGAAAGGCGGGACCACGGGGGTCTTGGACTAGGGAGTGACGGAGCGTAGGAAGTCGTACTTCACCGTTTCTGGGGCATCCCAGAAGCACACCGGAAGCAACCGAAGGGAGAGAGAGAAAGAGAGGGAGCGTGCACTTAACACCAACTCACGCACACACACACACACGTGGACACACACACACACACACACACAGGCCGACCCGACTCACGCCCTTATGTACAGGAAACGCAGGAAAAGGGGAAGCACCCGACACCAACAGAGACGCAAATATACACAGACAGACGCAAATGTATATATATAAAAGGAAGAATACATTCTCGGCTTCGAGCCGGACCAAGGTAGGTTACAGTAGTCGTCAGCTGCCAAGCCGCTGGTCGGGGAGCTCACGGGCTTGTCGCGCCGAGCGGGGTCTTGTGTAGGAGATGAGCTGAAGCAAACCCTAAGCGAACACGAGAGGGGGGGGGGGGGTGGGGAAGAAGAAGAAGAAGAAGAAATGTAACTAACCCTAAATCTAACGGTATACCCTCTAACGCAAAATGGGCAACCCTTTCACAAAGGGCGCTCCCTTCCTTTTATAGAACAAGGAGAGGGATGCGTTACAATGTGGGATAAATCCCGACTTACATGGGATTGTCTGTCCCAGCTTGAATACTCTTCGGCGCCATAAAGGCGCCCTCGTTATTCACACTAAATGTACAAGGGTGAGCACACATGCTGCACCCCACTGATGTAGCCAATGTTTCCCGGTTTCCGCCTCTGGACAAAATTCTTCACGACAACGCGCATGGGAAAAGCCTCGCCTTAGCAACCTTAGTCCTACCTGCCGTGATTACAAAGGTGATTCTTCAATCTCCAAATACCTCGACGAGACGCGGGGTCTACGCTCACCACAGCCACCCTGTGGTCTTTCCCGACCCGCCGTAGCCCCCAGCATGGCCTTTGCCTACCCCCACTTTAATGGCGAAACCGACGCTGCAACTCATATTCGCATGTTCCTTAATGTCTGGAATGGGAACAACATGGCGCAGAGCCTTTCGGAGGTGGTAGCGCACCGGTCGAAAATGACGGAGTTCGGGTTAACATTGGATGAGCGAGCGGCATTTTCACATTCCCAGATGGATTTACCAGCAATAACAACCTTCGAGCAACTACAGTCCGCTTTCTTGCGGTTCTTCCACCGGAGGGTTCCACAACGCGAAATCCTCGGACAATTCTATACAATTAAGCAACTGCCGACCGAGACGATAGCAGACTTCAGCTTACATTTCCAAAATTTACGACGGATACTAGAATGGAGCCCCGCGGAGGACGAGGCTCGAGAAACATTTCTAGCAACGTTACATCGACCCATCCGGGCAACGCTCAACAACAATAGCGTGAAAGGGGAAACAATGGATATGGTCATTGAACGAGTGTTACAGCTCGAGTTGGACGAGGAGGAAAGGTTTTCTATGTCCTCCTTACGACAAGCGTTACCCCAGGATGAGGAACGCCAGTTTCGTCAAGCAATCCAGTGCACGATTTGCTTGAACTCGGGGCATTCCGTAGTGGAGTGCAATATGCGCATCCATTGCCCAATCAGCCACTCGAAGTCTCACACAGTCAACCAATGCGAATACAATATATTGAACAGAGCCACTCCTGCAGTCCGCAGCATGGACACCCAACGTCCACCACACTGGACTGAACAAAGGAGGCAAGAAGACCGACCACGGTATAGGGATCGCAACCCACGAGATGACCGGCACCACCGGAATCGCCAAAATCAGAACGATTCTGAGGAGGACGAACCAGAGGACGAGGATTATCGTGGACATCCGAGTTATGCTAAAGGGGGTTGGCGCTACAAGAATCACCGGCCGACAAACAAACGGGCGGCTTCAATGGTTATCGTGGTAAGCCACAACAATATTGAGATCACCGGCGTTACGACGAAAGCTCGAGCGATGAGCAACACCAAAAACAACGACGAGACCAACAACAACCACCGCGTACGTTCCGACAAACGAGGCCGGACCGCGAGGAGCAAGTAGCACCAGGGGAGCGGCACACACCACCAAAAGCCAAGAAAGGGGAATCAAGCATCCATTGTTTTATTTGTCAGCAACCCGGACATTTTGCCACGCAATGCCCAACACGCAAGGGAAAGGGGCCCGCTGTCAATACGATTACGGGGGAAGTGCAGCAAGTCACGACACGCCAACAATAAAAAATGGTTGATTGGGTTGCGCAAGACGAGATACACCGATAAGCCCAAGCATGGGTGGAAAAAGCAAACGCGACAAATACAGAACGCATGCAGAAGGAGTCCGCGAACACAATGGAGCGAGCAGAGGACGAAAGACGGGTCCCGGACCCCATTTGGCAGGCGTTAGCAGGCTGTGAGATAACATTAACCATGGAGAAATTGTTGCAGCTGGTCCCACGCTTCCACCAAACCATGGAAAAACGGGTGACAAGCATACTCGGGGTGAGTGTCGCTACAAACCTTTACAGACGTTAGCGATGGACCGCTGGTAGTGGATCAGCACAACCCGACTATTACAGTAATATTACACGGACAGGAAATTCCTGGATGTGTAATCAACGGTAGCTCGGGCGTCAATGTAATTAACGTGAAAACTTGCGAGCAGTTAGGCATTTCAGAATGGGGGGCTTGCCCATTCTGGCTCCGAATGGCAGATACTCGCTCAGTACGACCATTGGGGTTAATTCGCAAAATAGGCATTATCGTGGGCGGACACTGCTTCGACATCTCGACGGTCGTCCTCGCTTTGGACGCCCCAGGGGCGTACCCAGTGCTTCTGGGCAGACCATGGCTTCGGGCACAAATATCAAGCAGAGCTGGCAACACAAGTGTATCAGTTTCCGACACGGACGCACCAAGGTTCGCGTACCTACGGAAGGAAGCACACCACAACCCAAGGGTATAACACCATTATACGCAGAAGATATAAATATGTTGGCTGGGGTGGAGGATGCAGAATTAGCGGCATACCTAGATGAGCACCAACGGATCATTCCGCTATTCGAAATCGACGTCATTGCAACCGCGGCAGGATATGCCACGGCCACTATGCTCCACAACGAGGCTTACGAACCAAACCTAGAGTCCATATTGGAAATCAGTAGAGCACGGGTGGCATTCGAAAGGGAAATGGAGATTTCACAACGAGTCACCGCTTCCGCCCTAGAAGAAGTAAATGTGGGTACGGAATCGGAGCCCCGTTTCCTCTCCATTGCAAAGGAATTAAGGCCGGACCAGCGAAACACGATGATCGCACTACTCACGGAATATAAGGATGTGTTCGCTTGGGCTCACGAGGACATGAAGGGGTTAGATCCCAAGTTCTATCAGCATAAGATCAATTTAGCAACCGACGCGAAACCCGTCCAGCAGTGCCGCTACCGCATGAACCCGAACTACGCGACCCGCGTGAAAGAAGAAATTGACAAGCTCCTGAAGGCGGTGTTCATATGACCAATTAAACAAGCGACATGGTTAAGCCCGATAGTGGTCGTTCTAAAGAAAAATGGCAAAATACGAGTATGCGTAGATTACCGAAAATTAAACGCCGTAACCATTACGGACGCATTTCCCTTACCCTTCACCAATAGCATACTACACACCGTTGCAGGTCATGAGATGTACAGTTTTTTAGATGGCTTCAGTGGCTATAACCAAGTATGCATGCATCCCGAGGACCAAGAAAAGACAACATTTGTCACGGACTGGGGAGTATATGTGGCAGTTGTCATGATGTTCGGGCTAAAGAGGGCGCCGTCAACATTTCAACGGACAATTACGGAGATCTTTGGGGAATACATTCCGGCGTTCATGCAAGTTTTTCTAGACGACTTTGCGGTATATGGGAGAACAATAGACCATTTTACGCACTTACAGCTATGCCTGGAACGTTGCCGCACCGCACGCTTAAGCCTGAATCCCGCGAAATGTGCTTTCGGCGTGACCAACGGGACTCTCCTGGGCCATATAGTCAGCAGGGAGGGAATAGCGGTTGATCCGAACAAGATCTCTGCGATTACGCAAGCCAAAACTCCGACAAACGCCAAATCGCTCAGCCGGTTTTCAGGACAAATACGGTGGCATAGTCGGATGATACGGTATTTGGCGGACTTCGCCACGCTGTTACATGCTACCATATATCGGACTCCTTTCCAATGGACTGCAACGGAGGATAAGGCCTATGAGGCACTTAAGATAATGCTCACGCAGGCTCCCGTCGTACAACCACCAGTTTGGGCAAAGCCATTCCACATGTTCGTCGACGCCTCCGACATAGCAATAGGAAGTGCACTAATGCAACTCACCGAACCAAACTGGTACCGGCCAGTATACTACGCTAGTCGCAAATTATCAACAGCAGAGCGTAACTATTCCACAACGGAGTGGGAGGCGCTAGGGATGATCTATAGCATCAATAAATTCTAGCATTATTTATTAGGAAGGAAATTCACGTTCCACGTGGATCATTCAGCGCTGCTGTATTTGGTGGAGAAACAAGCCCTGATAGGGAAATTGGCGCGGTGGATGCTGCAGCTCCAGGAATTCGATTTCGCAATCCAGCACCGACCAGGGACGCAACATGCAGTGGCGGATTTTTTGAGCAAACTCGAGAATGGAGAAACAGTACAGAAAGATGACGACGATTTTCCGGATGCCGATATCCTGCGGGTAGCAGCACTAGCAGAAAGAACGGAATCGACCTTTCCGGACTGGTGGCTTATGGAAATGACGTACTTTTTAACTACGGGACTGCCTCCACCACAATTACACACAGACGAGAAGAAACGACTCGCCGTCCGAAGCCGTCACTTCTGCCTTGTCGAAGGCGTTTTATATCACAAAGGAAGTGACGGCATTTGGCGACGTGGGGTACGTTAGGATGAGAAGGAAGCAGTTTTACGGGAGGCACACTGCGGCACGACAGGCAGCCATTACGCGGGCGACGTTACAGCCCGAAAAGTATGGCAGGCGGGCTTATGGTGGCCAACAATGCAGAAGGACGCATCCGAGTATTGTAGAAAGTGTGATTTGTGTTAACGGATGGGCCAGCCCGCGGAGGGCGCAAGGATGCCACACCAGCCCGTATTACCGCTAGACCCCTTCCAAAAGTGGGGATTGGATTTTGTGGGCCCCTTCACATCGACGGCAGCCCGTACGGGCAATAAATACATATTGGTAGCCACGGATTATTGCAGCAAGTGGGTAGAAGCAAAGGCACTACGGGAAAATACGGCGGCCCTCATAGCTAGATTCCTTTACGAGCACATCTGGTGCCGGTTCGGCTATCCGATTGAGCTCATCAGTGACCAGGGGAGTCATTTTCTCAATACTGTGGTTCAGGAACTAACACATCATTACGCCGTAGTCCATAAGAAGAGTACGCCATAATATCCGCAGGCGAATGGATTAGCATAATCCACCAACAAAATGTTGCAGACCATTTTGAAGAAAATCGTCAATGAAAATAGAACGGACTGGGATACTAAATTACAGAGTGCGTTATGGGCGTACAGAACCAGCTTCAAAACAAGCATACAGTCAACACCGTTTCGACTAGCGTTTGGGCTGGAGGCTGTGATGTCGGTCGAATTTCAGGTACCCAGCTTGCGAATTTAGGTACGGAACCGACTATTAGAGGCCAAGTCGGAGGAGGTACGGCTCCAACAACTCCTTGAACTCGGGGAAAAACGTACACAGCATGGCTGTGTTGGAGCAGGAACGACGGCGTAAAGCGTTTGTGGATCGACATCGAAACGCAAAGGAAAAGGAGTTCACCGTGGGTCGAGCGGTGCTGGTTTTCCAAACTCGCATGGGCCATATGCCAGGGAAGTTACGATTCCGTTGGACCGGTCCATACTGGATAATTGGAGCGGAACAAGGCACGTTCCAACTAGGTACGCTAGCCGGGGAAGTAGTACGGCAAAAGGTGAATGGGTTTCAGCTCAAACCTTACCTGGGCCCTACGCCACCTAACCCATTCACCGTCGAACAGGACAAAGCCGAAGAACCCACAACGTAAATGGACGGCCCCACTTGTACCATAATGTAAAAATAGGTTGTAGATAACTGTTATGAAAAAATAAAAATAAAAATAGAGTTCGCTCTATGTTTCATCATGAACATTCCGCCACGGTCGGAGTTGTATGCGTACATTCCGCCATGATCCTTGTAGTCGGAGTTGTGCCCGTACATTCCGCTATACTCTTCGTAGTCGGAATTGTGCGCGTAATTTGTGAGTTGTCAGCTTGTAGAAGCTGATTCACGCATCTTCTTTTGGCACTCTTCTTCGTGGTGGCCGAGCTTTCCACAATATCCGCATTCGGTTGCGTTTTGACAGTTCGGGCCGGTGTCATGAATAGTACTGAGACAGAGAAGGAATTAGTACTAAACGAAGGATTAGTACTATGAGAGGTGTGGAACTTCTTCGAGAGAAGGAAGAAGTGAGCGAGACAGAGAGAAAGAGAGAGAGAGAGAGAGAGAGAGAGAGAGTGATGATAAGAAAGATATTTATTATATGAAGAGAATATACAACGGTGGCTAAAAGGCTTAAGACTGGCGTTGAACCAATTTGGTTCAACATAATGCCTAGTGCCCTCTTTTATAGTGTTTTCAGGAGTAATCCTGAAGCTTCTAGAATGTTCCAGAGAAATCTGGAATATACACTAATTTCCTATAATAAAATGTAAATGAAAATAATATCCTACGTATTACAATAGATGGTCTAATGGTCAAGAGCTCGACCCATATAACCTAAGGTCATGGGTTCGAGTCTTGCCATATCATGACACTATCCCCCCTTTAAAACGACGAGTGTCACGAGTCGTCTTGGATTGAGGACCCGGTTTGTGTGGATATTGACGATGGAAGTCTTCAAGAAGAGCACGAGCATTGGTTACATTCTCGATCGGTTCCCAAGTACGTTCGCTGGGACTATAGCCTAGCCAATCGACTAGATAGTAGAGCTTGTTGCGAACAATCTTGGAATCAAGAATGGCGGCAACCTCGTACTCCGGCCCATCTTCAAGCTCGATCAGGGGTGGAGGTTGGATAAGACGTTCTGGGATGGTGCTCTCGTGGTAGGGTTCGAAGAGAGAACTATGAAACACCAGATGTATCCGAAGTTGAGGAGGTAGATCGAGACGAAAAGCAACATCATTAATCTTTCCAATAATACGGAAAGGACCTAATCGCCGATAATCCAACTTCTCACATGGGCGAGTAGTCTTGATGTGTCGTCGTAGCAACCACACCCGATCTCCAATATTAAAACTAGATGGAAATCGATGACGATCCGCGTAGACCTTGTGTGTTTGTTGAGCTTGCTGGAGATGAGTAGATAAATCCGCTTGTATCTTGCGTAACCGCTCCAAACGATCCTCCGCGCACGGATTTGTGGACACCTCTGGGGTTTCAAGTACACTCCACCGGGGGTGACATCCCGTATAAGCATAAAATGGCGTAACTTTAGTGGATGCGTGGATAGAGTTGTTATAGGCAAATTCGGCGAAGTGGAGAATATCTGCCCAGTCGTCCTGATGATAGCTGAGAAAGCACCGCAGATACTGCTCCAACGTTTGATTTGTTCGTTCAGCTTGGCCGTCAGTTTGTGGGTGGTAGCCGGAAGAGAGGTTACAAGTGACCTTGAGCATGTTAAAAAGGTGCTTCCAGAATTTTGACACGAACTGGGGTCCACGGTCGCTGATGATACTATCGGGGAGTCCATGATGCCGACATACTTCACGCATGACAATTTCGGCAGTGTCTTCACTGGAGATCTCCTTAGTACATGGCAAGAAATGAGCCATCTTCGTATATCGATCGACCACCGTTAGAATCGCATTGAACCCCTTAGAGACTGGAAGATCTGTGATGAAGTCTAGAGCAATGGATTGCCACGGCTTGCTTGGAATTGATAATGGTTCTAATAAACCATATGGATGATGCCTTGGCATTTTCGCTCTGCAACATGTATCACAAGTCCGAACAAAATCCTCGACAAATTGTCGCATACAGGGCCACCAGAATGATCGTTGTACTAAATGTAATGTTTTAGTACTACCAAAATGCCCAGCTGTATATGTGTCATGACAGTTTTGTACTACTCGAAGGCGGCAAGAACCATTAGGAACATACAAAAGTTCTTTAAAGAAGAGTAATCCATCATGGTATTTGAATTGCCGATAGTCCGTACCTGGTGGTTGCGATTGTGAACACGACGCTCGAGAGGGATCAATTTGTGCTAGTATAGCTTGGGCGAACGCATCTGTCTTCAAGTCTTCACGTATGGTATCGATAACGCGGGAATCCATAGGCATGTCAAAGATTTGTGTTGCTTGTAATCGTGCCGGTCCCAAGATGACTTGTTT
Source organism: Azolla caroliniana (assembly GCF_043228905.1). Classification (NCBI taxonomy): domain Eukaryota; kingdom Viridiplantae; phylum Streptophyta; class Polypodiopsida; order Salviniales; family Salviniaceae; genus Azolla; species Azolla caroliniana. The sequence continues at coordinate 7,249,519 of NW_028230437.1, forward strand.
TTGGTTATCGAAAGCTGGCTCGCCGGGACGGGGTGCTAGATACGAACGCCGTGATAATGCATCTGCCTTCCCTTGGTGCCTCCCCGGACGATATGTAATTTTGAAGTCGAAACGCGTGAGGAAGTGGGCCCACCGAGCTTGACGTCGATTCAACACACGAGCATCCTGAAAGTAGGCAAGATTCTTGTGGTCACTAAATACGGTGACTGGATGAGAGGATCCCTCCAGAAAGTGTCTCCATTGCATAAAAGAATCCACTATTGCCAATAGCTCCTTATCATGGATTTCGTAGTTGATTTCGGTGGCATCAAACTTGCGTGAGTGAAAAGCCACAGGATGTAGCTTTTCATCATTCCCCTGTTGTGACAGAATGCTCCCCAATGCAAAATCCGATGCGTCAGCTTCGATAATGGATGGTTTCTCCGGATCGACATGAGCTAGAATTGGAGCCGATGTAAATGCTTTTTTAAGACTCTCGAAAGCCACGTCCGTTTCTTCAGACCAGGTGAACGGTTGTCCCTTCCTGGTAAGTTGTGTGAGAGGTAGAACGATCTTTGAGTAATCCTGTATGAACTTCCGGTAAAAATTGGCAAAGCCTAAGAAGCATTGCACATCCCGTACCGAACGCGGAGTCTGCCATTCTACCACCGTTCTGACCTTAGCTGGGTCCATGGAGATGCCTTCTGACGAAATGATGTAGCCGAGAAATTCCACTTGGTTGCACCCGAAACTACATTTTTCTAGCTTTGCATACAGACCATGTTCTCGAAGTCGTTTTAGTACTAATAGTACATGAGAATCATGTTCTTCTTGGGTCTTTGAATAAACCAGTAGATCATCCAAATAGATGATCAAACAATCATCCAATAGATCTCGGAATATATCATTAGCCATGTGCTGGAAGACTGCCGGCGCATTAGTGAGGCCGAACGGCATGACAGTATACTCGAAGTGCCCATATCTGGTGCGAAACGCGGTCTTCCATTCGTCTCCTGGTCGGATCCGTACGAGGTTATATGCTCCCCGTAAGTCGATCTTCGTGAAGAACCTGGCACCATTGATCCGTTCTAAAAGACTTGAGATAAGGGGAAGAGCATACCTATTCCTGATTGTAACCTTATTCAAGCCACGGTAATCTACAACGAGACGAAGCGATCCATCTTTTTTCTTGACGAAGAAAATGGGCGCACCGGCTGGAGATTTCGAATGCCGAATGAAACCATTTTCCAAATTCTCCTCTATATAGGCCCGAAGGACTTCCAGCTCGGTTGGTGACAAATTGTAGATCGGTCCCCATGGCGGCTCTTTTCCCGGTTGTAAATCGATGGGGCAATCGTACGGTCGATGATGAGGAAGTGTGTTGGCTTGTACTTTATCGAACACATCAGTGTAATGGCGATACTTCTCGGGAAGTTGAACGGTGGATTCTTCTTTAGTGGTGTTGGAGGGGTTTACTGATATTGCAAAGAGGAACATTTCCTCCTTGTGCCCTTCTTTACGCAACTGACGTAGCGAAATGGTTGCCATCTTCTGAGTTGACCCTTGGGTTTGTCGACACCGGATTTCTCTTGTTCTCCAATCTATGTCAGGGTTATGTAACTCGAACCACGGTAGTCCTAAAACTATAGGATGTTCTGGGATACTAATAATATTAAATGATACTACACATACTAAGTTATCTAGGACAATATTAATGGGCTCTGACTCTTCTAGGATATTTCCGGAAGCAATGGGACGTCCATCAATGACTACTACAGAGGCTGGACACTGGAGTTTTCTTAGGGATATCTTATGAGCTTGAGCAAATTTCTTATCCATAAAGCAAGAGTTAGCTCCGGAATCTAGGAGTGCTAGGACATGTACTGGAGGGGTACTTTTAGTACTAACTATTACTTGGGCTACGAACACATCACTAACTTGCTTAGAGGGAATGGAACCACTAATGGGCTGCACAGATCTAGGGCTGTCCAACCAAACGGTTCCTATTTTGGCTGGACTTAGTCGTTTAACTCTTCTTCTAACTGACTAAGGACATCAAATTTGTTTGCTAGATCTGGGATATTAGTACTATTAGGACTATCAGATATCCCTACTGAAATAGGTTCGGATTTAGTACAATTAGAACTAGCGACTATTTGGTTTACCTGTCTTCTTGGCCTATGGGGGCAATTTATTGCGATATGTCCTGGTCCACCGCAGTAAAGACATAGTCGATTTGTACGGCGTCGCTGCTTTTCTTCTTCGGATAATGGCCCTCGACGACATGTAGTGTCAATCTCCATCGAAGTCGGAGTATTCGCTGGAGACGCAATATATGACTCCCTCGGAAAAGGTCTTGCTACCACTGAGGCGTAGGTGGGCTCTGATCTTGCCCTCGGCATCTGTAGCTGTCGTTCCGAACGTCGCTCAAAGAGGCGGTTGTCACATCTCACCGCGCGACTGATTGCTTCTGTTAAGGACTTTGGCTCTTCGGGGAAGGTCAAGAGTAAATCCTTGACGTCGTTGCGTAAACCATAACGGTATTGCTCCATCAACGCTTGATCATCCCAAGGGATATCGGCGGCGAGTAGGCGAAAATCTGCAGCGTATGCGGAGGCTGGACGGTCACCTTGGCGTAATCGCCGGATTTTGTTGATTGCGGTCCTGATGCTGTCAGTATCTCCGAAACATGCTTTAAACTCACCTAGAAACTCTTCAAAATTGTTGAGTAACGGAGATTCCTTTTCTAATAGTGGAGCGAACCATGACAACGCTGAGCCACTTAACAAAGTGCCTACTAAACCCACTCGTGATGCATCGGTGGGATATCGGGAAGGATGCATTTGAATAACTAATCGTACCTGGTTAAGGAACCCTCTAAACTGCGATCGCGTTCCATCGAACTTCGTGGGAAGGTCAATCTTAGGTTCTTTATGAATCCCTTGTGTTCCGGGCCCATGTTGTTGCATCGCTACGATGGTGGCTTCGAGTTGTTGCATGCGTAACGCAAGTTCCCCATGTTGTTGTTGCGTTTGCTGCTTTTCTAAGGAGATTTGCTGAAGATCCCCCAGCAACCGTTGGTTTTCTTGTTCCAAAGCATGGAACTTCTCCTTCAAGCATTGGAATTCCGAGAAAACAGATTGATATTCTTCAGCGCTAACAGTGGCCATGGGATGAAAGAAAAGAGAAATAAAAGATTAGTAGGAAATGAGAGAGACAGAAGGTAGGCAAATTGGTTCAAACTGTCATGAACAGTACTGAGATAGAGAAGGAATTAGTACTAAACGAAGGATTAGTACTATGAGAGGTGTGGAACTTCTTCGAGAGAAGGAAGAAGTGAGCGAGACAGAGAGAAAGAGAGAGAGAGAGAGAGAGAGAGTGAGTGATGATAAGAAAGATATTTATTATATGAAGAGAATATACAACGGTGGCTAAAAGGCTTAAGACTGGCGTTGAACCAATTTGGTTCAACATAATGCCTAGTGCCCTCTTTTATAGTGTTTTCAGGAGTAATCCTGAAGCTTCTAGAATGTTCCAGAGAAATCTGGAATATACACTAATTTCCTATAATAAAATGTAAATGAAAATAATATCCTACGTATTACAATAGATGGTCTAATGGTCAAGAGCTCGACCCATATAACCTAAGGTCATGGGTTCGAGTCTTGCCATATCATGACAGCCGGAGTGGAAGCTCCCCCTTCTTGTGAAGGTTCCTCGTTAGCTTCCGTTTTGAGGCTGAAATTGGGAGTTGTTATCGTAGGTCGGACCTCGTCCGCATTGTCCTTGGCCGAATCGGCCTCTCGACCGTTCGAGTGCATATAAAGCATGTGGCCTTCCGACTCATTGCTCCTTGTATGCATGTGTTTTTCTTCGACCAATAGCATTGATTGGAGCTCGAAGAAGGAGGGATATTTCTCCCATGCTAGAACGACATCGCGTCGAACCGTGGTGCGAGGCCGCCAAGGCATATTTGAACCATCTCATCATCATCGATATTTATGCTTATTGAGCCAAGCGAAGCGCAAAGCTCCTCGATCTTCGACGTGTACGTCGTGATGGACATGTCCCTTTGTTGAATGTTGTTCAACTCTTGGCGGAGTTGAAGCCTTCTTGCGGTTGTGTTAGCCGCGAAAATCTTTCGTAGATTTTCCCATGCCTTCTTCAGTGTCTTGGCTTCGCGAATGTAGCCGAGCATGTGATCGTGCACACATGTCGCCAAGCAATACATCACGCAGCTTGCGGCTTGTGGCTTGCTCCCATGTCGCGTATCCGGGAGCCGCTTTGGCGGGTCGGTCTTCATGCGCTCCTTTGATGTAGCTCCAATAGCCTTGTCTGACAAGGTATTGGTGCATCTTGTACTCCCAAGATGCGAAGTTGTTTCAATCCAACTTCTTGGTAGGGACAACGCTCCCCATTTGAGTATTCATTATGTCGATTCTTCTTCTTCTTCTCTCTTCGAATGCAAGCTATGTAGCGAAGCTACGATAGCGATGAGCCGGTTCTTGGAGCACAACACACAATCACGATGAGGCGAATGGGCTAGATCGAGCGACCAAATCGCTCTAATACCATGTAAAGAATCAAGAGATGGATTCTTGTGAAGCGGAAGAGATATGAGTTATGTGTGTGTATGAGAGAGAGAGAGAGAGTGAGAGTGAGAGAGACGAGGAATAAGACACAGAGAATATGCAAGGTAAGAGTATATTAACAAAGGAGAAAGAATCCACTAAATACAAGGTGGGAGAAGGGTGCTTTATATAGTCACCCTCTCTCTTCATTAACTACAAGGCTCATGGAGCATGGGGAATGTGAAAGCTCATAAGTTATGTGTCATAGAATATGATTCTATGACTCATACTAAATGCTAGAATACAAAGAGGTGACTTAATGGTGACTCTTGACCGTTGGAGTGTCTATTCACTCTCAAGGTGAGTTCACACATTAGACCAAGTTGAGCTTGATTCTCAACATACCTCTTGGGCATCCTGTTTCCAATCTCAACAACCAGGTATGGACTACCGACAATTCGAATATCATGATGGTTTGTTATTCTTTAAAAAGCTTGTATATGTCCCCGATTGCTCCTATCGCCTTCAAATCGTCCAAAATTGCCACGACACCCATACGGCGGGACATTTTGGTAGTACTAAGACATTGGATCTCGTTCAACGATCTTTTTGGTGGCCCCATATGCAACGTTTTGTCGACGACTACGTTCGGACTTGTGATGCTTGTTGCCGAGCAAAGATGCCCCGACACCATCCATATGGCTTGTTGGAACCCTTACCGATTCCAAGTAAGCAATGGAAGTCTATTTGTCTTGATTTTATCACAGATCTGCTCGTCTCGAAGGGGTTTGATGTTATCTTAACCGTCGTCGATCGATATACTAAGATGGCACATTTTGTGCCGTGTACTAAGGCCATCACTAGCGAGGAAACTGCCACCCTTGTCATGCGTGAGGTATTTCAGCATCATGGCCTCCCAAATAGTATCATCAGTGACCGAGGACCTCAATTCGTCTCCAAATTTTGGTAGCATCTCTTCAAGATGCTCAAGGTCTCTTGCAACCTCTCCTCCGGCTACCATCCCCAGACCGATGGGCAGGCGGAACGACCAAACCAAACGCTGGAACAATATCTCCAATGTTTTCTGAGTTATCAATAGGACGATTGGGCCGAGATTCTCCACTTTGCGGATTTTTCATATAATAATGTTGTTCACTCCTAGACTCGGGTCTCCCCATTTTACGGTTATACCGGGTCTCATCCCCGCCGGTCGGTGATTGACACCTCGAAGCTACCTACCAATCCTCATGCCGAGGATCATTTGGAGAGGCTACGTAAGATCCAGATGGATCTCTCTACTCATCTTCGTCATGCTCAACACACACAGAAGACTTATGCGGATCGTCATCAGCTTCCCTCCTCTTTTGCCATCGGATATCGAGTATGGCTTTTACGTCGTCACATCAAGACTACTCGACCGTGCGACAAGTTGGATTATCGACGACTCAGTCCCCTCCGTATTACTAGTAAGGTTAATGATGTCACGTTCTGCCTTGATCTCCCTCTACATCTTCAGATCCATCCGGTTTTCTATAGCTCTCTTCTTGAACCTTATAAAGCAAACACTATTCCCGATTGTGTTACACCACCACCGCCCGCATTTGAGTTGGAAGCCGTCCCGGAGTTTGAAGTTGTTGCCATCCTCGATTCCAAACTTGTTCGCAACAAACTTTATTATTTGGTCGATTGGCTCGGTTATGGTCCGAGTGAACGTACTTGGGAACCCGTCGAGCATGTCGCCAATGCTCAAGATCTTCTTGTTGAGTTCCACCGAAAGTATCCGGACAAACCCAGTCCGTAATCAACGCCAACTCGTTCCACTCGTCGTCTTAAGGGTGAGATAGTATCATGATATGCCAAGACTCGAACCCATGACCTTATGTTATATGGGTCGAGCTCTTGACCATTATACCATCTATTGTAATACATAGGATATTATTTTCATTTAAGTTTTATTATAGGAAATTAATGTATATTCCATATTTCTTTGGAACATTCTAGAAACTTTAGGATTACTCCTGAGAACACTATAAAAGAAGGCACTAGGCATTATTTTGAACCAAATTGGTTCAACGTCAGTCTTAAGCCTCATAGCCATCTTGTACTTACTCTTCCTATAATATATCATCTATTATCATCATCTCTCTCTCTCTCGTCCTCACTATATATCTCTCTCTCTCTTCTCTTCTCTTTCCTCCCTCTCGGGAGTCTTACACAATCCCTTCCTCTTAGTACTAATAGTACTTCCCTTCTCTAGTACTAATTCTCTCTTTGTTTTAGTACTATTCCTGACAGTGGGGTGCTCGTGTGCTCGTCTTCTTTGTGTTCGTGCTCCGTGTTCGGAATTGCTTTTGTCTCTAAGGATATTTAGTATTTATGTTTTGTTGAGCTTGTGGTTAACTAGAAGTTGCCACATTGTAATAAAACCCTATTTTATAAAGGGCACTCTTGCATTGCAATCGAACTTACATATCTACTTCTTTAGCCAATGTCATTCGTGTTTTCTTTCTTTAATTCTCGTCTCCTTGTACGTTCGGTCTTCTTGTGACGAGGGAGCGTTTCGGGCGTGCCCATGCACCTCTCCTCCTCATAAAGGCGTACGAGCATTTGTGTGTGAGTTAGATGTCTTCCTTGTACGTTCGGTCGTCTTGTGACGAGGGAGCTTTTCGGGCGTGCCCATGCACCTCTCCTCCTCATAAAGGCGTACGAGCATTTGTGCGTATGTTTGTGTCTTCCTTGTACATTCGGCCATCTTGTGACGAGGGAGCTTTTCGGGCGTGCCCATGCACCTCTCCTGCTCATAAAGGCGTATGAGCATTCGTGCGTGTGTTTTGTGTCTTTCTTGTACATTCGGCTGTCTTGTGACGAGGGAGCGTTCGGGCTTGCCCATGCACCTCTCCTCCTCATAAAGGTGTAGGGTGTTCGTGTTTGTGTGGTTGCCCCTTTCCTTGTACGTTCGGCGTCTTGCGACGAGGGAGTGTTCGGGTGTGCCCATGTACCTCTCCTCCTCATAAAGACATACGGGCATTCGTGTTTGTGTTCTCGTCCCCTTGTGCGTTCATTTTGCGTGCTCATCCTTGTTTGTCCCCATTTGATCACTTGGCTCATGTGGTGATCTTGAAAACTCGACGAGTCGTGATCAACGAAAGCCACCGGCCCCACAAAAGGGGCAACGAGCCCTTTCCCAGGAAGTGTTCTTATCGTAAACCAAATCTCGGGTCTTCTCTATCCCTTCGTACTCCCTAGTCCAAGACCCTCTTGGTCCCACCCAAGTAACACACACGTGCGAAACTTCACGACATAAATTGGTGAAGCCGACGTGAGAGGGCGGCAAGGGAGATCCAAGATGCGAGGAGGAGAACTTGTTGAAGCGATGGCGGCAGCGGTGGACCGCTTGGTAAATGCCTGTGCTATGGCACTTCTACAAGAATTTGAGAAGCGCTTCGTGCGACTCTTGGCTCTCGACAGGATGGTGCTTGACACAAGAAAGGTCCTACTATTCATAAAAGTTGTTGATGTACAAGACTGAGACAAGGTGGGGCTCCTCCTCGAAACTGATGATGGGCTATAGTAAAACGGATTTGTAGTCGCTTCGATAAGAGAAGGGAATGGAACAATGGGTCCCCGTAGAGCGGCCAAACATCCACAAGCTCCATGAGTGAGATACATGAACCCAGGGGTGGTAGAGCACCTCAAGAAAGAGAGCAAGCAAATGCAAGGTTCGTGCCCGAGAGAAATGTGGTTGAAGCATTGTCTGGAGGGTCGGCAATAGACGAGCTCACAAAGATGGTGCGAGATCTCCAAATAGTGCAAGCTAGGAGAGAGAGTGGCGGCCCTCAAGATTGGCGTCCCCCGTTCACGCAAAGATGTATGTGGTGCGACAATCCTGACCACCTACAAAGGGAGTGTGGAGACTTTCCAGAGGCCCTAAGAAGGAATATTGTCTTCGACGGAGACAAGGCGCCCGTTGGGATTGAATCAAGCCTGAGGGGGCATGAGAAGGCTAATGGAGGAGGCCGAAGCACGACATGTTGAAGCCGTCCACTACTCGGCGTCGGTTGGGATCCGAATGGGGAAAGAGGTGAGGAGGCAAGAGGAGAAAGAGATTGACTTTTCGCCATCAATCCTTGGAAGCCTCTCTAGGGGAAAGTTCAAAAGAAAAGAAGCGGAGGAAGTAGAAAGAAGGGTCCAAGAAGCAACTAGGTGGAAGAAAAGATGGGCTTAGTGGAAGCCGATTGCCAAAACTACGAAGTAATGGTAGAAGAGAAGAAGGTCGGAAATGATGAGGGAGCCGGTCCATCAAGGAAATACGATGCTCGAGGTGCACGAAGAAGGGAAGAGATGAACCAGTCTCAAGCATGCGATGAAAGATGGAAAAAGAAGGGGAAACTCCCCAACTTCAAGCTTTGCTCGGAGATCGAACAAACAACAGACTTGAAGAAGGTAGTGGAGGAAAGGATCCTCGATAGTCGCGTAGAGTTTACTCTACAAGAGGTTCTCGGAATTGCCAAGAAAGAATTCCACGAGGTCATCATCAACCTAATGAAAAGGAAGCGGCTCTCAACGAGCAAGAAGTGGCAAAGCCCGCGATTGTAAATGCATTGTCAACTAAGGTGCCTGAGGAAGACGAAGACTATGCGGACAGTCACTACACGAGACCGTATTGGGCGAGAGCGATAATGGAGACACAGGTACGGGTCAGAGAGGTAAAAGAGCCGGTTGTAGCATTGATGGACCATGGCTCTGAGATCAACCTTATGTACATGGAATTTTATAAAAAGGGAAAGTGGCCGATCAATACGAAGCACGGATGGACGATTAGAGTGGCGACCCGAGCAACCGAGGACCTATACGGGGCTTGCCCGAATGTACGAGTGAAGGTGGGGGACGTAGAAATAGATCAACATTTCTTCGTTCAAGAGATGTCCTTGCACCCAGTCATCTTGGGTGAACCATACATCACGATGACTCGCATGGAAACGAAGGTGCTAGACAACGGGTCGGCATATGCGAGGGTCAAGAGCCAAGATGGGAAGCATTCAGTCCAATTCCTTACGGTGAGGCCCAACCATGAGCACAATCGAGCCTCCCTCAAAGGGGAGAGTCGAGAGGATTTTTGATACGGGCTATTAAAGAGTGGGGCAACAATAGCCCGAGGCAAACTAAGACCCTAAACCCTTACAAAACTATTAAATGTAATAGGAAACAAATTTGGTTCTCCAAAAATGGAGCTTGTAAAATTACTAGTTTAAGTGATAGAGATAGGTCTAGGGCGAAGAGATACAAAAGGTATCTCAAACAATGTAATTTATTAGGGGAAGATGACACCATAAGCGGCGCCATGGAGGCGTTCTTGTTCGACGACACTCTCGGAGAGATGGAGAGGATAATCACTTCAGGCCTCAATGAAGACAAGGTAATTCCAGTCAACTCAATTGACATGTACACCACCATCAAAGAGCTTGGGCGGTTGATCGAGGAAGCGAGGACGGTCGAGGTGCAAACAAAGTACAAAACCGTGGACAAGAAGGTGAAGCATGTGGCTGCCCCATTGCCTAACGATAGTTGGGATCAGATAAAGGGGGTTGCGGTTGATCCTAGCTTGCGGGACCCACGAGGCATAGGGCACCGGTTCACCGATGAGACGCGACAGAAGCTCCGGATTGGTGGGGGTGGCTTCCTATTGCCTAGGGAGGAGGAAAGATTTAGAAGGATGATCGAAAGCCTCAGAAGGGCTTTCGGGTTCTCATCGGGTGAGATAGGGTGCGTAAACCCTAAGATCGTGGAGCCAATGGTGATCTTTAAGGTACCACATGTACCGTGGAACATCAAACCAATCCTGGTTCCAAGAACTCACATCCCAAAGTTGATTGACCTACTCAAGGAAACGATTGAGATGTGTGAGCGTAAGTGTTTGCGGAAGCGTAAAACAGAGAACAACATAGAGAGAGAGAGAGACAGAGAGAAGGAGAGAGCAGAACACAATTTCAAAATTATATCAAAACTCTGTACACACACTGTGCTAAGTAGCACTATTTATACAAGTCCTCTTGGGACTGACAGAAGTACCATGTACTTCAGTGCTCACACGAGCATCTGACACTTACTACGAGGCTATAGCTACCTAGTAGTCTATCCTATACTAGGCTTCCGATTGGACTCCGGTTACGGATTGCACCCGGCTTCCACTGCTTGCCGGTTCGGTTGCTCACCGTAATACCGATCCGTCTCGCCCGATCCGTCTCGCTTACCGGCTCCGGCTTATTCAGCCAATTCGGCTCCGGTTGAGCTTGCCGCTCAACACTCCCCCTCAAGCTCAACCTGAGGTGGGTTCGTAGTGTCGACCTCTGTGGCAGTCGTTTCTTCCAACCGACTTCTCCTGGCGTCACTCTGCCTTGCTCGCGCTCCTCGTCCGGTCCAGTCCCATTTGGCGCGACCCCTTTGGTTCTGCGCGCCTCGACTCTCTCGGTCGGCATGTCTGCTCAATAGGCCCATCTCAGCACTCACGTTGTTGTGACTCCGGCGCTTGCCGATCCGTCGGTTCTCCCACGATGGCATCGACTTCCGCTGTGTCTTGTTGTCTGTCTGGCCGGACTAGCCTCAACACAGGTGTCTATCCGACACTTCTCCAAAGGGGTGGTAAGGATTGGATGCTAGGTTACACGCATAAGATGATTACAATTAAGCACAGACAGTAAACAATACGAGATACAGATAAATACGCAATAATTACTATTGTATTACTTCCGTCAAAACACTTTACAAATCATCGGATCCTTTTATAGGCATCCGGCAAGGTTACAATCGGTGCGCTTAGGCAACCGACATCCGAATCAGTTCGGATCCGGATCGGTACAACTGTACCGAATCCGTCCCTCCAAATAATAATTCTACTATTATTTACTTCCTATTATCCGATCCGATTCCGCCTTCCCACTTGTCCTTGCTCTTCTGACCGGCCAACACATGGCACGCCCGTGGGAAAGTGCCTTGCACTTCGAATCCACTCCCGGCCTCAGTCTTCCTCCAAAATATCGAGCACACTTTGCTTGATAGTGTCAAGTGGTGCTTCTTCCTCCTGTTCTTGTTCCTTGCCTGCCTGGTCTCCGACCTCCTGTTGGGTAGGCTGTTCCGTAAAAATTTGTTGCTCCGGCTCTGCTTGATTCTGTGGTGCCGATGCTTCCTCACCGCTTCGTCCGGGTTCTTCCTGTTCTCCCTCCATTCCTAGCTCTGTTCTGTTACCGGTGTCGCTTTCTCCGGTCTCGACTGGTCGACTCGATACGCCTCCTTCCTTTGCTCTGGTGTCTTCCGGTCTCAGCTCTTCTTCTTCTCCGGCATCGGTCTGCTCCTGCTCTTCTTCAAGTTCGTCTTCGGGTATTCCTCGTCGGGGTTGTTCGGTGTCGGTTGGTTCATCTTCAGCCGGTCGCTCTCCCTCACTTATCGTGATTGGCGTCGTTCTTCCCTTAGCTTCCTGTCGTAACTGGTCCTGCTCGTATCTCTCCAACTCCAACTGAGTTGCGAGCTGCCCGTCATCCAACCTCTCTACCAACCCTCGGATTTCTTTGAGGTGTTCTTCTGCTAAAGTGTAGAAATCCTCCGACAATTCCTCCCGAATGGCGACGATACTTTCTTCATCCATCTTGTAGAACCTGTCACCGGTCTTCTTCCGATTCTCGGCATCCGCTCGGAGTGTCTGCAGCTCGGTTGCCTGTTGTGACCACTCCTTCCATAGCTTTTCCGTACTTTCGTTGATGCTTGCCTGAGCTCGGGTACTCCATCCTGACATGATGAGCTTGATCCGGTCAACCCCTGCCTTAGCATGTGCATAAGCTTCCTGCTTTTCCTTCCTTGCCCGTTTTATAATGTCAGCCATTATCTGAGCCTGGGCCTCGTAATCTGCTTTCTGCTTTTCATAGGTACTTTGCAGTTTGCTGATCGTGAAGGTCGATTTTTCCTTTTCTTCATTCCTGATCTTGGTCAAGTCCAGCTTTTCCCACCTTAGCGCCTCTAATTCCTTCCTTCTCTCCGTTGCTTGGGCTATTTCCGCCGACAATGCTTCCTTGTTGGCACTGACCTCATCCATCGCCTTAGCCAGGTCTAATCGGGTCTCTTTGAGCTGCTCTTTCAGCTTCTCTATTTGCCGGTCGTAGTCTGCTGCCCGTTTTTTGTTGTCCGACTCGGCCTGCTTGTGATCTCGGTAGAGAGGTCGAAGTCCTCCGTCTTCTGCTTCAGGCGTCAGGATGCCTGAGCTCTTAACCGATCGTCCCGGTCCTTCTGTTGTCGGAGTTCTTCCTGCAGTCGTTCTATCTCTTGCTCGGCATGTCGACGTAGTCGGTCCTTCTCCTTCTGCAGCTTCTCTTTTTCTTCTTGCAGTCGGTCATTAGCGGCTCGACCTTTCCGGAGGCCTTCTTCCATTTTTCGTCTGTCGTCCTCCACCGCTTTCCGCTGCTCCCTTTCTCTTTCCCTTAATGCCTCCTGAGCTTTTAACTCCTCTCGTAAGGTTTCTATTATTTTTTCGGTCTCAGGGCCGGTTTGCAAGGCTACCGGTTCCGGTTCCGGTTCTGGTTGCTTCCTTGTTGTCCCGACCGGCTCGGTGACAGCTTGTGCTTGTTGAATTCCTTCCCTTGCCTGCAACAGCTCCCCTTGCATTTCCTCGATCTGTGTTCGGAGCGCGACCAACTCCTGAGTTGTTGTATGTGTCAATTGTTGCCTACACGTTTCTTCTTTCTCTAACTGGTCCGCTACTCCCGATAACTGCTCCGAAAGCCATCTCAGCCATTGTGGCTTTGTTCTTCCGGTGTCGGGATGGCCTTGCTCACTTAAGCCAGGCTGATTTTCCGGCCTCTTCTCTGGCTCTGGCTCCGGCGCTTGTTCCTTCTTCTTATCTGGGATGACCGGTTTTCTGAAGTCCGGCCCAACCGGTGTCGGTGCTGCTTCCCTGGTTACGGGTTCCGGTGATGTTTCCGCCTCGGCTACTGGAGATGGTCCTTGCACCCTCTGCTGAGTTCTGTCCACTGGTGGAGCCGGTCCTTTCGCCCGTTTCTCCCGACCTTGTCTTGCTGGGAGTCTTACCAGTGGTTCGGATGAGTCTTCTGTTTCAGCTTCCTCCTCCGGTGCGGTTACCAGACGGACCTTTTGTATAAAGACCTCTGGTTCCGGTTCCGGCCGTCGCAGCGTTATATGGATTGGTTTGCGCGCTACCGGTTCCTCCTCGGCCGCTTTCCCTTTGCCTTTACCTGCCGGTTTTGCCTTTGTTGCCGGTTCCTGTTGCTGTCGGGATGGTCCTTCCCCCTGCTGTTCTGCTTCTTGCTGGGTCCATCCGGGGGTGTGTTTCTCCAAAATCTGTCAGCGCTTTGTGACCTTTTTCGGCGTCGTCTCCTGCCGACCTCTTTTCTTTTGTGTGATGGGGAGCACTGGTGGGACTAACACCGTTAGCCATTGTGCTATCCCGGCCCATGGCTTTTTTCCTTCCACAAGATTTTTGATGGCCTCCTTCAATCCTTCGGTTATGAAATGGAGCCAGTCTATTTGTAAGCCTTCGTACGCTGCTATTAAGAACGTTGCCCGGTACTTGGCTATGGCTGGGGGACGGGGATTCACGAATCCGTATTCCATCATAGCGCGGGCCACTTCTCCGAACAGCAGGTTCTCTCCGCCCTGCGTTCGGTACGCCTTGCTGCTGATAGAGTATTCCCCGAAATATTCGAACAGGATTTCACTGGAAGGGTTTTCGATTGTTTGAAGTCCTCCTGCTTTGATCCCCGTGAGCGCCTGCACCGCTCCTTCCGTGACTTCTGATATATCGATCGATGCTGCCGCCTGCTCTGGTTCTGCGTGTGGTGGAGCGTCGGCGATCCGCAGCAATCCTTTTAACCCGTTCTCCCTCATCCATTGGCGTGCCTCTTCCGACAATACCATTGTTTCGAATTCTTCGTCTGCTGCCTGTTGTTCGGGATCGCGATGTGTGTGCTCTGTGCGTCGGGTCGCTCTTCTGTGCTTCTGCGCCTGTATGTAGGAAAATTCGTAAAAAGTGAGCCCTTCGCAGGCCTGTGTCTTATATAGTGGGTTGTGCCTCGAGCCGCCCTTTTTCGTTTCCCGCGCATGTTCCTCTCCCGCCATAATTAGTATGTCCTTTCTTGTTTGCCGCGTGTGAGTGTCCACGTTCCATGCTTTAAATAGCAAGTCCACGCATGTCCTTCTTTAATGCATGGCGCCTCTTCATTGCATGGTGGCGCTCCCACCTCTTGTGATCTCCCCATCATTACTATGATTCGCGTCGATTTTGCCCACGTCTTTTTTTTTTTTTTTTTTTCTTTCTTGGACCACGTCATTTGCTTGTCCCCCCCGATTTGTTCGGGTCGGTTCGTGTGGATACCGGATCCTTCTGTTGGTTTTCCGGGATAGTCTTTGTCAGTATCGGTGTCGGTTCTTCCTCGGTCCGAATATCTTTAGCAGCGTCCGTCGGTGTCGGTTCCTCATCTTGCCGGATTTCCGGGTTTTGGTTGAACGGGTTGGCTGGCATATTTCCCTTATACAGCTTTAGTCGAAATCCATTTGCCCACTTGCCGATGACATCTCCAGACAACGTGCCGAGCTGATACGACCCATTGTACTCCTTGGTGATCCAGAACGGTCCGGTCCATCGAAACCGCAACTTTCCCGGCATGTTCCCCATCCGTGTCTGGAATAGTAGTGCCGGTTTCCCGACTTCGAACTCCTTTTCATTGCCACGCCGGTGTCGGTCCACGAAGGCTTTTCTCCTCCTTTGCTCCAGTTCGAGTTGTAGTAAGCTGGCTATTCGGTTTTCCTCTAATTCCAACAACGTCGCCAGCCGAATTCGTTCGGACTCGTTCTCACTTAAGCGCTCCTTCACCTGAATCCGTAAGCTGGGGATCTGGAACTCTACCGGCATGACCGCTTCTAACCCGAATGCTAGTCGGAACGGGGTTGTCCGGATGCTGGTTTTGTACGTTGTTCGGTACGCCCATAGCGCACTTTGCAATTTCGTATCCCAGTCGGTCCGGTTCTCGTTGACGATTTTTCGTAGGATGTTCTGCAAAGTTTTGTTCGTTGATTCCGCTAGTCCATTGGCTTGAGGGTAGTAGGGAGTACTCTTTTTATGTACCACCGCGTAAAATGATGTCAGGCTTTCTACTACCTGCCTGAGAAAATGTCCTCCTTGGTCACTTATAAGCTCGATCGGGCATCCATACCGGCACCATATGCATTCATACAGAAACTTTGTCGTGGACGCGGTCGTGTTGTCCCGTAAGGCCTTTGCTTCTACCCATTTGGTGCAGTAGTCGGTCGCCACTATGACATACCGATTTCCAGTTCGCATTGCCGGTGGTTTAAAGGGACCGACAAAGTCCAACCCCCACTTTTGAAACGGTTCCAAGGGCAAGACCGGGTGGTGTGGCATCCGGGCCTGCTCTGTGGGTTGGCCCAGTCATTGACACAAATCGCATTCTCTGCTATACTTCACAATCGGTTCGGATCCGGATCGGTACAACTGTACCGAATCCATCCCTCCAAATAATAATTCTACTATTATTTACTTCCTATTATCCGATCCGATTCCGCCTTCCCACTTGTCCTTGCTCTTCTGACCGGCCAACTGTCTGTGTCCCCTTCGCCTTCAGTCGATCCAACTCAACCGGATCCATCTGTTGATCCGAGTCAGCTGTCTCCGACTCGTTCCAGCTCTTGTCCGAATCGGTACACTCCGATTCGACTTCCGGCTTCAGGCCTCTCACCACATCGGACCACTTCCGAGTCTTGGCCTTCTGTCGAATACAAGTGTATAATGGACGTATTCACACTATCCCTTCGTATAGCCCAAGTTTGGGGCATTTGTGTAATTAGCATAAAGGGTAGTTACCCTAAGTCGGTCACTATATATAGTGACCTTGTAACCTTTTTGTAAGGTTGGGTGTTGTATTATTGCTTTGGGAAATAGAAAGTATTTTTGGGTCTCTCTCTCTCTCTCTCTCTCTCTCTCTCTCTCTCTCTGTGCAACGACCTAGAAACTGTCATACGCAGGTATTCAGCACGAATCGAATGCTACTTGATCTTCCGCATTGACGACATTGTCTCCAACATCTGGTATCAGAGCGTGCACAGTATTCGGTCCTTCATCCCGCTGTCGGCCGTCGTCTCAGCATTCGGTTTCCTGCGTCATTCGAAGAAGAGAGAAGAAGAAGAGAAACGAGGCTTGCATCTCATCGCGTTAGATCATCTTCGCTTGGAGTAAGCCAGCAGGTTGTACTCTGTCCCTTGTGATCGTAACCGCTCGAGGTGAAATCCCCTTGTGCAACATTGACACGATCGTGCTCCATTCGGTTAAACGGCATCCGAAGACGTCATCAAACGCTGCTCGCCGCTCATTGTAACCACTCGGTGCAGATCGGTCTCAAGACAACAACCCAAATTCGTGCTTCATCTGGCTGATCGACATTCGGGAGGATCAGTTGGATCCGTCTCTCTCGTTGCTGCAGTCAACCGAAGCAGAATCGGTCCAGATAATCGGTTTCAATAATCGGTATTCGGCATATATATCCGAAGCGAACCGGGCTCACTCCGACTCGGCAACATTCGGGAAGACCAGTCGGTTCTGTCCCTCAAGCTACCGGAGTCAATTCGAGCAAGTTCCGAAGCCGAACCGACTCGGGTTCAAATCCGACTAGAACGATATCGGGTGAGCCAACCGGCTGCACTCCAACAAGGTTCGTAGTCAACTCCGAACCGAGCTTCGTCAACCGAAACCGAATTTGATGGCATCAACATCCGGCTCGTCAGAAATGAGTCTACGAAAGTTCGATGGATCGAACTTCAACTTCTGGAAGGAGCAAATGCAGGACTATCTCATAGTCAAGGGGCAAATCGATCCCATCGAAAATGAAGAACCTCCAGAAGGATACAAACCAATTGAGTGGCAGAAGCTGGACAGAATCGTCCGCGCCACGATTCGGATGCACCTATCGGAATCGGTATACTTTATGGTGCAATCGTGTACGACAGCATTCGAACTGTGGAAAACACTGTCGGACACTTACGAAAAGAAGGTCGCCGCAACGAAGATGTTTCTGATCCGGCGCCTCTACAACTTGCGGATGAAAGAATCCGACTCGGTTCAAGCACACCTCAATGAGTACGAAAGCATAAGCTCCCAAATCTCGTCACAGGGGACGGCAATCGAGGATGAACTCAGAGCAATGATACTCATGAGCAGCCTTCCCTCATCATGGGAAACTTTCGTCACAACCGTGTGCAACGCGTCAACCACGGCTGTTAAATACTCCGAAGTCACGAGCGCAATCCTGACCGAAGCAGCTCGGAGAAAGTCTTTCGCCAAAGACTCAACAGACGACGCTTATGTAGTACAAGGTTCGACAGACCGATCGAACATACGAGGAAGAGATTCCTCACGACCGCCGAACAATCAGCGAAGACGGAGCCAGTCACGGGATAACCGAATCTGCAACTATTGCAAGAAACCCGGACACATCAAAGCCGACTGCCGCGCACTCAAGAACAAGAACAACAAGAAGAGTGGCCGGCATGAGGAGATCAATTACGTCAGCTTCTCAGCTGATGTGCTACCAGACGACCCGAATATACTATCAATCGAAAATCCAGTCGGATCAGAAGTTCTACTCACGACTGAAGAATCGAGCACATGGCTCTTAGATTCGGGCGCGTCATTTCACGTGACTCCTCATCGATCCCAATTTCGGCAATATACGATCCGTCACTCCGACTCAGTTCGAGTCGGCAACTCACAACACTGTGACATCATCGGAATCGGCACAGTAGAGCTCAACCTTGCAGGTGGCTCTACACTTGTACTTCACAATGTCCGACATGTACCCGAGCTCTCAAGGCCATTGATCTCAGTCGGACAACTAGATGAAGACGGCATTCGTGCCGGTTTTTCTTCGGGAGGGTGGACACTCCACAGGGGGAACCTCCTGCTTGCTAGAGGACCCAAGATACACTCACTGTATCCGTTACATGTTACGCTCAGAGAGGGTAACCTGTTTTTGGTGGATATTCCTGTGTCATCACTATGGCACAGAAGATTAGGACACCTCAGCAAGGCCGGCATCACGCACCTATCTAGAGCCGGGTACATCCCTAAACTCTCCTTCTCCGACCATCAATTCTGCGAGCATTGCCAGTATGGCAAACAAGCAGCCGCATCACACCCGACGTCAGCACCAAGAGAAACGAGACCTCTCGATTTGGTCCACTCGGACGTCTGTGGCCCAATGCCGCATCAGTCTCTCGGCGGTGCCTCTTACTTCGTCACTTTCATTGACGATTCGACTCGAAAGGTGTGGGCTTATCCGATTCGCACCAAAGATCGGGTCTTCTCGATCTTCTCAGATTGGCTCGCTATGGTAGAAAATCAAACCGACCGAAAACTGAAATGCTTTCGGACCGACAACGGGGGAGAGTTCAAATCCGAAGAATTCGTCAAATTCTGCCGACAACGCGGCATCCGACGTGAATTTACGGCACCACACAGTCCGGAGCAAAACGGGATTGCCGAACGCATGAATCGGACAATCCAAGAACGGATAGTTTCCATGCTCCAACACTCCGGACTGTCGGATGGCTTCTGGGCAGAGGCTCTACTCACGGCAGTACACATAATCAATATGTCGCCAAGTAGAACTCTAGGACTTCAAATTCCTCAGGAACTATGGATCGGCAGTAAGCCGAATTACGACAAGCTGAGGACCTTCGGATGCGAGGCGTACGCCCTCATTCCGAAAGATGATCGCCGAAAACTTGCACCTCGGTCCAGGAAATGCATCTTCCTTGGATATGGATCCGACGGCGAAATGGGATACCGACTCTGGGATCCCGAACGCAGACAAATCGTTCGAAGTTCGGACGTTGTGTTCAACGAGTCGGCTATGAATCCATCAGTCGAAAAACCGATCGAAGTCCGAAGGGTAACATTTTCCGATGTGCCGACCCTTCAAGAAGGCCCCGCTCTCAACACACGGTCAGCTTCACGGGTAGCTGAACCTTACACTACCGACTCGGACAACTCCGACTCGGCACAACCGAATAATTCGCTTTCGGACCATCCGACCTCGATACCCGATGCGACCAGTCCAATCATACCTCGACGATCCGAGAGACTGTCGCAACCTCCGGAGAGGTATTCTCCTTGAATTTTCTTCACCGACGCCGGCGAACCGACGTCTTACGAAGAAGCATTGACATCTGTCGATTCCGCCACCTGGCATCTGGCGATGGAGTCGGAAATGCACTCCATTCGGGCAAACAAGACTTGGGATCTGGTCGAATTACCTAGGAACCGACGTGCTCTTCCTTGCAAGTGGGTTTATCGACTAAAAGAGACGTCTGATTCGACCACCCCAAAGTACAAGGCCAGATTAGTTGCGAAGGGCTTCCGACAAGAATATGGCGTCGACTTCGACGAGATTTTTTCACCAGTGGTGAAAATGACAACCCTTCGTTTTCTACTCGGCGTAGTGGCAGCCGACAACTTGGAGCTGATTCAGCTAGATGTCAAAACAGCCTTCCTCCATGGTGATCTTGAAGAGGAAATTTATATGGAGCAGCCCAAAGGCTTCGTGGCAACTGGCCAAGAACATCTAGTCTGCCGACTCAGGAAGAGTCTATACGGCCTCAAACAGGCACCGCGACAATGGTACAAGAAGTTCGACGACTTCATCCAATCGATCGGCTTCTCAAAAAGCGATGAGGACCATTGTCTTTTCACCAACACAGCTCAAGATGGATCACCCATCTTCCTCATCATTTACGTGGACGACATGCTAATTTCTGGGCGCCACGCGGGCGAACTTGCCGATCTCATTCGGCAACTGCGGTTGAAGTTTGCCATGAAGGACCTCGGTCCGGCACGACACATCCTTGGCATGAAGATTAGTCGGCATCGCGATAAACGACATCTTTTTTTGTCTCAGACAGACTATATCGGACGTGTCTTGGAACGCTTCAACATGCAATCAGCCAAATCTGCTTCAACCCCGCTCCCCATGAATCTTCGGCTCTCTCAGCGAGACTGCCCGACATCCGGTCCGGAGGGGGAAGATATGAAGTCGGTACCGTATGCACCGGCAGTCGGCTCCCTTATGTACCTGATGGTCGCGACACGGCCTGATATCTCTCATGCCGTAGGAGTCGTTAGCAGATTTATGCACAATCCTGGCCGATCGCATTGGAACGCAGTCAAGCATGTGTTCAGATATCTGGCTGGCACAAAAGACCACGGCATTCTTTTCGGTCCGAACCGAACCTCAGGCGTAGTCGGTTACACCGACTCGGACTTCGCCGGCTGTATAGACAGTCGGAAATCAACAACCGGATACTGCTTCAAATTCGGCAATGGAGCAATCTCGTGGAAGTCGAAACTTCAGGAGTGCACAGCGACCTCAACGACCGAAGCAGAATATGTAGCTGCGTCCGACGCAGCAAAAGAAGCTTTGTGGCTCGGTCGGCTGGCGCACACGTTTCGACAAGTCGACCATGACTCGGCCCCAGTTGTCTACAGCGACAGTCAAGGTGCTGTTGCCTTGTCGAAAAATCCGGTTCACCACAACGCCTCCAAACATATCGACGTTCGATATCACTTCGTTCGGGACTGCGTCATTTCAGGGAAAATCGGTCTAGAGAAAATATCCACAACCGACAATGTCGCAGATGGAATGACCAAGTGTCTTTCGGCAGACCGCTTTCGGTCCCTTCGGCATCAGATGGGCGTAACGACAAACCAGTCCGGTTAGAGCCGGACACAGCGCAGGATGGTTTCGGACAACCGACATCAGTTCCTTAATGATCGGCTTCAACTCTTCCGACCCGACCAGTTCGGTCTTCTGCCTTCGGACCCTGCCGACTCGAACAAAACTGATATGTCCGAGAACCTAGATTTATACCTGTAATCTTAGATAACCCATGTATACGCCCATTACGGGGGAGTGTCGAATACAAGTGTATAATGGACGTATTCACACTATCCCTTTGTATAGCCCAAGTTTGGGGCATTTGTGTAATTAGCATAAAGGGTAGTTACCCTAAGTCGGTCACTATATATAGTGACCTTGTAACCTTTTTGTAAGGTTGGGTGTTGTATTGTTGCTTTGGGAAATAGAAAGTATTTTTGGGTCTCTCTCTCTCTCTCTCTCTCTCTCTCTCTCTCTCTCTCTCTCTCTGTGCAACGACCTAGAAACTGTCATACGCAGGTATTCAGCACGAATCGAATGCTACTTGATCTTCCGCATTGACGACATTGTCTCCAACACCTTCTCCATGCTTCCCTCGGCTTCTTCAGCCGGTGAACCGAAATCGAATTCCTCATTCGACTCCGCATCATGGTTAGTACCGTCGTGATGACCTCCGCACAGCATGCACTTCTCTTCCTGAGTGCACAACTCTTCTTCACAGCCGCTTGCTCCGACCTGTTCGGATGTGTCGACTCCCTTCGTCGACTCGGCTTCCTTCATCTTCTTGTCTCCTCTTCTTCCGGCTCTCCTCTTACCGACGGGTTCAACAGTTTTTTGGCCTTTGCCCGTTTCGGTAGAGACTTTGCCCTTGCTTCTCCCCCTCAAGTGCGGCACGTCGAGATGCTGAATACCAAGCATGTCGGTAAAGTGCTGCAACTTGTCCAATCCGAGTGGCTTGGTGAAGATGTCGGCAACTTGCCGATCCGTATGAACATACCGTAGGTCAACTTCACCGCTCAGGACCCGCTCACGCACGAAGTGGTAGTGCACCTCGATGTGCTTTGTGCGAGCATGGAACATAGGGTTCCTGGCGAGCTGCAGGTTGCTCATGTTATCGCAGTAAATCGGGATCGGGGTCGGTACCTCGATCCGCAAGTCTCGCAGCAATCGCCGAAGCCAGATGGCTTCACAAGTGGCAACGGTAGCGGCCCGGTACTCAGCCTCAGTGCTTGACAAAGCCACTGTGGGCTACTTCTTGCTGCTCCACGCAATGCCGCGCTACCTATGGAGAACATGTATCCGGAAGTGGAGCGGCGATCAGACGCATCGTCGGCCCAGTCAGCATCTGTGTAACCGACAAGCTCTTCGGGTATACCTCGCCGGTATAGCAGTCCCCGGTCCTTAGTGCCGCTGACATACCATAATATTCGTTGCGCGCACTGAAGGTGCTCCACGGTCGGCTTCTGCATGAACTGACTTACCATGCCGACCGGATAGCTGATGTCGGGTCGGGTGATGGTTAAGTAGATCAGGCTTCCGACAACCTATCGGAACCGTTTCTCATTGCAGGCCGGTCCGGAGTTGGGACAGAGCTTCTGGTTCCGGTCCAGGGGTGTGGAGACAGGTCGGCAATCCGTCATGCCGGACTTATACAGCATATTCAACACGTAATGTCGTTGTGAGAGCAATATGCCGTCGGGGGTCCGGATCACTTCGATCCCAAGAAAATAATGAAGGTCCCCCAGGTCCTTCATTTCGAATGTGTCCGACAACTGGGACTTGACGCGGTTGATTTCGGGAAGACCCGGTCCGGTGATGACCAAATCATCCACATACAAGAGTATACATACCGGACCGTCAGAGCCTTGCCGGATGAACAACGAAGAGTCCGACTTAGAGACAGCAAACCCCAGCACACGCAACCGGTGTGTGATCTTCGCGTTCCAAGCTCGGGGGGCTTGCTTCAAGCCGTAAAGCGACTTCTTCAGTCGGCATACCGCCGACTTGTTCATCTCCGATTGAAATCCGGGGGGCTGAGTCATAAAGACTTCTTCTTCAAGCTCTCCTTGAAGGAAGGCGTTCTTCACATCCATCTGGTGAAGATGCCACCCCCTTGCCGCAGCAACCGCCAGTACCACATGAACCGTCGTCATCTTCGCCACAGGAGCGAAGGTCTCGTCATAGTCGATTCTGTGGGTTTGCATGTATCCCTTCGCCACTAACCGGGCTTTGTACCGGTTAACAGAACCGTCGGCGTTGTACTTGACCTTGTACACCCACTTGCATCCGATCGGTTTACAGTGACGGGGAGGATCAACTAGGTCCCAAGTTTCATTGGCATCAAGTGCCCGCATTTCTTCGTCCATAGCGGCACGCCAATTTGCATCCTTTGCCGCTTCTGCGTAGATCTCCAGCTCACGAACTTCTGTCACCTTAGTCATGTACGCATAATGATGCGCCATGTATTCATTGTACCCGTACCGCATGACGGGATCCTTCTGGTGGGTTGATCGGCGCAATGCACCGTCACCTGATTTGAGGCCCTTCTTGGCCAGTTCGGTCTATGTTGCCGAAGATCCGCCTTTCTCCTTTCCGGAGTCGGATACGCACCGATCCGACTCATCGTTGCCGATTTCGAATTCCGGCATCTTCCTCTTCCCCTTCTCTTTGCGCGTGAACCGTTTCCTCGGTTCCTTGCACGGGGAGAGCATGGCAGAGTCTCCACCACTTGCCGTCTCTTCATCCGACTGGTCCAACCGACTCAGTCGCTCGTTCGGTCCACTCAACCGTAACGATTCTGGACTCTCATCTTGAATCCCGGCTTCATCATCCTCTGCCAGGGCTGATTCAGGCTCACTGGCCTGATCTTCCGGCATTGGGTCGGGATCGGAAGTCGGAGTCGGTACGGAGTACCAGGATGCCGATTCATCGAACTCGACATCCCGGCTAACTCGGACTTCCTTCGTCCGGGGGTTATAGCACTTATACCCCTTTTGCTCTTGAGCATAGCCGACTAGGATGCATTTTTCCGATTTTGCATCCCGCTTTCTCCGCTTCTGATCCGGCACATGCACATACGCTATGCTACCGAATATCCGAAGGTGTCTTAAGTTCGGCTTGCGCCCAAAATACAACTCATGAGCTGACCTCTTGTCACCAATGCGGTTTTGTATGTAGACGGCCGTCCGGACCGCCTCCGCCCAGTAGAACCGGGGCATGCTCTTTTCCTCCAGCATTGCCCTTGCCGCTTCGACGAGTGTCCGGTTCTTCCTTTCGGCCACACCGTTTTGCTCCGGTGTGTATCTGCAGCTGAACTCTCGCCGAATTCCCTTCTGCTGCAGATAACTAGTGAATTGGCCGGAAAAATATTCCTTTCTGCCATCCGACTGAAGGCATTTGATCTTCCTCTCCGATTCCCGTTCCACCATCTTCTGGAGGCTCCGGAAACAGTCGAAGACTTCGCTCTTCTGCTCAATGAGGTAGATCCAAGTATGTCGAGTATAGTCGTCGATGAAGGAGACGAAGTACCGGCTCCCGCCAAGGCTTACACTTTGTGCCGGTCCCCAAACATCCAAATGGATGAGATCGAGCTTGTTACGGCTCCGGTTCCGTTCGGTGGGGAATGGAAGCCGGTGTTGCTTCCCAAGTTGGTGGGCTTCACAAATTTCGGCTCTCCGGCCGCTGAACTTTGGCAAACCGACAACGACTTGTTTCGTTTGCAGGTCTTGAAGCCTCTGGTAGTTGACGTGGCCTATCCGCTTGTGCCACAGGTCGATGTCCGACTCGACCTTCTATCGATTCGCAAACAGAGCGGTGCCAAAGTCATTGGTGTTGAGGATAAACATTCTCCTGTCTCTGTGCCCTTGTGCAATGACTTCGCCCTCATCCTCAATGAAGCACCTGAGGTGCGTAAACCACACCTACATCCCCTGGTCGACAATCTGACCGACGGACACCAGGTTCTTCGTGATTGTCGGAACGTGTAATACGTTCATTAGCTTCCCTTTCTGTCCGACGTGGCTTAGAGGGACTTCTCCGACGTGCATGATTGGGTGAGGAGTGTCATCTCCGGTTTCGACTACTCTGGTAGATCCGGTTTTTCCAGAAAGGAGAACCACTCTTTGTGGCTCGTCATGTGGTTCGACGCGCCGGAATCAACATACCACACTTCCTCCGTTTTGGAAGTGGTCTTCTTCATTGAGTTTGCCTTGTGATTCATCACCAAGGCTGGCCCCTTACCGGCCTTTCCGGTTCCGGATCCTCCTGATCCGTTTGCGTAGTGCGAGTTTTGTCGGCCACCCTTACCGGTCTTGCCGGATCCGGATTTGTCCGAATCGGCACGCTTTCTCCAGCACTCGTTTTCCCTGTGGCCTTTTTTGCCACAGTACCAGCATTCCGTAGCAGATTTGTCTTGCCGGCCTCCGGCACCGCCTTGACTCCCCCTGCCTATGGAAGTCCCGGAACTGTTGTCGGCACACTCATAGTGCCTTCGTTCCTGCTCTTGCCGGCCGCCTCCATTGCGTGCCGACCCACCTCTTCCACCACGCCCACAGAGCCAATCCGTTCCCATGTACAGCATTTGGCTGTCCAGGGATGCACTGGTAGATGCACCGGCGTGGTTCTCCTCTACAAGGAGCATCGACTGTAAGTCGAAGAATGAGGGGTTATTCTCCCTTGTACACACCGCAGTCCGGAACGCTCCGAACTTGGACGCCAGGCCTCCGAGACATACCTCCACCATCTCGTCTTCCTCTACGGTAACATTGATAGAGGCGAGCGAGTCGCAGATTTCCTTTATCCGGCCCGTGTAGTCTGCCACGGACATGTTCTTCTGTCGAACATTGCTCAACTCCTGTCTGAGTTGCAGCTTCTGGGCAGTGGTGCTTGCGGCGAAAACCTTTTTCAGGTTCCCCCAAGCATCCTTCGGTGTCTTGGTGTCACGGATGTGGCTGAGCAGCTGATCGCCGACACTGGACGCGAAGCAGTACATCACCCTGCTTGCCGCTTGTTCCCATACCGGGAAGTCCTTGTGTGCCGAGTCGGGCGCCACATCATTCGCTCCTTCAACATAACTCCAGTACTCGTGTCCAAGCAGGTACTGGTGCATCTTGTAAGACCAGGATGCGTTGTTGTTCCTGTCGAGCTTCTCCACTGGGAGCGACGTAGCCATGCCTCTATCCATGTCTTCTATTGTGTCTGTTTTCGACCTGTTAGGGTTTTCTTCTCAAGAGTAAATGTATGCAGCAGAGGTTCTCAACCCTCTCGCTCTGATACCATGTGAGCGTAAGTGTTTGCGGAAGCGTAAAACAGAGAACAACATAGAGAGAGAGAGAGAGAGAGAGTGACAGAGAGACAGAGAGACAGAGAGAGCAGAACACAATTTCAAAATTATATCAAAACTCTGTACACACACTGTGCTAAGTAGCACTATTTATACAAGTCCTCTTGGGACTGACAGAAGTACCATGTACTTCAATGCTCACACGAGCATCTGACACTTACTACGAGACTATAGCTACCTAGTAGTCTATCCTATACTAGGCTTCCGATTGGACTTCCGGTTACGGATTGCACCCGGCCTCCACTGCTTGCCGGTTCGGTTGCTCACCGTAATACCGATCCATTTCGCCCGATCCGTCTCGCTTACCGGCTCCGGCTTATTCAGCCGATCCGGCTCCGGTTGAGCTTGCCGCTCAACAAGATGGGTATCCTCGAGCCATCAAGCGCCCCATACTCTAATCGGTGGTTCACTATGCCAAAGAAGAACGGAACCTTACGCTTCATCCAGGACCTACAACCTGTTAATCAAGTGACAATTCGAAATGCAGGGGTCGAACCAAGCATTGACGAATTCACCGAGGCCTTCGCTAGAAGGTCTATTTATTCGATCGGTGATCTATACTCAGGGTATGATCAATTCCGACTAGTTGTGGAGAGTAGGGACATCACGACGATGCGAACCCCTATCGGCCTAGTGCGAATGTGTACCTTGCCACAAGGAGGCACTAACTCTATAGCCCACATGGTAAATGCAAAGAACAAGGTGTTGAGAGATTGCATCCCTGACATCACCATGTCATTCCTCGATGACATCCCCATAAAAGGGTGCTCTGAAGTAGAGAAAGATGAAACCTTAGACAAGGATGGGTGCAGACGTTTTGTGCTAGATCACATCTCCGATTGAGGGAAGGTTCTACAAAGACTCAAAGATGCACACTTGACCTTCTCAGGTGAGAAATTGGCATTCGGCCAACCAAAGATTCTTGTGGTGGGACACTTGTGTGGGGCGTACGGACGGACGCCATCCCCGGCAAAGGTGGACGCCATCACTGACATGAGGGAAGAATATAAATCGCAGACAGAGGTGAGGCCATTTCTTGGTGCCTGTGCATTCTACCACATCTGGATCCCACACTACGCTCACCTAGTTGAGCCTTTGTATGGGCTACTCAAGAAGGGGTGGAAGTTCAAGTGGGAGGAAGAGCACACAGAGGCAATGAAGAGGCTCAAAGGAATGTTGGTAGGAAGGGGTGCCCATCTACATGACGATAGATACGAGTCCAACAGGGATCGGATGGGTCATCAACCAAGAAGGAGAGGATGGTGCACACTACGCCATCCGGTTCAGAGCCAAGGTCTTAAGCGAGCAACAACGAGGATACTCCCAAGTAAAACGAGAGCTTTGGGGTATTGTGGCCACAGTGAAGG
Organism: Azolla caroliniana; assembly: GCF_043228905.1. Lineage (NCBI taxonomy): Eukaryota > Viridiplantae > Streptophyta > Polypodiopsida > Salviniales > Salviniaceae > Azolla > Azolla caroliniana. The sequence goes on from NW_028230437.1 coordinate 7,277,501, forward strand.
GGGATAAAGATTACCTAATTGTTGAGAAATCGTTGCAGAATAGATCACAATAAACGAACTACGTGCTGAAATACGAAACACAGAAATATGCCAAGAAAAGACAAGATGAACAATGGTGCACGGAGATTTATGTGGAAACCCTAAAATGGGGAAAACCACAGGTGAACAGAATCTTCACTATACAAAGTGGATATACATCACCGAGAGGAATACAACACTCTGTCGAGTGTATCAACCACACGGGGCTCTTCTCGTCTGTTGTTACTCACACAACTATGGCGCGGCTCTCACTTCTCTCTCACACTCTCTTGCACACTACAACTTCTGTTTCTACTCTGTTTCACTTACACTATTCCTCATAAAGTTTGCCCTAGTTGTATATATACTTACACAACTTTCTGGCTATTTACATACGTAGCCCTCATGGGGCGCACACTTAGACCATTTACAATTATAGTCTCCCGAGTTGGCAATATACACGATTCCGGTTTCGGCCTCGGCCGAGTCCCTCATCAACTCGGCTCCTCTCTCTTCCCATCCAGAGAGACATGTTTCCTAACATCATCATCATTATTATTAATATAATAATAATAATCGAATCTTCAAACAATCGACTCACTGTTTTCGACTCTTCGACTAACGGCTTTCCGAACAGTCGAATCTTCCCTGTCATTGACTACCAGCTTTCCAATCAGTCGGTTCTTCCTCCCACTAGAGGGTCATATTCCCAACAAACTCCCCCTTCACTCCCGTGGGAGGAAATCTGTCAGTCCTATATTTTGTCGACAGACTATGAGTCTGTCCAAAGGTAGGTTCTTTGTTAGCATGTCGGATCCATTGTCATCGGTATAGATCTTCACAAGGGAAAACTCTCCTTCTTCGACTCTCTCCCGCAACCAGTGATACCTCCTCTGTATGTCCTTGGTCCGGGAGTGGTATGCCACATTCTTGGCTAGGTGTATGGCACTTTGGCTATCACAATGAAGCAAGAACTCCTTTTGCTTCATGCCTAGTTCGGTGAGAAAATTTCTCATCCAGATCAGCTCTTTTCCGGCTTCTACCTCTGCCATATACTCTGCCTCTGTAGTCGACAAGGCTACAGACTTCTACAATCGTGACTGCCACGACACTACTCCCCTTGCATAGGTCATCACGTACCCTGACGTGGATTGGCTCGAGTCGACATCTCCTGATATGTCTGAATCGGTAAAACCTTCCAGCACAGGTTTTCTGACACCATACCTTAGGCACACCTCCGAGGTGCCTTTCAAGTACCTGAGTATCCACTTCACCGATGCCCAATGTTCTCTCCCTGGATTACTCATATATCGACTTCTTGCTCCCACAGCAAATGCTACCCGGTCTCGTACAGACCATAGCATACATTAGACTGCCGACAGCTGAGGCATATGGTACCTTCTTCATCTCAGCCTTTTCCTTCTATCCCTTCGAACACTGCTTCGCATTTAATCTGCAGTTTGTCGGCAACACGGAGCCGACCGGCTTTGCATCTGACACGTTGAACCTCTCTAGGATCTTCGTCACACACTTCTGTTGTGACAACCATAGCACCTTCCGAGCTCTGTCTCGAGTTATGTGCATTCCTAGGATTTGCTTTGCCAGTCCAAGGTCTTTCATGGAAAATGATTTGCCGAGAGCTTTCTTCAAGCTTCCAATCTTCCTTGTGTCTTGACCGAATATCAACATATCATCAACATATAGCAAGAGAAACAAGAAATCTCCTTCTTCGTACCTTTTGACGAACACACAGTGATCAGCCTGTGTTTTCTGGAACCAATGTTCCATCATGAAGGACTCAAATTTCTTGTACCATTGGCGTGGAGCTTGTTTCAGTCCGTACAAGCTTTTCCTCAGTCGACACACCATATTCTCTTTCCCTTTCTCCTCAAATCCTTTGGGTTGATGCATGTAGATCTCTTCGTCTAACTCCCCGTGCAGAAATGCGGTTTTGACATCCAACTGTTCGATCTCTAGATCCATGCTGGCCATTATGCTCAGAACAATTCGTATGGATGTCATCTTCACGACTAGTGCGAATATTTCGTCGAAGTCGACGCCCTTCCTTTGTTGGAAACCCTTCACCACTATGCGGGCTTTATACCTAGGCTCGCTATCGACTTCTCCAGTCTTCACCTTGTAGACCCATTTATTCCTAAGTGCTCTCTTACCTCTCGGCAGCTCTACTAGGTCGTAGGTGTAGTTCACGTGCAAGGATTCCATCTCCTCTTGCATCGCGTTCAGCCATTTTTCTCTGCTCTCGCCAGCAATGGCTTCTTCATAGCACTCTGGTTCACCGTAATCAGTCAAGAGGATGTATTGACTAGTATATGTAGTCGGTGTCTTCCTTTCTCTTAGTGGGTTCCTTCGTCCACTCGTTGTTGGCTCTATTCCAGATGTCTCTGCCAACTCTTCTCTTTGCTCGGGATTCTGCTCATCAATCAGCATCTCCAGGTTGGACAACTCCAACTCATATTCCTCAATTGATTTTAGTAGGTCTGCCGACTTTGACTCATAGTCTGTCGGTCTTTCCAAGTCAACCAACTCGGATTCGGCTCTGACGTCCAGGTGTCTCCTTACAGCTGTCGGTGACAACTCACTTGGCCTTAAGTCGATGGTAGTCGAGGTTGACTGGGGAGTCGGTTCCGACTTTTGTTGCTTCTAGTCTTCAATTGTCTTATCTTCAAGAAAGACTACATCTCGACTTCTCACTACCTTCTTATCGACTAAGTCCCACAACCTCTAGCCGAACTCATCTTCCGAGTATCCCATGAATATGCATGCTTTCGACTTTTTGTTGAGCTTTGACCTCTGATCCTTTGGTACATGCACATACGCCAAACATCCGAACACCCTCAGGTGTTGGTAGGAGACATCCTTCCCTGTCCACACCCTCTGTGGGACATCACCCTTTAATGGCACTGAGGGAGACCTGTTGATCAAATAAACTGTTGTGTACATCGCCTCAGCCCAATAGGATTTCGGCAGTTTCACATGAGAGAGCATGCTCCTTACTCTCTCCATGATTGTTCGATTCATCCTCTCTACAAGCCCATTTAATTCTGGGGTCTTTGGCATTGTGTATTCGATCTGAATACCTTGGCACTTGCCATATTCTTCAAACTACCCTTTTTATTCGCCACCGTCGTTAGTTTGGACAACCTTCAGTTTCCGGTACGACTCTCTTTCAGTTCTTGCCTGGAACTCCTTGAAAACCAACAGTACTTGATCCTTCGACTTCAGTACGAAGGCCCATGTCTTCCAACTATAGTCGCCAATGAATGTTACAAAATACTGTCCTCCTTGATGCGATGGAGCATCCACATAGCACGCGTCCATGTGTACTAGTTCTAGTGCAACATCTCTTCTCCGAGGTGGTCTTGTGTGGAATGTCATCCTGTTCTGCTTTCCGACTAAGCAGTTGACACACTTCTCCAGGTGTACTCCCTTGACTTCTAGTAGAAGTTTTTAGTCAGCTAACAGGTTCATTCCCTTCTCAATCATGTGGCCTAGCTTCTTATGCCATATCTCCCTTGCCGAGTCGGCTGCCACGTTTACTTCCGATTTGCACAGTTGGGCATGCATCGTATACAATGTGCCTTCTTTCTATGCTCGGGCCACTATAAGATTTCCTCAGCAGAACTTCCACTTGCCATTCCGAAAACTACCATTGTAGCCTTCATCATCGAGCCTTCCAGTTGATATTAGATTCAATCTGATATCAGGGACGTGTCGAACATCCTTCAACATTAGTCGACACCCTATCGACATTGTTAAGCATACACTTCCGTCTCCGGTTATCTTGCACTCTCCATTATCACCCATCTTTACATAGCCATGATCCTCTGCTATGTAAGTCGAGAAATACTCTCTCCACGGAGTAATATGGAAGGATGCGCCGGAATCAATCACCCAAGTGCACTCTTCGCTTGCAAGATTTGCACTTGCCTGTTCACAGATGAACAGGAGTTCCTCATTGCTCGTAGCAATGGCCGAAGTGTTCTTTTCATCCGGAATTTTCCGGGGTTCGACATTATTTCCGACACTCTTGTCTTTTCTAATGTGTCAGCAGTTCTTCTGGAAGTGTCCAGGTCTTCCACAATAAAAGCACACAGGCTTACCTCTGGACTTCGATCTGGCGTGGGATTTGTCCATTCGCTGCGGACTTCTTCTTCGCCGGTCTCTTCCTCTGTCCATATGTTGAGTCAGATTCGACTCCGTTTGGGACAGGACTCCTTTGTCTTTCCTCCTTGCCTCCTCGTTTAGGATGCTTGTCTTCACCGTCTGTAAAGACAAGTTCTCTTCTTGACAGAAGGTGCTGAGAGTAACCATTAGGTTCTCCTAGCTTTCCAGCAGTGTGCACATCAGCAGGATGGCCTGCATCGCATCATACAGGGGAAACTTGGTCGCAGCAAGTTGATTTACATACCCCATAAATGTGTTGATGTGTTCGACGATGCTCTCACCGTCTCTGTATTTCAATCATACGATTTTTCTCATCAGTGAGGTTCTATTGAGCACGTTCTTCATCTCGTACAGACCTGACAGCTTCTGCCACATCTCATAAGCATTTGTGTCGTTCACCACATGCTGAAGGACACTTACATCGACGCATTGTCGGATAGTGGCCACGGCCTTTCTCTTTAGGAGCTTCCAATCGGACTCCAATACCCCCCTGGGTATTTCTGCTCTGTCGACTGGCTCGTACAGGTCTTTTACTATGAGAAGGTCTTCCATCTTTATCTTCCATCTGCATAGTTCTGAGAGTTTAGAACTATCATACCTGGGAATCCGCTCACACCTCCTTCCATGCTTGCACCTCAAGCTCTGATACCGTTGCGGAATAGATCACAATAAACGAACTACGCATTGAAATACGAAACACAGAAATATGCCAAGAAAAGACAAGATGAACAATGGTGCACAGAGATTTACGTGGAAACCCTAAAACAGGGAAAACCACGGGTGAACAGAATCTTCACTATACAAAGTGGATATACAAAACCAAGAGGAATACAACACTCTGTCGAGTGTATTAGCCGCACAGGGCTCTTCGCGTCTGCTATTACTCACACAGCTATGGTGCGGCTCTCACTTCTCTCTCACACTCTCCCGCACACTACAACTTCTGTTTCTACTCTGTTTCACTTACACTATTCCTCATAAAGTTTGCCCTAGTTGTATATATACTTACACAACTTTCTGGCTATTTACATACGTAGCCCTCATGGGGCGCACACTTAGACCATTTACAATTATAGTCTCCCGAGTTGGTTATATACACGATTCCGGTTTCGGCCTCAGCCGAGTCCCTCATCAACTCGGCTCCTCTCTCTTCCCATCCAAAGAGACCTGTTTCCTAACATCATCATCATTATTATTACTATAATAATAATAGTCGAATCTTCAAACAGTCGACTCACTGTTTTCGACTCTTCGACTGTCGGCTTTCCGAACAGTCGGATCTTCCCTGTCATCGACTGTCGGCTTTTCGATCAGTTGGTTCTTCCTCCCACTGGAGGGACATATTCCTAACACTAATCGGGTAAGCGGTGGTAATAGAGAGGGATTACCTTCCAATCCTAGGGATGGTTTTGGGATGTGCAACACCTAACTTAGCTATGCTAAGATGGACTGCTTACATCAAATCAATGAACCCGGAGATTCACCACATTTCAGGGAAGAACAATGTCATGGCAGATATGCTTTCGAGGGCAAGATTCGAGGGCGAAAGCGACATGGTGTCTGAAGATGACAATGTCGCTCTTGACTTCTTTAAGACGGCCCAAGCGTCTATAGATTATCGAGATGTGCAAGTACTCCATGCCTTCAAAGAAAGTGAATACGAAGGGGAGCGGCTACACATTGGCAAGTGTCGAATACATGTGTATAATGGACGTATTCACACTATCCCGTTTTGGCCATTTATGTAATTAGCATAAAGGGTAGTTGCCCTAAGTCGGTCACTATATATAGTGACCTTGTAACCTCTTTGTGAGGTTGGTTGTTGTATTATTGCTTTGTGAAATAAAGAGTCTTTTGTCTCTCTCTCTCTCTCTCTCTCTCTCTCTCTGTGCAACGACCTACATTCTGTCATACACAGGGAATAAACAGGAATCGAGTGCTTCTTGATCTTCCGCACAGACGACTTCATACCCAACATCTGGTATCAGAGCCTGCACAGTAGTCGGTCCTTCAATCCGCTGTCGGCCGTCGTCTCTGCATTCGGTTTCCTGCGTCATTCGAAGAAAAGAGAAGAAGAAGAAAAAAAAAAAAAACCAGGTTTGCAGCTCATTGCGTTAGATCATCTTTGCTTGGAGTAAGCCAGCAGGTTGTACTCCGTTCCCTGTGATCGTAACCGCTCGAGGTGAAATTCCCCTGTGCAACATTTACACGATCGTGCTCCATTCGGTTTAACGGCATCAGATGGGCGTAACGACAAACCAGTCCGGTTAGAGCCGGACACAGAGCAGGATGGTTCCCGACAACCGACATCAGTTCCTTAATGATCGGCTTCAACTGTTCCGACCCGACCAGTTCGGTCTTCTGCCTTCGGACCCTGCCGACTCGAACAAAGCTGATATGTCCGAGAACCTAAGTCTATACCTGTAATCTTAGATAACCCATGTATACGCCCATTACGGGGGAGTGTCGAATACATGTGTATAATGGACGTATTCACACTATCCCGTTTTGGCCATTTATGTAATTAGCATAAAGGGTAGTTGCCCTAAGTCGGTCACTATATATAGTGACCTTGTAACCTCTTTGTGAGGTTGGTTGTTGTATTATTGCTTTGTGAAATAAAGAGTCTTTTGTCTCTCTCTCTCTCTCTCTCTCTCTCTCTCTCTCTCTCTCTCTCTCTGTGCAACGACCTACATTCTGTCATACACAGGGAATAAACAGGAATCGAGTGCTTCTTGATCTTCCGCACAGACGACTTCGTACCCAACATCAAGTTCTTAAGCTCAATGACGGTGGGTAGTTCCAAGAAATATGCCTACGTACTAGGCTAAGACCGTGGGACCCTAACGGCCTACCGGTTACAGCTCTGGCTTATTCAGCTGATCCGGATCCAGTTGAGTTGGTCTGCTCAACAGTATTTAAACTAAACGTTGTAACCTAGTTGCAGGGTGGTTGCCGCCATTCTTTGTAACTTCAATTTCGAATAATAAAGTTGCATAGTTGTGCCTCTTTGTCTCTCTTTCTCTCACTCTAACTTGATCTTGATCCTTGTTTAAGTTATCTTTCCCTTGCTTAATCTGTTTGACATGTTGGTTCACTTTTGTCATCACTTGTTGATCTTCATCACATGGTGTTGTTCCTATTTCCGCACTGTCGGTCTCAATTCTCAACACTAAGGAAGATTTGGAGGGTTATTTCACTTCTAGTGCTCGGAATTTTGTACCGGCAATTTTGTCGCATTTGTCTTCAAAGTGACTTAGTCAAGAGCACCAATCACTGGGAAATGTAAGTTTTAATCCTACCTCCCCCAAAATTATGAACAAGGAACCCATAATCTTGTTTGTTGACAAAGCTTAGATACTTGATTCTTAACTTTTGTGAATCCAACAATGAGTTCACTTTCTCATTCTAAAGTTGCAAGAGCTTTATTGTCGGATACAAATAGTCATGTGCCCTAGTGATTCATTAACCCATGATCTTATAAGTTGACAAAGCTTAAATACTCGATTCATAACTTTTGTGAATCCAACAATGAGCTCACTTGCTCATTCTATAGTTTCAAGAGCTTTATTGTCGGATAAAAATAGTCACGTACCCTTCTGATTCATTACCTTATGATCTTATAAGTTGACAAAGCTTAGATACTCGATTCATAACTTTTGTGAATCCAACAATCAGCTCAATTGCTCATTCTATAGTTTCAAGAGCCTTATTGTTGGATAATAATAAAAAGTCAATGACATGTTTTATACTTTTGTGAATCCAACAATGAGCTCACTTGCTCATTCTATAGTTTCACGAGCTTTATTGTCGGATAAAAATAGTCACGTACCCTTCTGATTCATTACCCCATGATCTTATAAGTTGGCAAAGCTTAGATGCTTGATTCATAACTTTCGTGAATCCAACAATGAGCTCATTTGCTCATTCTATAGTTTCAAGAGCTTTATTGTCGGATAAAAATAGTCATGTGCCCTTCTGATTCATTACCCTATGATCTTATAAGTTGGCAAAGCTTAGATGCTCAATTCATAACTTTCGTGAATCCAACAATGAGCTCACTTGTTCATTCTATAGTTTCAAGAGCTTTATTGATGGATAAAAATAACAATTCAATGACATGTTTATAGTTATTGCTCGCTTTAGCAACTTATGCGGTATTGGTCACACAATTATCACCTCCAATGGGAGTTCAACCGTCGTTTCCCTCAAAAGCCATTGGTATACCCCTAAAAGAGAAATATCATGAGTACTTGAGTAGTTCTACCAACAATCATCCTTGTTTCTCAATTATATGTGCTATGAGAACAATTATGTGACCAATGTTTCCTAATTATATGTGCTATGTGAACACTTATGTGATCATTTCGTGCTCTTTCATGGGTTGACATTTGGCATATGGGAGAGTAATGAGAACTCACATGCATTGAGGGAGAGAAATAAAAACTTATGTATTCGATCATATTCAATCATGAAGAGAGACAAGTATGTAAGTTAGTTGGACATCACATTCGTCATTTGGTCTGATAAGAAAGGTTAGGGGATGTCGAGAGACATATTCATGGTTTGTAATGATATGAATATGTATCTCTCTATGTAGATATGTAAAGTTGACTTACAAGTTGTAATAGGGGTTTTTTTACATGCAATTAATATAATTGTGTGATTTTACCAAAAAATAAAATAAAAGAAATAAAAGAAATAAAAACTTTGGAGATTTTGGAGTTTTTTTTTTCTCTTTATATAATTAGTTGTCATAGTTACATAAGTTGAGAAGGGGTATTGTAATGAGGGCTCATCCAAATAACAAATTCAATCGATCAAAATACTTGCTACTCAAGATTACCTCTCATCATTTTTAATATCAATTGGCATGTAAAATTTATGGAAATCTAACCAAATTTTTTAGCATGCAAAATTGTTTTTATGTAGAGAAATCTAACCAATTTATACTAATTTAGCTAAAAGTTAATAGTTAGGAAATGCAAAATTTTCAAACTTGTATTCCGAAGTTGGACATTGAGATTTTAATGTAATGCATCGTGTTGGATCAACCCATTGATTTTCATTAATGAATATCGTTGTTCGATTGGTTGTTAAATGCTTTACATAAAACATGTGCAAAAGCCCTTTCTCTTTGCCACCAATTGGAAAAACGGGAAAACATTAGGCTCTGAAAATTGGAACTTGATGAAACGATTATGTTTTTAAAATGATTGAAAGAAGATAAATAGTTTCGATAGCCAAGGTTCAAGAGAGCTAGATTTTAATCTTACTATTCAAAAACTATTCCAAGTGGTTCCTTTTCACTCGTATTTTTAGCAATAATTTCCCTTCACATTGTCCCAACCATCTCATTCTTTGATCAACTCGTGTAGCATTTGATCAGAGTATCCTTTTTTGACTAAATTTACGAAAAGAAAAAGCATATTCTTTTTCCCAATACAAGAAATTTTAGTGTAGCTTTTTGTGAAATTGATAATGATATATCGAATCTCCTTTTTGAATGACTAACATTGGTAATAAAAAAACATGTAGGAACCTCTCGAAGCTTCAGTAAAGTCATTACCTCTTTCAAAAACTTGTTCAATTTTCTTGTACGACTACATATTCTTTAAAAACCCACCTAATGGTGGCTACTAGATTATCAATGAAAAATATATGGTGGAGAGAATTCCATGTAAACACGTGTCATGTAGTGGGGTCAACTTTGGTATAAGAGTGTGATCGTATAACAAGTCCAATAACCTTTTCACTGTAATGAAGTGGTAAAGTATATCAAATGATCTTGCAAAATATCAAATAATGTTCTTTACTAGCTTTATATTGAGCAAATGAGAATTTCATCATTGTGGAGGTGGTTTCCCTCTAATTCACTTGTATTGGTGTTCTCCCTATTACATGTTGCGTGCAATCCAATCTTATCCTCACCATCACTTCTTTCTCCTTGACACGCTTATCTTTGTTCTCTTTATATATTGCTCTTCATATTTACCCCTATCTCACCCCCCTCTACCTAATGACGTACACAACCTTTTGTTAGATTCTCTTTCATGGTTTCATTGGATGTCATCTACACTTTCACATAGCTATCATGGCATGAAATGAAATAAAGGGGTGTAGGATATTTTAATATGGTTATGAAATCAATTTTTATCTTTACAATCACACAACCACAATGCCCATTGCACATGTTTAACCTCTCTAGTACCCTCTTTGCGCGTAAATTTTGAAATGGATCTTAAAATCAAAAGTAGAAGTGGAGTAGAGATCGGTGTGTTCAAACCTCAATGCTAGTAGGAAGCAATGAGATCTGTTTGTGGGAGCATCAAGAATCTATAAAAATTGTGACTTTTGAAAACAATGTTAATGATATTACAATATGAGATGTAATCTTTTGGGAATGACATTAAAAAATAAGGTCTAAGGATTCACAAGAAAGAAGAGGGGTTCCAAAATATTAGAAAAAACAAGGATAGTGGTATAAATATGATTACTAATGTTCTAATAATCATTGGCTTTTCTTCTAACATTTTCTTGATTTAGTTGATAAAAAAGATTGTCCGTGAACTAAAGATATTCAAGGGATGAACTAGCAATAACAAGAAGATGTAAAGGATGGAAGTTGTGGTACCTTGAAAGTGTTGTATGCATTAGTATGACGACCAATATGTATAGGTGATACATAATGTTCTTGGTGTATGTGTAGGGTGAAACCGAATTTCAAACTTTCAATGCATGAATGCTTGAAAAACTTTTTCAAATCATCGTGATTTATCATGCCGCTTTCATTAATATTGCAATTAAAGAAGGTTTCAGGGAATGATCTTCTCATTTTGATTACGCCTCCATATTGTTACGGGCATAACCATACAATTATCCCGTTGTAGTTTGTATTGTAGTTTCTACACATGTAAGGGCATTATCGGACTATGTTGAGATCGTAATTTGTTCGATTAACAATATCTTGTGGCAAGGGTGCACCAATACTAGGTATGACTCAAAGTTGTAGCAATTGTATGAGGCATCTCTCAAGGCTCGAATACATCTCGATCTCATTGTGAGGGGATGGTCGAGTGGATCCTCACCCTTCTTTCCCTATCAATGTCTTCATTTTCTTATATTTTATCTTATGTTCATACTTACATTAGAATATATCTCCAACACATATGCATTCCTAGTTCGACTACTTTGGGATGAAGATGATGGGTTCTAACTTGTAGGTCAACCATCCCACTAGAACAAGGGTTCTAGAGCTTTTTGGTTCAAAAGACCTTGATATAAGCATTTTTCAATGTTTGCCACCAACAATAATGATGACCACTCCTTTAACATTAGACCTAAGTAGACAATATAGTCACACACACAAACTACTTAATGTTCACGTTTAGTACCACGTTGGTCGTGACAAATAAAGTCAACGCAGCAAATTGTGGGTGTAAATGGAGCAAGAAACTAGGCGCTAAACCACAACATGGAAGAGCCATTACCTTTTTTTCATCGTATCAGAGACTTTACATGTCATCGGTGATTTATTTTGTCTCAAGAGATTACCTTAAGTGCAACTTTTAAACTACTAGTGAATGCTTTATAAATATGTCATGTGTTCACCCATGTCAATTTTGCTTTTAAAATGTTTTTTAATGCACACCAAGGGTGGCCTACACTTTTTAATAATAGGTAACAGGATAGTCACCAATGAGCACTCTTAGGAGTGCGCGGGAAGCCAGGCATTTTAAGAGTATGTGGACATTTCTTGGCCACATTGGCGTGTCCATCACTAGGAGTCTTGCGTGGGATTGTCTGAATAGCTGGGAAGGAGGTCACTGGATAGCATCCCATGCATTTCATGTGGAGGGCGAGTCGAGTTCTGCGCATCCTCAAGCGAGCCATTGGAGCTCTGGAATTCGAGAGGTCAAACAAACACGAGGAGATGGGCAAAAAGCAGACAAGAGAGAGACAGAGAGAGAGAGACAGACAGACAGACAGACAAAGGTCTCTTTTCTGGATGGACTGGTGTATGGAGAAGGTTGTGTCTGTGGGATGCACACGTGACACACACACACATTGGACATGGACGCCTGAAGCCAGAGAGAGAGAGAGAGAGAGAGAGAGAGAGAGAGAGAGAGAGAGAGAGAGACGAAAGGTGGGGTCAAAAATGTAAAAACAACAAACGTTTGGAACAATTATGGGAGAAACTTCTAGGAGAGGAGCTGGGCTGGATTGGCGCGCTGCCACGTGGGGCATGACGTCAGCCTCGCCCCAGCGCGTGACGTGGCACGCCCTGCATCTCTCCTTCTTTATATAAACCCTTCTTTCACCCCTCCCCCACCTCCCTCCTCTGCTCCTTCTTCATCACGCCATCGCCATTTGCCTCCTGTTCCTTTCTCTCTCTCTCTCCCTCTCTGCAACCCTAATAGAAAGAAACCCTAAAAGAAGCTCGCCTCCTGTCCAAAGAGGCCACAGGAACCTTCACCTTTTTCCCTTGCCTTACACTGAGAAACGCCAATAGAAGGCTATATTTTTTTACCTTCAACTTCTCATTCATTCTATCAGACCTAATCAGCTACTGTATATCGAATCGAATCGAGTCGATCCTCGACAACATGAGGTCTCGGAAGAGAACAGCAAATCCACACGGCTGCTCATCAATACAAGAAATCCTCACATGGTGGGCAGAACACAACAAATCTATCTCACAAACCCTACCCCAAGTAGATCCAACAGCAGGCGGCAACCGCAGATTGGGCCGGAAGCCTCCTGCCAAAGGCTCGAGGAAAGGCTGTATGAAAGGGAAAGGGGGACCTGAAAATGCGACGTGTAGATTTCGGGGTGTCCGCCAACGCACATGGGGAAAATGGGTAGCAGAGATAAGAGAACCTAATAGAGGAGAGAGACTGTGGCTGGGTACTTTCTCTACTGCAGAAGAGGCTGCCGTAGCTTATGATGAAGCTGCCCGGGTTATATATGGTGCTGGCGCTCGTCTCAATTTCCCTGATGTGCAGGATTTCAAGATCTTCAATTTTATTCAACCAAATCGGAATGGCCGTGATGGTAATGTCACTAGCCCTCCTCATTCAGAAATTTCTTCGTGCATTACCATAGGTCGGGATGATGAAAGCGCGGTTACATTCTCATCTTCCAGCAAATTGGTCCCAGAACATTCGGGGTTTCGGATGCTTCATCTGGATTCTGTTGAGGAGGAAGAAGAGGAAGATGTTAAACCTTCTACAGCTAAACGACTCCATGCTTTTCCTTCCCCCTTTGAAGCTGAGATATGCAATGTAAGGTCTTCAGAATCAATGCCCATTAATGAAGAGGTAAACTCCTCCAATTTGATGGCCATTAGTGCTGGAGAGGTAATGTCCTCTACTTTGATGCCCATTGGTCAAGGAGATATAAGGTCTTCTATCTCGATGCCTATTGGTCAAGGAGATGTAAGGTCTTCTATTTCAATGCCCATTGGTTATGGAGCTAATTTGATTCCCGGAACTGGCAATGGATGGCCTTCTGACTCGATGACCATCAATGGTGATGCGGTGCCTTTTAATTTGATGTCCATGAATGGAGAGACAGGCTCTTATAATTGCTATCAAAGTCAAAAGTTTGATAACAAGGAATATGTGAATGATATGACATTGCAAGGCCAACCTCTGGCTCCCACTTTGAATACCAAAGGGGAAACAGATGTGATTCTAGAGGATGCTTTAAAGAATCTATATGGGTTGGCCTCCTTGGATAATGTGGACCCTGTTGAATCCCTTATGTCGGATATGCAAACCATCAACTCACAAGAAGAATGGCCATTCTCATATGAAATTCTCAAACATGATCAATTTGCTAATCTAGGTGACGATGACTACTTCGACCCTGATGAGGTTCTTGAGCTTCTAGGTGAAAGCAACTCTACTCATGTTGATAATCATCTGAAATTGATAAAGGGTGGCTTGGAGGAGACTAGCAGATCTCTTGGGGATGCATCAACTAGTTACGAAAACACAAAATCATCCTCTCTTGATAAAGAGACCTCCCGACAAGATGCACAAGGTACATTGGTTCATGATAGTAACCTTTCACTTAATCAACCAAAATGTAACCTTTTTTATCGTGGTGAGGATGCGTATTCGTTGGGCATGTCATTTGGTAGAGAAGGTTTGGATCCATTAGAGGTTCAAAGGTTTATCCAGAGCATGGAAGAAGAGGATCATCCTCATTATCTCTATGAGAATGTACAAGAAGTAGATGGATCTCATTTTTATGTGGACGAAAGGATGCCAATACATCCTAATTATCATTTACATGATAATTCATCAGGAAATGGGAGGTTTCTTCTCCTCCCTGACTTGTTACCTGGTTTATATTGAGATCCATACGCATGGTTTGTATCTCTACAGAAGGTATGTGATTGTATCCTACCTTAATGTTGTGTATATGTATAGCAAAAGGCTCAACCCTTGGAGGGTTATAACATGTAGAGAAACAGATAGGAAAAGCCCAATTTATTTTAATGTTTTGGGTTCTTTCCTTATAGATAAGAGGTATATTTTTCAACTGCAAAACGCCCAGGCAAAGTTGTACAAAAATACATGAGCATGGGTATTCGTCAGATACATCATTCACTTTTAGTATCAGTTTTTATTTATTGATTTGACAAAGCGCCTAGACGTATTCCTATTGTGAGGGACACACCTACCCTGAAATAATCAGGAAATGGGTGGTTATTTTCATATTTCCCGAATTTTCTCGGCATTGTGTTTGTAGCTATCAGATGTAAATGTCAGGACTCATATTCAAAAGCTTGCTCAATGCGTGATAACAATAATCGGAGTTAAAATTGGTTATAGCTTGTGTTATTTTCCTGTTTTGGGATGATACTATCTTCTTGTGTATTGATGATAAAGCTTGGTCTCATTGTAAATGGATATGGTTGTGTTGATGCTGGAGTTTGGGATCAAAGCAAGGTATCTTAATGATTTCAGTTGTTTGCATTGCCCAAGTCTACATATGGATGCACTTGCCACATTCTTTATAAATAAAGTGACATTCAGATGTGAGCCTTTTGTGTTGTTTTTTATGACTAATCATCAATAAGACGAGTATTCATAAATAAGACAGAATGAAGTTTGGGTTTTGAAGCTTTTCAAGTTATATAAGATTTATGCCAAGTCAAATACAGGAGATACAGTGATAATATTGAGTAAGCATTAAACCCATACAAATTTGGAGATCCAATATCTATTAACATATTCTGTACTCTGCAATTCAGTGTATTGGGAGGTAACTTGATATAGATTGAAGTGTTAAAACCCATACAAATTTGGAGATCCAATATCTATTAACATATTTTGTACTCTGCAATTCAGTGTATTGGGAGGTAACCCGATATAGATTATAGGTTGAAGTGTTAAAATCCACACAAATTTGGAGATCCAATATCTATTAACATATTTTGTACTCTACAATTCAGTGTATTGGGGAACTTGCAAGTTTTAAGAAATCATATACTTTTTTGAACATTTTTCTTGCAGATTCTTTGTTCATAAAATCATAGACTCAGAAATCATGTGCTTTTTTGGACATTTGTCTAGCAAAGTCTTTGTTCATGAAATCATAGACTCAGAAATTCTTGGCTTGGACGAGCTTTATTCATTTAGCAAATTCTTTGTTCATAAAATCATAGACTCAGAAATCGTGTACTTTTTTGGACATTTGTCTAGCAAATTCTTTGTTCATGAAATCATAGACTCAGAAATTCTTGGCTTGGACGAGCTTTATTCATTTAGCAAATTCTTTGTTCATGAAATCATATACTCAGAAATCGTGTACTTTTTTGGACATTTGTCTAGCAAATTCTTTGTTCATGAAATCATATAGACTCAGAAATCGTGTACTTTTTTGGACATTTGTCTAGCAAATTCTTTGTTCATGAAATCATATAGACTCAGAAATCGTGTACTTTTTTGGACATTTGTCTAGCATATTCTTTGTTCATGAAATCATATACTTTTTTAGACATTTGTCTTAACAAATTCTTTGTTATGAAATCATATACAGAAATTCTTGGCTTGGATAAGGCAAAGCAGTCTATTAGGGAACCCCAACTTCAGTTTGAGGAAATAATGTATTTTTTCTGAACATATTGTAGGAAGCCATGTGTTTACTCGCACTTATTTTGTTCATCAAAATTCTATAGAAGACATTCTTGGCTTGGACAAACTTACGACAGGCCAAAGCAACAAAACCCCACATTATTTATAGACACAGAATGAGATAAAGGAAGATTCAACGCTTTGCAAGTTATACGTGATCCATCCCTTTGTTTACTCATGAAAGTATGGCATAATTAATTACTAGTCTATTGGTTTTGCTTAACAAGGTATGAATGTTATGTTTTCCAGCTTCCATTCTTCATGGAGGGTAAAATTTGTGTACACAGAACACCATTTTGCCTCAAGTATATGTGGTGGCAGCAACTTCAGCCAAAACCCAAGAAGCATATGATAATCTATCAAACAAGATTTTGTTGATAGAGAGTGAGTCGGACCATCAGTTATACTGATTCCTTGGTGGATCATATAAGTATATGATAACATAAAAAGTAAGGTCTATTTTATTATTGATGTTTTCTTATCCTAAATAGGGTCAGTGAATTAAGATATAAATAATCCTTTTTACCTTGCAAGCAAGTAGTGGATGAATTGTAAAACTAAAGCCTGAATTATTGAGAGGATCCTTATCCTTTTGCAACTTGAATGGATGTGTACTTGATTTGACACTAGAAAAGTATTCAAATAATTGTTACTTTCAAGCACAATTATTTGTTTAGCATCAAATGAGCATTAGATCTTAAGAGTGAATGGGGTGGGTTGCAATCAATGTCATTATTCAATACAAGGAAATCTTGGATTGGTTAGGAAAACCAAAACCGGATATCTAAAATTGTAATCCATTTTCTTATGATCAAAGCATATTCAGCTTCACACCTTAAAATCGCCAAGCTGACAAAAAACAAACATAGCATGCAAACTACATTAAAATTCCCACACTGTAGGATAATTACAACACTAGTGGATAGACTATTTAAAATTGTAATCCATTTTCTTATGATCAAAGCATATTCAGCTTCACACCTTACAATCCCCAAGCTGACAAAAAAACAAACATAGCATGCAAACTACCTTAAAATTCCCAAGCTGTAGGATAATTACAACACTGGTGGATCGACTATTTAAAATTGTAATCCATTTTCTTATGATCAAAGCATATTCAGCTTCCCACCTTAAAATCTCCAAGCCAACAAAAAACATAGAATGCAAACTACCTTAAAATTCCCAAGCTGTAGGATAATTACAACACTGGTGGATCGACTATTTAAAACTGTAATCCATTTTCTTATGATCAAAGCATATTCAGCTTCGCACCTTAAAATCTCCAAGCCGACAAAAAACATTGCATGCAAAATACCTTAAAATTCCCAAGCTGTAGGATAATTACAACACTGGTGGATTAAGGCAAACAGAAATACTTCACACTGCAGTTAGTACAGTAAAGCCATGTTTAATAATAAGGGAATCTAGGAACAACAGATAAAGCAGTACAGAAAATTAGATTGTCTATTTACATGTAACATATACAAGATGATTGCTTCTTTGATTGCAAATTTACTGACATCGTACATGTACATAATCAAAGTTTAAATGTGTCTGAGTAGGTAAAAGCTTAATGCATGGCCAGTGTCTGTTTGGCATAGATAGATTTAAGGACCCAGTAGTCAGAAAACAAGCAAGAAATTAAACACAACATGCAATTTTGATCAATTTATGGCTTCTAACTTATATTCTATATTCTCAGTAGCGGTAATGATGTAATCCTAAAATTTAACACATTCAAAGGGAATATAACATAATTGGGAAACCCAAAATTCAATTGGCTCCATGTAGTGTCCAATTGCATTTCTATTGATGTTAGCTTTCATAATTCAAGACTATCAGAACATCAACAAGTTTTCACTCATGACTGTACAATTGCATTCCTATTGGTTTTTAACTTATCTTTATAATTCATGACTATCAAAATACTAACAAGTTTTGGAAAAATGGACCGAACCTCATATTGCACAAGACATGTTTCTTGAAAGTTCATCAACATTATAAATCGTTGCCAAAGCTTTTGGGTACTGTTGTGTTGGGAACATTATACACAATCTATTGAGACACAGTGGAATGCCCATCTTTTTTTACATTATAACCATCACGCATACAATTTAGATGTAACAAAAAAGATCTTTTTGTTATCAACTTTTGCTATAACTACATTCTTTGTACAACCTTTTACCTTTAACTAAAGAACAGCTAAAACCAAAAGTTTTTGAATAAGTGACAAACCCATGCAATGCAAAATCTATACCATATTAACAAAAGCTAAAAGAAAAAAATTGAGATCCCTTCAAGTCATAAGAGTAAAGAGGAACTGGGCGATGTACAACTTGTCATAAGCCACAAAGAAAATACACTAAAGTCACTTACTAAACCAACCCTACACTTGATCTGTCCTAGATACATACCCAGCAGGAGATGAATGATCCTGACATGACCCGTCCAAGTTTCCATTCCCTTACATTAAATTGGATGCAATAGGGACTATGTGCAGCTTAAAAATCGAGGAAGATATCTGGGATTACCTTAGCATTGCTACTCTCCAGTTTCTTTAATGATTGAAGTCTTTAATCATAGAAAACCTGAAAGTATGTGTCAAAATAATGAATTTTCAAGAGCACATTACCGGCCATTCAATCCACCAGTATCTTGGTATTGCTTAAGCATGACTCTTCTGTATTCTGGACGTGCATAAAGATGTAAGTCATTAGCCAATAAACTCATCTATTAGCCTATAAAGATAGAATTCATTAGCCTACTAACTCTCACCCTCTGGGTTAACCCATAATGCTGCAGCATAACTATTCAAGGGGCTGTCATTGTTGGGCTCTGCATCATGAATTATGAATCATTAATTAGGCTAGATCAAGACAAGCTAATGAAATATTATAATAAAAATAAGCGATAAGGGAATAACCTCCTAAGAGACTTTGAATTGACAAAAGAATTGTTCTCACATCGTATGCTGATGACCATTTGTCCTGTAAAAAGGAATCACGTCTCAATGACATTGTGTTCTACAGTCCATGGAGATGATAGTTAACCAGACACTTACCTGAAGTATGTCTAGACATATGTTGCCATATTGATCGACATTTGGATGGAAACATGGAGTATCAAACTTGATAGTAGGCGGTTTAAATGGGTATTCTGTTGGAAACTTCATTGAGAGTTTGTATGACAAGCCATCATAAACAGTTGCTGCACAGCCTTTGATGGTGCCAACCCATAAGAAGATATTGTTACCCTCAGGAAACGCTGAGATGCCAGGATCCCCAGATGTCTGTTGAATGCAAGAATCTACAGAATATTACAATATTGACCTACAGAAGAATCAAAGAGCTGAAGAAAGCTGGTAAAGAGGTAAGCTTACCATCAGTGCCATTAGCTCTGATTGCAACCTGGAAAAATGAACGCCGAAAGAGTCAAACAATAATAGTAACAATGATGATGATAGACGAAACATGAGCTTCTTACAACTTAGAGACTTGAACATGTTCCAGAAACTTAACACAATTGGCAATTTAAATCATTTAGCAACCCAGGGAATAAATCATAGTTTTGTGATCAATGAATAATCATTCAGAAGTAGTATTTTCAATTCAAATATTTTCAGTTATGATGCCATGTTCTCAAACATTTCTAACAGGAATTAATCCAGTTTAAAGAAAAACCATTTAGCACAGCATATACAAACTAATTGTGTTATGTATAGACATGTCGAAAGCAAAATTTCGAAAAAATGGAGCATGTAAAACGAATTATTCTGATTAGCCTGGAGAAGATGGGCAGATTAATTTTTTATTGTTTTACCGTTTGATAGGATATAATGCAATTGGAAAACAATATCATATAAAACAGACAGTAATTAGTATAATAGATGCAAAAATGTTCATTTATGAATTAAGAAAAACAAGTGTGCACATAATATGGGTCATTCTGGGTGAAATTGATATGATGGGAAGACACCACTCTTGCTAAGGCAAGATGAAGATAAGGTTACTCAACTTTTGATCTATCCCTACATATTTCTACATTGATTCTCCCTCAAAATAGGAATAAATCAAATAATCAAAGCACCAAAATGAATGTAAAGTAAGTAGATAATTCGTCTGCTAAGTATCAAAATCATATGACAGAAATAGGTGCGTTTAATAGCTTTATATGATATATTGATACATCATACTGACCTCCAGTATAGATGATACATACATCAGATCATATGCTAGAGTTGCAATCCTTTTATGTAACTGTTTTCATTCTCGTCTCCAATAAACACATGCATACATTTCACATATGAGACTTTTACTGAATACATTTCTAGTCCCTCTCCCCTCTTGCACACAGAAACAGACATATATACATGCAGGTATACACTTCTTGGTGAAATATGACCACATAAATGCCCAGAATTCTACATATAGACATACGTGGGCGGGCATCAAAGCGTAGATATTTCCTGAATAAAATCCCCTCTTTCTCTCATTTATATAGGCATGAATCTTTACTCGGAGAGATCTGGTCATTATCATAAAAACCATCTCATCTACACTACGTGGGGGAAACGCCGGGAAGAAGCCACTTAACCTTCTGGAGACAGAGTGCGTTTCCACAGAGTGGGACATGGATTTGGTCTGCTTGGCAGCAGCGACGGCAGCATTCCCTTGGTGAGGAGGGGGGCTGGCTTCTACGCTTCCATCCAAGTTCATCATGATCGGTCGATTAGATACACAGACGAGGGAATAAACACGACAGAGATCACTCCCCGGTTCTCCTTCCGTTATCGTTCGACAGCAGGGATCCCTGTTGTTAGGGTTAGGGTTAGGGTTAGGGTACGAGGAGGACAGGGCAGGGCAAGGCAGGAATGGGAATGGGAATGGATGCAACCACTGCTTATTAACACTTTCCCCTATGCAGCAGGGATGGTGTTGGGTTCTTCTGTCTTTCTTCGTCTGTCTGTCTGTCTGTCTGTCTGTCTGTCTGCTGTCTTCTGTCTGTCTGTCTGTCTGTGTGTATGGATGGATTGGGCCTGCTCTGCTGCCTGCAGATGCTCTGTTTCTGTTGCCTTTTCTTTTATGTCTCTTTGTTTTTTGGGTTTGGAGGTGTAAGTAAGAAAGAGGGGGGTGTGTCTTTTCATTCGAGAGAGACAGGGGAGCCTCTGGCATGGACCCTCCGATTAACGGAAACCCGAGACTCTTGTTCCGTCACTTGGGTTACTAATCCCATTTCATCTTGTTTAATCGCTTGCCTATTAATCCATCGCATTCGTGTGTTTTGTCACTGGGTTACTAATCCGTAGCATCATGTGTTTCGTCACTCGGTCAAATCATCCATCACTTCGTGTTTAGTCACTAGGTCACTAATCCATCACATCGTGTTTAGTCACTTGGTTACTAATCCATCACATCGCATGTTTAGCAGCTTGCTTACTAACCCATCGCATCGTTTTCTAGTCATTTGCTCATTAATCCATCGCATCGTGTTTAGTCACTTGGTTACTAATCCATGCATTCTGTTCAGTCACATGGTTACTAATCCATAGCACCATGTTTAGTCACGTGGTTACTAATCCATTGCATTGTGTTTAGTCACTTGGTTACTAAGCCCCTCAATTAAGCTTTGCCCCTTATCGTTGCCTTTTCTCAACTATATTATTAGCGGTCTTTGTTATCCTTTTTGCCCTTTGGAATTACTTTATATCCCCTCAAATATCTGATTGCGATACGTACTTCTAGAAAAAACGTACAATTCACATTGCTTGAGAATTAATGACATGCCTATAACTACACCAAGTATAATGTAATTTATTTTGATAGTCCTCGTGTATGGTCTATGTTTGTGGAAAATAAGCCAAATTGGCCAGATATAATTATAAGTTTTAAGAGTATGGAAAACATAGTTGTAAGTTCTCTTTTCAGCCGTAGTTTTTAATCATATAATGATAAGTTCTGTTTAGTTGTGAGTTTCAATCATAGCTCAACATTATGTTGGATCTTAACATTCATGAACTTCTTACACTTATTCATTTGCAATTTGAGCAGCCAAATTTGCTGGCAATAAAATCCACACTAAGCCAATCTTTAAATGTTCATTTTCCCACTTCATTAACTATTGGCGATTCCAAGGTCAATAAAGTAAAAGCTACTCTTCTCTTGAGTGAGCAAATTCATGCTGCTTCTTTAACAATTGGCACTCTAAGCTCAATCTAGATTTACCTAATGGAGATATTCCTTGTCTTCAATGACCAACTAAAAGCTACTCTTCTTGACTGCGTCAATTCATGCAAAACTTTTTGCCCGACATGAGGCTTCAAGGATGCCTTCATGACCAAGGCCACCTCAAAACTTGAATAAGACAAATGATGTCAATACCTGAATATAGTTGTACATTGTGTGACCTCAAAAATTCTCTGCTAACCTTCCTACTAGTGATGATACCTCCTCCACAAATGAGAGATAGGCCTGAGTCTACGATGAACATTGTCCACATTTGTCTTCATCGAAACACTAAACACATCCCTGTTGTGTTTTTAAGCTAGAGCTTCCCTCACTACAAGATGAGAACAATCATCATTTGTTTGATGTACAACATCAGGCAGACGTAAAAACTCGGGGAATCATTATGACATGTATATATATCCTTGTACATTAAGTTGAGCCACATTGCCAAAAATGGATAGTGTACACAAATAGTGTCCAGATGGAATCAATATTGTGATATTTTAACTCTTAATTTGTTCCTATGATTGTTTGGTGGTGCTACCTAAAATATTTATGTGCAAGCATCAGTAAACCAAAAATTTATTGATTATATTTTGGCAGATTTATCTCCTTTCTCAGAATTGTGCAGTTTGGTGCCAGGAATCTGGATCTGAAATCATAGTTAAATTAAGTGTCGTCACTGTGTACGTAGGCAACCGGTATAATTTGAGATAAATATACGATTACACAGGCATAAATAGCTCTAACTGAATTTTAAAAAAAGGAAATATTGAATCAAGTAGTCGAATTTGTCAGCTGGATGTGATCTAGCCTTCTAGCTTCAGCTTCAATTTGAAAAATGCACAGATATCATTCATCTCAGTTGGAGAAGTATAATGGCCCATCCTGAAGTATGAACATTGTAAGGCATTAAACATAAGCTCACACTTACCAACAACATTAAGCCTATGATCTACGTTGCTCAAAATCTTTCTCCTCAAGAATACAAACAACCCACTAAACTTCCACAATTTTCCTTCGTTTGAAGCAAACCACAAGTTCTCATAGAGATGTCTCACATAACCTACCCCTTGTAAGTCTTGAAGGTGACGTCGCTAAATCCAACTGATTGAAGATAAGCAGCAGACTTCTCCCCAAATTTGAACAGCACAATATCATCACCTAGAAAAACAAGCCAGGGCATAAGTTGGAAATATGCCAGTACAAGAATCTCATCCTACAACACATCGAAATTCTAACTGATTTTCAATTAATCAGGTGTTGCCAGTTCTTATTACTTGTGCCATGGCCAAAGAAAAAGGGCAGCTGTTTCTGTTGGTTTGAGACATCGGTATTTTCACGAAGACGATTTTCTACATTTCTGATAGAGCACAACAAGAAATCCATAAATTGCTTGAAAACGGAGGGATTAGAAAGCATAACAACAGAACCAATCTACTTTTGTGCAGGAAGCCAGCCACTGATTGCGGTACAAATGTTGATCTTGCATGGAAAATCGACAACACCATTCCCATACTTTCCAGTCACTGAGCAAATACTGGTATACAAGCTCGTTGCGGCACCCTGACTAAAGCCCCCAACTCCCAGCTTTACTGCACACCAGAAAATAGCCAAGAAACATCAAAATAGAGCATCATGAACCACGCACAAGCTGAGTGTAACAAGTTGCGAATTTGAAGTAGCTTTAGGAGATCGAAGAGATCCTGTTATTCATATATGCAAATTACATATAATGTAGCTACACAGACGCATTATATTCATACAAGGCTAGCATCCTGATCCTTCAAAAAAGACCTAAGAGACATTATCACAGTATGCCACAAAATGGGAAGAACGGAAGTTTGCATCAGATGAAGGATCCCAACATTATAGATTTTACCCTTTGTAGAAATGAATTATCGTGGAACATTAATATAACATCCAAACAGCATCTTTAGAACATATTAGGAGATCGTTGACACAAGAAACAAACAGAAGCGATATTAGATGCCACCCCAAGACATGCATATATTAAAAGAGCACACACACAGAGAACACTGGAAATTAAAAGGTACAGGTTTCTCTTTAAGCTAATATGTTCTAAATGTTTTACAGTTTAGAATCTGATAGTTAAACGTTCAAGTGAGATTGCTAAAAACATTTCGTAATTTTTTAGAATTTGGAAGACATAGAAAGTTCTTATTTATTAACTTATTTATGTTTTAAGAAGTTTTAGTGGGAAAATATGTTAATGTATAACAAGTAGAGGATCTTACTGCCTGATGACTCTTTGGATAAGAGTTCGGCAACATGTGCAGCTGAAAGATCCAGTCCCTCTAAGTCAACTAGTCCTTCTTCAGAAAGTGATCCTACATCGAACCCTGAAAAGAATTGTTTTTCATTCAACTGAGAATAAAGTCGGCATTTCAATCCAACTTATTAGTCGTAAATCGACATTCACGTTATCATTATCTCTTACTCCAAATGTTATAATCATTATAGGAGTCTCTCTTCATGTAGAGCATATTCAGACAACACACCACTTACATGCATTGCATGGAAAACCTCCCATCACAGCTACAGGCTGAATAGGAGCAGTAGGGACAATCCACTTAATCTGCAAATCAAACATCAAATATCATCACTAAATCCACTGAACTGAAATCTGATTATCCATGCCATGAATATGAAAATACATAGGGTAAATATAAAGTTAGATCACAATCACTGTGCTCCCTAATATTGTACATTTTGGAGTGGCAGGTCCTTCAAAGCATCTGCCCAGCTGCAAAAACAATGTCTTACAAATCAAAATTCCATTCGTTGGATAGCATTTCATCCTTTCTCACAAGTTCTAAATTTCATTTAAATATGATATTTATGTTAATATAACTTTATTTATTTTAGACAAAATAAAAATCCAAATCAACCCATGAAATGAAAATGTGAAAACTACAGCATCAAGTTCTTTCAAAATATCAGTTTTGGCCTCAAGAAACAGGGTGGACCCTGAGCTTTATGTATATGCTAACCTTCCTATGGCTTACAGTGAATCATCAAGTGGAGTTTGCAACAGAGGAAATCCTCAATTTCTTGTTTTGTCATACCATAGAATTGTACAGAGAATCACAAACTGATGTAAAAATAAAGGAAACATTTCAAGGTCAAGAGTTTGCAATGATGAAGTTGCTCAATTGCTTATTTTTCCATATCCCATGAGTTATAATAGCATTGTACACAGAGGAACACTAACTGATGGAGAATGAAGGTGACAATTTTAGGTGATAGACTTCATAAACATTACAAGAATGTGTACAATAACATTTTTCTCATGGAACATTCATTCTGTTCCAAAAGTGTGATAGACTTCATAAATATTAAAAGAACGTGTACAATGACATTTTTTTTCATGTAACCAGCAGGATGTGCACTCCAGACAACAGTCAATTGGTAGTCCTCGAAGATTCACCAATAGGTTATAGGTGGCCACTACTGACAGGGGTCAAGCCCTCAATTTATGCATATTCACCTACTCGCTGATAAGATGTTATGGACATCTAGGGAGGGAAATATTATTTAAGGCCAATGATAGTCAATAGATGTCTAAAACAAGAAGTTTAGGGGTTAGTCTGAGTAGTAGAAAATCCTTCGGGGGATACTCCAAAGGACAGAGGGCATGAATGGGTAGTATGCCAGTAGTCAGTCAAGCTGTGAGAGGAGGAACTAAGGAATAGAGAAGACTGATTACTCCGCCATGTGTAGGGATAGAATGTATGGGAGCATCTTGTACGAATGCATGTGTAAGGAACATATCCCGTCTGGGAAGCTTCCCCTTACAGCGTGGGAAAGTGTGAAGGAGAGGAATTAATAGAAGAACCACGGCAACCACCTTGCTAGAACTTGACTGCCAACCAAACGCATGCATTGACCCACCACTGGCACTGCCCAATCCAGAACATCTCACTGATTAAATGTCTAGATTGAGATAGACTATCCAAACCTAATAGCTTGGGTCCTTGCCCCTATAAGCCACAAGGTCAGGAGTCCAACTCCTATCCTCACCCATTTCCATGAATGGCAGCTTGAACCCCATTAACATCAATATATATATATATATATATATAGTTGGTCAGTCTTCATTGTCATTCAGAACCAGACATGAAAATTTTGACAGTGATGTCCCCATTCCCATCATTCTCAACATTCATTCTTTGACCCACCAACTCTGTACCAACATATATTCTTATCAATCATTTTTTCACTCTTATCTAGCTAGACACTGCCTGCCCTTGATCATCATCCGCAAGAAAGGGGTGTATATACTGTAACCCAATCAAACTACTATTCTTCACCAGCAGATTTAGTAACATTTAATGCAACATAGCCCTTAATATCCATAAACATAACAATGAACAAGTAGATCCATGATAGATAGTGATTCACACACTTTAAATGGAATGCATTTATTTATATATCACCCTAATCTAGAACATGAATTCAATATATTGCGATCAAGCGTTATAGCACCATACCTATTAACATCTTAAGAACATGTTTTGAATGAACTGCAGAGAAGTAAACCCGAATCTGGGATTTGATTTCAAATATACTAGGACACAATATTAGAGCACAGTTTACAGTACCACATATCCAAGACCATGGAATACATTGATGTGAATCCCTAAAATACAACCACGTCCAAGCTCATGTTTTGAAATGGAATGCACTGGTGTGAACCCCTAAAATACAACCATCTCACAGGACCATGTTTTGAAATGGAATGCACTGATGTGAAACCTAGATATAAACCTCTGCAAGGCCATATTCTGAAACAGAATAAAATGGAATGAAACCCTTCGATGCAAATGCCTCCCAAGTCCATGTTTTTTAAAAAGGTTTTGGAACCATAATGGATTCAACCTATACTAAGATAGAGAGCATGTAGGGCACTATACCTGGCACCAACATCTCCAAGGCCATGTAGCCAAACAACGGTGGCTAAATGCTCTCCTTTTGGCTGAATCACATGAGTGGTGCCAAATTGAAGCTTCTTGCTATTCTGGATTTCTGTCAAGAGAGTGAAACAGCATTACAGACAAAAGGAAGAGGAAGACTTCAGGGATTCTACCCCCTCAGGAACTATGTACTGCAGGGGGGGGGAGAGGTAATGTGTGGGAACTTTTTTTTTAAAATCGATACAAATGAATGGGAGAAAAATAAAATCAGTGGGAGTTGTTGTTAGGGGTATATGTATGTTGTTTTTATTTCTAAATTTTTATTTTTATTTATTTTTTATTTTTTACAATTCTGCTGATCGAAAACGAAGGAAGGAACAAGAGAAATGGCGGGCGGAGGGAAGAGGAAACTGACTGGAAGAAATGGGTGTGGCTGAGGAGGAGGAGGAGGAGGAGGAGGAACCCTGTGCTGCAGATGAATCCATGGTGATGAGTCGTGAGGAGGAGGAGGAGGAAGAAGTAGGAATGGCAGATGAGGGGGAGAGGAGGAAGCGATGCGGCTTCTGCTGCAGGCGGCGAGCAGATGGAATGAGAAGAGCGGCAGAAGCAGGGCTTCCTCTGCTACAGCTTCTGCTTCTGCTTCTGTTTCTGGTTGTAGAGAGGAAGAAGGAGAAGGAGAAGGAGAAGGAGAAGAAAAGGCCCCCCCCAAATGTGGAGGACGACAGCATATCTGTCTTATTTTGCTCAGTAATCAGACACCAAACCAAAGATTAAACAAATACTACTTACATTTTATATATATGTGCCTGCTGACTTCTTCTTTCTTCTTTCTTCTCACAATCAATCCAATGGCCCACACCTCACTCACCGCCCGCCCGCCCGCCCGCCCGCCCTCACTTGGCCGGCATAACGGCTTCTCTTCTTGCCCAACCTTCTCCCCCCCCACCCGATCGATGTCTCCCATCTCGGACGTTATTAACCAACCTGTCATGTCTCTCCTGAATGAGCCGTGAAAAATGGCAAATACAAATGAATCACTAAGAGGGTGTACCAGAGACCCGACACCATTGGTGTCTCCTCAGTCCTGGCTTCTTCTTCTTCTTCTTTTTCTCCCCCCATCGATGCGTCCCGTCTCGGACGTTATTAACCAACCTGTCATGTCTCTCCCAAATGAGCCGTGAAAAATGGCAAATACGAATGAATCACTAAGAGGGCGTACCAGAGACCCGACATCATTGGTGTCTCCTTAGTCCTGGCTTTTTCTTCTTCTTCTTTTTCTGCCATCCCAAATTTGCTACATATGAAGAGATGACCACCATTCAACCATAACAAGTGTTTGCCACGAGTATTCCATAACATGCACGATCGAAGATTGATCGTGTGCTTTTTGCATTTGGGGTTGTGAAGAACTGGAGAATATAATTCTATAAAGGGCTGAATGCATATAAGCAAATGAATAGATCAAGTAAAATATGTATGTGAGAGAGAGGGAGAGGGAGAGAGACCGTTCAACACCAAAGAACATAAGGTAGATTAAGCAAGATGGGGGAATATTCCAATGAAGTTGCACGTAATATTAAATGAAAACCAACTATAATTAACAATGCAAACTACATGTAAATCAACATTTTCTACAAAAGAGGGAGGCTTGGTGTTTATATAGAACTTATACAGAAGTATGCACAGAAGTTAGGAACAATCAAGTAAGGATGGAGAGTGAGCGAGACATCTAAGCTATCTACTTTATGCATTCGATGCAAGAAGACGAGACAGAACTCTATCTCATAGTGTACTTATGATTTGTAACAAAAAGAAATGGAAATATATACATCATCAACACTATTGTAGCTTACCATGGCATTGAATCACGAATGAACCCAATCACCAATAAATATTTTTCTCATAGAAAAAAAGGAACAAAAGACAAATAACACATCTATCATAAAAAGGTTGAGATGAACTTTTGAGGATACCCTTCCACAACATCTCCACCTCTACACTATCCTCGAGCTTAAATAAGCCATAATTATCATTGTTTCCAATAAAACGTCCTTTTGTGCCTCATTAGGAACTTCACAATGCTTGGCCAAAATACTCTTCCTCTTCCTCTATCCCTCTCTTGGTTTGCAATCCATTTCCTTTTGAGAACAAGTGACAACTTTGAAACACAAACTACAACGCCCACTTTTCCGCGCACGGTGATGCGACCGATGTAGTAGACATTCTCAAATTGTATAGATGGAGATATATTGATTTTATTATTGTCTTCGGAGGTCAATTATGACCTATGACAACAAAAATATAACATTTTCATGTAATACATCGAGAAAGTGGGTAGTGACTTGTGATGTTCAAGAACTTTGCTAATGAATGTCGCAATTGAGAGTGCACATTATGATTGTGAGAGGAATTCGTACAAGGATTGGGTTTGGTCAAAGATGTGTGGACAACATAGTCGGATGTGATCATAGGCAACACATTGTTTCAAAGTGCATTACTTAGACTCTGAAACTTGTTTAGGGCAAAAGTGTGCATAGTTGATGACTCTCAATCACTCGTCTTGAGAGAGAGAGAGAGAGAGAGAGAGAGAGAGAGAGAGAGAGAGAGAGCCCAAATGGATGTAGCTCAGTGGGTAAGGTTGCCCAATGGAGACCCATGTGGTCATGGGTTCAACCCCTACATTCCACAGTGGCATCTAGTGAAATAAGAGATATGGAGTATATAATAGAGAATTGAGAAGCTTGGCTAAGCTAATTAAAATAAAATAAAATAAAGTGAGAAGAAAGATATATTAACATCTTTTAAGACCAAAATTGGCCCATGAGACAATTGGTTTACAACAAAATGGGGTATTTACCCTGTTGAGAGATCAAGCTCAACTTAGTTTAGTTAGTTAATCAACACATGTAACTTAGTAGTTACCTAGATAGAATCTAGTTAGTGTGTTGACCATAAAGCCTTAAATAGGATTTTGTACTCGAGTGGGATACATTGTAGATCCACCACTCCATGCTCATTTAATATAGGACTTACACGTTGTACCTATATTCTCCTAGCACATGTGCGCCCTTGCACATGAAACCTATATATACCTCATTGAAGGTATTTTTGTATTTGATGATGTTTTATAATATACACTCTAGTTTACTCATCCCCCATCTTGTGTTGTTCATAAGTCTCTCTCTCCCTCTCTCTTCCTCTCACACACATACACACACATATCACATAATCTTCCGCTTAACTTAATCACATAATTAGGTAAAATAATTATTCCTTAATTAATTACCTAATCCTTAACATAGTATTAAAGCGTGTGGTTTAGCATATCCACTAAGCCCACCTGACACTCCGTGATTGTGTGCTCAAAACGCCGACAACAAATTCCGACCATCCCCTACCGTAGTGCCGCTACGTGGCACAAGTACGTGATCGAAGAAAGAAGAGCCAAAAAAGAAGACACAAAACAACATGAACACACAAATGGGTAGCTCGCTCCCTAGCGAAAAGCTAGACCAGAGCAATTATTCATCTTGGGAGTACAAGATGACCCAATACCTCGTCGACCAAGGGTATTGGAGCTACATCAACGGCGCACTCGAGAACAAGCCCAACAACACGAACACCAACTACCCAACGTGGGAGCAAGGAGCGAGTCGGGTAATGTATTGCTTGGCAACATGTGTCCATGATCACATGCTTAGCCACATTCGAGATGCCAAGACGCTTAAAGAGGCGTGGGAGAACTTAAAGAAAATGTTCGACGCCAACACGACCGCCCGCAAACTTCAACTCCGACAAGAGTTGAATAACATTCGGCAAAAAGACATGTCTGTGTCGGACTACACCGCTAAAATCAAGAGCATTTGCGACTCGCTTGGCTCCATCAACATAAACGTTGACGAAGACGAGATGGTTCAAGTATGCTTGGGCGGCCTCGCACAATGATTTGATCCACTACGGATGGCAATCTTGGTGAGAGAAAACCCTCCTTCGTTCTTCGACCTCCAATCGATGTTATTGGTCAAAGAAAACCACGTCCGAACCAAAAGCAAGGCACCGGAAGGACAAATGTTCTTCTCGAATTCAGACGGTGGTCGAGGAAGAGGTCGTGGCGGTAGAAGAGGAAACCATTGAGGAACCTTCGAAAGAAGGGGGAGGTTCCAAGTTGAACAAGGTCGGCAAACGAGGCCCGCAACTTGCAATTATTGCGGCAAAATCAGCCACTATGAGGTGGAGTGTCGGAAGAAAAGAAGCGAGTCGGCATCGACAAGCCGACAACACACGAATTACGCCATCAACTCCGAATACGATGATTACGGCGGACTATTCGTAATGAGGCATAGACAAACTCTATGACGGCCTCCAACTCTGCAAGCACCTCCAACTCGGAAGACGTGTGGTTCGTCGATTCTGGCACCTCACAGCACATGACATTTCACGAAGAGTGGTTTCGTGATTTACGAACGCCGGATCGACCCGGCTTCATAGAGACGGGAGACGACACCACGCACCCGATTCGGCACATCGGCAATGTCCCATTCGGGAAAGAAGGCGAGCAAATTTGCATCAAGAATGTCTTGCACGTGCCGACAATAACGAAGAATTTGGTCTCGGTCGACCAAATCGTGGAGCAAGGCATGCAAGTTCACTTCAACAACGAAGGTTGTTTCATTGAGAAAGATGACCGACTCATAGCAAAGGGGCGGAGAGATGGTCAAATGTTCATCCTCGATTCGACCGAGGTGAAATTGGCAATGTACGCCAAAGGTCTCAAAACCGAGACGAACTTCGAGTTGTGGCACAAAAGAATCGGCCACATCAACCTCCAACGGCTCCGAGCTATGCAAACAAAGGGAGTCGTCACCAGACTTCCGACATTCGAGTCGAAACCAGTCGACCGAGTATGCGAAGCGTGTCAACTCGGCAAACAACATCGACTCCCATTCCCAAAGGAGAGCCACGAGAGCAAAGGCCTCCTCGACGTTGTACACTCGGATGTATGGGGACCGGCTCAAACGTTGACGATCGGCGGATGCCGATACTACGTTGTCGCGCCTTTCGGCTCCGGATCGTTGCGTGAGTCGGTTGGGAACCACTAAGGTTTTAGACTAGTAGGAGAAGAATATGAGATAGTTTTTGTTATGAATAAATTGCAAGATGAAGATGTGAAACTCGTGAATCCCACGAGTATAATGTATTAATGGATACTTAGATTATAAGAGAGAATTAGATGGTAAAATCGTGAATCTCACGAATATTTTGTATTAATCAATCCTTATAAAAAATCAACAAAAAAAACTATACATCTTTCTCTCTTCCTTATATAGTGTTGTGTTGGAAGAGTCTAAGTTTATCATATGCAAGCATCATGTTTTTCCTAACTTTAGTTTTCATGCACACTACATGTGCATTATTAGCTTTCTATCCCATCTTTTCTTTTAACTCGAGTGTGTATGCATGAATAACTTTTTGTACCATGCATATCTAGAATATTTACATGGGATAAAGTTTAGTACAACTTCAAAATTTATAATATGCTAGTATAGTGGTAAGGCTTGAAAATCGTTAACATGGAGGTACAGGGTTCGAATCCTGCCCTATGCATGTAACAATCTTTTCTTCTATTTACAAATTTGTCTCTTCATCCGGTGAGAGATTCTCACCGGCCTTCTTTATCTGGCTCTTGCCAGTTCTGCTTGATCCGGTTCTTACCGGTTCCTCCTTGCCGATTCCATCCTTTATCCGGTTCTCACCAGTTCCTCCTTACCGATTCCATCCTTCATCCGATTCTCACCGATTCCTCCTTGCCGATTCCATCCGGAGGGACAAAAATGTAATTCTCACGTAGTGTGCGAATTACACTACGACACTCGCCCCCTCCAAACCCGCACATCCTCCGGTATGTGCCAAAGTTCCCGATGCTCGTTGTTCCTCTTCATCTGTAGCACTCTCTGATTCTTCCCGTATGTCGATTATCAATTGAAGACCACTTTCTTCACTTTCCGCATCACCGCGATCTTTGTCCGATTGCTCCTCGTTGTCGGTCTTGTCTAAGCTTACATAAGGTTCTTTGTCAGTTCGCTTCTTGAAAATCTTCACCCATTTCCCCTCTATAGGCACCCGTAGTACTGTTCCATCCAACTCGCATAGTCGGTAAGTTCCGTTGTCGAAAACTTTCCGAACCACCTTTTAGCGAACTTCCGTATTGTTGTATGTTGATGATCCAAACTACTATCATAGACAATCACCCAATCTCCTTCTTCAATCTTCCATGGTCGTAGTTGGTGCTTTGTGTCGAACTGGCTTTCGTTCCAGAATCGCGCTTCTTGTTGTCGGCGTGTTGCTTCCGCTACGTCTTCTGGTCTTCCCTCTAGTTGTCGTATCTGGACCGCTAGTAGTTCTTCCCGGCTCATATCTTCCTTCCATGGTAGCATTGTCCATGTCGCGACCGCGGTTTCCATCAGCATTACCGGTGCTTGTTCGGTCATAAGTTCTGTCGGCATATAACCGGTTACGGAGCTATGCGTCGTCCGATCCGCCCATAGTGCATACGGAAGCATTTGCGGCCAATCCTTCACCCTCCCATCGCATGCTTTGGCAAGTGCTTTGACAATCGGACTATGTCCTCGTTTGATTTTCCCGTTGGCCTCCAGATTGTATGCCATTATTAGTGTTAACCGAACTCCATGTTTGGTGAAGAACTCCCTAGCTTTATCAGAGTCGAGTTCTCCCCGATCCGCAATCACTTGTCCTACGCACCCGTACCTGCAAAACACTTCTTCCAAAAGGAATCGGCATACCGTAGAACATGTTTTCCTCCGTAGTGCTCGACCTTCTACTTGGTTTGTGAGATCTTCCCGAGCTAACACCAAGTACTTCTTTTGTCTGATCCTGGTTGGCATGGTTACAATGTCGACCATCCATTTGAAGTTGATTGTCGGTGAGAATGTCGGATGTAACTCATCTCGGTGTCGAACTGTGGAGTAGATTTGACACTTATCACAACTTTCCGTGAACTCCGCTATATCTTTGTACATGTTCTTCCACCAATATTTTTGTTTGATTTTTACAAAAGTTGCCCATGTTCCTCGATGTCCAGCCCAATTAGATTCGTGAAACTCGGACATTATCCGGTTTCGTTGCTCTTTCGTCCCGACTACCTGAAGTGGTATGCCATCCAGTCTTTTCGGCTCCCTCCATATTAATCCATTTTTCAAGAAGAACTTTTGGATTTGCCTCTTCTTCCTTCGGATCTCAGCTCTCTTCTCTTCATCGTCCGGTGATTCCTCAATCTCTTGTAGCACCTTCCCGATCATCAAGCTTTCTCCCTCGTATTCTTCTTCTCGGAATTCTCGGATTACGTTTACTCGGCATATGTGCTCCAAAGCAAAGTAGTCTTCAGAAACTTCTTCATTATCGGATTCGGCTATGTTGTCTCTGAACCGAGCCCTTGATAGCATATCCGCTACCGTGTTGTCTTTTCTGGAGATGTGTCGTATGTCCGGGTTAAGCGACTTAACATATGCAATCCATCTTAGCATAGCCAAATCCGGTATCGTGCAACACCTCATCATCCCGAGTATCGAAAGACAATCTGTTTCGATCACTACTTCGGCTCCAATCAAATAATCTCGATCTGATTTGATTGCCGACACGACTCCCAATAATTCTCTTTTGACTTGTGCATACCCGCGTTGCCTTTCGTTGAGAACCTTTGCTCCGAATCGGATCGGATATCGCGAACCATCCGAGTCGGCTTGATTGATGACCCATCCGATTCCGATTGGACTTGTGTCAAACGTTACTATAACCGGTCGGTCATAGTTCGGCTTCTTTAGTGCTTTTGCCCTCTGTAGTGATTTCTTGAGCTTCTTCACGGCTTTGGTATGCTCCGGTTTCCATTCGGACTTCTTCCCCTTCTGCAACAAGTGATAGAGTGGGTCCGCAATATGTGCATAGTGCAGAATCCATATGTGATAGAATCCATATGCTCCAAGAAACCTTCGGACTTCGGATTGTGACTCGCATACTTCTCTCATAGCTTGAATCGCATCGATCTTGGTTGGTGATGGTCTTCAGCCGTAGGGCCCACATAGATGTTCAACTACCAATATCTCTTCTTGCCCAAATGTCGATTTCTCCCCAGAAAGTGTTAGGTGCTCATCTTCTAACTTTCAAAGCACTTTCTCGCAATCACGAATATGGTCGACTACAAACTTTCGGCATCCCTGATCATGCATAGTTTCATCTTTTTCTTCTTGTCGAATACAAGTGTATAATGGACGTATTCACACTATCCCTTTGTATAGATCAAGTTTGGGCCATTTGTGTAATTAGCATAAATGGTAGTTGCCCTAAGTCGGTCACTATATATATTGACCTTGTAACCTTTTTGTAAGGTTGGTTGTATTATACTTTTCTATTGAATAGAAAGTCATTTTTTGTGTGTGTGTCTCTCTCTCTGTCTCTGTCTCTGTGCACGATCTTGCAAACTGTCATACGCAGGTACTCAACCCTAATCGAATGCTTCTTGATCTTCCGCATCGACACGGCCTTGTCTCCAACATCTGGTATCAGAGCGTGCATAGTATTCGGTCCTTCAACCCGCTGTCGGCCGTCGTCTCAGCCTGCACAGCATTCGGTTTCCTGCGTCATTCGAAGAAGAGAGAAGAAGAAGAAAAAAAAACGAGGCTTGCATCTCATCGCGTTAGATCATCTTCGCTTGGAGTAAGCCAGCCGGTTGTACTCTGTTCCTTGTGATCGTAACCGCTCGAGGTGAAATCCCCTTGTGCAACATTGACACGATCGTGCTCCACTCGGTTAAACGGCATCCGAAGAGGTCATCAAACGCTGCTCGCCGCTCACTGTAACCACTCGGTGCAGATCAGTCTCAAGACAACAACCCCAATTCGTGCTTCATCCGGCTGATCGACATTCGGGAGGATAAGTTGGATCCGTCTCTCTCGTCGCTGCAGTCACCCGAAGCAGAATCGGTCCAGACAATCGGTTTCAATAATCGGTATTTGGCATATATATTCGGAAGCGAACCGGGCTCACTCCGACTCGGCAACATTCGGGAAGACCAGTCGGTTCTGTCCCTCGAGTTACCGGAGTCAATTCGAGCAAGTTCAACAATACATATATCCGAAGCCGAACCGACTCGGGTTCAAATCCGACTAGAACGATATCGGGTGAGCCAATCGGCTGCACTCCAACAAGGTTCATAGTCAACTCCGAACCGAGCTTCGTCAACCGAAACCAAATTTGATGGCATCAACATCCGGCTCGTCAGAAATGAGTCTACGAAAGTTCGATGGATCGAACTTCAACTTCTGGAAAGAGCAAATGCAGGACTATCTCATAGTCAAGGGGCAAATCGATCCCATCGAAAATGAAGAACCTCCAGAAGGATACAAACCAATTGAGTGGCAGAAGCTGGACAGAATCGTCCGCGCCACGATTCGGATGCACCTATCGGAATCGGTATACTTTACGGTGCAATCGTGTACAACAACATTCGAACTGTGGAAAACACTGTCGGACACTTACGAAAAGAAGGTCGCCGCAACGAAGATGTTTCTGATCCGGCGCCTCTACAACTTGCGGATGAAAGAATCCGATTCGGTTCAAGCACATCTCAATGAGTACGAAAGCATAAGCTCCCAAATCTCATCTCAGGGGACGACAATCGAGGATGAACTCAGAGCAATGATACTCATGAGCAGCCTTCCCTCATCATGGGAAACTTTCGTCACAACCGTGTGCAACGCGTCAACCACGGCTGTTAAATACTCCAAAGTCACGAGCGCAATCCTGACCGAAGCAGCTCGGAGAAAGTCTTTCGCCAAAGACTCAACAGACGACGCTTACGTAGTACAAGGTTCGACAGACCGATCGAACATACGAGGAAGAGATTCCTCACGGCAGCCGAACAATCAGCGAAGACGGAGCCAGTCACGGGATAATCGAATCTGCAACTATTGCAAGAAACCCGGACACATCAAAGCCGACTGCCACGCACTCAAGAACAAGAACGACAAGTCTCAGAAATCAGACAAGAAGAGTGGCCGGCATGAGGAGATCAATTACGTCAGCTTCTCAGCTGATGTGCTACCAAACGACCCGAATATACTATCAATCGAAAATCCAGTCGGATCAGAAGTTCTGCTCACGACTGAAGAATCGAGCACATGGCTCTTAGATTCGGGCGCGTCATTTCACGTGACTCCTCATCGATCCCAATTTCGGCAATATACGATCCGTCACTCCGACTCAGTTCGAGTCGGCAACTCGCAACACTGTGACATCATTGGAATCGGCACAGTAGAGCTCAACCTTGCAGGTGGCTCTACACTTGTACTTCGCAATGTCCGACATGTACCCGAGCTCTCAAGGCCATTGATCTCAGTCGGACAACGAGATGAAGACGGCATTCGTGCCGGTTTTTCTTCGGGAGGGTGGACACTCCACAGGGGGAACCTCCTGCTTGCTAGAGGACCCAAGATACACTCACTGTATCCGTTACATGTTACGCTCAGAGAGGGTAACCTGTTTTTGGTGGATATTCCTGTGTCATCACTATGGCACAGAAGATTAGGACACCTCAGCAAGGCCGGCATTACGCACCTATCTAGAGCCGGATACATCCCTAAACTCTCCTTCTCGGACCATCAATTCTTCGAACATTTCCAGTATGGCAAACAAGCAGCCGCATCACACCCGACATCAGCACCAAGAGAAACGAGACCTCTCGATTTAGTCCACTCGGACGTCTGTGGCCCACTGCCGCATCAGTCTCTCGGCGGTGCCTCTTACTTCGTCAGTTTTATTGACGATTCGACTCGAAAGGTGTGGGCTTATCCAATTCGCACCAAAGATCGTGTCTTCTCGATCTTCTCCGATTGGCTCGCTATGGTAGAAAATCAAACTGACCGAAAACTGAAATGCCTTCGGACCGACAATGGGGGAGAGTTCAAATCAGAAGAATTCGTCAAATTCTGCCGACAACGCGGCATCCGACGTGAATTTACGGCACCACACAGTCCGGAGCAAAACGGGATTGCAGAACGCATGAATCGGACAATCCAAGAACGGATAGTTTCCATGCTCCAACACTCCGGACTGTTGGATGGCTTCTGGGCAGAGGCTGTACTCACGGCAGTACACATAATCAATATGTCGCCAAGCAGACCTCTAGGACTTCAAATTCCTCAGGAACTATGGATCGGCAGTAAGCCGAATTACGACAAGCTGAGGATCTTCGGATGCGAGGCCTACGCCCTTATTCCGAAAGATGATCGCCGAAAACTTGCACTGCGGTCCAGGAAATGCATTTTCCTTGGATATGGATCAGACGGCGAAATGGGATACCGACTCTGGGACCCCGAACGCAAACAAATCGTTCGAAGTTCGGACGTTGTGTTCAACGAGTCGGCTATGAATCCATCAGTCGAAAAACCGATCGAAGTCCGAAGGGTAACATTTTCCGATGTGCCGACCCTTCAAGAAGGCCCCGCTCTTAACACACGGTCAGCTTCACGGGTAGCTGAACCTTACACCACCGACTCGGACAACTCTGACTCGGCACAGCAGAATAATTCGCTTTCGGACCATCCGACCTCGATACCCGATGCGACCAGTCCAATCATACCTCGACGATCCGAGAGACTGTCGCAACCTCCGGAGAGGTATTCTCCTGGAATTTTCTTCACCGACGCCGGCGAACCGACGTCTTACGAAGAAGCATCGACATCTGTCGATTCAGCCACCTGGCATCTGGCGATGGAGTCGGAAATGCACTCCATTCGGGCAAACAAGACTTGGGATCTGGTCGAACTACCAAAGAATCGACGTGCTCTTCCTTGCAAGTGGGTTTATCGACTAAAAGAGACGTCTGATTCGACCACCCCAAAGTACAAGGCCAGATTAGTTGCGAAGGGCTTCCGACAAGAATATGGCGTCGACTTCGACGAGATTTTTTCACCAGT
This sequence comes from Azolla caroliniana, assembly GCF_043228905.1. Classification (NCBI taxonomy): domain Eukaryota; kingdom Viridiplantae; phylum Streptophyta; class Polypodiopsida; order Salviniales; family Salviniaceae; genus Azolla; species Azolla caroliniana. The sequence continues at coordinate 7,317,001 of NW_028230437.1, forward strand.
GGTGAAAATGACAACCCTTCGTTTTCTACTCGGCGTAGTGGCAGCCGACAACTTGGAGCTGATTCAGCTAGATGTCAAAACAACCTTCCTCCATGGTGATCGTGAAGAGGAAATTTATATGGAACAGCCAAAAGGCTTCGTGGCAACTGGCCAAGAACATCTAGTCTGCCGACTCAGGAAGAGTCTATACGGCCTCAAACAGGCACCGCGACAATGGTACAAGAAGTTCGACGACTTCATCCAATCGATCGGCTTCTCCAAAAGCGATGAGGACCATTGTCTTTTCACCAACACAGCTCAAGATGGATCACCCATCTTCCTCATCATTTACGTGGATGACATGCTAATTTCTAGACGCCATGCGGGCGAACTTGCCGATCTCATTCGGCAATTGCGGTTGAAGTTTGCCATGAAGGACCTCGGTCCGGCACGACACACACTTGGCATGAAGATTAGTCGGCATCGCGATAAACGACATCTTTTCTTGTCTCAGACCGACTATATCGGACGTGTCTTGGAACGCTTCAACATGCAATCAGCCAAATCTGCTTCAACCCCGCTCCCCATGAATCTTCGGCTCTCTCAGCGAGACTGCCCGACATCCGGTCCGGAGGGGGAAGATATGAAGTCGGTACCGTATGCACCGGCAGTTGGCTCCCTTATGTACTTGATGGTCGCGACACGGCCTGATATCTCTCATGCCGTAGGAGTCGTTAGCAGATTTATGCACAATCCTGGCCGATCACATTGGAACGCAGTCAAGCATGTGTTCAAATATCTGGCTGGCACAAAAGATCACGACATTCTTTTCGGTCCGAACTCAACCTCAGGCGTAGTCGGTTACACTGACTCGGACTTCGCCGGCTGTATAGACAGTCGGAAATCAACAACCGGATACTGCTTCAAATTCGGCAATGGAGCAATTTCGTGGAAGTCGAAACTTCAGGAGTGCACAGCGACCTCAACGACCGAAGCAGAATATGTAGCTGCGTCCGACGCTGCAAAAGAAGCTTTGTGGCTCGGCCGGCTGGCGCACACGTTTCGGCAAGTCGACCACGACTCGGCTCCAGTTGTCTATAGCGACAGTCAAGGTGTTGTTGCCTTGTCGAGAAATCCGGTTCACCACAACGCCTCCAAACATATCGACGTTCGATATCACTTCGTTCGGGACTGCGTCATTTCAGGGAAAATCGGTCTAGAGAAAATATCCACAACCGACAATGTCGCAGATGGAATGACCAAGTGTCTTTCGGCAGACCGCTTTCGGTCCCTTCGGCATCAGATGGGCGTAACGACAAACCAGTCCGGTTAGAGCCGGACACAGCGCAGGATGGTTTCAGACAACCGACATCAGTTACCTAATGATCGGCTTCAACTCTTCCGACCCGACCAGTCCGGTCTTCTGCCTTCAGACCCTGCCGACTCGAACAAAACTGATATGTTCGAGAACCTAGGTTTACACCTGTAATCTTAGACAACCCATGTATACGCCCATTACGGGGGAGTGTCGAATACAAGTGTATAATGGACGTATTCACACTATCCCTTTGTATAGATCAAGTTTGGGCCATTTGTGTAATTAGCATAAATGGTAGTTGCCCTAAGTCGGTCACTATATATATTGACCTTGTAACCTTTTTGTAAGGTTGGTTGTATTATACTTTTCTATTGAATAGAAAGTCATTTTTTGTGTGTGTGTGTGTCTCTCTCTCTCTCTGTCTCTGTGCACGATCTTGCAAACTGTCATACGCAGGTACTCAACCCTAATCGAATGCTTCTTGATCTTCCGCATCGACACGGCCTTGTCTCCAACACTTCTACCGCGCATCCTTGCATCGGAATGTCATCTAGGAATGGCATCGTTATCTCCGGAATGCAATCTCGAAGCACCTTGTTCATCACGTTCATCATATGTGCAACCGAGTTTGTCGTTCCTTGTGGTAGTGTGCACATTCAGACTAATCTCATCGGTGTCTGCATGGTAGTGATGCCTCGGCTCTCTACGACTAGTTGGAATTGGTCATACCCCGAGTATAGGTCTCCGATGGAGTATATCGCACGACCGGAAAATGCTTCCGAAAATTCGTCCACTATCGGACCGACTCTGCAGTTCCGGATCGTGACCTTGTTCACCGTTTGCAAGTCTTGGATAAATCGGGGCGGCGATGGGCCCGACACGGAGACCCTACTCACGCACACAAACGGAACACACTGGACCCAGAGAAACGCAGAAGGAAAAGCCTCTGCTGGCAGTGCACGAGCTACCCACGAAGTAGAGGCGTCGAACTCCCCGCACCCACAGAGAATGACGGTCGGAGGAGGAGAGAGAGTTCGGCCCTCGGTCCTGCAACTCTTCGTCCTCCTTAACGCGCGATATCCCCTCTTTTCCTTCTCTCCTCTCCTTAAATAGTTCCCAAAAAGGGGTGCCCCTTTCCCTAGTCAAATCGCTTTATTCCCTGTCCCTTTTGACAGAGATACGCACAATTCCCCCTAATAAATGTGCACTACTTAGTATTTACATCAGTTGATCCATTTATGAATCAATATCAAAACATCAATTCATGCATCCATCTGTGTAAGAGCTGGTTCATGCGCCTTTTTGCCCGAATCCGCCTATGGCCGGTTTTCTTCACGACAACGTCGTGACCAAGTACGAACTTGGACAAAGGCAAAGGTAAGATGCTCGAATACGAAGTCGACCACCCCGACGACAATGATTCGGATGGATCGGCTCCCTCACTAGACGGTGAGTTTGGTATACCCATCATGCGTACACCCAGAGTAAAGAAGGCGCTCACATCGGCGAGCGAAAAACTTTGACGCTCTTCTAGAGAGAAGAATCCCGTCACTCGGCTCGGCTACAACGAGTATATGTCACATCATTACGGCTTCGCGACGAAGGTAGCGGCCAAACAAGAGCCCAAGAGCTCCACTGAAGCAACTTGTATCCCACGATGGGTGGAAGTAGTCGACCTTCACTCACACGCTACAAGCCTTCGTCATTGGCTTGAGGGGGAGGACTCGAGATTGCCACGACGAACAAAGCCGAAGGCCGGATGGAAGCCGGATAGAAGTCGACATCGAAAGTCGGACAACGTTGAAAACAACGCCGGATGTCGGACGCCTCACACTTGAGCTTGAGGGGGCGTGTTGAGAGATCAAGCTCAACTTAGTTTAGTTAGTTAGTCAACACATGTAACTTAGTAGTTACCTAGATAGAATCTAGTTAGTGTGTTGACCATAAAGCCTTAAATAGGATTTTGTACTCGAGTGGGATATATTGTAGATCCACCACTCCATGCTCATTTAATATAGGGCTTACACATTGTACCTATATTCTCCTAGCACATGTGCACCCTTGCACATGAAACCTATATATACCTCATTGAAGGTATTTTTGTATTTGATGATGTTTTATAATATACACTCTAGTTTACTCATCCCCCATCTTGTGTTATTCATAAGTCTCTCTCTCCCTCTCTCTTCCTCTCACACACATACACACACATATCACATAATCTTCCGCTTATTAACTTATCACATAATTAGGTATTAATTAACTCTTAATTACTTACCTAATTCTTAACACCAATCTACCAAACCATTTTTCCATGTCTTGCATCCAACTGGAACACAAAATCATTTAACAAACATTTTGGATATTTTTGTTTGCTTCCCATGCAATTCTAGGAAGTCGATGTGAGGGACTTTTTTGAACCTTAAGCATGTATTCAAGAACCCTTTCCATAGCCATGATCTCAATGGGCAGTGATATTGTATCAAGGAGGAGGTGTTTGTATAGCATTTGTTTCTTAACTTGTAGAAACTTTGTAAGAAAATGTTTTTGGACATTTTGAAACTCTTTCCAAGTAGATTTAGGGATATTACCACCCTATAGAAAAGCAACGGTGTCACTGAAGTGTCGATAAGGTATTTCTCGAGGACCCAACACTTAATATCTCCATGATTGCATGTGTTTTCAAATACATAATATGTTGTTTCCCTCTTCTAACCTGCATGTAGGACATTCATTCCATCTATGATTTGAAGGAACTTCGAGACCAAGATATTTGAAGCTTTCCATACATTCAAGTGACGCATTATTGTACATAATGCATGGTTTATCATTGTTTTGGTTCTTCACGCTTGTGACTAACTACTACCAAAAATTAAAGAGGGCAAGTGAGGGAATCATGGGCGCGGATGGTGCAGGTCGCACCGTTGATGGTGTGTGCGATCTCCACCGTCCAATGTGGATAAAAAGCTAACAGCGACTGTCACTAGGAGCCTGACTCTGTCACAAGGAGCCCCGCTGTCTGACAACCTCTGCCACGAGGAGCTCAACCAACTTTGGGTAGGAGCCCGACTCTCAAAAAAATTAAACTAATAAAGAATAAAACAATCATATATAAAACAAGAGTGAATAGGGTTGTGGTTGTGGTTTTGTCTAAGATATGTTAGGTCTATGGTTCAAATCCTTTTCTTCTTTGAATTCTTTCTTTTTGGTTTTCTTCTTCTTTGATTTCTTTCTTTTTTAGGGTTTCGACATTTGGTTTAGGGTATGTAGTCACTTTACACTTCATTTACATTTAAGGGGTCGTAATAGTGGTATTTAATTCAACACCTTAATTACTAAATGTGTTCATGGTGCCGTAATAGTCTAAAAGGTGTAAAATTGTCATCATCAAACACTTAACCATATTGTTGGTTGTACCTTTGTGCCCAACTTTCAAGAGCTCATTTGCCAAATAAAAATAGAATGGCAAGCACCACTACGTCTCCCTAGATGGCCACTTAGCTTCCACAATTATTATATGATAGTTTCGCATCTACAAGTTACAACATGATGAATTCTCGTCTTTTGCAATTGTAGATCTTTTACCCTATGATCCTTCTAATCCGCATCGAGCCCTTAACACTTTTGTTCAAGTAAAGTTAGCTCTTACCATTTGGGCTATGTTTGATTGTCACTTTAATATGCAACTCACTCATGTTCCAAGTAAAGTTAACTCTCATAATTTGGGCTTTTTCTTTATTATTTGACGTTATACCATGGGATACTCTACCTATGGATCATGAGCAAACATAAGAAGATATGACTCCACCAATAGTTACCGACACTATTACCACCACCATGTCAGAAATGAACCTCAAAAGTTATATAGCTTTTAACTTCCAGCAAAAGGATAAACATGGATACAAAATCGAGACCTCGAATACAAACGATGCACTAGACGACCATGATGTATCCTCCAATTGATCTTCCGACATGGCAAAGACACCATGATGCATTGTGCTCTCCATAGATGGTTGTGGTCGATTACTACAGTGATTGAAGTGAGCGAATACAATGTGATCGAGAATGCTAGTGATTGAGGTGAATGAAGTGAGTGTGAGCGATTATGCCAATGAATTCAAATGAATGCCAATGATTGAAGTTCAAATGAATTCCATGTGATCGATAATGCACATGAATGAAATAGATGATTTTAGTTTCTTCAATGATTTAGTTCGAGAATAATTTCAACACTTTGAGAACGATTTCAACTCTTAGTGAATGATTGAGAATGCCAGCTGTTCATGAATGATTTCTGTGGTTTGATTAATCACTACGATGAATGAAATCAGTGCGAGTGATTAATAGACTGTGAATGAAGTGAATGATTTCAACTCTTAGTGAATGAGTTCACCTCTTAGTGCATGCTAGTGACTTTGGTGAATCAATTTAGTGTGATCGTTAGTATGATCGTTGCAACGCCATCATTTCACGTAGTTGGGCACCTGCCTATTAATGAGTCGGGCTCCCTTCTTTGATATGAGTTAGACTCCTCATTAATGAGTCGGGCTCCCTCTTTTGATATGAGCCGGGCTCCTCATTGGAAAAGTTGGAATGTTGAAATCAATTAAGCTTCCAAGTGATATATACCATTAATTGATTTTTGAGGATTTCGAACATAATCTTCAACTCCGCATATAACATTATTGTAGATTACTTTGTGTACCTTAGTGCAGTGTTCACATAGTTTATCTTCTTCATTATTGACTTACTAGGGTGTATGCAACCAAGAAGACCCCCAACCAAGAAACAAGCTTTTACTAAAGCATTGCATACACAATTTATATAGTTATGAATCTAAAAGCTTAAAAAATAGAAGGCTTAATCCATTATCTCAAACTTATCAAGTCATGGCATTCCACATTGAATAAGATTCACATTGAGTCATATACAACCAAAATGAGATTTGTATATTGATTTGAAACTACAAAATTAACCATATTGATATGGCCAAGAATATACAAAAAAGGTTGGTCGCATTGATTCCAAAATACAAAAACGTTGGCAGCCTTGGTTCTAGAATATACAAAAAAGGTTGGCAACTACATTAGCTAGTACATCAAGATCATATATTTGATGTTACAAAGTATAACTCCGAATGATTAAAATAACCCTAAGCCCAAAGTCCTTCATGCCCATTTTACCATGATTTTCCGAAGGTTCATATCCATGTTCGAGTCATTCATAGGCTTTTCAGTAAGGATGTTTTCACTATCCATATCGTTGGATTTGGGGCACCTAGCACCCTTTCTTACAAAAACCCTAAACCATCATTCAAGTTAGCACACAAACATCACTATTTATACACAATATATAGTTCAGAAATGATTCATGCCATACCTCCCTTCATAGGGTATTGTTTGACCCCAATCCACATCAAAGTCTATGAAGGTCTTGGACAGACTAGCCATCTGTACAAACCATGTGCCATTTTCAATAACCACCAAGATGTCCATTGTATTCAAGTTCAAATTTCACAATCCAAGCACACTAAGAAATTGTCAAATGTATACAACAATTTTTATTGATATAACTAAATAATTGGGAGGAAACAAGTCCATATATAATAATATATTAAATATTCAATGGAGAAATGACATGCAAGGTGTCTCCGATAGCATTTTGAATATGGCATATGAGAAGCAAGAAGAAAAAGGGATACAATAGAAGCCCATGAAATCAGAGACACCACACAAACATGTTATTCATGGTGATTCAAATATATTGCATATTAAAATGTTTGAAATATATCAAATTTCAAATCCTACTTTGATTACAAAGCCTATTGTATGTCTAGAACCATATTTGAGAACCTAGTCCTCTTAATAAGATACTGATGTAGAGTGGAAGACTTCAACCATTTAGAATATAGCATATGAGAAACAAATGGTTCCATATTCAAACATGATTTCTATATTTTGAAGGATCACGTGGAAGAATTCAAACATTTAGAATATGCAGGCACACATACATACATGGTATTCATTGGCTATAATGGCATGTCCTCATGGTGATTATATCTATGCTTACAATGCTTAACTAATCTCTACTACGTAATATTATCATTATCGTCATCCAATAGGAAAATAACAAACCTATGATGTGCATCCACATTAGTGTGCTCGAAATAATTGCATTCCTACGTATGTAAACACGAATACGTAAGTGCTCAAGATAATCGTACCTTGTGTTGTAACTAAGTACGTGAGATAATCAATGCTTGAGCAAACATATTTTGTGTTGCTTTGAGCTTAGTTTTGTTTGGTGGAAAACAATGAAAATGGGTTGCAAGAAAATACAAAAATGTTATTTCTAATTCAACATTTCTTCATATTGATGGTGAAATTATAACAATGCATTTATATGATACATTTGAAAAATGGAACAACTAAGTCTCTCACCATGTTAGAATATGGAACCATGTGATCAAATGTAAATGAAAAGAAACCCTAAACGATGTAAAAAATAAAAATAACCATGAAAATACATACCTATTATTGCCTTCGTTTTGCAGATCGAATGTAGGTGGTTGGGAAGTGCTCGCTGGTGGAAAGTGGTGCTCCTCTCTGATTCTTCCCTCCAAATACCCTAAAACTCTCTTTTCAAAATAGATTCAAAATGAGTGATTCAGGGTTTTTATAGTCAGTGCTTATTAATAATGAGCGGGGCTCCTAGCCCAACTCTTGATTAATGAGCAGGGCTCCTTTTGACAGAGTCAGGCTCCTAGTGATAGAGGTTGTTAGACAGCAGAGCGGGGCTCCTAGTCGAGCTCCCCAAGAAGTGACGATTTCTTCGTGTGTTTGTTTTTCCCATATCGGACGGTGCAGCTCGCACCTGCCCTCAGTTAAGCGACCTGCATCGTCCCTCTCCGCAATTCCCTCACTTGCCCTCTTCAATTTTTGGAGGTAGTTAGACACTAAAGAGGAAAGAGAGGGGTATTTTCCGAATTCCATAAAATTAAGGGAGGGGCAGTTTTTGTGAGTAGTAACGAAATAATAATGACGAGAAGAGGATGAAGCGAGAGAAAGAAAGATTCTGGTGAGAGGGCTTGAGTGTGTTGATCTCATATGAATTGTTGTCTGCTCCTTCGACGATCTCTCTGCGCTTCTTCACCATTCTTTCGAATCCCCACTCAAATGGCCTCCTCTACCCCAGAATATCAACCCAAAACCTGCGGTGAGATCCCCATATTTATATGTGTGCATATATATATATATGTATGTATGTATGTATGTATGTATGTATGTATGTGCATTTTATTTTTACTTTACTTCATTTTCATGTGCATTTTGCCTCAATTTTCTATTTTTGGCAAAGCAGAATCTCAGAGCAGGAAGCTGGTATTTGGTAAGACCCATGTCATCCAGCCCAAAGGGGAGCATCGTGCAACCATTGTTTGGCTTCATGGCCGTGGAGATGTTGGTGCAAGGTACTTCTATTGGTGCAAGATGCCAAAAGTGCTATGTTGGCCACTCCTTTGATTCACTAGTATGCATGATATTTATTGATTGATTTTAGCATTGGAGGGGGTGGATTTAAGGGCTTCGTAATTTGTTTTGCGTGATCATTTATAAACATCATATAAAAAAGGGGACTTGAGGGCTGTATAACTATTTGTAAACAGTCTTTGACAAATGTGGGAGAACAGGGTGGTTTAGGGGATTTGTGAGAGAGTGTCCACTATCTTTCATACGGTCTCTATAAGTTTTCGTTAGTACATGATCTAAAATGTAGTAGGTTTTATACAAATGAGGATTTTAATCTCTTCCATTTGGAAATGGTATTGGTTCTACAAATGTGCAATGAAAATTAGTAAATTACACAAGAGGATGGTTTAAACACTTCGATTTGTAGAGAGGATGTTTGTGGTCATAAATGGGGTAGAGATTACAGAAATGTGTGTTTAAACCTCTTCATCCATCTGACATGATGTTGGTTTCAAAAATGGGCTAGAAGTCATGGAAAGGATGGTTTAAAGCTCTTCCAGTTGAGATGGTATTTGCGTTCATGATTGTGGGAGCATTAACATAAATGAGGGGTTAAAGCTCAACCATTAGAAAATAGATTTAGTGTTCATATCATGGTAGAAATAACGTAAATGCAGTTTTTAAAGCCCCTTCATGTAGAAATGATGTTGTTAAATTGTTCACACATGCGTACACAAATAAGGGCATAAAGCCCTTCCATTTGGAATCATAATGGTGATAAATGCTTGACAAATATGGTGGAAAGAATAGAAATGAGGGTTTAAATCTCTTCCATTTGGAAATGATGTTGATATTTAATCTTTCACAATGTGGTAGAAATAATACAAATGCTGATTCAAAGCTGTTATTCCACCGGAAACAATGCTGGCGTTCCAATTTTCACAAATATGGTAGAAATTACACAATGATGGTCCAAAGCTGTTATTCCACTGGAAATGACTTTGGCATTCCAGCATTCACAAATTTGTTAGAAATTACACCACTGAGGGAAAGCTATTATTTCATTTGGAGATGACATCGTTAATAACAATGTATCCTTTTGCTTTTCTGGCAGTTGGGCAGAAGCTATGGAGGATTTAATGCCACTCCCAAATGTATACTATTGATTTAATTTCAGATTTGCATACGATTTCATACAAATATAGTATGCAATGCCTATTTTGTAGTCAATGTTATTGCTGCGTCTATTGCAGATTAAATGGATTATTCCCACTGCACCCATGCAGCCCTTATCTGTCATGGGGGGCTACTCCTGTAATGCATGTAAGTGGCCAAGTCATTGAGAGATGTGTAAGTTAAAGTTGGCATTCTTAGATCAAAATGGGCTTCCAATATAGTTCTAATGCAGTGGCAAAGCTAGTCTACCTCCTTCATTTTGACTAAATGATTATAAAATCTTATTTTTCTCAAAAGGGTTTGATGGAGCATCTCGTTTCGAAGATGCACCAGCAGATGTAGAGGGCCTTGATGCTTCAGCAGCACATGTTGTTGAACTCTTATCCAGAGAATCTGCAAGCAGTGAGTTCAGTGTTTTCTCCCTTTACATTCTATTAAGGGGTTAACTCATGCCACTCTGCAGTTTCCTTAACAACTTCACCCGAGATGTGGCAGTGGTCCAAATTAACTTGGATACAAAATGCATATTCTGAACTCAGTACAACTCTATTTGTAGTATAATGAGTTGCAATGAATGTTATGCGTGATGATCACTTAGGTTTGGAATTGTTTTAGAAGTCTGAAGAGAGGATTCACCATAGGATTTCATTGGTTTTCACATGTTAGAAATCTCTCTGAGATTGTTTGTGTGTACAGTAAAGCTCGGAGTTGGAGGATTCAGTCAAGGTGCAGTAACAAGCCTATATACTTCAATATGCTCTGTGATTGGGAAGTATAGTAATGGCACAGTCTTTCCATGTAAGCTCAGTGTTTGTGTTGCAATCAGTGGTTGGATTCCGAAAGCAAAGTGAGTGGATTTCATTCTTTAGTTTTTCAATCTCCTTTTGCATGTCAATTTGTGGAATCTATGGTTTTATTCTTCTCACTTGTTTTTAGACACATAGAAGTCCACCTAGATGACAATATTGAGGCCTGGAATCATGCTAAGCAGTTGCCCTTTTTCATTGGTCATGGAACAGGCAAGCCAATTCAACTTAAGGGTGAAATTGATATATAGGGTTTTTTAATTCAGAGGGGATTTTTTAAACTTGGTAGCAAGTGGGATTGTATTATCGTGTATGCAGTGGTACTTTCCTTTCATATTTAGAGTTGGTGCTGCAGATGATGGCATGGTGCAATGTAAGTTCGGAGAGAGGGCAGCTTCTTCTTTGCGATCAATAGGATTTACAGATGTCACATTCAAGACGTACAGGGGGTAATCTTATAGCTAGGTTTCCTATTCACTATTGATGATAATCTTTCATAGTGAGAACCATTTAACATATTCTTTTGTACATTTGGTTAGTCCACGTAGAGAAGAGAATTATTATCTCATTCACCCCCATTGCTTGGTCTGGTTCAGAATGGGTCATCATACCTCTCCAACAGAGATGAATGATATCTGCGATTTTTTCAAAGAGAAGCTGCACTTACAAAGCTAGAGCATGAGATGTTATTTAGCAAAACGAGTTGATCTTGATGCAAATTTCAAGAAAGGGCCCCTTATTTGACAAACAGTCATCATTGATCACAATTTCACTGTTTTTTCATGCCTATTCAAGGAAGGCCCCCTTATTTGAGAAACAGTCATCATTGAACACAATTTCACTGTCACTTGGCTCCTATTTGTTAGTTCCTTTGGTTTATTTTAAATTTTTTGGCATCCAAAACCTTAGTCACATGTTTAATGTAACACTAAATGTCTACAAGGTTAGCATTCATGATAGTAGTTGTGTTTGATTCAGCATTGTTTTATATCCTCTCATTCCCTACGGCTTCTGTTTTTGCATATTCATGAAGTCTCAAACCAGATTTGTTACTTGCAAGCAAACAATTGTGCCTAGTAAAGCTCTCAGAACATTTAAAGTAAATTGCAAAAAATCATACTCATTGTCACATTGCATTAATGTTTGGAAATGGGAGGGTCTTAATCTAGACAATATGTTGCAGGAGGCCTTGCACAGTTATTTTAAACTTCCACTAGTTGTAAACTGGCCCATTACAAAATTAAATGGTCTCTCTTCATTGACAGTGACATTAATATGAATTTCCAACATAAAAGAGAAACACTCAATGAACTGCTACAGGGGATATAAACACTCACAAATCATTGTGTGAAAGAGGTAATGGCATTAACCAATGATAAGGGATAAAATATCTATGTTTCAGCCTAATTTCTCGCCTATCTTTCATAAAAAATATACACCCCTTTTCATCCCTCACTATAAGAGTATAGAATATACCTATAACAATACAGCAATCACCATAGATAGTAAACTGTAATAGAAGAGGTAGCTTATCCAGGGATGCAAGTTACTTGATAATCATATCTATCAATTCCACATGTCAAATTGTAAGCATTCACAATCATGCCTTCAAGATAAAAGCCCATATGCTTTTAAAATCGTCTGTAGATCCTTAATAGTCTTCACAATATGGTGAGGTTTTGGTGCACTTCTTTCCTCAATTCCCAGGGTGTTCACCCACACTGTTGACATAAATCCAGCATTCAATCCACCCTGACAATGAGAACAGTGGACACATCAGCATAAGATTGGGATAGGTTGAGCAAACAAAAAAACAAGCGTCCTTGAACTGCCTCTGACCTGTATATCTGTTTTAAGGTTGTCTCCCACCATTATGGATTTCTCTGGTGTGCAACCAACCAGCTTACATGCTTTCAAGAAGATGTCTTTGTGTGGCTTCTCATTAGGTTCTTCTGAAAGAAGAAAGAAAATTTGTTGCTGCTCCATAATATCAATAAGAAAAGAGTGTTCCTCGATTATCATACATAAACGTACCTCCTCCCACAACAATTATATCAAAAAGCTCATCTGCTTTGCATGCCTTCAATTTTTCCCTTTGTATCTAAAAATTACACTTTTAGGTATGGAAATGAGGATAAAAACCATAAGTGTAAGGTGTCAAAACTAGTAAACAGCACACTTGTTAGAGATAATTTCCAGACCTTTGGATGTCCATTTGTAATGATCCCCATTTTAACACCTTCTGAATGTAAGTTTTTAATTAACTGGCAACCAAAAAGCAACCAACAGGGATAATTGAATCAGAAGTACATAACCAGGATTAGTGTGCCTATAATATATATATATATATATATATCATAGCTTGATACTCTTAAGAGTACCTATAGGAATGTACCAATTCAACTCCTTCAGCCCATTGAAAGGCAAGCAACCGTTCACTGTCAAAGCAACTCTGAAGGTCCTAGACACCAGCATAAAGAGAGCAAGAGCACTTTAGACATGAATCAATTGATGCCCGAATATTACATAGTGCTCTGTAAATACCCTTGCAAATTGCATATCATCAACAGCTTGGGACAATAGGCCTTTGTTCCATAGCTGAGATCTCCATTCGGTAACATCTACCTGGTAAATAAAGGAGCAAAAAAAAAGAGCAACTCAGGAAACTGGAATAGATCATTAAACTCAAAAGACAATAGAATTCTAGGATTAGTGAACAATGCCTTGGATATTAAACATTCTGGCTTGGATCTAATAGAAAACCATACACTTCAGGAGATATCCCCAAGACAAGAAATGAAGTGAGTGAGAGAGAGAGAGAGAGAGAAGAAGATGAGGTTCACCTGGTGGGAGGGATCCCATGGCTGAGAGATGAAATGGGCCACAAAGCGATCGATGACAGCTTGGTGATCCAGAAGAGGAAGGCGGGAGGCAAGGCGGAGCTTCACAGCTGCAAGGGCCTTCTTATCAGCGGCGTGAGTGAGAACTAGAGTGTCGTCCAAATCAAAGAAGACAGCGTGGGCCTTCCTCCCCTCATTTCCCATGGCCCCCCCCTCCACAAAGGTAAATGCAGGCAGAGAGACCATGGCGATGAGGAAGAAGAGCTCTCTGCAAATCTGCAGAGGAGGAGGAGGAGGAGGAGGAGGAGAAGGAGAAGGAGAAGGAGATTTCCCACTTGGCCAAAGACCATGGCCGTCCTCCTGGAAACCCGATGGACAGCTCCCGCCCGCCCGGCCGCAAATGACCGGCCATGACTCCTTTGAAAGGAAAGGAACTCAGGGAAAGAGAGAGCCTTCTGACTTGTCCACCATTTTTAGTTTGGATGCCTTGAGATCCTTTTTTTTTTTTTTCTCGGCCCGCCTCATGCCTCACATAACAATATTGGCGAACATGAATTTACGTGTCCGGCCCGGTACATGGATGGTATATTGCTTTAATATATCTTTGTGCTCTTTTATAGACTTTTTTAGAATAGCCTCCCTCGTCTTGATGCAACTGATGCTTGCTAATTCGATTCACGAGCTTGACGTGTTTTTGTGGTAACGCTTGGAATTTGTACTCCAGCTTAAACCTTCCAATTCCGATGACCTAGTTGATGGGTCTGGTCTTTTGGGCTTGACATGTTTTGTGGTAACGCTTGGAATTTGTACTCCAGCTTAAACCTTCCGGTTCCGATGACCTAGCCGATGGGTCTGGTCTTTTGGGCTCATCTCGCGATCAATTGGTTTGATATTGTAGATTCGGGTTCCGAGCCAAAGAATTGTTAACTATCCATATTTTCAGTTGAGGATCATATGCACTAACAACTTGATCCTAAATATAGGTTTTATGAATTTTTGGGATTATAACAAAGTGATTGTTTGAAGACATTGCATGATAGAGCAAAATGTTGGAGCAATGCATTTGTACATCATATCATAAACTTAAAAACCCCTTGCAAATTCAACGTAGCAAATTTTATAGTAAAGGGTCAACACCTTAACAACATGATTTCATTAAAATGTGGATTTGACATTGGCTTCACTATAATAAAATTTCTTCATATTTTTAATTTAAAAATTATGCACACTAATAATTTGCTCCCAAAAATATGGCTCTTATGTATGCTTTGCATGAGCAAGTGCTAAGTATGTGTGTGACTTACTACTAGAGTACCTTACAATCTCTAAGTCCAATACCCACAATATCTACAAGATAAATGCAATTGGTCAACTATCAAGCTACATTATGATGATTGTTGTCTAGGAGGGAACCAAGGACTCCTTATATGATACTCTAGTTGAAGGCCCATGCTTAGACCCCTAATCCTTGCCTACTTTGAGTGCAATTTGCAATTGACTAGATCTTGATCATAGCATGAGGACTCACTTAATAACATGTTAAATGTTGCATTGATGAAGTGACGATTATAGGACAAACAAAACAAAAATAGTTATACAACACGAAAC
Source organism: Azolla caroliniana (assembly GCF_043228905.1). Taxonomy (NCBI): domain Eukaryota; kingdom Viridiplantae; phylum Streptophyta; class Polypodiopsida; order Salviniales; family Salviniaceae; genus Azolla; species Azolla caroliniana. The sequence goes on from NW_028230437.1 coordinate 7,332,194, forward strand.
AAAGATGTTTTTTTTTTCCAAAAAAAACTCCTTCCATTAGTTATAAAGATTTTACAGAAACAAAGATGGGTTTGTAATATGTATTATGCAATATACAAGATAGATCAATAATGTACATTGAGGAATTGAAAAAATGCCACACTTAGATTATGCATACTTTCATTGTTGTGCTGCTACATTGTATGCCCTTTAGGCAACCTTTATAAATGTCTTGGTCGGTCACCATCCCGATATTCAGCTTGAATTACATAAATGTTGGTTGGCTAACCAATGGTCGATGTCCTCTTATTGTAGTACATATATTACTACTTAAAGAATATTATTATACCTAGTTTACACATTGTGTCCTTCTAGTAGTGTACATACTTGCTAAATGACCAACGCCAAGCAAGGATCGAAAACATTAGTGTTGGCATAAGCTGATGCTTTTATAAGAAACACCAAAATTGTAAATAATTTTAGCAAAAGCTTTATATATTTCTATAAAAAACGAGTTCCCTTTGTGAACCTTACCAACTAGCAAGCTCAGAAGTTCAAATTCAAATTTTAATGAATGAGAGCATTTCTTTTCCAAAACTTCAGTTTGATTTCATTAAGTTTCATATGATTTTATGCAATTCTTGAAATATTACCAAATCAAGCTTCACTACACCATATTAGTTTCCAATGCCAAGGTCTTGAATGTATCATATATTGCGGTGAGCTTAACTCTATCTATCCACAACCAATTGTTTGTCAAGTTTATGTGCTAGTTATGGTTGGTAATCAAGGCTCATATTGTGCTCGGTTTGTCACTTTTTATGAGTAGTGCTAGTAATGGTAGTAGATTTTGGTTTTATGCGGCTTTTGTTCAATGGTTAATCGAGAACCCTCTTGAGTTTTGTGCTTCAAATTATTTACATATATTATGTAGGTTTTTGACCACTACAATTATGACTACTACTACCACTGCTACTACATTTAAGGGTGTTGCTAGGTCCACACCCATAATGTTTATCTCAAACTAAATTTATGGAGACATTTTATATTGAATGTTGGTTGCACCATTCATGTATAGCCCAAAATCATTAAAAGGAAGGTGAATACTTATGTCCAACGTTAATGTTGAGGAGAACCAAGATGAATACCAATATCAATCGTGATGTTATGGCTTTTTAGTTATGCTTATTGTGGGTGACCTATAATTTGGTTCGTTTATTTGAGACAATGACAGGAATATGATTCAATGTGTGAAATTGGTACAAATATATTATTGGCGAAACTTATGATAGTGACATCCATAAAAGATTAGTTGAAAGAAGATCCTACCGCAAGTACTTCCCATCCTCAAGCCCCATCCCCAAATTATTACATCACCGACCAAAACTCATGGATTATGCATGAGGCCGGGTAAAAAGAACAAAGTAGCTCAACATCCTATACATATCATACCATTCTTTTACCCTTATTGTCAATGACTTCTACCTATAGATGCTACGGCTACACCCACTGCGGCTATCGCTATTCCTGTTACGAGCAATGGTAGTTTCATTCGGAACCTAACTTTCTCTTTCCCAATCACATTGTTGTCGGTCTTCGAATAATCCTGGAACACCATAAGGGTCTTCTTTAGTCACGAATGTACAAAAGTTAAAACCATTAAGGAATTTGGCATAATTCTGAATGCGAACATGACAATCCTAATTTACAGATTTGAATAGTACGGGGCAAACTTTGATGAGCCTTTTGTTTTCACTATAACTAGTGCTTTAGTTAAGGCTAAATGCTGCCAACTAAGTAATGACACCCCTACTATAATTATGTCAATCCTCTCTTGCGACTAATGTAAAACCCGACATTTTAACCACTTAATAATGTAGTACTTACAATACACACCATGTGGAAACAAACCATGGCACAATATTAGACTCCTTACCTGTTCTTTGTCCGGACTATGGTCATCACTCTCACCAGGTTCTACACCTTTGTCTCCATTGGTTGCTTCATGTGAAGATTCCTCGAATCCAAGATGAATTTGCTCATTTTCCCGAGCTCGGGAATGGTCCTCTAGTCCATCGAGAGATGGCACTAGGAAAGATCTCGAAATGACATCAGACTCTACATGCTTTTCCACTTCATTCTCATCAATGATTTCATTAACATTGCTACCTTGTGCTTGTTGAGGAATCTCAGCATACCCATCGAAGTACGACGAATTGGACGATGACCCACCATATAACTTGGTTTCCTTGAATTTCCTCGCTTCTTCTTCGAAAGGTATTTGCTCGATAAGTTTCTCGACTTCATTGGGTCCGTCGGTAGATTGATCCGAACTGGCGAGATTACCTTCGTCAAGCTCTTCTAATTTGATTGTAGGTACAAGTTCCTTAACCTCTTGTTGAGCATAACTCATCATGATGAGTTCTTGGCTACCTCCATCAGCTGAAGCTCCTCCACATGCCTTGGGCAATGGTGGAGATCCGTTGCAAAGCTTTTCTACAGCACTAGTCAGAGTTTCCGGAACAATTTCTGATGCTACCACGGAATTCTGGTTACCGGTGTTTTCTATCGGCTGTTCTGGTGATAGAGTTTTTCCTTTAGGAATCTCATGAGGAGTTGAAGACACTGAATCAATGGTACTAGCTGGAGTTTCCAGAACAATTTCTGATGCTACCACAGAATTCTGGTTTCCGGCGTTTTCTATCGGCTCTTCTGGTGATAGAGTTTCTCCTCTAGAAATCTCCTCATGAGGAGTTAGAGACACTGAATCAATGGTACTAGCTGGAGTTTCCGGAACAATTTCTGATGTTAACACGGAATTCTGGTTATCGGCATTTTCTAATGGTTCCTCCAGTGATAGAGTTTCTCCTTTAGAAATCTCAAGAGGAGTTGGGGACACTGAATCAATGATACTAGCTGGAGTTTCCGGAACAACTTCTGATGCTAACACGGAAGCTTGGTTATCGCCATTTCCTAATGGTTCCTCCGGTGATAGAGGTTTTTCTGTAGGAATCTCAGGAGGAGTTGGGGAGACTAAATCTATGGTACTAGTTGAAGTTTCAGGAACAACTTCTGATGCTAATATCGGATTCTGGCTATTGGCATTTTCTATCGGTTCCTCTGTTGATAGAGGTTTTTCTATAGGAATCTCATGAGGATCTTGGGATACTAAATCAAAGGTGCTAGTTGGAGTTTCTGGATCAATTTCTGATGCTAACACCGGATTCTGGCTATCGGCATTTTCTATGGGTTCCTCTGTTGATAGAGGTTTTTCTATAGGAATCACATGAGGATCTGGGGATACTAAATCAAAGATGCTAGTTGGAGTGTCCAGAACAGCTTCTGGTTTTAACACAGAAACCTGGTTATCTGCATCTTCTATGGCATTCTCTGGTGATGGGGTTTTTTCTATAGGAATCTCATGAGGACTTGGGGACACTAAATCATCATGTGGAACATCAACTGATGATGGCCTCTCATCTTCTCCGGGAATTCCTTCATGGTTTGTATTAGTGGATCGACTTTCTTCATCATGAGACTCTTCGAGACATTGATTAATCTCTTCTTTCGAGTCCTTTTGATCAATACCAGTTACATCTTCTAAAGTCGAAACAATATCATCCCCTACAGACTTAACAGTTTGAACTGATGGCGACTCTTCGTCTTGCTCATTAGGATTGACATGAGCCTCCTTCAATCCATTTGCACTTGGGGAAATCACTGGCAATGTTGAGGCTCGGTCATCTTCTTCTGTTACGTTAGTAACAATATCTTCGATCGTACTTGATGTGGAATTGTAGTGCTGTCTAGAATCCAGAGACTCCTTGCCACTACTAGGCAAAGAGGTATCAATATCTCCTTCTGTATTAACATTAGTATCATCTTGTGTCGGTGGATCGAGTGCCGGCAAAACTTCTTCGCCATTAGACTCCACATACTCGACCTCGCGACTTGCACTAACATGCAATGAAGCTTGATCAACATCTCCTTCGATCGTGACAGTACCTTCTTGTTTAGTTGGAACCAATGTCAAACCTTCTTCTTCTTCCTCATTAGGATTCACATGCTCATCCTTGCTAATTGTACAAGATGAAATCCTCGGCAGCGTGGATTGAGTATCGCCTTCTGTAAGTTCGGATTTATCGTCTTCTTCTATAGCTGGAACTAGAGTTACTGGCTCTTCGTGCAAGCCTCTAGATTTCACATACTCCTCCTCTTTGCTGTTACTTGGGGATGAGTCTTCAACATCTCCTTCTGTACTAACAATACCTTCTTGCTGGGTTGGAACTGCTGTCAAAACTTCTTCATCAATACCATTCATGGCTCCTTCTTGCAAGGAAAACTCCGATTCAATGATGGCCTCAGATATTTCTTCAGAACCCGGACTAACCTCCAAAATGTTGACATATGTAGGCACACCCTCAACCACCTCTCGAACATCATCCGATGTTGGAATAACTTCAGGATTAAGAGGCTTTTCTTCTTCGTTTGATGTGTCCTCCAAGTCCTTGCTTTCTGTAATCAGAATCGGAGATACTTCCACAGTATCCGAACTAGATTCAGGGATATCTACACCACTGAGCTCGGTTTTGTGATTAAGTGTATCATCATCGAGCTCATTCGAGTTGTGATGAATTATATCAACATCATCGAGCTGAGCTAAGTTGTGCTTATTACTGATTCCATCGAGTTCTGATTTGTGGTTAGTATCAACAAAATCAAGTTTGCATTTGTGAGTAATTATATCGGCATCATTGAGCTCGGATAAATTGTTATCGTTAGCATTGATACCATTGGGCTCCGAATTGTGGTTAGGATTGTCACCTTCAAGCTCTGATTTGTGATTAACTATATTGGCATCATTGAGCTCGGGTAAATTGTGATGAATAATATCAACACCATTGGGATCGGATTTGTGATTAATTATTTCGATGCCATTGAGGCCAGATAATTTGTGATTAATAACATCAACACCTTCGATCTCGGATAAATTGCAATTAGTATTCACACCGTCGATCTCAGATCTGTGATTAATATCGACATTGGGTGCATCTTCTACAGGGATAGGGGGCGAGGGTTGATCTTCTTCAGTGATAGCTGGTGGAATCTCTAGGGAGGATCTTAGGGTAGAATCTTCTGGAGATTCCACGGAAGCTAGCAGCTCAGCTGCCGTAGTTGAGGCAGAGGGTTCGTCATCGATTGTGGTGTCTTCATTTTTGGCGTCATGGACCATCATCTCTGCGTGCAGTGAGCTCTGCTCTGTTGCTTCGGACATGGTAGGAATTACAGGCAGGAAGTGACAGATCGCTATCTCTCAGAGGCAGGCAGGGTATTTGTTTCTGAATTAAGCTCACTAAGTAGCCTATTAAGGTTCACTTACTTCTTTCCTCTCTTAATTAAGTTAACTTGAGTGGCTCCTCCATCTTTCATGTTTTCTCTACATAAAACTAACTCAATGAGTTCTCTCGGACGAAACAAAAGACAAATGTCCGGCTTACGAAAAAAATCACAAATTTTACCGGGTGCCGAGAAAGCAGGATTTCCCGGTGTATATATTATATATTTATTATTAACTATGCACAACACTACATTTCTGCGATCTGGTATCGGCAATTTAACGTCCCTAATCGGGCTTGGATCGACCCCCCCCCCCCCCCCCCCCCCCCTCCCCCCCTCTTCCAGAGAATGCTGAAGAAGAGCTCCCGAGACATGAGCTCGGAATTTGGTATCCCCTAGTTTCTTTTACCTTTCGTAATGGACATAAGGAATGCCACACACCAACAGATGCTACAGTTGCTCGAATGGAGGAATCTCCGCTTGTCTCTTGTTGTATGGCACACCTTTTTCAACGCGACTATTTTGTTTTGATGTGGACATGCATATTGTTCTCGGTTAGATCATATGTGCGCGTCAATTATGCTTTCTTTTAAGATGTGAACTAAGGTGTTAAAACCGAGATGAGGTGTCAGTAGGGGCGGTGCCTATTATACTATATTCAAAAGGGGGGTGGGCATACTTTCATGATATATGTAGCTATTCAATTTATTCACAAATAATGCTTGTACTTTGCGACATACTAGATGTTGTCATATACATACATATATGGATTGGTGATTGTCCAATATGACATCAATGCTTGCTCTCTTTACATTTGATTGTTTTGCAAACAATTTGTTCATTGGGAAGATGACGCTTAATACAATTAAGAGAACTCAAAGGAATGTAGGCATGTATACAACATCATTCTACATGATATCTAGTATTAAACAACTAGCGTTTGTCTATACCATGTTAAAAGAATAAAATGTTGAGAAAATGTATTGTGTATGCTTATATAATTATCTACTGCAAGTAAACAATCAAATTACTAGAAATATTCGCGAATAAATGAACATAGGTATCATTATCATGTTATTCGTTAAAGACAATTGCATGAAGTTATTTTATTCTTGTCACATTAGTGTTTTGTTTTGTTTTGTTTTATGTATGCATATAGTATCTATGTGTGTGTATGTATGCATTTGATTGTGCCGATACTCCATGTACATATGCGACAAAGTGCATTTTATCAAAAAATTCAAGACCCATATATGGATGGAGAGCATACGACGAGAGAAGGGTACATTTTTCCAATAACTCTCCATTGTTAATGAATTGTTCCATTAAAGTCCATTAGAGTAATTGCTATTGTATAGTTTGGGATGGGAATCAACAGTTGAAAAGAAAGATTCTATGTAAATGTTTTTTATCGAGGCAACCTTTCCCATGTTGGGCAAGATTTATAGAAAGTGGCTCACACATGTATTGCCATGCCACCAAATCAAAACAAAT